>NC_073302.1:236671172-237399643 GCF_027595985.1 Sorex araneus | reverse complement strand
AGTAACAGCTGTACTATATCAGCTGCACTAAGAACTGTACATAAGGGTTCTTTTCACCCTTAGATGCCCTGAAAGCAGCAGTGGGTCACATGAGATAGTTCATGTGTCATTGATCTCTAGGTAATCAAACACGACCAACTCTACCAAACACTACCAATGATACCAGATGCTACCAACCAGTGAATGCCCTCACTGATGTCATCTCCCAATCTGCCTGTAAAATTAGAGTCGCCTAATAAAATAAAAGCGATAAGGCAGTCACAACACCTAATCCCAGCAAGACCATAATAACAGGTTTTATATCTTTTTCCTTGCCTTTTCAATGCCATGGGTGTCCTGTTTATAGCAAAGGGTTTCAGAGCTGTTCCCCTATCCTGTGGCAACTGGAGAAGGAGACACAGACTGAGACAATTTAGTACCACTCGCCTTCTTGGTTTTTATTTAATGTCCATAGAGCTCAGGTCTTCAAACATTGCAAACCTAACACAAATGTTTTTCTTAAGGTTACTCATGACACAGAAAAATTGGGCACCCCAATCACCAAAATGTGTTTTTAAAGTAGCAGTTTTTTTAGCAGCGTCTCTATTACTGGCAGGTTCTACCTTCATATAATATGCAGATAGGAGATATTAAAGAGAATTAAGGATGTTTGACTTAGAACCAATCTGATTACTCAACTAAATTCTCATGTTTTTGAACAATAAGCCCAAAAAATTAGATTTTCTTTTTAAAAACTATTTTGATTGATTGATTGATTGATTGATTGATTGATTGGGTTTTGGGCCACATCCACGATGCTTGGGGGTTATTCTTGGTTCTGCATTCAGAAAATCACTCCTGGCAGTGTGCAGGGGACCATGTGGGATTCCGGGGTTTGGCTGCCTGTAAGGCAAATGCCCTACCTGCTGTACTATTGCTGTAGTGCATGGATTCGCTTTTTGAAAGAAAATTATTTGTGAAGTCCTAAGAATGTTTTTATATTAAAAGTTTATATGTGAAAAAAAATCAGATAAATAAAGTTATATTTGCATTTGTCCACACATTATTTAATCTCAACAAAAATCACAAGTAGCATTTATTGTGTAATAGCTAAGAACTATAGGACCTGGTTATCAAGATGTTTCTTCTGATTTTCTTTCTTTTGGTGGGGCCCACACCTAGCAATGCCTAGGGCATACTCCTGACTCTGTGCTTTAGGAGTTACTCCTGGAGATGCTAAGAGAACCATGTGGGCCCAAGGATCAAATCCAGGCCTCCTGCATGAATGCAAAAACTTGGACAATTGAGGACAACTTATTTTCTTTCCCCCTTTTACTAATGCATGAGATTAAAACTTAATTGATTCACTTTTCACTGTTTGCTGCATTTCTTTGATAAAACATAATCTAAGCGACTAATTGACAATATCAGGTACTTCCCACCACATATTAAAGAAGATTACCTTTTTATCCACTTGCATCCAAAAAAGAAAGAAATTCAGAATTTATATCAGAGTTATGGTAATTTGCCTGTTATGATAATTTTCCTGTTAACACAGGAAAACTATCATATTGACAAAAACTATCACATTAGTTCCTTCATTTTAATCAAATGAATTATTTCTTATATAACAGAATCCATCCATTAATATTCTTTAAGTCATGTTTCTACCCATTGTCTAGGCTTCCCTTTTTCCTTATGGTTTCAAACTTTTCTTCAACTTGTTTCTTCTCTGAGCAGCCGCTTTTGCATTTGTTTTCTATATTTAATAATATTCAAATAACTTTTATTAGTTCTTAATCATAACTTTTTCTCTCTAAACACTCGCCAATATTAAGACCATAAAGCGAGAATACTCTGAGCTCAGTACATTGCACTCTTAACATAAATGTCTTTCCTCTGTTCAGAAAAAGCATGAAGTATGGCCCTGAACCTTGCATCTTGGGACTATTTGTGAATGTCCGTGTTGCTACCATGTAGCAGTAAACATTAGAAATATAAACTCAGATGCTTCTGAGTTTATATTTGGAAATGCCTTACCTGTGTACTTCTCTCTGCCCCAATGGTCTTTTAGTGATGATACGTTACTGGAAATTTGGTGGTGCATGCAGTAATTCCCATATATTTATAGATATCTTAGCTCTACCCCTGAAATTCTATAATTTTATAAACAAATTGACCAATAAAAACAGGGAAAAATTTTAAAAGATGACTTGATGAACAAATAGGAAGATAAACATTGTCAGCTGGTATACCAAAATGTCAAAACAAATCTAGGTGGCATAAATATAAGACTTCACTGTAATTTTTTTTTATTTTCTCATATTTTGTTTGTTTTTTTTTTAATTTTTATTTCTTTAAAAATTTTATCACCATGTGGAAAGTTACAGAGTTCTCAGGTTTATGTCTCAGTTATACCGTATTCAAACACCATCCCTTCACCAGTGCCCATATTCCACCACCAAAATCCCCGGTATACCCCCCGCCCTCCACCCCAACTGTATAACTGATGAATTTCACTTTATTTTCTCTTCACCTTGATTACATTCCATATTTCAACACAAAACTCACTATTGTTGTGGGAGTTATATCCCCAAACAAGATAACCCTAATAAGGAGGCATTTGATAATTAGTTTTCCATTCAAAGATTGTATGTTTTCAGGTTTTAGAAAAGGTCGCGTGGCCGCTAATGTGGCCGCGCGGCTCGGATGTGTCCCAGTCCCGAATCCTGGAGCCATGTTAGTTGCTGCTCAGTGTCGCCAGGGTTCCATCTGGAGAAGGTGTGCTGGCGGCACCTCCTCCTTCCGGCCCCCGGTGTTGCTGGCCCCAATTCGGGTCCGGAGCATTGTCCGGGCCGTGTTGCTCACCAGAATGCCTGCCGCTTCTCTGTGGATTGTCACTGCAAATTTTTTAATTTAAATTTTCACATTGGAATTTTGGAAAAAAATCAATGAGATTAGAAGAACTAATTAATACACAGCTCTGAATCAATTGATAGTCATCAAGTAAGAAGATTGAGTAAAATTCTTTTTGCTTTTGTTTTGGGCCACAGGGCTTACTCTTGGCTTTGCACTCATGGAACACTCCTACGTGGGCTCAGGGGAACCAAATGTGGTACCAGAGACTGAAACAGGGTAAGCCATGTGCAAGACAAGAGAGAAAGAAAGAAAGAAAGAAAGAAAGAAAGAAAGAAAGAAAGAAAGAAAGAAAGAAAGAAAGAAAGAAAGAAAGAAAGAAAGAAAGAAAGAAAGAAAGAAAGAAAGAAAGGAAGGAAGGAAGGAAGGAAGGAAGGAAGGAAGGAAGGAAGGAAGGAAGGAAGGAAGGAAGGAGGGAGGGAGGAAGGAAGGAAGGAAGGAAGGAAGGAAGGAAGGAAGAAGGAAAGAAGGAAGGAAGGAAGAAAGAAAGAAAGAAAGAAAGAAAGAAAGAAAGAAAGAAAGAAAGAAAGAAAGAAAGAAAGAAAGAAAGAAAGAAAGAGAAGGAAGGAAGAAAGAAAGAAAGAGAGAAGGAAGGAAGGAAGGAAGGAAGGAAGGAAGGAAGGAAGGAAGGAAGGAAGGAAGGAAGGAAGGAAAGAAGGAAGGAAGGAAGGAAGGAAGGAAGGAAAGAAGGAAGGAAGGAAAGGGAAGACTTCAGAAGAATTCATTTCTATGTTTCAGGTTTAAGATTTTGTGAAAAAGTAGTTACCTAATGCATAATAAGTTCTCAATATCTATTTTTGAATAAATTAACAAGTAAAATATCAATATCTTTAGCTGCCTGGAAAATCACCACCTAATTGCCCAGGATCATGGAAGGTTTTAGATGACTGATATAATTATATTCTAAATATAATGAAAGAAATGTAGTTATCACATATACACATATATATCTAAGTATATATGTTCATAAACACACATTTTTAGAAAATCCCCAGCCCTATAATTTCCGTTTTGACCATCTGCTTTTTCACGAAGCCATGCCAGAAGGTGTATATTGTCAATAGATAAGAAAAAATACCCATGCACATAAAACCCTGCTTCGAGAAAGAGAGAAAATTTATTTAAATTTTTTCATAAATTTATAATCTACTGAACAGAACAACTTTCATGAAATCTTTAGTGAAACCAGACATTTAAAAGAGAGATCATCTGACATCTTATTCTTACTAGTACTAAGAATGAATGAGGCCCTGCAGGACAGAGAGATAATAGAATTGAATAAAGCCCTTGACTTTGATTTGCAAAAGGGAGAAAATTCACTCAGACAATAAGATGCAACAATCCAAGAACTGACTATGTTTCTGAGTTCCTGAGTAGACTTCCTGGTAGCTGACCAAGTTATAGAGGTTATTAGGCATAAATTGTTACGGACAGTAAGAGAAAAGACAAGAAATTCAGAGAGAAAGTGTGAGGATCACAGGTTCTAAACCCCAAGTACTATAGTTGGATTGAAGTACATTGGAGAAGTTAGAACATTAATCAAAATACAAGCAATCCCTATATAATGAAAATGCCAAAATGTGGCTGAGTCATTGGAATAGACAAAGGCTGAAGAAAGTGGGCTCTGTTTGTATTAAATGCCTGCAGCCCTAAAATGGATTATCAGCCTATATCTAGAAGTTTAGGGAGCACTGACAAGTACTAACCATGTGGTTGAAGTTAAAATGTGCTAAGGATTCAAGTGTATATGTGTGTGTGGTGAAAAATTGACATACGTACCAAAAGAAATGAAATTGCTCATTAATTCAATGTGATTTTGAATCAGCAGAAGTTAAATGCTCTATTTAAGACTTAATGATTTTTATAATAACCTACTTTCAAAGGAGGTAATATCTTTTCCTGGGCGTGCCCTGGGACTGAAAAGTACCGCTTTCCTGGATTTCCACAGTGGCTGAATGGCTGCTGAAACCTGTCCTACTTCCTGCTCTAAAAGCTCCAACTCATTTCTGGGGCCAAACAGGCCAACTGTGTTGCAGGAAAGCCTCAAGCTTTGGTTTCTTTTCTTCTCAATAATTTAATTAAGGTTGCACAAATTCTGGTAATCATGAAAGAAACTTAAATTAAAAAATTTAAATTACCCTTAATCCACCATTTAATTTTATTTTCAACCATTTAATTATTTTTCCTGCTTTATTATATGTACATATATATATATGCTCACTATTATCATTGTAAACCCTGCCTGCACACAATTGTACTGAGCTTCTCTTTTGTAAGATTGTAAGATGTTTTTCATGATTTTTCATAACTGTTGTTTTTTGACCAATATATGACTTTCCATGAAATATTAATCTAAATTGACTTACCCACTTCCCTGTTATGAAACATTTTAGCCCTTTGTAATTCCATTTATTTAGAAGCATAAATTGGGCTATTTTTTTGTGTTGTTGTATCTTGTTTATACTGCATATTAGAGACATAAAAGGTCACCCAGTCCTTCATCTTGAGAAGTTAAGGAGGGAAGATATAAGTAATAGGGGAAACAAATGTTGCAATTAGCATATTAAAAGGGTGAAAGTCAAAAGGTATGGGATTTTCTTGAAGGGAGGGGGTGTTTGGTTCTCACTTGGCAGTGCTCAGGACTTACTTCTGGCTCTGTGCTCAAGAGATTTCTCCTCATAGGCTCAGGGGGTCATATGGTGTGCAAGGCAAGTGCCCTATCTGCTATACTATCACTCTGGCCTTAGGTATGGAGTTTTTAGGAGTTTAATTACTACTTCTCAAAGAATTTAGGAAGCAGTTTAAATAAGAGTTATAACAATAGTGAGTTTTGTGTTGAAATATGGAATGTAATCAAGGCAAAGAGAAAAGGAAGTGAAATTTATCAGTTATGCAGGGGGATGGGGGTGGGGGGTGGGAGGTACACTGTTTTTTTTCTCTCTCTTTTTTTTTGGTGGTGGAATATGGGCACTGGTGAAAGGATGGGTGTTTGAGCATTGTATAACTAAGACTTACGATTGAGAACTTTGTAACTTTCCACATGATGATTCAATAAAATAAATTTAAAAAAATAAGAGTTATAAAAAAAAAGGAAGTTGCAGAAGCAAGTAGGTTTTTTGTTTTGTTTTGTTTTGTTTTGTTTTGTTTTTGCTTTTTGAGTCACACCCGGTGATACACAGGGGTTACTCTTGGCTCTTGCGCGCAGGAATTACTCCTGGCAGTGCTAGGGGGACCATATGGGATGCTGGGAATCGAATCCGGGTCGGCCGCATGGAAGGCAAACGCCCTACCTGCTGTGCTATTGCTCCAGCCCCCAAAAGTAGGTTTTGAGAGAAATACAAATAAACAGAGGGTTTTATAAGTCTGTGCTCAGGGATAAGGCACTTACCTTGCAGGTGACCAGCCCAGAGCAATCTTCAGCACCAAGTATGGTTCCCCAAGCACCACCAGGAATGATCCCAGAGCATAGAGCCAGGAATAGGCCTGAGAACAGCTGGGTGTGGCCAAAATAAAATAAAATTTATGCTTCTAAAGAGCCAGTGTACACCGTGAATTTCCAAAAGTGAATAAGGTCCATAGCACCTACTATACTTACCTATCTCAGGATCCTTCCTTAGTCAGAAGATCTTCCTGGTAGATCCTGCACGTGCATGCTGTGAACAGATGTCCAAATGGATCAACCTAATGAACACATCTTTCTAATGTTTAAGTCTACCAGTTTCATCCACTGCATTACTGGGAGTTTTACTAATTAACTAAGTATAAAGTATCTCAGTACAAAGCTAAATTGCTGCTAACATTTGTTAATGTTTAAATAATTGTCCGAACCTTTCCTCCAGCCTGGTTCTTCATGAAATAACAGATAGAGTGATAGGTAAACTTAATGTCATGTTGACTCGCGTTAGGGGGCACAGACTAAACATGATTTCTGGGAGTGTTTGGGGATATGCATCTAGATGAGATCAGCATTTTAATGAGAGAATTCTGGAAAGTAGATTGCCCTCCCCAAATGCACACAAACGGTTTAATCTATGAGAGCCTAAATAGAACAGAAATGTGGAGAAAAAGGAATTTGTCTCATTTTGACTTGCCTCTCTGACTGAGCTAGGACAATTTATCTTCATCTGCTTTGAGACTGTGATTGCACCATCAAAATCCTGCTCCTCAAGCCTTTATACTCAAATTATATTACACCATGACTTTTCTGAGTCTCTATTTCGCTGCTAGCATACTATGGTATTCTCAGACACTATAAACACATCAATCAGTTACATATATTTCCTACTGGTTCAATTTCTTATTTTTAGAAATTTGAGCAGTACATATAGCTACTATATTTTGAATTGTGTTCTCCCAATAGATTCTCTTCTAGTACTAACACTTAGTAAGGGTGAAAGTAATAAAGGGTGAAAACATATTTGGAAACAGGGTCTTTGCTGCTGTAATCAATATAAATTGAGGTCACCTAGGTATGTCTTTGATCTGATGGGACTAGCAACCTTATAAGAGAACATTTGGTGGAAGAGAAATGTTAAAAAAGGGTTAATGCACATGCCTTGCAGAATTTGAATCTCACTTCTATGCCCAGCACTATTGGGTCTCCAGAGTATTACCATGTGCATCCCTGGAGGCCCCCAACAAGCATTTCCACATCTTTGGGTATTTGCTTTGACCCTCAGACCCAGCTGGCAAAAATTGCCAGGAGGGGAACATTTCTTAGGAGACAAACCATTCCTCAGAGAGAGAAAGAGAATTAGGTACAGACACACAAGAATGTCAACCTGGGCAGAACAAGGCTCTGGCTGGAATTAATGTTGCTACAACTAAGAACACCTGGGCTCATGCCAGAGAGCCAGTACAAAGGTTAAAGCTCTTGCCTTGCATGCTGCGGACCCTGGTTCAATCCCCAGGACCAAACACAGCCACATGAGCACTTCCAGAAGTGATATCTGAGCACAGAGCTGAAGGTTTCAGGTGTGACCCAAAGACAAAAGGAGAAAAATGAGAACAATTGGGCCTACTGGAAGTTAGAGGAGATAAGAAAGAATCCTGCTATAGTAGTTTTTATAGTAGGAGCACTGTCCACCAGCTTCTTTATTTCAAATATCTAACCTCCAAAGCTATGAGAAAATTGATTTATTAATTTAAATTAACGAGTTGAAGGTAATATTGATAGAGATATCCAGATATCATAATGTAATATGAAGGCCAGTTCTCAAGAGTGATAAGATCTGTCGTAAAGATCAAAGGTTTCACTTTATGGTTCATACCAATTTCCTTTCATCACAGTATAGTTTTATTGGGGCAGATCCACATTACTACAATATAACTTTGTAATGCAATTAATAGTAAAAGATCTAAGAAAGGAAAGAAAGGGTGCAAGCATCTTTTGTCTATAAAGTCCTATTATTAGAAACTATTCCAAACTTGTAAGATGCTTCCCTCTCAGTTGAAACTACTACTGCAACAAGGTATATCTATACCTAATCCAGTTTTGCATCTGACATGATCAAAATAGGAAGTTATGAAACTAGAACCAAATTGCTTGTTTAGAACTCTCAGATTTACCAATGCTTAACATTTGAACTCTTTCGTGTGTATTGAACCGTACTGTATCTGTTTCCTAACCCCTTCAGGATTGAAGATTTGAAGATTAATGAAAAAAGTATCTAACAACATTTGGAATGATACCTAGACCATATAAAGTGCTCAATTAACACTTGTTATCGTTCCATTTATTAAAAAATACATAAAATTTATTTTCTAGTTACAGTTTCTTAATTTGGTTTGACTTAGGTTGGCTTGATTTGGTTTCATTTGAGTGTTGTAGATTTAATGAGAAAACAACTATACAGAAAAAAATGGACACCTTGTTTCCTTTCTGACTCCAACAAAAATGTCAACTTTTCCACCTACCAAAGCAGATGGCAAATATCCACCACAAGTACTCGATAGGAATTAGGCAGAGGTCCGATATTGTTGAAAGAAGACTGAGCCAGAAACCAAAAGGTTCGCTCTTGCTCTCCATTTAAATTGTTGCATGATTCCTTTCAACTTTTACAAAACTTGGGGTGGTGGGCTGCATGATATTTAAGATTTCCTTTAGTTCTTCGTGTCATGGTGATAAAATTATAGGTTTTCCCTACTGCCCAAAAGTAGAGTGTTTCTGTGAAATCTTTTGTAAGTCAAATGTCAAAAGCCAAAATAGCAATTACCATATAAAAAATCAAGAGGTTCAAGATTCAAAAAGTAATTTTCAAAATTATACCAAATAACACAAAAAGCCTAAAATATCACTCACATTTAGCAGCAGAAAGAACTAAACCCTAAATATTGAGCCCATGTAAAGTAGTTCTCCAGAAATGATCTCAGCACTAACTCTCTCAATGCACAGGGTGCTGGTAGAAAACAAACACTAAATGCTGTTATCATGTTGAGACTTTGACATAAAATCAAAAGTCCCTTTTCTTATTTTTTCTGCTAGCAAAAGAAAAATGTTGAACACATATTTGAATAATGTGGTTTGGTATCAGTTCCACATAGTTTTATTATATGCTAAAATAATGATGTTATAATGTGTAAAGAGCCCCCAATATGCCATCAGGCTATACTAGCACATGATTGGGATGAATGGAGATGTTACTGGCACCCACTCAATCAAATCAATGAACAATGGGATGACAGTGATACAGTGATACAGTGAATGTGTAAAGAGTTGCCCAAGACTGAAAAAAAAAGTTTAAAACCTGTTTATTTTAGAAAGAAATAACAAAAGAATCTAGTGAAATGAGTTTCCGTCTTTTGGTTGCCTCCCACTATAAAAATTTTCCTATGTCTATCTATCTTTAATATCTGTCTATCTAAACAAAAGCAACCACTGTTGGAGAGGATGTGGGGGAAAAGGGACCCTTCTACACTGCTGGTGGGAATGCCAACTAGTTCAGCCCTTTTGGAAAACAATATGGACGATTCTCAAAAAACTAGAGGTTGAACTCCCATTTGACCCAGCAATACCACTGCTGGGAATATATCCCAGAGAAGCAAAAAAGTATAGTCGAAATGACTTCTGCACTTATATGTTCATCGCAGCACTGTTTACAATAGCCAGAATCTGGAAAAAACCTGAGTACCCTAGAACAGATGACTGGTTGAAGAAACTTTGGTACATCTATACAATGGAATACTATGCAGCTGTTAGAAAAAATGAGGTCATGAAGTTTGCATATAAGTGGATCAGCATGGAAAGTATCATGCTGAGTGAAATGAGTCAGAAAGAGAGAGACAGACATAGAAAGATTGCACTCATCTGTGGAATATAGAATAATAGACTAGGAGTCTAACACTCAAGAATAGTAGAAATAAGTACCAGGAGGTTGACTCCATGGCTTGGAGGCTGGTCTCTCATTCTGGGCAACTCAGAGAAGGGAACACCAAGTAAAATGTGGTCGGAGGTCATGCGGGGGAAGGGTGATGCGTGCTGAATGTAGACTAGAGACTGAACACAATGGCCACTCAACACCTTTATTGCAAACCACAACACCTAATCAGAGAGAGAGAACAAAAGGGAATACCCTGCCATAGTGGCAGTGTGGGGTGGGGGCGGGGAGACGGGACTGGGGAGAGTGGGAGAGATGTGGGTTTACTGGTGGTAGAGAATGGGCACTGGTGAAGGGATGGGTTCTCGAACTTTGTATGGGGGAAATATGAGCACAATAATGTATAATTCATTTCAATTCTTAATGTAATTTTATTAGATCAATAAAGTCCAGATGGAAAAAAAATAAAGATGCTATTAGAAATAACAAATCAAGACAAAATGGTTGTGCCCCCCCAAAAAAAGTATAATCTTAATGCTTATTTAATTAATAAACTTTCAGGTAATTTGAAAAAATGTCCTAGCATTTCACATTCAAAGATCATATGAATTCTTTAAAATTGTGTGTATATTTTAGATAATTTTGTGTTGTTACTGTTTTTTCTGGGTCACACACCTAGTCGTGTTCTGGGCTTACTCTTGGCACTGTGCTCAGGGATCACTCATGGTAGGGCTTTGGGGATTGAACCTGGTTAAACACGTGCAAGGAAAGTGCCTTAACTCCTCTCAGATACTCTTTTTCATCTACTCCTCTGTGCTATGCAGTTACATAAAGAAAACTTTTTTATTCTTTAATCCGTAAAATATTCCGTTAAAATTTTTTAGAAGATTCAGTTTACTTCTGTATTGACTACATCATGTCTCTCATTTCAATAAACTTGCATTAAATTTTTATTAAAAAAATAATAATATCTGTCTATCTATCAACTCTCTATTACTATCTTTTTCTAAAAAACAGTCTTATTTAGAGGAATGATTTGTGTGATATACCAGCATAAAAGTTAGAGAATCAAGTAGATGTCTTAGCCATCTATATTTTTATAAATAATGAGACAATTGACTTACTCTTTTTATTTACTAACAAAAATATTATTAATTAAAAATGAAAACACATTCTCATTGCCGAGGACAGTAATCTTTCTCTTAACATTTTACAGCATTGGTGAGGACGAAGTCATATCCTGTTTTTAAAATACATTATTAATTATAGAGCTTCTCCATCAGAGCCAGTGAGCAAGAACAAGAAAATTATCCTTCATATATTTAAAACTATATACAAATAATTAAAAAGAATGTGGCAGGCGCTGGGGAGACAGTATAGAAGTAAGGCTCTTTCCCTGCACGTGACTGAACAGAGTTTGATTCCAAGTACTGCATACAATTTTCCACACACTGCCAAGAGCACAGAGCCGGGAATAATCTCTAAGCACTGGTAGCCATGGCCTCAAAATAAAATAAGGTTAGAGCTAATTTAGTAATACATAAAATAAGACTTAGATTCACTGTCACTGTCATCCCGTTGCTCATAGATTTGTTCGAGTAGGCACCAGTAACATCTCTCATTGAGAAACTTATTGTTACTGTTTTTGGCATATCCAATACGCCATGGGTAGCTTGCCAGGCTCTGCTGTGTGGGCGAGATACTCTCAGTAGCTTGCCGGGCTCTCCGAGAGGGGCGGAGGAATCAAACACAGGTCGGCCACGTGAAAGGCAAATGCCCTACCGCTGTGCTATGTTAGATTAAATTGTAAAAATGAAAAATAGCAATGTTGTTTTGTATATAATTTCCCTTTCCCTCTTGTTTATTTATATTCTCACTTTCTTGAGATCTGCCTTGAAAATATTTTCTTCCTTTACTATCCCTTGCCCTCCCAAAATCTTTCATCTTACTTTGGTGATATCTGTTTGACTACCTCCACCAACTAAGCCAAGGCCCTGTATACAGTCCCTCTTGTTAGATGAGTACCTGATGAGTTATCATACCCTCACATTTCAAGGCCCAGCTACTTGTCCCGAAGTTAGCAATATTATGCAAAGACACGGATGGACTGCTTCCAGATATTATGTAATAGAGGCACAATAATAATAATGCCCTAAAGACAAATGTCCATGGGAACTATGCTTTCCATTAGTAATTCTAATGGTGGAGATTTTAGATTTGACAGCTAAAGACCCAGACACCAGCAGTCTTGGCGGGAAAAGTGATAACTGGGCTAGATAAACACCTCCATTCTGATCTGAGGAGGTTCCATGCAGCCCTAATCTTTTGATGTCGGGACTCTCTCTATCTGGTTGTTTCCTTCCTTCAAAGTTCTGGGAATGTTGATACTATCTTGCCAAAAGCTTTTTTGATTCCCTTAACTCCCACTTGTCTGGCAGTCTACTTGGCTTTAGAACAGAGACTGTTTCTGTGTCTTTCAATGATGATCTCCTCAGATGTGGCAATTCTGAAGGATAAATGTGCCAAAAGTTGAAAATTAAAGGAGCGGTGCCCTCCACAAGAGAACAATTATGTATTATAGAACTGAATACCACCCAAAAGATAAGTAGTAAGTCTCCAAATGCACCAGCATTTTAAATTATTTATTTATTAAAAATTCACAAACTTAAACACCTCGATTTATGGAACAGACTCAATTCTGCACTTCCTAGGGTAGAAACCAAATGAGGAGAAGATTGTTCTGAAGGGTAGATGGGAGGCTGATCTACAGTGAGCTTAAAGAAGTCTCCTGAGGCTGGAGAGATAGTACAGCAGGTAGGGAGTTGGCCTTGCATGCTCACGACCTCAGCATCCCATATGGTCTGTAGAGCACTTTCAGGAGTAATTCCTAAATATAGGGACATCAGTAACTGGCAGCAATACCACTGAGTCCAACACATACCAATATAAACAGCCCATTCACATCACTCATATGTCTTTTAGCATCTGTAAATGCAGAGCTCTACATATCAGGGCACCTGAAATGTCAAAACCAATTTGATCCATCCCTTTTATGTTTTACTCACTTATGGGTTAGCGTAAGACTTCTATCACTAATATTCCACCGCAAAACCATAACTGTCTGAAATAACTAAAAATGACAAATAGTTCACTCATTCAGTAAAAAATGAAGCATGAAGACCTTTGAGACACACCAACTTCTACATATTCCAGAACGATGTTTGTATATGTTCTTCTGGACTGGAGCCATAGCACAGCGGGTAGGGCGTTTGCCTTGCACACAGCTGACCCAGTTTCAATTCCTCCACCCCTCTCGAAGAGCCCAGCAAGCTATCAAGAGTATCCTGCCTACAAGGCAGAGCCTGGCAAGCTACCTGTGGCATATTCGGTATGCCAAAAACAGCAACAACAAATCTCACAACAGCAACAACAAATCTCACATCACAATGATGCCTGCTCAAGCAAATCGATGAACAATGGGACAACAGTGCTACAGTGCTATATGTTCTTCTACTTGAACTTAACACATAAATATGATTTAAAGAGATATTTTTCTCATTCAACATATATGGGTAGCTGTGTAAATAATTAATATACAGGTCTATGTTTTAAGTCTGGGTAATTTCTTCTGTGCTAATCTTTTACCAATATCTCCAACAGCCAGCCCAGTCCACAGTTCTACTACTCTCTGTTTCTATGAGTTTGATTCTTTTTTCCATACATTTCAGGGAAATGATAAAAAGCAGTATTTACTTTTCTTTGCCTGGATTTTTTCATTTAACATAATGTCTACAAAGTCCATTCATGTTGGTGAAAGTTGAAAGACTTCCATTTTATTACTGAGTGATATTTCACTTATGCCTACATTATCAAGATTATATATTAAATAATAACTTCTATATTAAATGATATTCAACTAATTCATAACACCTTGTTTCCATACAACGACTGTTACTACTAAGCTACTCTGAACATGGAAGAGCGGATGCCTCCTTAATAGCCTATTTTTATACTATTCCTTTAGGTATATACTTAGAAGAGGACTATTTCTAGATCAATGGTAGTTTTATTTCTAATTTTTTGAGGAGCCACCAAACTGTTTTTAGGTATGGCACTAATTTACATTTCCACCTACCATGCGCAGGGGTGCTCATTTCTCCAGAGTTTTGCAAATACTATTATCTTTTGTCTTTATGGTGATAGCCATTATTATGCATAAGCGGTGATGTGCCTAAGTTTTTTTGGTTATCTCGACTATTCTTGATGTTGTGCAATCAGCGTTTATGGTGAGGTTTGTATTTGTTTTGGGGCAACATCTTAATCCTGCCTCTGAACTCAGGAATTACTCCTGGAGGGTTCTGGGACCATATGGGGTGCCAGGAATAGAACTCAGGTCAGCTGTGAGGAAGGCAGAGGCCTGCCTACTATATGATCTTTCCAGCCTAGAGAAACAGGCACGTTTTTAATACTCCTATTGGCCAACTAAATATATTTGGACTTTAACCTCCAAATCAGATATGTTGCTTGCAAGTATTTTTCCTATTGAGAAAGTGATGTTTTCAATTTCCCTGTATTTTTTTCTACCGCCCTTTTTATAGTATCACTTATTTATTTTAACTTTTGCTATTTTTCCTTTTGACATTGGATTTTTTTTAAATGCCAAGAGCATGTTTCGAAACTTCTGTTTCCTTCTAAGTCAATTTTATTAATTTTGGTCAGCTTTGTTATACTAAAACTAAAACTTTATTCCTGAAGAACTTGTTCATTGAGTTGTCACTATGTTAACACACACACACACACAAATAAGTAAACATTACCTTGAAGAAGATACACAGATAGCCCATAGGCAATGGAAAAAGTATTCCTCATCATTAATAATCAGGAAAATAAAAAGCAGAATGACAATGAGCAATACAAAAACACAAGACTTAGAAAAAGAAAACAACTTGAGTTTTCACCTCCCATCAGTGAGAATGTCAAACATCAAAAAAGAACTAAAACAACTAGGGTTGTTGACAGGGATTTGGTGCAAAAAGGACCCTTGTCGCTGAGCCAGCTGAAACAGGACCCGCGCTTGCGGGAGACCCCAGGGGGCGGGGGCGGTGACCCCCGCCCACCGCAGATAGATACTTAAACCCACCTCCCCCACGTGTGCGTCCCTTTGGACCCTGCTGCAGAGCGAGCATGATGGAAGAGCCCAAGGAAGCGCCTTTGGACTCCAAGCAGCCCACTGAACTAACTCCGGCACGGGATTGGAGAACCCACGGCGGGCTGAGACAGTGGAAACCGGGCATCCCCCAATTCTTTTAACCTCTCTCTCTCAACCCCTTCCTCCCGAGCACAGCGCAGGGTCTGAGGCTTTCTGAGTGCAAAATGGAGACGCCGAGCCTCTCTCTAGGCTTCTCCATCTTATGAGCACCATAAAAGGGTAAAAGTTTGTAGTGATGTTATTTCTGGTTGTACTTTCCCTGGACTTTATACAGAAACCCAAAACCGCTCGAGCGGCCGCGCAACCTAATGTCATCTTAGCATCAGCAATATGTAATGGTTCCTTTTTAATGGGTTGGACTTTCGTGGGAGATCCTAACAAGAATAGTAAGTCTTTTGCTGAAATATTGAAGGCAACCAAAGTGGTAGCCATCTCTCTAGACTGAACTAAGCTATATCCCCACGCCGGCTGAGGAGAAATTTTCTTCTTTCTCGGGAAGAAATGCGGCGTGGCGTCAACCATAGTGTGATGTCCATTAAGCAAACAGACCTGGTGGCGTGGGAATGGGATATAAGGGGAAAAATTATCTACATGGAACAGCGGGACGCTGGTGGAATCTCGAGCCGGAGCCGATACCAGCGCAAGACCTTCAGTTCCAGAAACTGCTTGCAGACACTCTACTAGACTATCAACTAAGCCAGAGCCCCACGCCTGCTGATGACGGGAAATAACCATCCTTTTCAGTTTTTTTTCCCTTTGTCAGGCAGCGTGGCGATTACTAAACAGGCGTGAACTCGGTGGCGCGGGGCAAGGGGGAGAAAGAAAAGTTATGTAACAAACAGCGGGACTTAATATCTCTATATTCTTAGCAATGGAGAACTATCAAATACCTCCTTGGCAATAGGACTGTCTTTTTCTTTTTTGGGGGAAACCCCAACAACGGTAGTGAGTTGTGTGTTGAAACATGGAATGTAATCAAGATAAAGCGTAAACGAAGTGAAACTTATCACTTACAAGGGTGGGGACTGGGGAGGTGGGAGGGGGCAGCAGGTATAGGGGGGGTTGGTGATGGAAGATGGGCACTGGTGAAGGGAAGGGTGTTTGAGTATTGTATAACTGACATAATCCTGAGAACTATGTAACCCTCCACATGGTGATTCAATAAAATAAATAAATAAATAAATAAATAAATAAAAATAAAAAGGACCCTTGTTCACGCTTGATGGGAATGTAATCTGGTTCAGCCTTTATCAAAAAGAGTGTGATAACTTCTTAAAAAATTAAAAATAGAACCATCATATGATTCTGCAATTCCACTTCCCTGGCACCTATCCCAAGAATATTAAGTCATTAATATGAAAAGATGTGTGCATTTCTCTGTTCTTTGCAGCATTTCTAACCAAGATCTGGATGCAACCCAAGTCCAACAACAAATTAATAGATTTTGTAAAAATGTTGTGATATACTACTCAGATATGCAGGAAATTATATATTGCCTTTTTCTGCAACATGATTGAATTTGGACTGGGTAATATCGAATTAAACGAGTCAGGGGGAGAGAGTTAAATACCAACTGATTCCTCTCCTATGTATCATATAAGGAAATATAACAAAGCAATAGTCAGTACCCCAGTGTTAAGAAGCCCTGGAACTCTGATTACAGAACTGAGGTATCCAAGCACTGGGGAGAGTGGGGCTAGATGTAGAGAAGAGGAAGGTGAATGGGAGTGGCATAAGGACAGTGGGTGGGGAATCTTTAGCACTGGTGTTGGTGCTGAACATTGACACTGTTGTACACATATTATCTTTAATACAATTTAATACAAAGAATTTACAAAATGGATTTTTGGAATATTAAAATGCTATTCATGTGTATAATATCCGGTCACAAGGATTAATAGCATGAGGCAGGAGCAAGGAGCAATAGTACAGCAGGTGGGGTGCTTGCCTTCTACTTGCACCCCATATGGTCCCCTGAGCCCACCAGGGATGACCCCCAAGCACAGAGCCAGGAGTAAGCCCTAGACACCACTTGATGTGACCCCCCCAAACAAAACAAAACAAAAGTTATTAATCATATTAATATTAATCATATTAATCAGTAATAAATCCATTTTTCTGAGTCTTGACTAAAGATTCCATTTTTTATAAAGTGGGTGACTTGTATGATTTTTCAGCAATCTTTTCTCCTTCATGTGTATTTATTTTATAATTGTATTTTCATAAAAGGTTAACCATTCAATGGACCTAATCTATACCATTATAAAAACCCAGACCGTATATTTGACTACTCTAAGTAATAACTGAACCAGAGAAGTTTAATTTTCTACTTGTCTATTAATCAAACTACTTAAGTCTAAATTAAAATGTGCATGTGGATTTTCTGTTGAATTATTTTTTAAATGAAGTACATCGTTTCAATTATCCTATAGCTAGTAGTGATATTAGAAATTCCAACTTCTGTATCTGTAAGAACAGCTTTAATGGGTCCTGAAATATGATTAAAAATCAATTTCTGAGTATCTTAAATGCATATTGGGGGGCTGGAGTGATAGCACAGTGGTTAGGGCATTTGCCTTGCACATGGCCAACCTGGGTTTGATTCCCAGCATCCCATATGGTCCCCCAAGGACTACCAGGAATAATTCCTGAGTGCATGAGCCAGGAGTTACCCCTGTGCATCGCTGGGTGTGACCCAAAAAGAAAAAAAAATGCATATTTTGGGCATTATTCATCCTACAGAGAGCACATCTCATTTTCTAGAAAAGTCAAAGACATACTTGTCAAAATAAAAACTTTATTTTTAGTCCTGTCTGTATGATTTGATTGCACAAGAATAAAACTGAGAATTAACTAAGTTACACAATGAGCTAAATAATGAAAAAGCAATAAATGTGAGTGGCTTAGTCAAGGACTTACTTAGCAATATTAACAATCAGCAATATTGGTGAAAATTAATGAATAAAGTAAAACCTGTAAATTTCTTTTATCTTAATCTTTCTAAAAAATTAGAAAACAGCAGATATTATTCGTGAATTTGGTATTATTTATCCTCTAAATGCATGATACTTAATTCATAATTCTTTCACATTTTTTTGGAGGAGCGTCAGGGAGGGAAATGCTTCACTCAGCTGTGCTCAGATGCACAGGGCTTACTCCTGGTAGTGCTCTGGGGACCATATGTGTGTGGTACAGGGGAATCCAACTCAGGCCAGCTACAGGTGAGGCAAACTCTTTACTCACATTGGTCCCTTAATTCATTTTCCTAAAGCATGTTTAAATGCTAACAGTGTTGTAAAGAGTAAATCAATAAAGAGAAATCACAAAATAATGAAGCAACTACATATAACAAATATATATATTATGGCTTTAAAGTCTCAAGAAACTTAAACATCTTTAAGGAATAATCAAAAAAATTTTAATCAGTGATATTTTAATCATTTTCATGATTATTCCTTAGAAAATTTCTAAATATTTAGAAAAAATATGTAGTCACATTGCTCTGAGATTTTAAAATTAATACCCTGGTACATAAATAGGTTATAATGGAAATAATTAGTACATTACTTTTATTCAGAACAAGTCAGATGACAGTTCATCAACACTCATTACAGATTAATCTTTATTTATAGGTAAATATTAAAATTTTATTTTTTAATAAAATGTTGAGCTCCGCAATTATAAATTTTTTTAAATAACTAAAAATTCAACATTACCAAATTCATCAAAGTTGGATATTTGAGTGGTCCTTTGGCAATTTATTTGTAAAATAAAAACATCTAGTACATAGCTACAAACATCCAATCCCTAAAACCCAACCCAGATAATAATTCTCCATCCCTTGAATGTTTAGATTATTCACACTGCACTTTATGGCTCGACCAGATGGCTGTTGCTTAGTTAAGTCAGATTTCACTTCGACAAATTGTTAAAGGAGAAACATGATGTTGGATTTTTCACTGTATACACAGACCGTGATGACACTAGTCTACTTTTCTTTATTCGTGGAGATCTTCTCTACTTCTCAGTGTTCCCTCAAGTCCCTTGTGCTGCCTGGTCAACTAGTACATACACCTGATTTGATCAGAGCTTAATATGTTCTTGAGAGTCCTCAGAATACATTTTTGTAAGTTTTATTTTTTTTAAATCAGGAACTGGAGTGATAGCACAGCAGCCTTGCACGGGTATTTGATATGCCAAAAACAGTAACTACAAGTCTCACAATGGAGACCTTACTGGTGCTCACTTGAGCAAATTGATGAATAACGGGACTACAGTGCTACAGCGCTTTTTAACTCAGCAAATTCTAATTCTGAAGCATGAGAAGAATCGTGGGTGCAGAACACAAGGTGCCTGGAACATATGTAGAGTTGAAATCTCTGCAATTGCTTTTTAGAATGTAAAATATAAATGGTTGTTCCCATAGTCATATGCCTTTTAACCTGATAAATGCAAAAAAAAAAAAAGTGCTAGCTGGAATGGCAATTGAACCTGCGTAAGTAGTTAAGATGATTCAAACCGAGAGACACAGCAGTGAATCCTGGAAGACAACAGCTTGCCAGAGATCGCTCTTGGACCCAAACAGAGCCAGATCCACTGGGGCACCTCAGATGGAGCCAGTGTGCCCTCTCTGCCCACCCCAGATGAAACCCCCGTGGCCAAGAGCTTCCAGAAGCAAAACACAGGTACTGGGGTTCAAGGACTAAGACTCCAGGCCACAGGGCAGCAGCAGAGACGGGCTGTCCCTTCCTGTCTCCCCAACCCCCACCCGCCCACTTGGGGTCTTGTCTGTCATGCCCACGTTCTGCCTCTGGGCATCAACGCATCTCAGTGCATCAACGCATCTCAGCGCATTAACGGCCTTGATCCAGAACTCCCAAATGCATCGCAAAATGGATTAGCTCCCTACAGAGATGTTTCTGGACCCAAATCATTTACAATTTTAGAGTTCCAGAAGCGCGTTGGCCACAAAACCTTTCATGATTTTCATAATAAGCAATAGAAACTAAATTATCTAGCATCTGCCCCTGGCAGGCAGGCTTGAAAGGTGGTGGGAAAATTCAAAATAATGATGGTGGGAACGTGTAATGGTGGTGAAATTGAATGTAATCAATTAATGTGAACAACCTTATGAAGATAAAATTAAAAAAAAGGAAATAGATGATTCAAACCTGCCAGATACTTTGCCCTTATTTCAGGCCTATCCTTGGACAGTATTACCATTACTACATTTACCATTAACGCTGGAACTCCTATAATTTAAATTTTTATTATTCTGGTAGTAAAAAAAGGGCATTTGCCTTGCACACAGCCATCCTGGGTTCAATTCCTCCGCCCCTCTCAGAGAGCCTGGCAAGCTACCCGTGGCGTATTCGATATGCCAAACACAGTAACAACAAGTCTCACAATGGAGATGTTACTGGTGCCTGCTCGAGCAAATCGATGAACAAAGGGACAACAGAGCAACAGTGCTAATAAGTTGTGACATACTTGTCACATTAGGCATCCCAAGATAGTATGGCAATAGTCTTTAAAGGCAAAATTATTGGCAGAAATTGTACCTTTGACTTGCTAAAAAGATTACTATTTGCGGGGCCAGAGCAATAGCACAGTGGGTAGGGCATTTGCCTTGCACCCTACTGACCCAAGTTTAATTCCCCGTCATCCCATATGGTCCCCCAAGCACCGCCAGGAGTAATTCCTGAGTGCAGAGCCAGGAGTAAACCCTGAGCATCACTGGGTGTGACCCAAAAAGCAAAAAAAAAAAATTACTATTTGCCTAACTACATATATTATTCCTAGTCCTCCCCACCTCCATCAATTCTCATACTCCCTATAGCTAGTCTTATATTGAGCAAAGATTCTCACATGATTCCACAACTCAAATTTCCATTAAAATAAAATAAAACAGCAATAGAAAATGGGGGCTACGTTGTTTTCATTTCAAATATATAAAGCACCCTTTCGTCCTTGATGGCTTATAAAAAGGAAAATATTACTTCATTACTTATTTTCATACACAGCATGGAAAAAGAATATACTCTTTTTCAAGGTACTCAGTATTTGGAAGCAGCTTAAAACTTTGGAATCATCGATCTCTTGAACTCATTTATAGAACAAGATATTTTAATGACTTGATAACCACATACAGTCTATTTATAAAACCCATGTGATGGACTGGACATTAGATTTATTTTGTTTTGGGGCCCCACATGGTAATGCTTAAGGTCACTCCTGGCTCTGCACTCAGGAATTATCCCTGGAGGTTCCTGGGGATACCAAGGTCAAATCTCCAGTTGGCTGCATGCAAAGCAAGTGCCTTACTTGCTGTACTATTGCTCCGGTCCCTGAACTTCTGAGTACTGTCCAAACTCATGTGTTGAAGCCCTAAGTCCCAATATGATGGATATGGAAATGGTTCTTTTGATGGATCAGTAAGAGTTAGGTCAGATCACAAGGTTGAGGAATTTGTGATGTGATTCATGACCTTAAATAAGAAGAAGAGAGATTACAGTCCTCCCTCACATTCTGACATACAAAACACAGAAAAAACATTTGAGGATGGTGAGAAAGTGACCATCTACCTTCAGGAAAACAGCTTATCAAGAACCACATTGGCAGTCTCTTTATCTTGAATTCCCAGCCTCCAGAATTGTGAGAGACAAATACCTGTTGTTGAAACCCTCCAATCTATGAAGAGGCTGTCCATGGAGAGGAACAATGACATAAAATAGTGTAAGGAAAATTATTACTCTGAGACCTCTGAAAGTATTTGTAAAATTAAAAAGCACCCAAACCATGTTTCCTTATTACAATTTAGGAAAATAATTTCACATAAAATTGACAATTGAGGCCAGAGAGATAGTACTGAGGTAAGGTTCAATCTCTGGCACCACATCTGGTTTCAGGACCCACTCCAGGAGTGAATACTGAGTGCAGATTCAAGAGGAAAGTCCTGAGCACTGCCAGATACAGCCACAAAACAAACAGACAAAACACCTGTGAACAAGCACTTGTCCCCAGACCAAGGGTTGAGGAATACTGTTCTAAGAATCTGTTAGATAATAAGGTTAATGTTAAAAAAAAAAGAGTGGAAAGACTACCGTTGTGAATATTAAGTTTTGAGTTTCCTATAGAAAACTACAGGAAACTTTATAAAGACAAAACGTGATGTTTAAATGAAAGAAAGCAAGGAACAATATTATTCAGAGTAATTGGCTGTATCACTTTATATAGTGCCTATAAGCAATTTGACAAGAGACTGATTAGGCAGAGCATATAGAAAACAGTCTGTTTTAAGTAATCATTTTGATGCAAATCTATTAGTACAATTAACATGTTGTGTTTTATAGTTCAAAACAGATGAATAAGTAGTATGAATTATTATTCTAATATTCTGTTTTGGTTTCTGAGAATGGAATTGTGCACAAGAAAGAAGATAGCCTTGTAATATGGAAGAAGTTAAGATTTTCTAGTATTGGCTTTTCATGGTAAATATCAACATGATATTCATAAGATATTGATTTTGTTATGTATGTATCATTCAACTTACAATGTATAGAATATTTATCAGTATAAATCAGCCAGCTGAAAATCTTCCAGGAACAATAACCAATGTAATAATAACAAACATTCAAAGCAGAAAAATTGTGTTCTTGAAATACTTGTTCTAAACCCAATTAGATAAATCTGGAACAAATTGTCATTCAAAATAGCTAGAAATCTATTCATCTCTGTGGTTTCCCAGCTCCTGGAAGGTGATCTCTCAGACCTTGAAATGTCCTGCCTGATAAAACTGTATTTGTTTATCTGAGGGTCATACAAGGTAATCTAGTAATGTTGAGTTATGATTGAGACTTTGGGCCATGCACTATCAAGTTGGCCTCTTAAGGGACTGGAGACTAAGGTGAGTTTTGCCAATTGGAATTTGTTTTTGCCATGAAACAAATTCCAATCATATTTCTGTACCCCAAAGTCTGGTAATACCTGATAGAAAGTACACTGTGTGTATTGCAGTATGCTGTTGTTGGGAGAAGTCAGCACTATTGGGAACCCCACTGAGCGAGAACTATGGAACTAGGTGTGGAACTCTCCTGTGCTCTTTGCTGTGGTCCTCTTCCTTTGGATGACTTTAATCTGGATCATTTGGGATTAATTCATCATAATTGTGCATACAACAGTTTTCAGTGAGTGCATCTTAGGTCAGATTATTCCTCCAGCTAGAAGCTCACAGATATTTATATAAACATTTCTTCTCTTATAGAAGTACCTCATAAGACACATCAGCAAGTATCTTACCAAAATTTCTCTTTTTCATTTACTATGATATTGCCTAAACTAATATAAAACAGAGACTTAAAATTCCTTCTATCTCATTGTTTTGAGTTAATTCTCGCTGGTGATAAATGGTGGAGAGCATTTTTTATATGCTTATTCACCCTCTGTATGTCTTCCTTGAGGAATTATCAATTAATTTCTTCCCTTTTATTTAATGACATGCCACTTCACAACAGTGAGACTGTTACACAACAGAAAGAAAAACTGGAGCCAGAGTGATGATACAGCAGGTAGGGAGTTTGCCTTGCACATGGATGACCCTAGTTCAGTTCCCTGTATCTCCTATGGTCTGCTGAGCACTACCAGGAGTGAACCCTGAATTTGCAGCCAGAAATAAGCCCTGAGCACCTCTGGGTATGGCTCAGGTCCTCTCAAAAGAACAAAAATAACCAATGTTGCTGAGGATTTGAGGGAAAAGGAACCCTCATTTGCTCTTGGTGGGAACTTGGAAAAAAATATGGACACCCCTCAAAAAACTAAGAATTGTGCTTCCATATGAGCCAGCAATTCCACTTCTTAGCATCTAACCAAAGGCCTCTAAAACTTTATTCTGAATGACATTTGCCCAACTATGTTCATCATAGCACCACTCACAATAGCCCAAGTCTAAAAACAGCCCAAGTGTCCAAGAAAGATAACTGGCTAAAGAAAAGACAATTTATATTTAAAAATGGAATAGTACTCAGTTATTTTTTTTAAATCATGCAATTTATCATTACATGGATGGATCTTGATCACATCATGCAGAGGCAAGTTAGTCAGAAGGAGAGCGACAGATGCAGAAGCACCTCTCTCACATGTAGGTCAAGAAACACAGTAAAGGAAAATCAAATGACAAATGGCAATAGGGAATTAGAAATTGACTATAGAACTGGGCTAACCAATGGCAGGGGTTGGGGGGCAGGAACAGATACTTGGGGGGGTAAAAGGAAGCAGACAGGGTGCAGAGTATGGTGCTGGAATGTTGCTTGCTTGAAATCAAATCATGGTGCCTCAAATAAAATTATAAAAATTCCTTTGAGCCAATTATTAAATTGGAGGGTGGTCTTAGAGATTCCATAACTTAGTTAAACATTAAATATGTTTAATTAAACAGCTATCAAGCAAGTTTAAGTTTACATCTTTGTAATGGAATGGAAGAAATCAGTCACCTTTGTAGAATGTTAGGGGGAAAAGTGTCATGAAAACAGAAAAAAAGGAAAAGAAACATTTATTTTTACTCAATCATATAAACTGGACCACCAATTACCAAATATTAGATTATTTTTAAAATGTATCTTTTGATAAGTCAGTGAAAAAAATTAATCAAAACATCCAAAACACAATTTCGGCATTTTTCAACCCTTAAGAAGTTAACACATTTACATAGTTAACATCAATAATGCCTGAAACAAAAGGAAAAAAGAAAACAATGAGATAATATTTGGTTTCCACTGAAAGAATCCAATCACCAACCATGTAAGGAATAAAATATGAATGTAATCAGCTATCAGGATGCAGGTTCCAATTTGCAGGAGATAACAAGGGCAGAGGTACTTGTTAAACTGCCCAATGAGTATACAGCTGTTAATACTATAGGGTCTGTGGGAAACTCCCTAAATCAAGCAGTCCTGGTTCTCCAATAGATTATAAAGAAAATAAACGGATGCAAGAGAAACCTGTAGACTAAAAGAGAGTTATCAAATTATAAAATAGTCAAGACAAAATTATAGTGACTCTAATGATAAACACGCGATAAAACTATAAAGAAATGCAAGGATGTAATTACTATAAAAGTCAAGCTAGTGGTTACTTATGGCAGGTGTGAGGAAGTAATTGTAATAGGCACATGCAGGGGCTTCCTGGGTGGCTGGGAATGTTCTGTTTCTTGATTTGTATGACCAGGTAAAGAGTTACAAGAGACCCCCTTCTATAATTTATGAAGCTATAAATTTGTTTCATGTGGTTTTCTTTTATCTTGTGAAATTTATTTTCAAATACAAGTACATGGCTTATATATTCCCTTACTAAACTACTTTCAACTCATTTCTGCCGATTCTTTTCTTTGGGGGGTGAGTGTGATCACACCCTAAAGTGCTCCGGATTTGCTTCTAGTGGTGCTTGAGGGACCATACATGGTTTCAGGGATTGAGCCAGGGTCAGCCATATGCAAGGCAAGTTCCTTACCCACTGTACTATCCCTCCAGACCTGTATGGATTCTTAAGATGCATTTGGGGCTTTTTCCCCCTCTAGAAAAGACCATGTTCTCTCTTGGGTATGTATTTCTCTTTCTCTCCCCTCATATTTCTCTAAGTAAATTTCTTTAAATAAAATGATTCTACACCAAAACAGAAAGAGATACAAACTCAAAAGCAATACATCGTAACCAGAACATTTTTATAGAATAAATAAAAGAGTTTGGGACTGGAGAGATAATACAAGATAAAGGCTCTTGCCTTGAATGAAGCTGATCTGGGATAAATTTCTGGCATTTCATAGGGTTGTCCAAATCCTTCCAGGAGCGACTCTTAAGCAAAGAGCTAGAAGTCCCTGAGCACCACTGATTGTGCCCCACTTCCCCAAAAAGTCAACAACACAAATTCCATATGTTGATTGGAGTGGTGCTTGTGCAGGTACCTTCACTCATCAAACTGCATGACTCCTTCACATGTTTGTCTTTCCTTTTGCCATCCCAGTGACTGGCATTCATTGGTGCTGATCTGTAACCAAGCCAACACAATCTGAAAATGAAGCAAACCTCTAAAGGAGGAATCTTGAAACCCTGTATGAGTTTTTTTGGAAGAGTCCCTTGTAATTGGGAACATTCACCTTCAACTCTTAAATTGAAGGTTAATTTTTTAATTTATTTTTTTATAAAGTTGTTCATGATAATTTATTACATTCAATATTTCAACAACAGTCCCACCATCACTATACCTTCCCACCACCATTATTTTGAATTTTCCCACCACCACCCAAGCCTGCCCCAAAGACAGATGTGAAATAATTTATTTTGCATTGCTTTTTATGAATAATTGACAAAAATGATCCAAAAAGTCTTTCCTAGAGAAAAGTCTATGAAAATTATTGTATCTCACCTTGGAGCCATTAAGCCTTATATAAGAGATCATTAACATGTTGTTACAGGTTGAACCTGTGTATTAGTATATCACTGTATCACTGTCATCCCGTTGCTCATCGATTTGCTCGAGCGGGTGCCGGTAATGTCTCCATTCGTCCCCGTCATGTTCGGTTTCAGGGGAATGAGGCCTATTATTGTTACTGTTTTTGGCATATCAAATATGCCATGGGTAGCTTGCCAGGCTCTGCCATGCAAGATTCTGCATCACTCTCTTTCAGGAGCTTTGTTTTACAGTCTCTGGATTTTGGCCATTGATGAAATTACATTGTGCCGGGGCAGTTTGTGGGTGTGGCTGCCAAGCTACTGGAAAACTGGGGATCTGGGTTTAGGAGGCCCAGTCCCAATCTGAGCAGGCTTGGAGATCTCAGCTGCATACCGGGGTTCCTCTGTCAGTTCCTTCATGCATGAGGCTCGTCCAAACGTGTGGAGAGTGGTCTTGAGCATGGCTGTGGCTAGGTTTTGGAGCTTTTCGACTGTCAGGGCTCTGCCTGGGAGGGGTGAAGGAAACTCAACCTGCCCCCCTCCAAGAGGGCCCCAGTGAAAACAGCCTGGTGCGGGGGCAGGAGATTCTGCTGTATTAATATATACATTTGTTATATCAGAGGCAACAAATCATAGAGAATAATATATATATATATATACACACACACACA
The DNA here is from genome assembly GCF_027595985.1 of Sorex araneus. NCBI lineage: Eukaryota > Metazoa > Chordata > Mammalia > Eulipotyphla > Soricidae > Sorex > Sorex araneus. Next base: position 237,372,111 of record NC_073302.1, on the reverse strand, counting down.
TACACACACATATACACATACCTCTCAGAGAGCTTGGCAAGCTACCGAGAGTATTCTGCCAGCACAGGCAGAGCCTGGCAAGCTACCTGTGGCGTATTCGATATGCCAAAAGCAGTAACAGTAGGTCTTATTCCCCTGATCCTGAAAGAGCCTCCAATCATTGGGAAAGATGAGTAAGGAGAGGCTGCTAAAATCTCAGGGCTGGGAGGAATAGAGATGTTACTGATTCCTGCTCGAGTAAATCGATGAACAACAGGATGACAGTGATACAGTGATATCAGAAGCATAAAGTAGGAGATGTTGCTCTAGGAATTCTAAAATTTTAAATAGGGTACTAGAGCTGGAGTTAAGTTTTTAACTGTATGGTGATTTGGAGGTTCAAAGGCATCTCTGCAGCTTGATGCTCTCTTCTGAGATTCATGAGTCTCTGGATCATGGCCATTAATGAGCTTATATAGTGACCAGAGTCAGTTCATGGGACCTGGAAGCACAAGGAGATGGGAAGAGAGGGTCCATTCCCGACTAGGTACAAGCCTGGAGATTTCAGTCACAAAATCCTCATACCTAGGTTTTTTAGTGGATTCATTCTCAGGCATGAGGGGTTCATAGAGAGCCTGTGAAGATGGGCCTTGAAGATGGCAGTAATTGGGTTCTGGAGGTTTGTGGCTGTCGGGGTTCTCTTGGGACAGGCAATGGGACACAACTTCCCTCCTTTGAGGTACCTGGATGAAGTGAGCCTGGCACTGGGTAAGGAGACATCTCTGCAGCATGTTGCTCTCTTTCCTAAAGGTTAATTTTTATAAATTATATTTTTGTTTGTATTTTGGTGTTTTGGCACAACCTGGAATTGGTCTTCCCAGTTGAATGTTAAATCCAGTAGCTTCCTTTGAGATAACTATTCTTCTTTACACTATTGCAAAATCATTTTAGCGTTTTATTCTGAATAATTATATATCATACTTGACTTTACTTTCACATAATATAAAATTTTTTTTCTTATTCTCTATGCTAACAACTAAATTATACAAACCAGTTTCTTTTCTCTTAAGTATATATACATTTTCCTGGAGGAAAAGATGAAGAATGAACAAACAAACAAAGCAGAGAAAGCATAAGAAGTTTAGATGAACAAAAACATGTCTACCTTGTTTCTACCTGGTACACTTCATACACATCACATCAAGATAATCAGTTTGTTTCTGAAAACTTTCACATTCTGTTTACTAAACATGGAACCCCTTTCCTCCCTTCATTCTCAGTCTCAGGTCAAAGTCTACCTCTGTCAGGGTTTACTCTGGCTCTGTGCTCAGTAATCAATCCTGGCAGTGCTCTGGGGCATCATATGTGGCACTGGGGATCAAACCCAGGTCGGCCACATACAAGGCAAGTGCCCTACCTGCTATACTCTTGCTGCATCCCTGAATTCATTTTTAAATCACAGTATTATTTTGTGCCTTTGGAACAGCAGTATAGTAAATGCAACAAGAAGGTAATATAAATATATTAAAAGTTAAGAGTATATAGGTAGGAATTATGATGTGTTAGAGAGTACAGACTGTTCTGATACACTTAAATTTTTAAGAGGCTAATTTTCTTTTTCAACATAGTGTACTGAAAATGAAATGTCTATAGTGCCAAATTTCCAGCTATAACTTATAAATTAGAGCAACTATGAATAAGGTTATTTTTAACACTAATTCTAATCGTATTCTTATATAAATTTCTATTCTTGCTGTATAAGTCCAACCTAAGAGACTAAGAAGATACCTTATCTAATAAATTAATTTATCTAACAAAAGTTTATTTGTTAGGAAACATCCCAAGCTGCTGTCATACAGAGACTCAAAACTTCAGTGGCTCAAAGAGTTTATATTGCTATCTAATATACAATGTGGAAAGAGAGATGGCTTTTCTTCATGAGTTCATCAAGGGATTTTGGGAATAGCTATGTTGTTTTTCTACCATCCCCTGAGAGTTGTTCTCACTGCTTGGTTAAAGTTCCCTTGCTACTACTGCTACTGCAGTAACGGGAAGGAGGAAATGATCCAGAAATAGGACACATTGCTTCCACTAGCTTCCCATTGACTGGAATCCAGACAGATGGCCACACCCAACCAAAGAGTCTCAGAGTAGGTCTCCATGCTTCTAACCAGAACTCAGGGTGTTCCTTTAATAAAACAAAAAACAGATGAATAGATATTGGGAAGTAATAAACAATGAATCAGTAAAACACAATTTTGACATAGGAGGATCCAGAGGGTTACTTGTACATGACTTTTCCCCTCAAGATCTCATCTATAGTTCTGGTGATCATTCCTTTCTAGTACTGATAGAGACCATGAGAACGGCCTGGTGAGACTAGAGATATGGCCCATGCAGAAAGGAATCATCTGGTATGAAAGTTCACAAGGGAAGACTAGGTGGTGGGCTGCATGACAAAGGTCCTGCTAGATCTGGACACTAGGAGATAATCATCTCAGCATCCTCTTCTTGTTTTAATGGCCCACATTCTTGGAGCATAATAAAGAAATGCTCACCCACTCACCTTGAAAAGGTATAAAAGGGGAAGGGCTTCAGCCTTTCTTTGGCATCCTGCTTTAGAAGACCCCCACCCCTTTCATAATATGGGAGCTTCCCTTCCCTGCCTTACTCTTCCTTTCTTTCTATTTCCCTAAATAAAACTCTTACTGAATTTGGCCATTTGCAATCTGATCCCTTGCTTTCAATTTTGAGTGCTTGAGGACAAGAACCTGAATATCTGTGCCCATTACTACAGCAGGTATTCACATGCAACATTGAGTCCACTCTAAGAATCCTAACCCATCTATTAGTCTTATTTTGCAGAAATTACCTTTGCCTGTTCAAGAGATTCAATTTAATTTTCGTAATTTCCTATATTCCTGAAGCATTCTCAGTCCTTGTGATTCTTTAGAAATTATCACCTTAGTAATTTTCCTCTGAGCCACTCCATGTGATATAATTCTTACAAAGCAAATGATTGAAAAAGAAACACATAAAGAAAGGGAACAATTCCTATATTTTTAAAAAGATATAATCACTCAAACAATATTTCAAGTTTTGATTAAAAAATAATTTTAGTGTCCATCTCTTTTATACAAATGCACCTGTTGGTTCTATTTTATTTTATTATCATTCAAAGGTAACTAGAATTGCAAACATGAGCTTCTCTGAATAATCACTATGAAAACATCCAAAAGAAAGACAAAGGCTATAATCCTAGCCTACATTTTTGGATGACTTCCCAGTTGAATGTTAAAGCCAGTAGCTTCCTTTGAGATAACTATTCTTCTTTATACTATTGCAAAATCATTTTAGTGGTTTATTCTGAATAATTATATATCATACTTGACTTTACTTTCACATACTATAAAAAAATTTTTTTTCTTATTCTCTATGCTAACAACTAAATTATACAAACCAGTTTCTTTTCTCTTAAGTATGTATCCATTTTCCTGGAGGAAAAGATGAAGAATGAACAAACACACAAAGCAGAGAAAGCATAAGAAGTTTAGATGCAGGTGCTCGGCTGTGGCCAGCCAGGTTTTCGGCCCGGGTGCCCATGCCTCTGCAGAGCCGGTGGATGTGGAATGAGCGGGAACCAGAGACAGCTTTAGGAATTGGGGTTCCAGCAAGTGCTTGCACCCATGTATGGAGACTGTGAACTAACTTTGGCTACATGCTGTTCCAGGAAGGGAAATGATTCATTTTCAAACTTAAATCTTCGCGGACTTAATTACTATAATACAGAAATTGTAAGCCGCGCGGCCGCTACTGCGGCCGCACAACATTTTATCTCTTCATTCTCATCAGTGGAAAACTTATTATCAAATATTTCCCTGTTAATAGAGCTGTATTCTTAGGGAATAAATTCCAACAAAAATAGTGAGTCTGTTTTGAAACTCTAACAACAATAGTGAGTTATGTGTTGAAATCTGGAATGTAATCAAGGTAAAGAGAAAAGGAAGTGAAATTATCACTCACGTACGGGGTGGGTTGTGGGGTGAGGGGTGGGATGTATATTGTTTTTGTTTGTTTGTTTTGTTTTTGCTTTTGTTTTTGTTTTTATTGGTGGTGGAATATGGGCACTGGTGAAGGGATGGGTGTTTGAGCATTGTGTAACTGAGATATAAGCCTGAGAACTTTGTAACTTTCCACTTGGTGATTCAATAAAATAAATTTAAAAAAAAAAAAGAAGTTTAGATGAACAAAAACATGTCTACCTTGTTTCTACCTGGTACACTTCATACACATCACATCAAGATAATCAGTTTGTTTCTGAAAACTTCCACATTCTGTTTACTAAACATGGAACCCCTTTCCTCCCTCTGTTCTCAGTCTCAGGTCAAAGTCTACCTCTGTCTAGCAGTGCTCATCGTTGGTCATCCAAATAGAATAAAGTAGTCGTCTCAAGGTCCAGTTTACCACCGCCAATTCTCATAGTATGCAGTTGTAACATTGCTTTTATTTTTAAAATTTTTTAAAATTTTAAAATTTCAAAATTTTTCATCTAATATTACTTACAAAACAGTTTTTCCATCAGTTTATCTACTTTATTAGTCACTATCTCCTAGTATATTTTCTTTGCTGAAATTTCACCATAAGTTTTCCTAGAAAGAGAAAGGAATCTTTGAAACAAGCATTCTTATGGCTTGGCATTAGCCATGTCATTTTGTTGCCTCTTTCCTGAACCTAGAGAAAGACAGATTTTCTCCTAAATTAGTCGACATTTTACTGAACACAGCCCCATAGCTGTCACCAATTTCCTGGAGCCAGTAAACTTACTGATCACGCAGTCTTGTTTCAAGACCTTCTTCTCTCGATCCAGAACAGATTGAACTTCAGAGATCCACAGTTCTTGGGGAACCAAGTAGAACAGAGAAGTTCATCAATTGAACTGATGGGTAAAAGATTTTTGGTGGCATTTTTTGATGGGAATAAGATTGTGTGGTTGAGGGACTAATGTTTCACAAGAAATATCTTGACATCTTACTCTATGATTTTCTTGCCCCTATACCTCTTGTACTATACTCAGAAAGACTTACTATTCCCTTAGCTATTCTTCTAGGTTGGCTCTTCCCAAAGTACATTCCCTCTGTAAAAGTTTCCTCTGGGGCCTGAGAAATATTATAGTGGTTAAGTCACTTACGGCATGAGGCCATCCCTACTTCAATTCCCAGGACTGCATATGGTCTCCCAAGCAACTCCAGAAATAATCCCTGAGCACTGAGGAAGGAGTAATCCATTAGCACCACAGAGTGTGACCACAAAAATCCAAACAAAATAAAATCCTAGGTTTAGCTTATTGAAGACACCAGGATCTGACAGGCAGTTCAGCAAAGGAAATATTTTGGTTCTTCCTCTTGTCCTATTTTGACTGATTTCTAATTCATAGAAAAATGCATTATAAATATGCTAAAAGGCAATCCCTCATGGTCCCTATAACTGCAGGAAACCTGAAAAGGAGGGAAGGAGCCTGCTTGAGAATACTGCAAAATTATGGCTGTGGGGCAATGGGAGCTGAGGGCCAGCTGAGTCCATCCAACAACTTTCTCTTCCTAGAGACTGTTTCCCACACACTGACTCAATTTAATCAGTCTGTTGGGTTGATATTTTCCCCTAATATATTTAAATTAAAGTCACGTTCATCTGTATTTTTTTAGTAAATAAAACTTATTTAGAGATCTATTTGATAACATTAAAGAGTCCCTTGTTTATTTTCATTATCTTCTTTCTTCCAACCCTGATAATTCCTTTGGGAGGGACTGCATCTGTTTCTGCAAGAATAACTATAGTTGCTTTCTGGGTTGCTTTCTCTAGGCCTTAGACTCTAGGGAGATTAGCACTCCCCCCATCCTTTTGGATTCCCAATTTTTTTTTAACATAAGGAATGCCCTAGGTTTTTATGCAGAAATTTATGGAAAAGAGAATTGCAGTGTCGAGGTGTTAAATGTCTATCACAATACTATGAAGGATATAAAATGAGCTTGGAAGAAAGGGCTGAAAAAGGAAAAGAAAATGAGGAAAGAGTTGGTAAAGCTTTCAAAACCTTTCAGGCTATATTGTGTTTTCCTTGATTGAAACCATTTTTAATTGAGGGCATTCAGACTTAGAGTTCAATTCACAGTTTATGAAAATTTGGGAAATGTTCATGTAATTATTTATTGTTCCTGCAACTCTACCCTCCCTGCAAGTTCTAGAGGGTTCTTTGTGTATGAACTAATACTGAATTTTTATAATGTATATCAAAACTATAGAAAATTAACAGTGTTGATTAAAAGGTTTAATTTTTACGATAAAACAACATCAAACCTTTCATAATTCAAGGAGAACTTACTTTTCCAGGCTCTTAGGGGTAAAGCACCAGGATTGGTGGACATGGGGAAGGAGGGGCTATGAGGAAGCCAGGAGGGGCAGGAAGGAAATTAGCAAAGCACAGTACTTGCTTTCAAAATGTACTCAAAATCCCAGGAGGAATGAAAGAAAAGGTGGAGGAAAAGGAAAGCTGTTGGTATGCTGACAATTGTATATTGACAAAACAAATAGGTAGTCTCTGGTCTCCAATTACAGACAGACTAATTCATGTGCACTTTTGCATAAAGCCCAGAACCCAGGATTTTCCTGCACAGACAACTTGAGAACCTTAAAAAAAAATCAAAAAACCAGTGATTATTTTCCCTTAAAATGTGAAATATTTCTACTTCTCAGCTAGGAAAGAAAGAAAAACGGAGAGCAACTGTAAGTGTAAAAACAGATTTCACTTAAAAATAAATAAATTAAAAAAAAAATAAATATTAAAAAAAAAATAAAAACTAAAAAAAAAAAACAGATTTCACTTATTGCTGCTTAGAAAGCATTTATTTTGCTCAAGGGTTCTTTGCACCTCACAACTTGAAAGGCTGATAGTGTCAAAACCATGGGGGCAAAGCCAGGAAATAGTGCTCTCTCTCTGGAGCTACAGGCCTTGACAACATCTATAGCTTCTCCAGATGCAGAGGCAAGAAAGCAGGAGAACCTTTTGTATTGTACAGAGAGAGAAAGAAAGATCAATTCGTGATATTACTGTTTGAGCTAATGGAATTGTGTTAGATTAAGACCATTTACTAAAAATCATGCACTACATGAAAAAAAAAGAGAAAAAAACAAACAAAATCAAATATTCATTCCTGAGTATACAGCCCTTCTTGAACTGAGCTCTTTTGTCCTCTGAGTACTGTCCAGCTTCGTTTCCTGACATAACCTCTCACATTCAGAAACAACACTCACTGCTAAAACAACACCCACTCCATAAGTACACCAAGGCCATTCCTTTGACTTAATACCATAATCTTGGCACTTTGCTTACCTTCCTGGACTAAAGCTTCCCTTATTTATTATTACTGTCCCTCAATATGCTGGTAACTCCTTAAAGATAGAGACCATGTATTATTCCTTTGTACCCTTCTCAGGGTACCTGGTAAAGATGGAAGAGGGTTTATCAAATGAACAAAAGAATTATATAAATAAACCCATAACTTCTCACAAACACACAAAACCTAGAACAGTGAATTTTATACGGGTTTCCCTAAAGTCTATTATTCTCAAAATGTTTTATAATAACTACTGAGATACAATTTACATGCCACTTTTTGGGGGGTTTGGAGACATACCTAGTTAGGCTGGCTCTGTACTCAGGGATCACTGTTTATGGTACTCAGAGAACCATATCAGGTGCTAAGGAGAGAACCCTAGTGCAAGGCAAACACCTTTACCCTTCAGCCCTCAATTTGTACACCACTGTTAATTCAAAGTGTATAATTTAGCGTTTCTCATATTCAGATTTGTGCCTCCATTATCCCTCTGGCCCGTCTCTGACGCCCCCGCCCCCAGCCCCAAGAAACCTCCAATTAGCAGACGGCTACTCAATCACCCCTTCCCTAACCACTATCCGCTTCGGTCTCAATGGTTTATGAAATAATGCCTTTTGCACGGCACACACAGCACCCAACATTCTGGTGCATTTTCCGACGCATGAGAGCAAAATAAGATCAGAGACAGCTTTGGGCTGGTCTAGAAGTAGCGAGCGAGTCTCCTTGGTCTGTGACCTTGGGCAAGCTGTTGAATTGGATTTAGTTTCTTCTTAAAATGAAGTTTGGATGGTGTGTGAGGGCACCTTCAGGTTCAATAAATAAATAAATAAATAACCTAGGAGCAAAAGCCAAGCCCCTTGGGCGATCGTTCCAACCGTCCACCCCAGGCGGCTTCCCTGAACTCTCTTAAGAAACGTCTTCATAGAATTCAGCTTTCACCTGAGAACTGCTGCACACCGCTGCCCTCCCGACCCCGGGCCTTAAAGAAGACTTTTCTCTTTCCCCCGCCCTCTTGTCTCGGTCCTCTCGTCTCCTTCGCGGGCCGAGAGCCCGCGGAGCCCGGGAGCCCGGCGCGCACGGTCCGCACAGGAAGCCTCGCCCCGCCGGGACCCACCCTCCCACCGCGCCCCAGGAGGGAGCCGGCCGCGGCGCGCGCCCCCGCGCGGGAGGGAGGGGCGCGGCCGCGGGGGGCGGGGCCAGCGGCGCCCGCAGCCAATGGCGGCGGCGGCGCGGCCCGGGAGGGCTCGGCGGCGGGCGGGGCGCGCGGGGGGCGGGGCTCCTCTTGACAGTGGCGGTCCCCGAGCCGCGGCGCCCGCGAGCGGGGAGCGCGAGCGGCGCACAGAGCGCGAGCGGCGCGGGCGGCGGCGGCGGCCACGGCGCCAGGTTCTCCCCAGCTCCGGCTACCGGAGCGGCCAAGTAGCCTCCTGCAGCGGAGGTGGCCGGCGGAGGGGCGTCCGGACGATGCTGCGTGACTGCCGGAGCGCCGCTGACCTGGCCTGAAGGTACTCCGCCGCGCTCGCGCCCTAGTCCCGGGGTACCGTAGCGCCCGAGGGGGTGGCCCCGGGGGGGGGGGCTCGGCTGCCCGAGCCGGGGGCCGGGGAGCGGGGTGGGTGGGGCGGGGCGGGGCTGCTGTCCCCGGGAGGAAGCGGGTGGGGGCCGAGGGAAGCGGAGGGAGGAGGGCTGTCTCCGGGCAGCAGCTGGCGGCATCCCCATCCTCCATCCTCCTCTTGCCTCCTGGTGTTTGGAACGAGGTTTTGTTCCCGGAGAAAGTTTGGTGTGGAGACTCGAGGAGCCGAACTCGGCGGTCCACGAGCCCCCGCACCTTTACAGCGCGCGATCCTGGAGGTGGGCAGCCGAAAGCCCGTGCCACTTTCTGTTCTGGCCAGCATTCCGGATTCTGGCCCTGGCCTGCGACCATCCTCGGTGGCATCCCTCTGGGCGTGGGGGCTTTCCCAAGACAGGACAGTCTAGACACTTCCCCTCCCCTCCTTGTGACTTTTGCTTTAAAAATAGGGCAAGGAATCGCCAGTGTCCCCTGAGAAACAGGCTCTGCCCAAGAAGCTTTAAGAGAGTCAAATATCCAAGCCCACCGTACTTTCTCATTAAAGTCCCCAAACACCAGTGTGTCAAGGTGCTAATAATTACAATATTTTCCTTTTTGCCACTTGGCTTACTGCACTCTTAAGTCTTGAGGCGGGTATTAGGAAAAGGAGGATGGATGGTGCAGCTCCTAGAGGTGGGAACAAAGAATACAGAACACTTGTACCCACTTCAGGGTAAGAGATAGTTTCTGCTTCAAAACAAGGTGGATTTACCACCTTCAGAACAAGGTGGGAAATCATATGCCTTGCCAAACTTCCTCCACTGCAGAGGAATTGAGTTAGACTTAAAATTTTATACAAGTTTAAAGGAGCATTCCTATCATAAAAGTAGCTCAGAGTATAGTTAATAATATGTAGATATATTGTGGCTTTGGGAAAAAAAGGAGATCTCAACAAATATATATTGAATTCTGTTTGCTCTAATCGGTCAGATAGCTTTCAGATCACATATGTGGATTCTCACATTTTCTTCACCATGTATTTCCAAGGCATACTATAAGACAAAAATCTTACTAAGCATCTTATAAGACAACAAACATACTTTTAGTCGTAGTACTATCTTTTGCGCTTTTGACGTAGCATTCCTTTAGCTGAAGGAACAATATCTTGTTCTGGTTCCACATCAGGTAACATCACATTTGTAAGAACAATCACACCATGAAGATGTAAATATTTTCTATGTGCCACATAAATTACTAGCAACTCTGCATGTATTGTTTCTCACAATCATCCCTAATTTTAAGATTACGGAGTTTATGTGAATTTTCCCAGTGATATAATGGGAGAATTATGTCAAGTAAGATAGATGGGAGTGGAATTTGGATTTCCCTCCCTGTATGTACCTTTTTACCATGAACCAAGGTAATAGTATTGACCCTGTTGGTCGAACTGCTTATAATAATGTAGGCAAATCTAAGTATGGCAATTACACACTCTTTCCCAACCTTCTATATCAGAACTTTTCATCAACTATTTCCTCTCTCTGGGAACCTGCCATTGTGTGCTGCGCCCAGCAGTATTTCCTTCACCAGAGAGCAGCCTCGAACTCCTACCCCCTAAAAATCATGTCAGTCTTGAGACATAGACACTCCTCGCTCTTTTAGATAAGTCGGTTTCAGAAGAGCGGTAACTTTCCCTCCCGGGGACTCAAGGAGCAGTCGCTTCTCTCAAGGAGCAGTCGCTTCTCTTCCTGCCATCCAAGTCTATTTTCATCCTGCACATATAACTGCACCCCACCAGTTGGCAGCAAGACATCTCCTGCTGTGCTCACACTGGCACACCCATCCTTCTTTACCAACTGTCAGCTCATTCTCAACATGGTCCTGTTTAAAAGGAAGGACTGAAGCGAAGTTCCTAGGGAAAGGATGTATTAGTCTAGGGAATCCCTGCATTCCTCATTTTTGATCAGAAAGGAATGAACATAACTGGGAGCATTAGCAGACCTCCGCACTGCTGTGGAATATGTGCATTGCCTGTGGTCAACACAACCGAAGATGTTTTCATCACATACTAACTCCTCACCATATAGATGTCTTCACCACATAGTAACCAAAACAACAATGTCTTGATAATGGATGTGACCATATACATATCTTTGAGTCATTTACTTTTACAATAGGCATGGGTTACTTGGCTAAAGGGTTTCAAAAATCAGTGTCATAATTTTCATGCATTAGGTTTTGAAGTTTTACCTCAAAATATTGTGTTTGTTATCTATACCCATTGTGTTATCATTTCTTTTTCTTAGGTATGTGTATTTATTCTCCCTTGGTATAGCCTTTGGGGGCGGAGGAGGGGTTAGGCAACACCTGGCAATGCTTAAGACTCACTTCTGACACTGTTTGGAGGGTCTTATGTGGTGCCTGGGATTGAACCGTGGTCAGCTATGTGTAACTCTATTGCCTCAACCCCTGTATTACGTCTCTTATCCTATTGGTATAGCTTTTAAATGCTCTCAAGTTCCAAAATGCTTTGTAGTACTAAGCCTAAAAATAAATAAATGTATTTTAAGCTGTAATCATATGCTACTTGGAAATATACCTCTGTAGTTGACATTTAGCACACATTATTCTAATGCTAAGGATCTCAAAAATCCCATATACTTATTTTGGCATTTCAGTTGAATTCTCCTATCTAATTATTTCACTCCATCCTCTCTGGCAGTGGTAGAGTTTGAATTTAGAATACAGTCCAGTATCTCTAGTCTAAAGTCTCCAAACTGCCCCCAACTAGAGTAGTGCTAATTAGGAGTTGAGAATATGAAATTTTCTCATTGTCACAATCTTGCACCAGAATGGAAAATGCACCAGAGGTAATTTTGTTGGCAGTAGTGACATTTTTAAGTGACTAGAGTGATCCCCCAAATTTATCAAATTATTGACACTTTGTTTGGTTCATAAAAATACCCTGTTAACTTGAAACTCTTCAGTTTAAACAGTAACTTTAAATCACAACCATCCATTCTACTTTCTCGTCTATTTATAAAACTACATTCACTAGCAGTTCATCTTTATTTTCATATTCCATCAGATTCGAGATGCCATCAGTTGTTAGGCATGATATTGTTTTTTATGTTATATAAGAAATAAGAGTAAGTATCACCAGCCATATTAGGATATTTTGCTTCTCTCCCATGACACACATAATCAGTCACATAGGTCTGTCACTGCTTTTAAGTTCCCTTCATTTTGTTTGTAGGTTTCAGTACCTTTTCTTGTTGGTAACTCCGGTGGCATTGTTTAATATGTTCTAAGTGATTGGTTTGAGTATATCTCAGTGACAAGGTACCACAAAGATTTACCTTCTGTATCTTTCTGTTTTCAGCCTGATAATGCATTGGTTTTTGCTTTGCGGGTAGATATGGAAATGTAAAAAAAAAAAGTGTATCCTGTGTAATACGATGCCTTTGCCCCTCTGCTCTCTTTCTGTGCCTGTGTCCATACCCTGCAACTCCCTTCAGCACCAGAAGACAGTGTAAACTTTTGAAAACTGTTTAAATGACAGTTAAACAGATTGCATGTCCTCGATGCCTATGACTTAGCGAAGTGAAAGCGAATGACTAGCTGTTATCCATGTGCAGGGAAATGGCAATAGTACCATGGCTACATTGTCAGCAATTTTCATTTACCATAAATATTAAAAGATTATGTTCTAATCTCAGATATGTTAAAGTGCAAAATGAGCCTAAGTAATGTAATACATCAATCTATATTCTCTTAGTTTCATAAACTTACCTACTTACCTCTAACCTACTTACCTCTAGCAGATATTCCTCCATTTATTCTTGGAATCATGAATTTTGGGAGACTCTAAGCTCTAGGAGAGCAAGAAATGTTTATGCTATATTCTCTAATATATGCCAGCCACTTAGGATAGTCCATCAGATACAGTCTGTCTGCTTTGTCACTAACCTGCTGAGTGAACAGGTGTAGAGTGGAGCATACTTCTCACCCTGCCTGTTGGAAAGCATATTCTTCAAAGTTTGACATGGCATAAATGTTAAATTCAGAAAGGGGAGATAGGCCAAGCTTGAGGTTTTGATTTTATTTGCTGAACCATAGTCACTATGTTGTCATTACAGAACAGTTCAGGATAGAAGAAATTCTAGTATAGCTTTTATTCACCTTGACCAAAGCAGGAATTTATAACAATGTACACCTTGGATCTTTTTTATGACCCAAAAGCAATAATTGGTTGAATTGTTTACTTAATTCAATTCCATGTACTTGTCCTTGCATATATTAGCATGTGTCAGAATTAATAGGTAAGTACTTTTTTTCCCCCTTAAATATACTCTTCTCAAGCAGAAATTCGATGTTAGTGGCTTTGAATGTCTGTCTCCAAGAAAAATCTGTCTGTTTTAAAGGCCTGTTGTAGAGTTCGTATACCCGTCCCAATGGCTATCTTTACATTTTGACTAAAGAAAAGGTGTAAAAGAAAAGTCAAACCTTGTTGGGCCATATACTTTTTCTTTGTTTGGTTTTGGTTTTGGAGCACACTCAGCTGTGCTCAGGCTTATTTCTGACTCTGTGCTCAAGGATCACTCCCGGAAGACTGGGGTTGGGGGGACCCTATAATCTCTCCATTCCTTGATGGGCTATATAGACTCATCTGTCAGTGCCTCTACCTCCTGTTTTTCTCTGGTCTCGCAAAGTGTACTTATAGACCAATAACCAAATGCTCTGGATGAAGAAAGGCTCAAGGAATGGTAGATAAACATCCCTCAGCAGCAAGGGGTTAGCAGAAGTTCTAAGGCATTCTTGAACACTCAAAATGAATCTGCATTGCTCACATAGCCAGTGAGCCCAAAGGATTGTCAGCCTTCTTATATCTGTATGCCAGCCCCAGTTCATAGACACAGAGTTGAAAACCACTGTGTCTGCCTAATTGTTGGACACACAAATACATACCATGATCCCTGTCACATATGGTGCCTCTAAATCACATGTGTTACAAATTCTGATCCTTCATGGGTTTTAAAGATCAATTTGGTCAACTTCTCAGGGGTAAATACATGATTTCTGTGGAGAGTCATTACTGCCTCCTGATGAACAGGTGAAGCCCATGGATAAGACCAGTGGGCCTGGTCATGGATGCTCTAAAGGCCCTGGAAGATAGATCAGGGCTGGATATTTTATAAATAGAGAATTACTAAGTCTCTTTGGTTATATTTAAGGAACTCTCATATAACTTTTATGAAGTCTTATTAACATGGGTCCGTTGACAAATGATAAATAACCAAAAAATTTTTAAACTTCTGTTTTCTCTTACCAGAGGGTAAAATAAAAGAAAAACAGTAATCTCAGTTGCCAATTCCTGGATTATCTGGACATTTTAGTGGTGTCCAGGATTTGATTTAGTCAGATGTGGTAAAACACGGCGACATAAAAATGACTGTAATTTATATCTAACTCTTTTGTCTCACAGTTCCCTAAACCAAGACATACAGTGTGTCACACAGGGCCACACAGGGAAGCAGTGGAACCAGGAAGCAGAGGAGTAAGGAGAAGACGTGGGCAAGAGCCTTTCTTGTGGTTCCTTCCAGTGGAATGGTCAGGGAGGCTAGGCAGCAAGCTTGGAATGGTCAGTCTAAAGAGAGTCAGAGCTCTCTGGGACTTACAGGTGGCAGGGACTGTTTGTGGTGGGTAGGGACTGCCCCTGACATGAAAGGGTAGGTGGCTGGCAGCCCTGACTGCATGGACTCTGGGTTTGTCAGTTCATGCATGAACAGATGCTGATCTCTTGGAATTGACTTCTGAGGGGGTCAGTTTCTTTAGGGTCATCAGGGGCCCCAAGACCATAAGATACTGAAAACAGAAGATGTATTTTATCCATTGTGGTTTTTTTCCTGGCCAACTAATGACTAAGACCCTTGAACATCAGGAGTATTCAATCAAATGTGCAGAAACACCTAACTCAGGGACCAACACTTGGACTTATTCAGGAAACATCAGTTTACTCTGACTCACGGTGCCAGATGGTCAGTCCAATGTGCTCCCAATGAGTGTTTGCAGCATACTGTAGTCAGGTGTGCAGTGTTCATCTTGACATTAAAGTTTAAAAAAAAAATCAGAGCATGTTACTGCTACTTAAAGGATCTCCAGGTCCTTTTAAAGCTGAGACTTCCCAGATGAAGAGTAGAACACTTTAAAGTATAAAGGTGCGTGGGGAAAGCAGAACTATAGAATAATAGGTTGCTCACTTGCCTTGCACGTGACCAACCCAGGTTCAGTCCACAGGACCCTATATGGTCTCCCAATCCCTCCCAGGAGTGATCCCTGAGCACAGAGCCAAGAGTAGTCTTGAGCACCACTGGGTGTGATCCAAAAAATTCATCTATCAATCTTATCTGTCTATCTATCTATCTATCTATCTATCTATCTATCTATCTATCTATCTATCTATCTGTCTATCTATCTATCTATCTATATCTATCTGTCTGTCTGTCTATCTATCTGTCTGTCTATCTATCTGTCTATCTATCTATGGGCCTGGAGAGATAGTACAGTGGTTAAGGCTCATACCTTGTATGTGGCCACTGAATCTGACTCCCAGCACCACCAATCCCTTGATCCTGACTAGGACTGATCCCTGAGCACAGAGCCAAGAGTAAGCCCTGAGCACCACTGAGTGTGGCCCCCAAGTCAGGAACCAAAACAACAAAACCAAACCATAAATAAGCTCTTAAACGCATTTCTCAAGTTGTACTATTAAAAACTGTAAGGTAATTATATGTTTAAGGGTAATCCTCTGGATTTGGAATCTGATGAGGAGATATAAAATTACAACTTTTGAAAAGGTTGCTTTTCAGAGGAAAACATGCTGTGAATGTGGTGCTTAGTAGACATCGACATGTGAGTGCCTCAAAATAGCAGGAAACACTTCTCCAACCGCGTATCAATTTTGATCAGATGACATAGATTCACATAAAGGCCTGGAGCCGGAGAGAATTATATGAAGACAATTAGAGCACATGTGGTGGTGACAAGCGTAGGCACTGAATGCTTAAGATGTACCTGTCGAAACATGTGGCTCTTTGAGGATGCTGACAGAAGACAATGCTGAAGGGAATAGTGACAGGAGTGCAGGAATATAAGAATCTTGGGATTCAGCTAAGTGAGTTGTTGCCATGGTGGTTAAGTGAATTAAGTGAGATGTTGTGTGGTTGGTTAGTGATCATAATGTCTTTACAGGCTTATGACTCCTCTCTTAGAACCTTGACAATACACATTAGGAAGTAAGAGGGAACACTTTAGGGCCCAGGTGATAGTACTACAGGTAGGGCATTTGCCTTGCACGTGGCCGGCCAGGGTTAGATTCCCCAGCACCCCATATGGTCCACCAAGCCCCAGGAGTGATCTCTGAGCACAGAGCCAGTATTAAGCCCTGAACATCCCTGGGTGTGGCCCCAAACAATCTTCCCCCCAACTCATCCCCCTCAAAAAGAGAGGGAACATTGTAAGTAGGAAGTCACTCTGCAAAGGACACTTCCTTCTCTGAAAATTCCACCTGCCCTCTGCTTACAGCTCTTTCCACCTTATAATATTGCCCATATCTCCTTGGCCTTGTGCTACAGCTTATCTGAGTTGATGGAAATCATAGAAATATTTTTGCTGGAGCACAGCTGCTCCCCCCACCTCACCCACCCCTTGTGTTTCCAAACTGACATCGTGTAGTAACATTAGCATAAATTGGCCCTTGAAAGCATTTCTGTTGGCTAAGGTCATTGACCTAGATTTAACTTGACAGACCTATCCATACCACTGAAGCATGTCTAACCTAATAGCCTAATGTGTGTTTTACAATTCAGGCTTTTATTGCCTTTTAACCTCTGGCTCCCTAAATAGGTTCTTGGAAAACACACAGTATTCAGTCAAATAAGATGATATACAGAAATATGTTCATTGTTTGTTTTTTTTTTTAAATTGAAGAAACAGTTACATCTAAATGAATGCTCCATTTTGCTTTCAGCTCTTTCTCAGCATTCAGGACACTGAGGGATGAGCCCTTCTTTCTGTGGAGACTTGTAAGGGAGACCCTAGAAGATGAAGTGAGAAGGAATGTTTGCCTTTCTGGGGACTTGCTAGGCATTTGCATCCTATTTTAGCTTCTGCCTTAGTGAATGTGAATGACACTCCTTGCTGAGCAGTGTAAAGAAGTTTTTTTCACTATTCAGCCCAAGAACCTAGCAAAGTGCCAGCAAATGGCAGCTGCTTAATGAGTATTTGCTAGATTAATAGTATTGTTTAGTTTTGATACAAGAATTCCCATTCTCTTTGTCCGGAAGAATGAATAAACAATTGCACCACATGTAATTTACAAGTTCAGTAATCTATAAATGAATAACAGAACAGATCAGATAGCAGGTGACAGTGCCAAGGGTTGTAGGCACTGTTAGTGGTAGTGATGGGGGGGGGGCAGTAACTTTGTGCTTTGGAACCGTACTTAATATGTTGTAACCATGCCTAATGTAAAACTTTACTTTCCTGGGGGGCTGGAGAGATAGCAGAGCGGGTAGGGCGTTTGCCTTGCACGCGGCCGACCCGGGTTCAAATCCCAGCATCCCATACGGTCCCCTGAGCATGGCCAGGGGTAATTCCTGAGTGCAGAGCCAGGAGTAAGCCCTGTGCATTGCCAGGTGTGACCCAAAAAGAAAAAAAAAAAAAACTTTACTTTCCTACCTGCTCTTAGTTTCCAAGCATATACACGTGACTTACTGATAGGTATTTTAGGATTCTTTTCCTTCTTTGAATCCAGGGAGCCAACTTCCTTTTAAACCAGAAAGGACATAATAAATTACTTAAAAGTTAAGTGGGGTGGAAGAAAGAAGATCAAAGCTGGGACCTGGGAAATAACTCAAGAGGCAGAGTACATACCTGGCATGGACAAGGCCTAAATTCATTCCTACCACTTTAGGCCTGGTGACCTGGGTGCCAGAACCATCAGACCCTGTGTCTGTGTGGCCCCAGGCCCCATCACCCTACTGGGTATGACCCCTAGACAAAAAAAATTCAATATGAAAACCAAAGCTGAAATTTTAACAAGCAGAAATTATGAGATAAATGTAGTTTAAATTAAAAACTCCTTTTCAGATGACCTATCAAAAGGTAGGACATTACGTTCAAAACTACAAGATTTAAAAATTATAGGGGGCTGGAGTGATAGCACAGTGGCTAGGGCGTTTGTTTGCCTTGCACACAGCCAACCCATGTTCGATTCTCAGCATCCCATAAGGTCCCCCGAGCAGTGCCAGGAGTAATTCCTGAGTGCAGAGCCAGAAGTAACTCCTGTGCATCGCCGGGTGTGACCCAAAAAGAAAAAAAATACAGCATGGACATTTTAAGTTTTGGTTTAGATCCGTGATTTTTCAATCACCAGTTCACAGAGGGGCATCAGCCAGCAGGTGTAGACTTGTTGCAGATCACTGGTCAGCCAACCTGGTTAATAGCTGCTAGTCCGTGGACTGGTAGTCTGCAGGTATTTAAAAGGTTAATCAATTTAAGAGATATTTAAAAGGTTGATGAATGCTGATTTGGACTCTTTGCAGAAACTTAATTCAAAGCAGGCAAAGAAACAGTACATTCAGCGGTGGAAAACACACACCTTACAAATAAGCAGTGAGTTTTGCAGAAAGGATCAATTACTTAATGAACCTTGTTAGAACAATAGAATAACAATTTGAAAAAGATAAGACAATAAAACGTATGTTTTTCATGATAGCCTTTCAATACCTGGAGAGAGAGAGAGAGAGAGAGAGAGAGAGAGAGAGAGAGATGTCTGCCATAGAGGCAGAGAGGCAGGCTGGTGTGTGTGGGAGGCAGGAGGGAAACTGGGGACATTGGTGGTAAGAAATATACACAGGGTAAGGGATGGGTATTAGAACATTGTATGACTGAAACCCAATCATGAACAACTTTGTAACTGTGTATCTCACAATGATTCAATAAAAAAAATTAAAAAATTAAATGGAAACAAGAAAAAACAATAAAAAATATGTTTGGCTCTAATGCAGTGCTGCAATTAATTTCAGATAAAGTTATAGTGTTAAATGTTGGAGGTAAAAAATGACATAATGACAGGAGATGTCATTATACATTCAACGGAAAGTTTAACCCCAAAATGAACTCTAGTGTAAACTGTGAACTTGGGGTGATTATTCTGTGTCAGTTCATCAGTTTTAACAAATGTACCACACAGGTAGAGGATAGTACTAATAAGGAAGGAAGTGTATGTATGGTCAGGAGTTTATGGGAATCTGTACCCCCCTCAGTTGTTTCATGAATCAAAGATTGCTCTTAAGGACTGGAGTAATAGTACAGCAAGTGGGGCTCTTGCCCTCATGACGCTGACTCTGGTTCAATCTCTGGATCCCATATGGCCCCCTGTGCCCAGGAGTGATTCCTGAGACTAAACCAGGAGTAACCCCTGAGCACTGCTAGGTGTGGCCTCCAAAAACAAGCAAAAAAATTGCTCTAAAAAAATCACCTAAACAGAAGACAGGAGAGGGAGAAAAAGAGGGAAAGAAGAAGGAAGGATGGAAAATTTATTTGCCCTATATGAAGGAAATAAAAGTTTTTTCTAAATACTCATGACATCTTACAAAAGATACAGTGGAATATAAGATATAGAAATACATTTAAGTAATGAAATACCATAAACAGTTCTAAAAGGCAAAATGATAGAATGTAATAGAACATAGCAAATGAAAACATGTTAAAAATGTAAGGACTTGATATGGAATGTGTGGTATATGTACTCAAATTCTTGTCCATAGGTTTAAGGGAGATATATATTTTGGCCATTAAAATACATCATTATATATCATTAATTCATAGGTTTAGAGCACAAAGCAAATAATTGATTACCACTACCTAAGTGCACGGTTTGTGCTTTGACAAAAGAATTGTAAGTTTCTGCCTTTGTTGATTCTTTAAAGTAATTTTTAAACTAATTTGTAAATTTGGAGTTCTGTGTCCACTGATATATTTTTTATTTGTTAAACTAGCAAAGCAAAAGTAACAGTACCATTATTTGAGCAACCACTAAAGAAGGATTTTTTGCGTGGGGCAGGAGAGATAGTACAGTGGGCAGGACACTTGCCTTGCACATGGCTGACCTGAGTTTAGGCCCTGCACCTGATATAGTCCCATGAGCACCACCTGGTGTGCCTCCCTCCAAAAAAATAATAGATTTAAAAAACAGTTGAGACAGAATTATATATAAGAATTTTCTTATTTTGCGCAGGTGTTTTACAGACCATAGAAATAGAATCAGTTAAAGGCAGTTTAGACCCACAGATTTGGTAACACTTTAGCGTTTCCACTACCTTAGTTGTATCTCTTTAAAACACACATACCTGGAACTGTACACATTTGGAAATTTGGTCTCAATGCTCACAAAATTTTCACTTGTTGCTTCCCTTTGTTTTTCATAAGTTGGTGGAAACTGGAGATAGAAACTGTCTCTGTGAATACTGCATGGGACAGGAGAATGACTTTCCTGGCCCTGCACATGATCACAATTGGGCTTGGAAGGTTCCCTGAGCAATAGCTGCATTATATGGGATGTGCTGTGGCATGGAAAGAGCTTTCACTCAGACTGACTTGAACTCTCAGAATAAGTGAATCAATGACTATTCTAGAACTGCGTGACTTGTACCAAGCTAAGGACCCTGTAGTTCTCCCACCCTCCACCCCATCTCATTTAATGTCTTCAGCAGCTTCTCCTGCTACACACCATATTGTTCTTTTATGTTTTAAGAAACTAAAGTACAGAGAGGTTAGGTACTTTGTGCAGGTTCACGTTGGACATCAGGTGAAGAAATGGACACAGAGTGGCCCCAGAATTTGAATTTAAGCATCTATGTTACATTGTCATAGAGTGTTTAGCATCCACAGCCTTAACTCCCTTGTTTGTAATGGATACCATTCATATCTACTGGGGAAGTATTTTCGATGAGTTTGTAAGAAAATATATTTAAAAAGTCTAATGCACTAATAACTTGGTGCAGAGTAGAATTGCCTGTGCTGCTTATATTCTTTTTGGGAGATGACTAACAGTCTAGTGCAAATGGGGGTACTTTTTAACCTAGTCATACCCATTGCTCTGGCAACTACTGAGTTCTAATTACATAACAATTACACATCTACGGAATTTCCCTGCTGCCCTTCATAAGTCTAGTCTAGAACCCTTTCTTCTCCACTGGAACCAAGTTTTCTTTCCCTACACAGAGGGATTAGATGACTGGGAAGTAGCAGAAGTAGAAAAGGAAGAACTTAAAAGGGCGGGGGCAAAGTAGCATTATTCTTTACAGGAGTCAACACCCACTCAGCAAAAGAGTAAAGTCACCAAAAAGTAGAACAGGAAGGAAGTTTCCCCTCCACCCTGGTGCCAGGAATTGAGGAACTGTCATCTTCACTTGCTATCCTTTTGAATCTCAGATATTTTGTCTTTTCAAATAAGTAAAACATACAAAATAGTTTACCCCTGTAGTGATAACCAAATAGGAAAATGTCTTCCTTGAAGGTTTCATGAAGTCTGAAGAAGTTAACAGATCTTAAACAATCTTGTGAATATATTATAGACACTGGATCCTACATTGAATTCTTCATAGCCTTTCCTTAAAGAGATCCTTGAACATTCTCTTAGGAGTTTTTAGAAATTACTTATGAAATTCACATTTTTTTCATGGATTCAATGGCATGGTTATGTAATGCCTGTCAATATGCTTTAAAATATATTTAACAGATCATATGTATATATACATATGTATGATTTAGGGCCACACCCTGTTATATTCAGGGCTTACTCCTGGTTCTGCACTCAGGGATCACTCCTAGCAGGGATTGGGGGGTGCCATTAATATTTTAAATGTTGTAAAAGCTAAATATTTTGTTAAGCAATAGAAGAGAATAAAAACCGCCTGCAATTTCACATCCAAAATATCTGTCTTCACTTTTGCATGTTTCTTCCAAAATTTCTGGAATCTCTATTTACAAAATAATGAAATTATTTAACATACTATTTTGTAAAGTGGCTTTTTCGCATAATATAATTTGTTTCAAGTTTCTTTCTATGATAGTAAATCATTACGTGCATTTTTAGACAAACTGGAAGTCATCCATCTTGGTCTTTGGATTCTGAGACACCTGAAGTGCTCCCAGTTGGCCTCTAGGCAGAAAGCTTTGCCTGTCTAGACATAACCCCCCTGCCTCTTGGACTTTTCAAATAGCTCAAGCTTGGTTTCCCTTATGAAGTGTGATCTCCACATTTGGACTTCCTACACTCTTGTCATCAAGGGCCTGTCACTATTTTCATGATCCACTGGAGGGTTTCAGAGTTAGAATAATAATTCTGACAGCAAAGTGCAAATTATCTTTTTCTGCCTCACATTTTCTAGTACATAAGAGTAAAGAGACACATACCATCTTGCCAACTGGCCTCTTAAAAACCAAGTCCATCTGCTGATCAGAAGCTGATATTCAGAATTCTGTCACCCTACACATCTTACAGTTTCCATTTCTACAGCTGACTCGATGTTAATGTCTCCCGGTAGCAAAGATGCCAAGGATAATTGAAACCCCTAGACAATCTGAACTCAATGTTATGCTAGTCGGCATTGCCTCCTCTTCTAATTCTCATCAAGAACTGCTCAAAAAGGGACTGACCTGCCTTCTCTTCTTTTTCTTGCCTCTGATTGGTCCCACATTCAGAGCCTATTGAACAACGAGGTAGCCGAAATGTGGTTGCCAGGGAAACAAGCAGCAAACACTAGCCGACTCCCCCAAGCCCACCAGAAAAGGGCTCTATGCTTCTTGGTGAAGGAGGTAAAAGAACAAATAAACACACAAAAATTGAGACTGGACAATGATGACTCAGTTTTTTACAATGTGTATCTGTGGGTATCGTACACATATGCACATAAATATAACGATGTTACTAGAGGTACCAGTAACCATGAAAACTCCAGTAACTTCACTGTGGAGACTACTAACATGAGATGTTTTATGCCAGTAGATCAGGATTTCATTATTTCTTCTCAATGCTCTTCAAAGATATCCCAGATTACTACATTTTTATTTTGTGGGGTGGTCCTTAGGCCTTATTTTTGAACTCACACTCTGAGCTCATTTCTGGTGGGGCTTATGGGACCATATGGGGTACATAGATTAAACCCAGGTTAGCCACATGCAAGGCAAGCACCCTACCCACTGAGCTATCTTTTCAGGTCTCCAACTTACTGTTTTAAAAACAGTACCTTGAGCTGCTCTTTCTTCATTTTGCCATTTACAAATCTCCATCTTCATGCAAAAATAATAGATGTACTGGAGCAATAGCACAGTGGGTAAGGCGTTTGCTTTGCACATGGACGACCCAGGTTCGATTCCTCTGTTCCTCTCAGAGAGCCCGACAGGCTACTGAGAGTATCCCGCTCACACGGCAGAACCTGGCAAGCTACCCGTGGCATATTCGATATGCCTAAAACAGTAACAAAAAGTCTCACAATGGAGACGTTACTGGTGCCCGCTTGAGCAAATTGATGACCAATGGGAGGACAGTGCTACAGTGATACATATATATATTATGTGTATATTATGTGTTCATGTGCTTGTGCATACGATAGATACAAATATGCATTTTAAAAACTGAATCAGGGGCCGTTACAGATAGTGCAGCAGGTAGGGCACTTACCTTGCGTGGGGCTAACCTGCGTTTGCATCCCGTATTGTCCCCCAAGCCCCACCAGGAGTGATCCCTGAGGGTAGAGCCAAGAATTAATCCTGAGTACCACCGGTGTCACCCCCAAACCAATAAATAAATAAAATTAAAATTAAAATAAATAAAAATTTAAACAACTAAACCATTATGTACTAGCCTCAAAAATTTTTTGTTCTTTTACCTCTTCTGCCACGAAGCACTGAGCCTGAAAACTCCCAGCCACCAACTCTCCTGAGTGCATGCCAACATCCTTGCCTTCCGGCCAGCTTGGGGCATTTGCTTCACCTCTTTCTCTCCCTGTACTTAGGGTTCTCTTTCAGCGTTTCCAGTCCTCTTCTCTCCTTTCTTTCCTTTTGAACATTGCCTTTTTCACACTCCTTCCCCCAACATTTTTGTTCTGTCAGCAAGGACATTGGATATATCTGAAATGACACACTTGAAGACCATGATGTATTCCGTGGCTATCCCAGCTGTAAAACGGTTCCCGAAACTGTCTATCTAAAGAAAGATTTTTCTGTCTGCAAGGGATTCATTTGATGCTTTGGTGCTTTGCCTTTCAAGGCACTCTTGTAGCTTGTTGGGTTGTATTCTGCAGTTTTGCCTGCTGGTGATGGTGCTTAAAGGCTGGGAAGTCATTTGGATTTTGACATTGCAAAGCACTTATTTCTGAGTGTGTCCCCCTCGCCCCGCGTTTGCTTTCTAAGTGACTTATTCCTGAGCAGGACTAGTGATTCAGGCCCAGTGGGACCACTCAGCCTTTTTCAGTAAGCTATCAATAACATTAAAAGCCTTCCCAGACACTGTCTTTTGCCAGCTCTTACAGGCTAGTGCAGATTGGATGTATGCCTGTCGGGTGTTTGCAGTTTCTCCTCAGTGTTTGTTAAACAGTTGATGTATTTATCAAAAATGTCAATTGGACCAGACACATTAAAGTAGGTGCTTTGAATTGTATTTTTCCCTGAAACAGTACAATGTGCTTTCTTGTTGGATCATGTTTTTAACCCTGGAAAGGCACACTGGAAGTGTGGCAAAGAAATTGTATGTGAGTTACTCCCGTTTAGCAGAAGACAGTCAAGCTGGCGCAGTGTCCAGAGCTTTCAGCCAGGACTAAGTGTGAGGACTACTGATTAGCAGGCCGAGGGCGGGGAGCATCGCGGCACCCTCTTCTCTCCCACCAGCAGTGAGCCCAGGCTCGCTCGCCCAGTGAGAGGCATGCAGCAGAACTCCAGATTAGAAAGCAAGGATCATGACTGTGACAATGGGCTCCGGCGTAGTGACTGCAGCTCTATTGATTTCATTTGGATCCTGAATTATTTGATTTATTCTTTGACATTTGTGTAAAATGCTGGCAAACTATGTATTCTTATCTTCCTTTTATTTCCTTTCCCTTTCTCTCTTTTTTATTTTCCTCCCTCCCTCCCTTTTTCCCTCTCTCCCCTTCCTTCCTTCCTCTCCCTTTTGGAAGAGAGGCTATAGGTTTTAGTTCTCAAAGAAACCATGACTTAAAAAGTGCTAAAGAACCATATTTCCAGTTTTAATCTCCTCTGCTGTGCTGACTATATTTTACTCAAGCTATCAAGCTGGAGAAGTTTGAGTTGTCCTTTTAACTTGCAGGTTCCCTTTCCAGGGGTGGGGGTGCAGAAAAAGTTTTTTGTTGTTGTTGCTATTGTTTGTTTGTTTGTTTGTGGGGGGTGGGGGTGGTCACAACCAGCAGTGCTCAGGGCTTACTCCTCGACCTGAACTCAGGGATCACTCCTGGCAGTGCTTCAGGGAACATAAGGGATGCTGGGGATTGAACGCCGGTCAACCACATGCAAGGCAAGTGACCCACCCCCTGTTTTATCTTGCCAGCCCTGGAGAGGGAGTTTTAAACCCAAATCCTCATCTTCCTAATCTCCCAGTGAATTCAGCAAACTTCCAAATTGAAATCAGCTGCTCTGATGAAGCTGACAGCATCGAGGGTGATGATGTCCACTCCTAGCAGGCCTGGCCACTATGGGAAGATTCTGGACCATGTGGCAGAAGGGACAAGCAAGGAAGCCATTGTCTACTCTGAATAGGTTTTTAATGTTTTGGTCCAAATGAGCACAAAGCCCCATAACGTTTTGTAACCCTGAACTGGCCTAAATCCAAATAAACACACTGAATTCTGTGATTCACTAACATAGTAATTTTAATATGAACTTCCTCATCATTAATGTAGTAAGAATTGATAATAACCATTTTGTTTTCCTTCCAAAATGAATCCTTTCAGATTGTTTTATTGATCTGTTGGGGGAAAATTTATCTATGACTTGACAGTCTTAGATAAATTAAATATAATCTTCTTTCTAAAAATTATTGGATTAAATTTTATAAATTGGACTGAAATTAAGTTTTGTTTTGTGTGCAACGAGGTTTAGAGCATCAGGTCTGTTCTTTACTATGTCAATACTGTTTATGATGAGTTGACCAAATAGACATACGGAAAAAGAGATCAATATGTTTTCCACCATTATATTTTATAATGAAAATGCATTTTCATTTGGGTAAATATTTTATTAGTATCTTACGATCAGTATTGCTATCAGTGTTGTAAGAATGACTCATTATTTCTTTAAGGGGAGGTAATAAGTAGCTATCAAATTGAATAAAGTTCTATCTGTTAACATTCTGAACTCTCAGATCTACTCATAAATTGTATCTGTGAACTTCAGTAAAACTTTGAGTTTTTGTGGATAGAATTACTCATTTTCAAAACTTTTTAAGGTAGCTTTTGTTTTAAACACCCATTAAATTAGAGGATATACTGAAAAGAGAACTTTATCAATGATTAACCAAGTTAAATAGAAAACAGCGATGAGTAATATTAATGTTTTTATGCCACAGTTTGTCCTAAACCATTGCCACTTAAAGGACAAATAGGTCTCAACATAAAACATCAACAACTGCTCAATGTATTGAGGGCTAATGCTCCTCCTATTTATTTGTTTTTGGGGAAAAAATACTTTTGAAAAAATGTGTCACTTGTTAATTCCCAAGTACATTAAGTTGTCATTTGTCTGCCATTATAGGACAACATGCTAGTTTTCAGATAACTTCAGCTTACTTTAATGGAACGCTTTGTAAATGAAGATACTCTGTCTTTGGAAACAGAGAGGGTTGAAGGTAACTCCCTTTTCTGGATGTCTGAGCCTTCATTATCGACCTGTCTTTAGATCTGTGTAGGCCATATGTCTGTCTGATAAGTTTCCCAGATGTCTGTGATTTCTTCCTTATTCACTCTGATTCTATAGACCCTTTTCCTCTATAGATCATTATGGCTCCTTTCCATACCAAGTGGAGTATTTATTGTACATAAATTAGTACCTGGCTTGTTCCCTGCCTTTCTTGTGCTACAAATATCACTTTCAAAAAAAAAATGTCCTGAGCAGTGGTAGGGGGCCTGCCTTGGCTATGCCCTACCCAAGTTCAATTCCCAGCAGCAGATATGGTCCCTTGAGCTTGCTGGGAGTGATCTCTAAGTGCAGAGACAGGATTAAGAGCGCAGCCATATGTGGCCCTCATCACCTATGGGCGAAAAAGGAAAGTGCCAAATTAACCAAGATCAAGCTTTAAAATGGCATTTTTTTAAAAAGGTAAAGGAGAATTGACAATGACTGAGAAAATAATCATTTAAAAATGTGATTAAATTAAAAAATAGCTTCTTGCTCCTTACAATAGCCTCAGTAAAATTCTAAAAGATATTTTGCAGTTTTTAAATTTTAGGCTTTAGAAAATGTGGCACTATAGCCCCATATTCACTTAGATATAAAGTTAGTCTAGCAATTGTACCTTGTTTTAAAAAAGTTGGCATAATTTGTTGTACATGGTATATTATAAATAACATAAATAATAAGATAATTCAAGTAATAAAGACTCAATGGGAAATTAAATGGGACTTCCCCATCATTATGCATTGAAACGTGATTTTTAAAAAATAAGGACAAAGATTAAAATATAGACTCTGAAGTAGTCTAGAGTTTTATATCTCCTAGATTATGAATATTGGACACACAGTGACTCAAGGACTTAGTGTTTTTATATGTTCCCAATAAAAACACTGTTTTTTAAATCTTTTTATTATTAACCAGACTGAAACATCTTTCATTTAAATTTCTCTGTAATGGTGGTGGACAATACAAATATAATGAGTTTCTATTTAAATATATGAAAACTTCTGAGGTTATACACAAAAGTTTTGTTTAACAGCCTTGCCTCTTGTCTGAAAACAAAATATTTGTTTTCCTTTTAATTCCAGATGAGAGCTTTTAAAGGCAATAATCTCATTTTTATACCAATGCCAGTCTCCTGAAGATAAGGCAGTAGAATAACAAAGCCAGTTACTCTGTTGGTGCAAACCAGGTAATTTAGATTCCAAACTATTCTGTTCTAGGAATATTTAGTTGCTTTTTTCTACTAATAATGTTCAAAGGATAATTATAATTCGTTCAGTTTTTTTTCTCATTTAACTGTTGTTCTATTTGATTCCCATTGGAAAACTTAACATTTTTCCAGTGATAAGTGAATTTTTTCTGTTGATTGTGATAATACTTCTTCCATCTTCCTTACTTGACAAGGAGCCTTCTCTGTGGCTTTTGGAACTTCTTTCTGCTGTGAGAAACCTCTCTCTAGTGGGTGGTGAGAAACGACCTTTCTCACATTGGCAACTACCCAAGCCTTTGACTTTCTGGTTGACTTTGAATGCAATTGATCACTATGGATGTAGGATTGTAGAGAAATGGCGATTTGTTTCTGATTATCCACCTTTCTCTAGGATTTGGCCCTAGATGTTATGAGTCTGATGAAGAGTGGTGAATGTAAGGAGGTAACACCAGGGAGTAAAACCATCTCTGTAGTCCAATTAGAGTCAGATAACTCCAGGCCAAGGCTCCTAGACATAACTCATCTCTAATGTATATCAAAATCTGCCACAGAGTAGGTGCTTAGTGTTCTTATCTGCAAAAATGGAGGTGGTTATGTCAACTTTCTCAGATTTGTAGTGGAGGGATGGTGAGGAGTAACTGTAAAGTACCCAGAGTTGTGATTAACAGATGGTTGGATGGCCAGGTGGATGGAAGGATGATAGGCATGCAGATATAGTAAGTTCTTGTCATAGAAATAGTCAGGGACTGGGGAGATAACTGAAAGGGCTATCCTGAATTTGAGCCATGGCATAGGTTTGAGACTCTGAGCACCACCATATTTAATCCTGGTAGCCACCACCCCAAAGCATTACAGGGGTGTCCCTACTGGCACCCAACATTGCTGTTCTAAAAAGCAGCGCATCACTGGGCCTGGGTATTGAGCTCTGCAGCCTGCACCACTGGCCATGTATGCTGGGATTGGCCCTTGGGTGCCCTAGCAGCATTAGGGAGACCCTCTCAATAACAACAAAGTCAGAGGCTCAATAGCTAGTTTAATTCTCATCTGAGGAAATTTGCTCTCCCGGCTTGGATTAGTGATTGAAGACAGTGGATGATTAAAAGACTATGTTATAAAGAGCCCTTAGAGAGTGACATTCTTTTAAAATTAATAGAGTTAGGATCAACAATACTTAATTCAGTACCATGATTCTTACCGATTTTCTAATTATTCTCTAGATGGATATAAGTTAGAAAAGCATTTTTCAGTTTATTGTAATGGCATTGGTAAAGTTCTAAAATATACCTATAGCACAAGTTTTGGGATAGCTCAGTTGTCTCTGAGCTATCATAAATATTTTTAAGTGCCTTGAGCCTAAGTGGTTTGGTTTTGTTTTCTTTGTGTGATCGCACATGCATTTTACCACTAAGCCGTGTCTCTGAAGTAGGTCTGAGTATCTTTTTGTGTGTGCGATTATTATACATTTTATTTCCATAAAGTAATGGAAATTTAAATTTCCATTTAAATTTCTAATTTCTTTCATTTAAATTTCGTTACAGATAATATTCAAACAACCACCCAACCAGCAAGCATCTTCCCACCACAATAAGAGGGAAGTGTGTAAAGGTTGTTGACTTCATTCTGGGGCCCTTTAAGAGAATACAAACAATTATGTTAAAATCAAACACATGTCTACTGCTTTAGGTACATCAGTGGGCTAGAATATAAAGGGTCATGAGGCTGCATTTGTGGCCTTGTGCTCCAGGAAAAAGTGTGTCTCTATCTTCCAGGAGCCGTTGATGAGATTACATGGTTCTAGGGGCAGTTTGTGGGTGTGACTGCCAAGCTACTGGAAAACTGGGAATCTGGGTGGAGGAGGCCCAGACCCAATCCCAGCAGGCTTGAAGATCTCAGCCACAGGTCCTACATACCCGGGTTCCTCTGCTGTTCCTTCATGCATGAGGCTCGTCCGAGCATGTGGAGAGGGACCTTGGCCGGCTGTGGCTGGGTTCTGGAGGTTTTCGCTCCCAGGGCTCTGCTTGGGGTGGGGAGGGAAACTCAACCCACCCCTCAGGTCTGAGTAACTTTAAAATAAATCTTATTCAGAAAAAAAGTAGAAAGCAGTAATATAGATTCAGTGGTTGCAGTGAGCTAGAGGAAAGGCTCATTCATTTATGTATTACCATATCCAGAAAAGTTTATTCAGATATCTGGTTGAAAATATCTCTAACATGTGTCTGATTCTCTCTGATTTTGCACCCATTACCAGGTCATAGATCCCCTTCCTTTTTTAATGCTAAAGCTAAAATTATGAGGCTCTAGAAGTAGAAATGATAAACTGGTACCAGTATTATTTAGATAGTCCAGACGGGCATCTAATAAGTCTAAATAAGTCATTTATATGAAGTAAAAATCAAACTCTACCAAAGCCATTCAGGGGTTAATATTCCATTTGCTTCTCTGATGGAGTATGGGAAATTCATATATTACTTTTTATTATGTCTTTGGTGAGATCTGCAGCGGGGAACACAGATAAACCCCACACAATTACTTTGGAGTCTGAGTATGTATGTTTTAAGTAGCATCCTAATGGTTCAGAAAATTGCCCAAGTAAGAAACTATAATCAGCTAAACCATGCTGGCTTATCGACACTGCACCCTATTTCTGCATTTCTAATGTGATTACCTGGAAATTTGTATCATTAAACTAGAAAGTATCTAGATTTTATGTTGTAAGAGAGGAAAAAAAGGTTAATGATGCTTTAGAAAATTATCTGAGTCTGCTTTTCCCTGAAATGATCATTTCTCACTAATTTTGCATTGCAGTCTGAAACAATTCTGTCCGTGACTCTATATTTAGAAATATAATAGTCAAACCCTATCTCTAAGAAAAATGTCACATTCATATTCTCCACCCCCATATGAATTATATTTGGTTTATTTTTTTTGTTCCTCAATGAAAATAAGTGTTCTAACTACGAGTGTCAGAAAATATAAAAACCAAATGATTCACTGAATTTACCAGTTGAGGAGCATTCCATTTTTATACTAGTTAATCATGTATGGGGACATACAGTTAACCATATATGAGAAAGGTTTCCCTGTAGTATTTAGACAGTAATTTTTTAGCTCAGAGAAGTATCTTGCATTTTAATTCCTTATGACAAGTCATGTCTGAATACCCTAAATGTCTGGAAGGAAGTGTAATTTCCTGCACACAGAAATGTGCTTCAGAACATTAATATGAGAACTAAAAGGTCCCAGGGAGCTGTACAGTTTGCATTTGTGTTTAGCCCATCCTAAAGTACTTAGAAATTATTTGTTGCATGCTACATACTATTGGTTAGAAATAAAAGGATCCAGAGCCTCACAGTGTGTTCCAAATAACCTTTTATGTGCATGTACACACAAGTAATCTGTGGCAAGGTACACAAACTTGATACTACAGTACTGCAGACAGCTACTTTCCATGGGTTTACAAAGGATCAAAGACAAATTTTAAATTATAAAACTAAGTTAGTGGCTACTGAGGGAAGAGAGAGAAGAGGAAGGGAAAATCAGGAAAAAGGTGTCAATTGTTTTTATTTTTTAGTACATACCCTGTAGTGCTCTGGACTTACTTTTGATTCTCCTGGCTCTGTACTCAGGGATTACTCCTGGTTACCTTGGGGGACCATATGGGGTTCCTGGAATTTAGGCATGGTCGGCCACGTTCAAGACAAGAACCCTATCCACTTTACAATCCGGCCCCAAAAGGGGTCAATTTTATAGTGAAGGATAGATTTAGACTTGCTTGTGCTTTTTTCATCAAGTAGGGAACTTGATGTAGTATTTAATAGATGTTGATTTATGATGTTACATATAGTCTTATAATGACACTCTAATACAATGTCATTTCAATTAAAACATTTAATAAGTTATATGCTGATTTGTAGCTCTAGGAAAATGTTAGATTCCCAGACCTCCAGGGCCACATTCTCAGAGTTGTTCCCATCCTAGACTATACTCAACAGGAGCCTTTACCTGGTAGGTCACAAGTATGTGCCAATATCCAAGCAAAGCAGATGACGATACAAGAAAAGACATAAGTTAATGCCAAGTGTTCATATTTTGTGGCTACTGAAACATATGAGAAAAAATTAATGAGCAGTCAAAATGATAAAATTAAATACTGAATTATGTGAGGCTCAAAGTTATTTTTAGGTCCTTAGAGAAGCAATCGAGGCAAAAATAGACTCAACAAGGCTATGTTTGCAGAACATAAAAAAGGTCAAGCTTCGACAGTAGTTTGGATATGTATTGATATAATGGCAGCCTCAGAACATGATAGCTCTTAGGACTAGTCATCATTTTAGTGGCAACAGCACATGTCTCTAAGTGATCTTAAATTGTAAATTTTACCCTGTAAAAGTTTAGAAAAGGGGGCTGAAGAGATAGTACAGCAGATAAGGCATTTGCCTTGCACGTGGAGGACCCAGGTTTGATTTCTGGCATCCCATATGGTCCCCTGAGTATCACCAGGAGTAATTCCTGATGCAAAGCCTGGAGCAACCCCTCAGAATCACCAGATGAGTCCCCAAAACAAAACAAGTTTAGAAAAGACTCTGACGTGATCCATGAGGTTGTGCTTTATCTTAGGTAAAATTGAATAATATAGATATATAGATACATACATAATGTCTATATAATTTATATGCTCAGTTTGCAAAAAGTTTGTTCAGTAATTATCCTCAGTGGTATGGAGGCACAGAGATAGAAAAAAATTGTATGTTATCCTTCACTGGAAAAGGTTTTTTACTTCAATGTAGTGAGTATTTTTTTTAATTGTGGTGAGAACACTTAATGAGAATTAGACCTTCCTAACAAATTTCTAACTATAAAAAATTGCCTCATTGTCTGTAGAACAATGTTATGTTGAAGTGCTCCATAAGTGTTCCTATGCTCTTTAATTATTTGCCACAGTGCGTCATAATGCCAGAATCTGGTTTCTTGCTTTGATGCACCTTTTTTTCCCCTTGTCTAGAGTACTTTTCAGTGGGGACAATAAAACCTAACACACTGAGTTCTATGTAAACAGGAAATCTGGCAGCAATAACTGGACCAAGGATTAACTTTTCAAAGCCAAGTTTTAATGAGTAATTTGCAAAGTAATTAACGAGAAGGCCACTGTCCTGAAAAAAATGGGGCAAGTGCCCCCCACATTGACTTGGTGCCTTTCTTGGCTCCTGAGATGACAGATTTTGTCTGCCTCCCCAACTTGGGATCTGCAAGCTTCTGTAAGTAACCCACATTTGCTGAAATTTTAAAAATAAAGACTGAACTCCACACATTTCTTTAGTCTTGAAAAACACATCTTCATCATTAAAGACCTAAGTGGGTCAGAAAATCGGGTTAGTGAGTTGAAAAAAACTTCTAAAATATATAGAGAATAGAAATATCAAAATATTTTCTAAGAGTTAAGTATTTTGCAAAAATAAATTGTATCTATTTGTGTGTTTGTACTATCTGTTGATACTGGTGTCCAATATAATTTGTACATAATACTACAACACTTGATTAAAAACTGAACTCTTTGAGACAAGCAAGACCAGGGAAAAGGCTAGAAGAGTCATTATTTTAATATATTTTAGGGATGGGAAATATTATTTGTTTACATCTTATATGTTGTGATATGAGATAGTATATTTTTTCTTTGTGCTTAGGAGAAATAATTTCTCTGGAGGAAGAATTTAGGGCTGTATTCATACAGAGTAAATGTGTTCCTGTGCTCTTACTAAAAACACAACACTGTGACCTCTTTGATATTTAAAAGTTAAAATTTATCTCAAAGCACTTCAGATTTACTGTTGTATGGTGTTTTTGAAGGTACTACTAAATTGTATGCAAATACATGTGAATAGTGCAAATTATTTAAACATTTAAAATAGAATGCCAAAAATTGGAATTCTGGCACTAACTAGAAAAATAAAATCTAGTAAAATGGTACAAACAGAGTAGGTCTACAGCTTTTTCCAAGCAGGAAAGAATACAGTTTTTCTAAGACAAGGCTACCACCAGTATTTATTTTCTTAGGTTTTCATAGAAATTCTAGCAATCCCTGCTACTTTTAGTAAATGAGTAGTATTTTTCACCACCTTCTGTGGCTGGTTATCTTGCTTGGGGAGGTTGTATCTAATTATGCTGGAATTTTTTTTAGACCCTCACAAAGCTGTTCAAGATTATGCTGTTTTAAAGAATTATTATAGCTACTTTAATTATATAAAGCAAAGAAACAGAGGTACACAGACTGCTTACTTAACAGAGCAAGTTATGTAACCTATGTAAGCATCCCTTTCCTTCATAAAATGGAGAAAAACACAATACTATGCTAATATCAATGAAATGAGTTCATGTGTGTAAATCTGGCAAGGTAGGGAAGTGCTGGCTATGTGTTTGCCTTGATGGTGCTCCACGTCTGACACATGCATGCATTCACGTAGCTCCTGGAAGATATGACACTATATGCAGATAACAAGGCCACTTCCATTGTCCTAAGAGAATGATTGGATGAATCAAATCCTAGAGTAAGTAAATGGAAGGACAGTAAATGGATAGAGGAGATGCTAAGTGCTAGTTTGGTGATGGGAGAAATACAAGGTTGAACAGTGACAGGGAAATGGATGGAAATATCCACTTGGGGTGGAAACATTGCTGACATTTGTATGACTTTTCCCTTTGCTTAGATGTTCTGACCTTATCTTCTTACCTGCTTTTTGTTTTGTTTTGTTTTTTACCTTTTGGTTTTTGGGCCACACCTGTCAGTTCTCAAGGATCACCCTGGTGGTGCTCAGGGGACCACAGGTGGTGCTGGAGATCGAACCCAAGCACTGGCATGCAAGGCAAGTGTCCTTCCTGCTGTACTGTCTCTCCAGCCCCCCTTACCTGAGTTCCTTCTAGTCTTTTCCCTGGTCTTGCTTGTCTCTAAGAGTTCAGGCTTTTTGGAGCCTGGGAAGGCCTGCGGTGGTGGGGGCAGTGATGGTGTGCAGGCCCTTGGTGCAGATGTGCTCTTGCATGCTAATGCGTATGCCATTCTCTTGAACATAGGAAAAGAACCAGAGCTTTAGTTTACAGGCATTCCAGCAGCTCCTTCTCACACCAGCTGCTACGTTTAGGTAACACTTCCCACTTTCTCTAATTGCCTTGGATATGTGTCCCAAATGCATCTCACCTGTGGAAGTGTAAACGCTGGAGGTTTGGATTTTCCTAATAATTTGTCAAACCGCGTTTACTAATACCAGCACAAAATGGAAATTTTGCATCCAAGTGCAGGATTGACAATAAACCATCCCTTATGAAGAGTAGAAGGCAGATATGTCAGTCACCTAGGAAACCCCCAGCTATGAGGATTTCAGATCAAAACATCAAAAATGTATCAATGGTGAATTAGACCTGAAATGGAAAGAGAGGCAGGAGGTGCTAACCAAGATAAGAAAGGGAGATGGTTGTCTCTCCAGCCCTGCACTTTGGGTATCTTGGTGAAGGAGTTATCTGATTTATTTCCCTCTCTTGATATAAAATTCAAGCACATTTCAGTATGTTTTAACATCCATACCACACTTAAATATTTTGGAAAAGATTTACATAATTATAGCAAATCCAGTGCCCACAAGTTCAAAGTGGATTCACCATTTCAGTAGTAAAAACCATGTTTCTTCTTTTAGGTGGGAGGGCATGGAGACATTAGGGCTGTGCTGGTGGTACTCAGGGCTTATCCTTGTCTTTGTGCTCAGTGATCACTCCTTGCAGTGCTCGGGGGAACATGTGCATTGCTGGGAATCCAAATTGGAATCGGCCACGTGCAAGGCAAATCCTGTGCTATCTGACTTCCTTCCTTCCTTCCTTCCTTCCTTCCTTCCTTCCTTCCTTCCTTCCTTCCTTCCTTCCTTCCTTCCTTCCTTCCTTCCTTCCTTCCTTCCTTCCTTCCTTCCTTCCTCCCTTCCTTCCTCCATCCCACCCACCCTCCTTCCTTCCTTTTTCCTTCCTTCTTCCCTCCCTCGCTCATTCCTGATCTACCTTCACGCACACAAAAAAATGCTATTTTGCTTTTTGTCCCAAACTCCTCTGGAATATTATGTTTGTCTTCAGTTTTCTTCTTGGTGCAGAGGACATGCCCGACTGTGCTCAGGGCTTACTCCTGATTTTATATTCCCAGATCAATCCTAGTGGGGCTTAGAAAATGATATGTGATGCTAGGGATAGAACCCAGGTTGGCTGCATGCAAGGCAAGCGCCTTACTCCCTATACTATTTCTTGGGCCATGATGCCTTTTTTTCAGTTTTTTTTTTAATTGAGTCATCATGAGATACAGATTTACAAAGCTGATCATAGTCAGGTTTCAGTCTTACAGTATTCCAACACCCATCCCTCCACCAGTGTACATTTCCCGCCACCAATGTCCTCAGTTTCCCTCCCACCATACCCCTCCAAGCTGTCTCTACAGCAGGCCAGCAGGCACTTCTCTCTCTCTCTCTCTCTCTCTCTCTCTCTCTCTCTCTCTCTCTCTCTCTCTCTCTCTCTCCCCTCCTTTGGGGATTGGTTGGGCATCATGGTTTATAGTACAGATAACAGATACTGAGAGCTTATTGTGTTTGTTCCTTTATCTGTTTTCAGCAGACAGATCTTATCCAGAGTGATCATTTCCAACTATTTTTGCCATGGTGGTCCCTTCTCTATCCCAAATGCCTTCTCCTCCAGCATTAGAGGTGGGCTTCCAACCATGTTGTGGGATATTAAAAAAAAATGAGAAACCAATACCCAAGGATGATATTGTCTTTTTAAGACCTTCACAATTTTAACAAGGATATGTATATTTTGAGGAAGTAAAAGCCAATTTAATATCCACAGTTTGTGCATATTCTGCTTATTTTGCTCCTGCCTGAATCCAGTGTGTTGTTGCCCTTGGTTCCTCCTGTTTTCCTGGGAGCTGCTTTCTTTAGAATATACTATTTAAAGTGTTTAAAGTTGTGTTGTGGGAAGGGATGGGATGGATGAAGGTGGTCAAAGGTAGAAACTGCTGGGATATAATGTGCACCACAGTGATCATAATTAACACAAGTTTATGTATTTAAAAGTTGCTTTACTCTAGTAAGAAACTCTTAGATATAATTGGCCTATACAGTAAAGTCGCAGGCTATAAAATCAATACCCAAAATTCCATGGCCTTCCTATATGCAAACAATGAGACAGAGGAAAGGGACATGAAAAAAGCAATCCCGTTCACAATCGTGCCCCAGGAAATCAAATACCTTGGAATCAGCTTAACTAAAGAAGTAAAGGACCTCTACAAAGAAAACTATAAAACACTACTCCATGAAATAAAAGAGGACATGAGGAAATGGAAACTCATGGATAGGGAGAATAAACATTGTCAAAATGGCAATACTCCCCAAAGCATTATACAGATTTAACGCGATCCCTATAAGGATACCCATGTCATTCTTCAAAGAAATGGATCAAGCAATCCTGAAATTTATATGGAGCAATAAACGCCCACGGATAGCTAAAACAATTCTTGGGAAAAAGATGATGGGAGGCATCACCCTCCCCAACCTTAAACTCTACTACAAAGCGGTAACAATTAAAACAGCATGGTACTGGAACAAAGGCAGAGCCGTAGACCAATGGAACAGGTCCCTACACACAACCTCAAATGTATGATCATCTAATCATTGATAAGGGAGCAAGAGATGTGAAGTGGAGCAAGGAAAGCCTGTTTAACAAATGGTGCTGGCACAACTGGACAACCACATGCAAAAGAATGGGCTTAGACCTCGACCTGACACCATGCACAAAAGTCAGATCAAAATGGATTAAAGACCTCAACATCAGACCACAAACCATAAGGTACATTGAAGACAAGGTCGGCAAAACCCCCCACGATATTGAAGATAAAGGTATCTTCAAAGATGACACACAACTGGCCAACCAAGTGGAAACAGAGATCAACAAATGGGACTACATTAAATTAAAAAGCTTCTGCACCGCAAAAGATACAGTGACCAGAATACAAAGACTATCTACAGAATGGGAAAGGATATTTACACAATACCCATCAGATAAGGGGTTGATATCAATGGTATATAAAGCACTGGTTGAACTCTACAAGAAGAAAACATCCAACCCCATCAAAAAATGGGGCGAAGAAATGAACAAAAACTTTACCAAGGAAGAGATACGAATGGCCAAAAGGCACATGAAAAAGTGCTCTACATCACTAATCATCAGAGAGATGCAGATCAAAACAACCACAAGATACCACATCACACCACAGAGACTAGCACACATCCAAAAGAACAAAAGCAACCACTGTTGGAGAGGATGTGGGGAGAAAGGGACCCTTCTACACTGCTGGTGGGAATGCCGACTAGTTCAGCCCTTTTAGAAAACAATATGGACGATTCTCAAAAAACTAGAGGTTGAACTCCCATTTGACCCAGCAATACCACTGCTGGGAATATATCCCAGAGAAGCAAAAAAGTATAGTCGAAATGACATCTGCACTTATATGTTCATTGCAGCACTGTTTACAATAGCCAGAATCTGGAAAAAACCTGAGTGCCCTAGAACAGATGACTGGTTGAAGAAA
Source organism: Sorex araneus (assembly GCF_027595985.1). Lineage (NCBI taxonomy): Eukaryota > Metazoa > Chordata > Mammalia > Eulipotyphla > Soricidae > Sorex > Sorex araneus. The sequence goes on along the minus strand of NC_073302.1, from coordinate 237,333,418 downwards.
CTTTGTGCATCTATACAATGGAATACTATGCAGATGTTAGAAAAAATGAGGTCATGACGTTTGCATATAAGTGGATCAGCATGGAAAGTATCATGCTGAGTGAAATGAGTCAGAAAGAGAGAGACAGACATAGAAAGATTGCACTCATCTGTGGAATATAGAATAATAGACTAGGAGACTAACACCCAAGAATAGTAGAAATAAGTACCAGGAGGTTGACTCCATGGCTTGGAGGCTGGTCTCTCATTCTGGGCAACTCAGAGAAGGGAACACCAAGTAAAATGTGGTCGGAGGTCATGCGGGGGAAGGGTGATGCGTGCTGAATGTAGACTAGAGACTGAACACAATGGCCACTCAACACCTTTATTGCAAACCACAACACCTAATCAGAGAGAGAGAACAAAATGGAATACCCTGCCACAGTGGCAGGGTAGGGTGGGCGGGGGAGACGGGACTGAGAGGGTGGGAGAGATGCTGGGTTTACTGGTGGTAGAGAATGGGCACTGGTGAAGGGATGGGTTCTCGAACTTTGTATGGGGGAAACATGAGCACAATAATGTATAATTCATTTCAATTCTTAATGTAATTTTATTAGATCAATAAAGTCCAGATGATAAAAAAATAATAAAAAAAAGAAAAAAAATAAAGTTGATCTTTAAACTCAAAAAAAAAATGCTGCTAATCTTATATAGAGGGGCTTAATGGCTCTTGGGTGAGAAGCAACTATTTATACACTTTCCTCAAAGAAAACCTTTTTGTCTCATTTTTGGCGGATGAATAAGCAATACAAACTAAGTTACTTTGGTTCAGCTTTGAGGGCTGGGTTTGGAGTTTGGGATGGAAACATCTGAAGTACGGTGATGGGAAGGGGTGATGGTGGTTGGGATTGGTGTTCGAATATTAATCAACTTTATAAAAATAAAATAAAATTTTTATAAAAGATAATAAAGAATTCAAATAGACCACATTTAATATTAAAAAATAAATAAAAGTTGCTTTAAAGAATAGTTCTTAAAAGTTCTGTTTATAAGATATAGGCACTAGAAACATTGATGCACCTTAACTAAATTTATTGTGGTAATCATATCAAACATAAACATCCAGAGAGAGACTTAAAAGCAAGCTCTCAGAAGAGAGTGATGCAGAGAGTCTCTTGCCTGCACTACTGGCTATCTTTCCCGGGGCCCCTTGCAGGGGATGGGCTCCAGCTTCCCTCCCCACCCTGAGCAGAGTTCCTGGCAGCCGAAGACCACCGGAACCTAGCTGCAGCCATGCTCGAGCCCCCTCTCCACATGTTCGGACAGGCTTCATACATGAAGGTACCGGCAGAGGAACCCAGGTGTGTGTAATCCCATCATCGGCCAACATCCAGAGAGAGACTTAAAAGCAAGCTCTCAAAAGCCATATCTTGTATCCTACTTCTCCCTCTGGGAAAAACTGGCAAGCTTCTGAGAGTTTCCTGCCCACATGGGACAGCCTTGCAAGCTTCCCATGGTGTATTCATATGCAAAATCCAGTAACAAGCTGGATCTCATTCCCCTGACCCTGAAAGAGCCCCAGTGTGACATCGTTGGGAGGGCTGAGTTGAGATAGACTTCTAAGATCTCAGGGAAAGGACAAAATGAGAGGTTACTGAGCCCGCTCGAGAAATCAATGATTAACGGGATTTCATGATCGTGACCGTGATCGTAATGTGCTAGTTATACCCTACAAATTTCGGATGGCAATTGCATGGTGCTATAGAATTACTAAATAATCTCAATTATTCAATTGTGTTGTTTCTAAGTAGTAAATGAAAATTATGAAGTACACATTGCTTCATTGTTATTGCAGGATCTAGAATTTTTTTCCTCTTCTAGTGTGACTGCATGGTAGCAGCATAATATTTAAAGCATAAAGCAATAAAAATATAAATGTTTAAGACAAAATTTCACCTGCTAGCTAAATATGGCATTATACTGACTTTATTGTCATTGAAGTGCTAAAAAGTGGGACCTGAGGAGTCTTCAAAAGTGGGACCTCTCTATTTTGTATTGGTTCTGAAGGAATGGCATGTTAGTTCAGAATGCTGTCCACTATTCCACCAAAGTACTTCAGTAATACTGAATGGCAGTCCCTCTGTCCAGAAAGGGCAAATCAATGAGAGTAAAGCTAGAGAAAGATGTTAGAAGGCAGGAAGAGTCAGATGACAAGACAGAGCAGCATCAGGGGAAAGTCCTAGTAACTTGTAGACAAAGATCTTGGTCAAGTTACATTTAAATTGCTGATGAGCTGCTGTATAGGAGATGCTGCAAGATAACAGAGAGTTAAGATTCCACCACATGAAGAGATATGGGATAGACAGCAAGTCCTACAAACAGAGATAGATCATAGAATTTAAGTATAGATCAGTAAAAATAAGTGGGACAATACTCTGATTGTGGAGTCTCTTTCTTTAGAAAAAAAAAATCACCACAAACAAGAAAAACAGTGTTTAAGGCTATGTCTACTATAAACTTGCAAGTGAAGTTGAAGGGTCCAGATCACCTCTTACGGTTCCGTGCCATCCTACAACCTGGAGTTCCCCAAGAAGTTTTTGAAGCAGATGCTCCGTCTGCATTCCAGGTAGGATGTTTTATGGTGGGTCGTTTTATTTAGTATTTTGATTCCCTAACAGGCTAATCCACTTGAATGGATTCTAGTATTTAATTAATAGGTTCCTCTAGGATATGAAGATGAGCTATCTAATGAGCTTACATTTATGACTCTCTGGAAAGTGTAGTTGGAAAGAGTATTGAGAAATTCTGAGAAGGATAGATTCATTTAGAAAATTCTAGGAGAGAGATGCTAGGGTGAGAAAAGTCTCAGCAAGAAAACTCTTCTGGTTTAATGAGGATAAAGGTAAAATAGAGGCATTTGGTGGCTTATAAGATGTCAACTACTGATTTTAATTAATAAAAAATAGACTCAAAAGTTGTATTTTTTATTATTTTTCATTTAATAACCACCACAAATTAATGGAATAGATTCCTAATAATGGACATTGTTTGAAATGCTGTACTTGAGAATTCTTATTGAGATTCTCAGTCAACAAAATAAAAAAATAAACACCAAGGAGAAATAATGATCACTAAGAGTATGTCACAGGTTTCTGTTAAAGTGGAGAGAGAACTGAGTATCAGATATGTATAACTGTTTTTATCAAAAAAGGCTTCTATGAAAATTAACTTGACAATAATTACTTACAGTTGTCACTCATAGCTGATGACATAGAAGACAATAAAACATTTCCTTTGCTTTCTTGTCTCTTTAAGCTCTCTTTATTCTTGAAAAATATATCATATCATTTGTGATTTTGCAATATTAGTTTAATTTGAACAGTTGAATATTGTAAATGCACATGTACATGTGTTTGTGTTGTATAATAGAGCAAGAAGTTTCATCTATCACTTTTAGTTGTTTTTTGCTTCTTTGGGAGCTTCTTTTTAATAGAATTTAAAATATGTTAGATTGTAAGGGTCTATTCACAGTGATTCAATAAATTTTCTTAAAATAATATATTAGATATTTGGACACAGCTGACTAATTATGTTCTAACTTTGGGATTCAAATGAGAATTTTTTTTCTTTTCTTGATCTACAAAGAAATAATGAATTTAAAATGTCTAACTTAATGGCATATTAGGAAATTCAGGGTGTTAACAAAAGGAAAATCTACTTGAAATTTTAACTCTGAAATAGACTCATTTTTATTGCCAGTATAGGGAATCTACAGGGACCTTTTGTTGCCAGACTAATGGAAAATTTCTATTTTTGGAATCAGCCATGACAATTTTAAATAATTTTTATTCATTCCTTAGTCAAAGGCAGAGCTTTTGATCCACTGCTCAAAGGATTAAACAGAATTCTGAATTTTGAGTGAACAATCAACACATGCCACGTACACCTATGCTGTAAAGACCAAGCCATGTGGATAATTAATACTGGTGCATCAGAGTTATCTGTGTGGGACCAGCCATGTATTTTAACTTTCCAAGTAAATGTTTTTTTAAATATACACTTTAGTTTAATGACTGTCACAGTGAGGTCACTTAGCAAAATAATATTTAGGTATGGCTAGGACACAGCTTTCACAGTACAGCGTATTGTCATGACTATAACTGATGCCTGGACATATTTCCAAATGTGCTCATGCCTTTAGTGGAAGGTTAGCTTAACTGACTGTATATTGAGTAACAAATGGAACTGAGATCAGTGGAAACTTGAAGCTATGTCAGATAAAGAGCACTATCATTACCCTTGAATGAGGACCAGAATGGAAGAAGAATCTGGGATCCTAATGTGATAGCTCCTCTGAAATATGATACTTCTTAGCTTATGAAGAGATCTTTTCATATATGTGCGATATTGAAAATACCTAGTTTAGAAGGACTCTTTTACTTCTATACCAAGATATTGGAGGTCATACGTACATATTAATACTTTTAAATCTATATGTGCAAGAGCCCACACACTTCTGAATGTGATTTCATAGTCTGGATGTTTGCAAGTATATATATAGCACTGTAGCATTGTAGCACTGTCGTCCCACTGTTCATCGATTTGCTCAAGCGGACACCAGTAACGTCTCCATTGTGAGACTTGTTACTGTTTTTGGCATATTGAATATGCCACAGGGAGCTTGCCAGGCTCTGCCATGCAGGCAGGATACTCTCGGTAGCTTGCCAGGCTCTCCAAGAGGGGCAGAGGAATCGAACCCGGGTCAGCTGCATGCAAGGCAAATGCTCTACCTGCTGTGCTATTACTCCAGCACATTGCTTCCCAGTTTTTACAAATCTGTTCCTAGTCAACATGGAAATTGTAAGTAATTATAAATTACCCTAGGTTCTGAAAACACGAGAATTACTTCTGTGTAGATGATACCTGAGATTATTAAGTGATATTTTTACTTTCTCTTTAACAATTTTTCCTCAAAGTAGTGAGTTCAATGAGAAGCTTTTCAGTGAAGTTTTATTTTGTATGTGAAATTAAGTATTGCCCTCAAGCCTAAAGACCTTAGGATGTGTAGCTATCATTATAGAACTCCATAGACACTGTTGTCCTGAGATTTGGTCTAATGGTGCTATCATTTTTTAAGTATCATTGAAATTTGAGATATTCTGAACTTATTCTGAAAGATTCAGATCTTCATGAAAGTAAAACACAGGGGGTTAATTTTGGTCTGGGAGGGTGTCACACTTGGCAATGCTCAGCTTCCTCCTGGCTCTCTGTTCAGGGGACCATATGCATTACCAGTAATGGAAGAGGTAATCCCTTTCAAGGCAGCACTTTTTTTTTTTTTTTTTTTTGCTTTTTTGGGTCACACCTGGTGATGCACAGGGGTTACTCCTGGCTCTTGCACTCAGGAATTACTCCTGGCGGTGCACGGGGAACCATGCTGGGAATCGAACCTGGGTCGGCCACGTGTAAGGCAAACGCCCTCCCTGCTGTGCTATCGCTCCAGCCCCTCAAGGCAGCACTTTAACTCGTACGTTATCTCTCCTTTACTATTGCAAGTAGAACATATTTGATGAGAGATACTTCTGTACCTATAAGAAGACCTGAGTTGTCATATCCTGGGCATCAGGGTTCATCTTCGATGTTATAGTGACTCTTTCTGAATCTGTTGGTCATCAAGAAAGCCTAATAATTTGCCTGCAAATTAAAGACACATGTAAGGGTAGAAAAGTAATGTGAACACAGCTTGTGTATGATGGATTGTTTCAAATATGGCCTTAAGATATAACTGTGTATTAAAAGAAAAAATTCAGTGACCATGTTATCTTAATCTATATTAAGACAATATGGCATTAACTATTGAGTTATTGTTCTTATTACTAATGGAGTAAAATCCCATTTATTCATGTACAAGTAAGAGTCTATTATTAAGTGAGATTTTGGCATATACCTCTAATTTCTATATTTTTAATAGAAGCAGAAGTAAGAAGTATTGTCATAATAGATCTGTGTGAGGAGCAATGTGCCTCTAAGTGCTAAGCTCCATGTCTGTGTTACCTTACACACATAGCCTGAGCTAGAGAAAGATCATATCGTCTGTATTTTACCACTGAGAAATCTGAGGCCTGTGGTTTAGCTGACTAACCAAAGTCATGTGTATAAGAAAGTAGATTGAAGTTTGAATTGGGCTATGTGCTTGCTTTATTTGGGGGAGGGGTTACTAAATCTCTCCAAGGTCCTTAGGAATTTTCTTTCTTCAGTTCAATAGATACTTCCTAAGCAACACCATACGCTTAACAGTGTGGTAGACTTTATTCTTGGAAGCAATATGCCTATTATTGTATTTACCAATCCCTGCACCATTGGACTTTGGACTTTGCTGTTCTCTCCTAAGATGGCAGGGCCCCTCTGAACACATTAGAATATTCTTAGTCATGAATAATGTTCTTCACTAACCATGTTCACAACAGATGCAGTTAGTGATTTTTTCACACTTAGCTTTTGTGTTCAAGATCTTCTGATTACTCAAGGCCAGGATTCATCAAAGGATAGGATTAATATAGTTGGGCCTTAATAATAACTACTTTTCTTAATTTTGGACATTTTTAATTAAAACACCGTGATTTGCAGAAATATTCATACTTAGTTTTACACAGACAGTTCTGCAGCACCATCCTACCACCAGTGTCACCTTCCCTCCACCAGTGTTCCCAGGTCCCTTCCCATATCCCCCAGCCCACTCCACTCCAGCCTGCCCTCTTGACAGGCACCTTTCTAAGTTCATCGTTAGAGTATGGGTCTTTTGATTTCAGTGTTCTTGACTCTGTGGTTTGGATATTTGGCTCTGTCATACCTTAACACTGCCTTTGTACCTGAATTCTCTGACCTGGTCCCAGTTTCTATTCCCATTCCCCTCTGCTCTTTTTTTTCCCTTCTCCTTCCCAAACTCTGGGGCCAAGATTTATCTGGGTATCTCCCTTTAAAATATGACATTGGGGGGGGGAGGGAGGGACCCTGAGGCCATCGATGGAGGAGAATGGGCACGGTGGAGGGATGGGTACTTGAGTATTGTTTGACTGTAACACAGGCACGAAACTGCACCCTCATGGTGACTCATTAATAAAAAAATAAAAATTAGAAAAAGTAATAAAATAAAATATGACATTCCCTCATCCAGTTATTCTGAATACCACATATAAATGATATCATCCTCTTTTTATCCTTCTTCTGGATTACTTCATTGAACACGGTATCATAAATCCCATCCATGTTGCCAACAATTACATGATTTCATCATTCCTTATGGCTGTGTACTATTCCATTGTGTATATGTGCCTCATCTTTCTGATTGTATTGTCATCAAAGGCCCGTACAGAACCTAGACTCTAGAAACATTCTCAGACATCGGGCCAGTGGTGGTGTAAGTAAAAACTACACTAGACTTCAAGGTAGAAATCTTTAGAATCTTGTCTGAGCGTCAGGTGGGAGGTAGCAGCTGTGACCATGTCTTATTATAAACACAGAGAGCAAAGATCTTCTTGTGTCTGTGCTCTCACCTTAGTGTTTCAGAAAGCATTTGGCTTCCCCAAGGTTGAATTCAGAAATAAATAGGGTGCTTCCATCTTAGCTTCAAATTTAGGAGGCTACAAGCTCCTTAGTGGTGTCCAAAATATTTCTCTCTTCTTTTTAGTGAGATACAAACATTATTCTTACTGAAATGTACAAAAAGGCCCAGTATAGTTCCTGGCACAGGAAGAGAGTCTTGCTATTTTCATCACTTCTGTTATGTTAATCATGATTTCTTTAAAACCTGTTTTTCCAAAAGAATCTGAGATATAATGAATTCTAAGTGCCCTTGTGAAATGTCAGTGAATTGAATTGAGCAGGTAATTAGCAAGGGAAGGCTACATTGCAATAACAACACTAGAGAATATATGTATATTTTAAGGGAAAATGCACAAGAGATAGAAAAGCTGAAATATTTTATTTTGTTTTGTTTTTGTTTGTTTTTGGGTCACACCCGGCGATGCACAGGGGTTACTCCTGGCTCATGCACTCAGGAATTACTCCTGGTGGTGCTCGGGGGACCATATGGGATTCTGGGATTCGAACCTGGGTCAGCCGTGTGCAAGGCAAACTCCCTATCCGCTGTGCTATTGCTCCAGCCCCATTTTTTTTGGTTTTTTTTTTTTTGGAAAAGTTGAAATATTTTAAAGGCATCTGGGGACTTGTTAGCAATATATTTTCTACCACACCATTCTAACGCTGCACTTTTTTTTGCCTTGGAAGAATGGTAGTTTTATGATAACAAAGATTTTCTAAGTCTATGATAAACTAATGAACTGTATTTTCTCTCTTATTGTTAGATAACACATTTGCTAATAGCTGAACTTCACCTTTCTGCTATAATTTTTTTTTGTTTGTTTTGTTTTGTTTTTGACATACCTAGATTTGCTCAGGACTTACTCCTGTCTCTGTGCTCTTGTGCTCAGGGCTTATTCCTGGCCGGCTCAGGGGACCATATATAGTGCCGAGGATCAAACCCTGGTCAGCTGCATGCAAGGCAAGCACCCTACCTGCTGTTCTATCACTCAGGCCCTTCTCTGTGCCATACCTGTCCTCTTATGCATTCAAAAGTAAGTCCCTGTATATTCCAGGACCCAAACAGAAACAGCTCTAACCTGAGTATCTCACATAGAGGAATGGAGCATTGGTGTGTGCACTAGGAATCTTTTATTTTGTCTTCTAAGTGACCAGAAGACATTTTCAATATAGTTCTTTCATAGTAATTTGTGGAGGAAAAAAGAGGAAGACAAAAGAAAAGATGAATGTTTATAATGTTTCTAAAAGATGAATGTTTATAATGTTTATAATGTTATAATGGAATCAGATACTAATCCCAGTAAGTTCTTATGGTTACACTAGTAGTATGAAATAATGCACTTGTCTGACAAACTACATCAGTATAAAAATTACAAACTGGAAAGTAATGTCCAAAAATATATTTTTGTTTAAGAATTATGCTTAACTTTGGTGGGCCACTGAAGAGATACTATAGTGGCAAAGACATTTGCCTTACATGTGGCCAACCCCACTGTGATTCCTGACATCACATATGATGCCCTGAGCACAACCTGGAGTGATCCCTAAGGCTAGAGTCAGAAGTAAGCCCTGAAATCTATCAGGTACTCATACACCGAGGGAAAACATTAAAAAAACATTATGCTTTACTGTTATAATTGTACCTGAATTGACCTCATAATTTCTTCAACCATTCTTTTTTGTTGGTAGATTATACAGATGTGATCTGGAAGGAGATGTTTCATCTTACACAGCTGTGTAATCTATATGTCTAAAATTAGTATCCCACTTAACTTCAATGCATCTTATTTGAAAAGAAAATAGTAATTTAAATTCTCATAGTTTAGTAATTATGAGAAATATTTTCCATTGGAAAAGGCCAATTAAAATGATTCCCTTGGTCTTGGCTGAGAGTCTTTTGTTCCACTTTCCTGGAAATTAATTTTAGCAGTCACTTATTTAATAAGTTAGAAGAATTTTAAAATTAATTTATCCAATAAAATCATAAACTAATGGCCCCTTTGGAATGCTAAGTATGCCAGCAGTCTTTAAGATTTTTGTAAAAAGATTCATGAAAGTCTTTACATGAGTAGATAAGGTTTTATTTCAAGGAGCATTTAGTGGCATATACAAATATGAAAAATGTATCTTGTAACTTACTAAGTGTCTTAGGTAAATAAAAGTTTGTTAAATGCTAGACTGATAGTAAAGTTTCAGAGCATTGGTTAGATTTGTTATTTTAATATAGGAACTAACAAGAAGTAATTATGGTTCAGAATTATATAAAAACCATTGCTTTTTATTTCATGTGAGCTGTAGTGACTGATATAAATCATCAGTCATTTCCCCTTGGGATTGTTTTCTTAATAAATAAAATACATGTTTATGCATAATAACAATAATTTATAATATGACATAATTAAAATGATAATTGCCTCTGGGGAGGAAAGTTCCAGAAATATTCCATATTAGAAAAGGCCCTCAAGTAGTACTGTCCAATAGAAATATCATGTAAGCCAAATGTACCACTTGGATATTTCCAGTAGGCACATTACAACAAGTAAAAAGAAGTGGAGAAATTAATTTTAATAACATATTTTCTCTAACCCATACATTTAAAATATAATTTTGGAGGGAATTTAGGGACCACATTGTAGTGGTCAGGGACTGCTCCAGGTTCTGCCTTTGGAGGTGGCTTCAGGAAACAAGGCATGTCTGGAGATGTAACTTGGACCTCCTGCATACAAAATATTTGCTCTGGCCCAGTGAGACATCTCCCTGACCCAATATCTAGATTTTAAGTATTGTCATCTAATTAAAAAATTTTACAGCATCATATGGACTGTACCTTCCACACTACCAATTTGTGACCACTGTTCCCAATTTTAAATTATATAAGATCTTTTGGTTCACCCAACACATAGTACTGACTTTGGTTAAGGATACTAAAAGATCGATGTTTTTCACATACAAATGTGTTTCAGCATACTTTTAAATTTGCGAAGTGTGTCCTGAATTCAAAACTGTTCAGTGGTTGCCCTTGTCCTTGCCAGTTAGTGCCTTCAAGAAACAAAATGCCATAGAACTTGAGCTGGAAGGGAGATGAATATGCATAATAGCAAGTTTATGTATAATAGCATGTTTATGCATTATTACAGTTACATATAGTATGGTATAATTTAAAATGGCAATTGAATTGAATTATTGGTTATTGGTCTGTTATTGAATTATTGGTCTGTCAGGCTGAACACTAATATTTGTAAACATTCATCCTAGCCATAACTATTTGTTCTATGCCCTACTCCCATATCAGACTGCAGTCTTCTTGAGGGCAGGTAGAATCTGCTTTGTTCTTCACTATAGCCCCACCATCTGCTGTTTGGCAGACTTTGTGCAAGAATTCAGTGAATGAATAATTAAGTATACAAGTAATTGAATATCCAGAAGGAAAGAATTATTAAGGATGTAAAATAAGTGGAACCCTGTTGCACTGTGATGTGATGTAAAATAGCACATCCACTTTGAAACGAAGTAAAATACTGTATGATTTCACACACACGAGATACCTGTGATGTGCTTACAGAGAGAGTAGAATGTTGATTACCAGAAGGGGGAAATGAGGGATTAATATTTAATGGGAAGAAAGTTTTAACTTTGCAAATCGTGATAAAAAATTCTGTGAATATTGGTGGTGATGGTTGCACAATAGGATGAATGTACAGAATGTCACTGAACTATAGACTTAATAACTACAGAAACAGTAAACCATGAGATGGAGAGTCTTGGAGTTAATATACTTGCCTTGCATGCTACTGACCTTGTTTTATCCCCAACACTTCCTGTGGTCCCCAAGTACCATCAAGAATGATCCCTGTGCTTACAGCCTTTAAACACAGCTGTGTGACCTAAAAACCAAAAATAAATACATTTTTTAAAATAGTAAATCAGGCCAGAGCAATAGTACCATGGGTAAGGCTTTTGCTTTGCACAGGGTTGACCCAGGTTTGATCCTTGGCATCCCACATAGTCCCACAAACACCACCAGAAGTAATTCTTAAGTGCAGAGCCAGGAATAAGCCCTGAGCATTGGTGGGTGTGGACAAACAAAAAAACATAAAATCATAAACCAAGTGTATATATGTGTGTATATATACACACACACATATATATATTGCTTTTTTGGGTCACACCCAGCAATACACAGGGGTTACTCCTGGCTCATGCACTCAGGAATTACTTCTGGTGGTGCTCAGGGGACCATATGGGATGCTGGGAATCGAACCCAGATAGGCTGCGTGCAAGGTGAACGCCCTACCCGCTGTGCCAGCTCCAAACCATGTATATTTTACAATTTAAAATATCATTTTTTATGCTAACAGAGAAGTGGTTTGTTAGTGGGATTTTATTTTTAAATTTGTATTTGTTTCTGGATGCCAGGCATCAAACCCAGGACCTCATATATGTGAGATATATACTCGACCAATGAGTTACTTACTCATTGGTTTGCAGTCTATCATTTGTGAGTTTCCAAAGAAAAGGTGCAGAGGCACACTCGTGACTCAAACATTTGGTGGCTGAGAACTGTTCCCCTGGCTGGTCCATGGCAACAGACAGACGAAGGATGGGGGAACAGAGAAACAGGAACTGGGCCCAGGCTGGTTGGTAGTCAGTTTATTTCTCTCACCTCCCCAGCATACTCTGATCTCTCCCTTAAAGCACAATCATAGTTGTAGTCCCAGTCATCATAGTTTCATCATCCTATTCCTTTGTAGAACTCTAAGTCCTCTACCGCTCTTACCCCTTACTGCTCTTACCCCTTGCAGAATAGTTATATAGAAATCATGAAGAGTGGGGGTACACATACATGGGGTTGAACATTGTCATAAAGACAAACAGAGGTAAAGCCACTCCTTCAGGGGAAGTTCTAGGGGATTAACTCAAGGACAAAATCTCATTTGAGGATTCAGAACTCCAGATTACAGGAGATCTGCTCAAGGGCTGGTTCTCCTTTCCTCAGGTAGTAATCCATTTGAACAATCATAGTAAATTTACTTCTTATAATATTTCTAGTCATTTTGTATGAACACAGTAAGAGATATATTAAGCTTAAAGGTTGGCTCTTCCTGGGGACATTACACTATGTATTCCAGACCACAGTCCTCAAGCCAGGTTAGTCTTTCCTAACCCCAGCAGGGTCCTTATGCAGTTACTTCTTTTTGTGCCATGACAAAGTTTGTCCCATGACTGGGCTCTTAACTTATATTTTTGGCTCTTATCTGTCCCCTTTCGATGCCAGGGTCGCTTACAGCTTGCTCTGGATCCATCCAGTCCCTTCATCGGGACCCTGCTTTTGGAGTGCTAGGAATTAAAGGCAACTGAGGTTTAAGTCAAGTAAATATGAATGCCCAGGAGTAAATATTATTTTGGAGTCAGTTAACTCCCGTGTTACAAAGCATGGCATGAACTGTCTTCCTGTGTCTATACAAAAAAAGGACATTGCTAAATAAACCATGCAAATGACATAAAGGAAAGAGAAAAGAAATATAGGGTTATTAGTGCTTGATGGAATTGGGTGTGCCTCAGGGGCACTGTTGTGGGAGTAGCTCAATAAACCTTAAGCTCCCTGCAGGAGGAGCAAGGACAATCCAATGTTATCCAACAATCATTGAGCTGCATCACAAGCCCCTCAAAATAAATAAAACTTTTAAAAAGTTGATGATTTATACAAGGTTATAATATTCTTTTCTAAAGCTGTTATAACCATCCCAAACTGTAGTTATATTGGAGGTAGCATGATAGTACAAGGAGGAACTTAAGACTGGGAAAGAGCTGACATTGATACCTTCCTGTTCTTGTGTTGGCCTGTCTCCCTTGAAACAACTTACCAGTAAGGTTAAAGTGATGAAATATGCATGAGAAAAGCCCAGTGATGTGTCTCTAACAATGAGGGTACATTCTGAGAAATGTGTTATTAGAAGATTTCATCATTGTACAAATGCCATAGAGAGTAATTACACAAAACTGGATGGTGTTGCCTTCTGCTTACCTAAGCTTTGTGGTGCAGCCTTTTGGGACCACCATCGCATATGTGGTTGACTGTTGGCTAAAATATCATTAAGTGATGCATGACTGAATGTTACTAGATTCACCCAGGTTGAATTCATTATACTTTGGGGGATGAATGCATTTTTGAGACAGGAACTTTTTGGTAATGTAGCCAGTATCTGAAGAACCTTGTTTATCTGACTCACCAGCATGATCATCGCCCAGTTCCATCCCAGTGGTTGACTAGATGTCAGAGTTTGCCTCAGTCAGCTAAGTGAATTGATCTTACACTGTTGTGGTCTTTATGGGAATGATGACCTAATTTCAAAGCAATTATCCATGACATGCCATTGGAGTCAGATTCTTTTTCTTTTCTTCTCAGAGTAGAATGAGCTGATTCCTGGGTGCAATAGGATATTGAGTCTCCAGGTGCAGCATCTCAGTGGAAATGCCACATCAAGTGACCTTTTTCTGACTTCAGAGTTATGTGAATATCTATTATTCAGAGTAGACATATTTCACCAACTGAAAATAAAGGTTTAGGCCTTTAAATACTTCCATTCTTTACAGCTTTGCTTTATTAAGAAGATAAGCTCTTAGTTTGTGTCACAGGTTGTATGGAGTCTCATTATCAAAGAGGACATTCTCTTGAGACAAAGGTAGCAAACAAGATTTTGCACTAGTTCTAACTCAGATGACCCAGTGTGATAAAAAAAATAATAAAGAAGCATGGTTCAATACTTTGAAAGTTGTTGCTTTTTGACAAACCCTTCCCGTTGTTCTGAAAGCTTCCTGTCCCTAAGATTCAATTCAAGGTTGATTCAAATAAATTCAAAGTTGAATACAAAACCATAAACTGCAATAGAAACATGTTAAGTCTAAAGCAAATTTTTGTTTGGAGAAAGGCTGTGAAGGCATAAAAGCCATTTGAAATGCAAATGAAAAACTTAAACTTAGCTGCATTTGATAGATTTAACTGTAGTTTCTACACATGGAAAATACAACCTTTTATCAGAAAATTAGGAAAATGTTTGCATTGCTATTGTGAACAAATTATTAATATATATAAAGATCTAGAAATAATACAAATTTAACCATTATAATAAAGTACTGAACAAGAAACGTGTTTTTATATCTTATAAAAGAAGAAATTCAAGTGGTTTAATTATGTGCTAAAGAGTCATTTCTTGGGTTGAAGCAAAAATACAGTGGGTAGGACATATGCGTAGTACATGGCCGACTCAGGTTCAATCCCCAGCATCCCATATGGTCCCTGGAGCACCTCCAGGAGTAATTCCTGAGTGCAGAGCCAGGAGTAACCCCTGAACATCTCTGGATGTGCCCCCCCCCCAAAAAAAAAGGCCATTCTCTCTAGTAGTAAAAGAAATACAAGCTCAAATTAGATTAAAAATACTTTCCCTTATTTAATTGGCACTTTTAAACAAGATAATCTTCAATAGTGCCATTCATTTAGAGCTGAGAGGAATATGTATAATCTTTCCAGAAAGTTATTTAGCAACAGATACTAAAAGCTTTAAATATTATCACAAACATTGACTGAAAACATACCTTAAGGAAATACTTAGAAATACCATTTATTTATAAGACATTTATAAGAATGTACTAAGTATGTTATTTATTTCGGTGAGAAAGAGAGGGCCCAAAATAAACAGTAGAATTAGTTATATATATTATATTTCATTAGTTATAGCACTGCTGACACTTAGAATGATAACAGAAAACATTAAAATGCTAATGTGAATTGTGTAAATGTGTACAGTTGTTATATAGCATACATTGAAATGTTTAAGTGAAAAGCAGCAACAATATGTTAAAATCAGTTCTCTCTGGATTCTCAGACTACAAATAATTGCAGTTTCTTTGCACTTTTGTGCTAGTTCCAGATTTTCTCCAGTTAATTTTTAATTAAATCACCATGAGATGCACAATTACAAAGTTGATTTTATAAATAGAAAAAAATTAATTAAATTACAGTGAAAACAGTTTTGTCATGAAGATTCCTCATCTTCAAAAATTTTTTGCTAGAACCTTCATTTATTCATAGTTAATAACTCCATTTGTTTTATGTATCCTTAAAATTACTGAACTCTGCCAACTCTTCCTCCTCAGAGCTTTCTAGCCTTCGGCTTTTCAATAGTCAGTCTCGGCTTGGAGAGTTAATACAAGTAAAGAGAGCACTTGCCCTGCTTGCAGCTGACTCTGGTTCGATCCTAAACACAGCTTGTGGTGCCTGTGGGCCCTATCAGAAGTGAACCCTGATCACCAAAACCAAAACAATCTAACAAGCCGAAAAAACAATCGGCTCTGAAAGTTGTTTTTTCTTTTTTCTTTTGGGATCAGACATGACAATGCACAGGGGTTACTCCTGGCACATGCACTCGGGAATTACTCCTGGTGGTGCTCAGGGGACCATATGGGATGCTGGGAATCGAACCCGGGTCAGCGTCATGCAAGGTAAACGCCCTACCCACTGTGCTATCACTCCAGCCCCCGGCCCTGAAATTTGATTTGGCTACTCACTAGTTTTTGCATGTTCCAAAAGATTTTTTCACTCTCAATGGTCCTGACTTTTAAATCCTGATCCTAGATATGGCATCTAGTACTCTCAGTGACATGTCTTTTACCTACCTTCATTATATTCATCCTCAGACTCCTTTATTAATAGCAACCATAGCCCACCTCATGTACTTATGCCTTCATATATGATGCTCCTTGTACTAGTAGGAATTAGTGTGCTTTCATTCATCCAACAGACTCTTATAAGCAAATTTCACACAACCTAGATTTTTGCCCAGACCATCTCAAGTACAAAATGAGTGAAGCACATATCTCTGCTTTAGAACGATTTGACAGTCAGGTTGGAAAGACAAATTCACAAATTCCAAAATAAAAAATGATAAAAAAAAATAACAAAGAAAAGAAAAGAAAAGAAAGTTACCTGGTGGCAGATCAGGGATTTCAACACAGGTTAATCTGTATCCAGAGCCATTTTGCTTCCAGGTAATGAAGATAAAAGCAATTTCATTGCTCTGATTTGGCTATCTCCTGTTCTAATATTCCTGGAAAGGAATAAAAAACTACAGTATGGCCATGTGTACCTGCTGAGAGCTTAAAACCTAATCCTTTTGCTAGCTGGCATAACAATAATTAATAACAAATACTCCATGCCATTCTCAGTCTAAGTGCTTTGTACTTACTACTTCAGTCAATCCTTACAAAGACTTTTCAAAACAATAGTATCTCCTTATAGAGAGACCAAAACACAGAAAGATTAAGTGATGACACAGCATCACTTAGACATGCTTTACTGCCGTGCTTTAAGATTTTTCTTTCTGTTCTTAGTTGTTTTGTCTCTGAAAAATAAATAAGAAACATTCAGGAACAAAGGCTGCTTCTGCACTTTTGTATCTTAGAAATCAATGCATGCCAGGCTGGAGTGATAGCACAGTGAGTAGTACTTTTGCCTTTCACGCGGCTGACCCAGGTTTGATCCCCAGCATCCCATATGGTCCTCTGAGTACCACCAGGATTAATTTCTGAGCACTGCTGGGTGTGGCCTAAAAACCAAAAGGAAAAGAAAAATCGATCAGTTCATCCATTAATATCAGTAAATAGAATGGAATGGAGTGAGATGGGTAAAATAAAAATCATAATCTTCAGGGTAGCTTGTGATGTACTCCAACTTGCTTTGATAATTATCCAGATCTAAGCTAGTGGCAGGGACAAGATAGGGGTGGGGGAGTGGAAAAAGAAAGGGGCTGTTGATTCTAACACTTCATTCAGCATGGTTAGTGTTCAGGAATGGGTACCATACCCGGATTGGCAGAATCAACACCATGTTATCCTCCCCTCACCTAAGAGAGCCCTTTGTTCAGCTGGAAACTTATCGTGGCAGTCAGTTGCCTTGCAGATCTTTACCTGGGTTTCATTGGAACATGACCAAGAAACTCTACGAATGAGATTGCAGCATATGAGGTGCTCTCTAAACTCTTGTGTTCCAATCCTGTACCTTTTTTGGAGCGGAGAGAACATGCTGAGCAGCAGGGTCAGATTTCAGCAGAGTAAGCATTTTGAGGGAGGTGCTGTCCAGGTGAACTCTTTCCTGAGTCCAAAGAGCACACACAGATAAGGAAGGGGTCTTCAATTTTTGGTGAAGAAAATTGGTTGTCTGACCCATGCAACCACAATAGGAATGTCACTTGCATGCCTGTAGGCATAAGGGGTGGAATATATTACACCTCTCTCCTCCACCCCCTCAGCCTCACTCATAGGCAGGGAAGCAAGCTGCCAGGAGGTCAGGCAGGGACACATAGAACCGCTCATTCCAACCACCACTTCACATCTGCTGTGGCAGAATGGGAGGGGGGAGGGGAGAAAGGGAAGACCAGCAATACTATACACTCATGCTCTTGTTCCAGGTCTTGGGCTTAGCTTTCCCTGTCACAGATCATCCCCCTTCCTCCTCATCCCCAGAAATCAACATCATCCTTAGCCCTTGAAGTCAGACTCCACAGAAACCTCTGCTTTAATAATAAGGTCCATCAACATTCATTGGGAATCTCCACCCAGGTACAAGGCTCTGTGTTCTGGTGGGTCATCAGCTGTGAGGAATGCATTTGCTGTTCTCATCTGCTTTTATCATTTGCAGAACCTAGGTCTGAAGTTGTTTAGTGGCTTGTCTGAGATGGAGACGTTGAGACTCAGATCCAAGCAGTGTAACTCCTAAGCCCAGGCTTTTAGATTTTGTATTATACTTTCTTGGCCACAAAATTCCATGTCTCCATTTCTCCATCTTGTAACTTCCAACAGAAATCATTTGTCCTAACAGATTCTTGAGCATTTGGCCTTTTTTTTTTAATGAGGCTTACTGATTTTAAATAATTAGTATAAAGTATTTATACTTCCTGTTAAACTGAGGCATGGAGGCTGATCTGTTTCTTCATTCTTATGTTTTCCATGACAGCCTATATAATGTGTGGCTCCACAGACAAGAACATGCAAAGATGTCATTTACCAGATCTGCCTTTTCTGAACAAATGCACCTTGACAAGTGTTTGGAAATCTGTATGAAAAAAGAAACTGTCTATAGTTCTTTAGTTCAGATTTCCTTTTTAAAATGATTTATCTGATGAAGCTTAACTCATGTTTTTCTTAACAAAATCAGGCAAATGAAAAACCGCAAGCCCCTTTAACGTGTGCCTTCCTCTTTAGAGTTCCATGACTTGCTTTCATAGAACAGTTCAAAAATCATTACACAGCCCAGGCTGTGCAGAGCCTCTCCTTTATCCTTCAAACTCATGGATCCTTTTCTGCATAGCTCCTTTATTTAGTGGCAGAACTGAAACTTCCTTGGATCCTTCGGGGGCAGGTTGTGAGAACGCCTCCATCTCATGTGGCATCAAATTCAGACTTTAAAAGACCTAGTCGTCATTAACTGTACTTTGAAATTTCTTTGTTACATAAATTTACCCTCATGGATTTCAAAACAATCTGTAAAATACCTATAACAGTCATGCATTATTCTAGGAATGCCCACTCATATTTCTCTCTATCACTCTCTCTCTCTTTCTCTCCCCGTCTCTCTGTGAGTTTCTTGCTCTGTCTCCTTATTTCTCTCCCTCTCTCTTTCTCTGTGTATTTTGTGTGTGTGTGTGTGTGGTGTGTTCCTGTCTCCTTATTTCTCTCTCTCTAGCTCTCTATTTCCCTCTGCAACCATTTCTCTCTCATCTTACTGCTTCTGCTGTGACATATGAGAACTTGAAGTGCACATCCTGATCCAGTTTTCGGCAGGAGTACCGTCGGAGGATGAACCCAAGTCTGTAATACCTCCCACATTCCTCCCTTAAGCACCTTTCTGGGTGCACTACTTAGGCTTTTATGTTCTCTTTATTTCATAATCACTTGTTTCTAAGATATGCTAGATGACAGCTCTGTTCATAATTATGCAAAATATTTGTCAATAAATGAATCAGATGGGAGGTGAGGGAAAACAGAAACAAGAGTGTCCAAATTCATGACTCTAAGCAATGTTGTCTCTTCTGCTCATTGCACTGCCTATAGAATGTCTAGTCAAAACACTGCCACCTCCAACTGAAATAGAGAAGCAGTTCCATCCATCTGTCCTTCGTGATTTCAGTCCATCGAAAGGATGCTTATGTGTGTCTGATGCTCATTCTTTTTGTTTTCTGTTTTTGTTTTGTGGCCACACTCTGGCTTCTCAAGGTTCACTCCTGGCTCTGTGGTCAGAGCTTTCTCCATATGGTGCCTGGGGGACCATGAGTAATACTGGGTTTTGAACTCAGGTCAGTGTGTGCAAGGCAAATAACCTACCCACTCTAGTGATCATTCTTGATGTCTATGTACCTCTATGAAACAAAACCCACAGTTGTCCCAGGTGTTACTGCCACTTGCCCTGCCTTTCTACATCAGTATAGCAAAAATTCTAGCAAATTCCACATCTTGTTGCAGAAGGCCATACATATTCACCTAAACAGAAACATACGTGGCTCCCTCCTTATTATACTTGTTTGTATAGTATATTTGTCTGACCGGCAACAAAGAAGTCACCAAAGTCAGGTTGCTTAGAACAACTGAGAGACAAAGTTTTGCTTTGACACCATATCTAAGGGAGCTGAGTACCCTGGCACTATCATGTGAATGAGTTTCTCGTAGCGCTACCCAGGTCCCTTGCCCAGCACTCCATCCACTGCTGTCATGGATTATGACATAGGTAGAGTCTTTTCATTTGCTGAAGCCCAAATAGACACACACAGAACAGTGGCTTGGTATAGCCAACAGTGACTCCCCAAAGTAGCCAAACCATGCTAGTTCACACAGCCACAGTTCCTGAAATGAGCAGGAAATATGTTCCTTCAGAGTTGCAATCTGTCCTAAGAGCTCTAATTTCACTCACACAGCCTGAGAACATTATCCTGATGGAGCCACCATCTGCCTTGAAACGGCTCCTAGAATAAGTCACTTAATTGACCCAGAGCAATATCCCCTCAATGCCCAACCTTTGACCTAAGTAACAGCTATTACATTGGTTCTCCCTCTCTAACTTTCTAGACACTTCTCCTCCCAAACATCTCTGTCTTTTCTTCCAACTAGACTTGGCCAAGGTACTATCAGACTTTAGCAATTCTTAATTTGAAAAGGAAGTGGCTGGGATCTGAATTTGGGGCCTATACTCTACTGTTGGATCAACCCAAAGGTAGAATTCTGTGAACCTTACCTCTTAGCAGAGAAGGGGTGGTTTTGAGTACCACAAGTTTCTCCCAGGTGGATAAACTTTTCTAGTCCTCTCACTTAGAAATAAAGCCATTCCTTATGTCTGTGTGTGCATTACCCATTTAAGTGTGTCATGTGGCCTAGACTCTGTGTAAAAAGCATGCCTCATGGCTGTGGTCAGGCAGGTTCGGAAGTTTCCATACACGAGGCTCACCATGGGCCCTGCATGGCCAAACCCACTGCTGCATCTCCAGACTCTGTATTCCACCTTCCCTTCTCCAGCTTCTCAATGCTATTTTCCTCCCTCAGAGTTAAATTGTACATTTCTGAGGAGTTGTGGCAAATTTAAGCCCCCTCTTTTTTTATTCTTTCACAATGACTGAGGGGAAAGTCAAGAATAGTGATAAGCAGGTAGCAGATAATTATCATTTCATCGTTCCCACTGAATAATCTCTGTTGCTATTTTTAAAAGTTGCCTAATTTAGGGTAGTATTCATGCTGTTCCAACACATGCTTATACCTGTGCGTAATGCATGCTTTGCTGAGTGAGATTTGCAGGACCATATCTTGTGCAGGTGCCCATCTGCCTATTTGTTAATTGAGACAAATCAATATAAGTTGTGAGGAAGCTCTGTGGGCTACAACAATTTAGTGGCACCAGTCAGCAGACATTCAGATGTTTGAAAATGAGATAACATTCAAGCTGCTTGGCACAAGCTTTCTGCTGACACTCTCCTCCTTCTAAGATGCCCTCCCTCCATTGGGTGCCCAGTGCCTTGGAAAACATCACTATCAGATAGAGGAATTCATTTCCTTAAGACAAAACTCAGGGTTGAGAGGAGGTTAAATGAAAAGGAATACAAAGGGCCAAGTTTCCAGCTCTTTCTTGTATGCATAAATATTAATAGAGTCTGGGCATAGAGCTATATGGTTCTGGAATCTCTCATGACAGTGGCTGGATTTTGGAGTTGGATGTGCATTGTTAATTTCCCATTTGCCTGTCTGGTGCTGAGCTTATTTCAATGTCCCCAAGTTGATAGCATTGCGAACCAATGCAGGCAGGCCAGCAAATATAAAACAGCTGAAAATGAATCTTTTTTTGTCCCATATTTCTTGCTTTGTCTCCCAATTTGCTTAAAGTATGCAAGAAAGTCAGTCTATTTTAAAAGATGCTTCCTTTACACATGGAATTGAACAAAACCATTGACTTTACTGAGGATGGAAGTGGGGTTCCAAGCTTTATGTTTTTAATGCATTGAAGCTATTGTTGGATTTTTTAAATCTAAAGCTAAGCTTTATTGTAAAAAGATTCCCAAGCAAATGAGTGTACACGTGTGTGGTGGGGGTTGGAGAGTAGAGGAGAAGCAGGGTTCACATATTTAATAGGGGAAGAAGATGCTCACATCTGATGTTCTGTGCCATACGAACAGTCTTAGCCCAGTCACTAACTTATCTGAGAGACAATTTCTCACTTTGAAAAGTGTCTTATGATCATCAGTATCTGGGAGTATACAGTGATAGACCTGTATGAAGTGATCTGAACCCAGCTCTTGAACCTGCCTTGCTATGCCTGCATCTTGCATCCTACTTCATTGAACAGTTTTCAGTCTCTGTAACATGCTCCCCTGTGCTTAAGATCATAAGGCATGTGTGTGAAATCACATGATGTATTGTCAGGCCCATCACTTACTCATGGGAGACTTCAGAGTGCCTGTCACATCAGCACACTCTGTAAATTAGCCTTTTCTAATTTAAGCCCACATCAATTATTCACCATCCTGGTTCCAGTTGTTCCTTATCTTAGAGAATCCATTGTGACAACACTGCTTCTGGCTTCTAAATCTTAATCTTAAATGAATGAACTAGTATTAGGTTTTTGTGATATTGGTCTGTATGTTAGCTGACACAGGAAATGTTTTGTTTTTATTCCCCATCTTATTTATGTGGAGTTTTAAATGAAACCTAAGAAATGAAGGACTGGCTATCATTTTCTACTTCACACTATCAGAGATAATTTTTCTGATTTCATTTGGATTTTGAGAGAAAGTATGTTAGCAAGAATTTCTTCTTAAATTCATTTTAGATATGTTTTTTGCCATGTTGAATAAAATAGTCTAAAGTGTACTTGCTGCTCTTTTCAAATAAATGTAATTCAAAATTGCATTTTACATTTAATAGTTGTCATTGCATTAGGGAAATTTGTGTGTGATAACTTTTAAAGTTCATGATTGTTAGAAAACTGGATATGGGCACAAAGGCACTTAAGCCTTTTAAATAATACTTTTATCTCTTTTTCCATGGAAGTAAGCAAGGGAAATAAAACTGTGTGAAATCGAGGACCACATAACACATCAGTCAACTCTCCTGACAGGATGGATAATTATCCTCTTAAAAGTCTCACATAAAGGAACTGATGGTTCCTGGAGAGAGTCTAGCCAGCTCAGTGAAGAGACAGGGACTGCAATTATAATGTTAATCATCTTAATGAGCATGTGCACATTATCTCTGGGGTGGAACTGTGCCCATGATTCATGCTCAGCCATCAGGGTAAGCTGAATGAGTCCAGCTTTGTAGTCATGAAAATTAGACGTTGGATGGTCTCTCATGAGAAAAGTAACATTCTTACGGAAACATCAGACAACACCCTAGACACATGCCTTCTTTACCAGTGTATCTAAAGGTGCACCACGAGTCCTGCAAATAAGGACTAATAGGCAAATAAGTCACTTAACAGGCTCAGAAGAGCCGATGTATATGGGGGTGGGGTAGGATTTGGAAGAGACAGTGAGCTAGTGAAGGGCTTTCACCATCTTGAGTAATCAGAAACTGAAATTAGTGGAATTTTCATGGTAATTTTTTGTTTGTTATTGGGTGCCCAAGGGTTACTCCTGGCTCTGCGTTCAGGAATCTCTCCTGGCAGTGCTCAGGGGACCACTTAGGATGTGGATCAAACCTAGGCCAGTTCTGTTCAAGGGAAATGCCCTACTCACTGTATTACCTCTCTGGCCCCCTGAAATTAGTGAAATTTTAGGTAAACCTGAGATCCCATGAAGGAACTAGCACTACATTGGAATACAGGGGGCATTTTGCCCATAGGCTGACATCTTGAGGTCAGCCAGTATCGTACAATGATGCACCTTTAGCCTCCTGCTCAGAGATCACAGGACACTTTTACTCTCCTCTTGGAGAGACTGGTTATATTGAGAGAAAGTCATCTAAAGAATTTCCACTTTTTTGGAAAAAATTATGGCTTTACTTTTTAGAATTTTTCTGAATTCAAAGCCAAACTGAGAAGGTACAGATTTCCAGTCAACTCCCTGGCTTCACACATCCACAATCTCTATCATCACCATCCACGTTTCTGCTTATTTCCATGAATAATTGGGTTATTTTTGACAGTATTTAGCAATGCAGATGTCTTCTGTTTTCCAATTTTTGTAGGGTGTTCAATATCCAACTGTTCAATAGACTTTTATTGGCCATCTGGTATAGGATAATGAATTAGGACCTGGAATTTTTGAGCCTAGCATTTGACCCAGTGACTGTTACATAGAAGACTCTTGCTCTTTGAGGGGAAAAATATATAATAACATAAAATACATTCTTGAAAAACTTAGTAAGCTCAATGTAATAACTGTCTCAGGAGATGGAAGAGAAAGATGTGAGTTTTTAAAATCACAATAAAGATACAGTATAGATTGTAATATACTTTTTAAAATACTGTAAGAGGGCTCAGGATGGCTTGGTGACAAAAAGTACCTGCTTTTAAGTATGAGATTCCACATTTGATCCCCAGTGCAGCCCACATATATCAACTGCACTGCAGCCAGGTGGGTACAAGCATCACCATTAAAGATGTGTAAGTATAGTGTCCAGGAGAGCAACATACCATGAGCAGGTGTGTGAGCACCATACAACACCCCAGAGTTTATGACAACCAGAATATGTAAGCATTCCACAGCTAAAGGAGCAAGAGCCATGGAAGTTTGTGAGCAGCCACTCCAGCTTAAGATGTATAATCCCCCAGGGAACACTGTGACTAAGTGGTGAGCATCACACACCCAAGTGTTTGTGTGACCCCTGGTCATCAAAACAGCAACAAGGAAGAGGAGCGAAGGAAGCTGATGGTGCTCTGAGAGGGAGTGGTAATGGTAAACGTCTCCTCCAGAAGATACTCAAGTGAAGATGATGTCACAATTGTTTTCCTTACCACTCAAGTTAAAGCAGATTTGTAGGAAAAAATTAGAATGAGTACATTCTGTATGTTTCCCAGAAATACCAATAGAATAAAAATGTGTACTCATAAGCAAGATCTCAGTACTCAATATCTTTTTCAAATAGTGGACACAAACAGCTTGTTTAAGCAACCATTTAGCCACTAAAAATCATATATTTTTGATGTACAACTTATTTTCCTACCACATATTACATTAAGTGTGAAATGGCATGCTTAGTTTGCACCTTTATCATCCTGCTATATTTTGTAAGAACTATTCAGAAGGTCAAATTCTTTGGGTAGTAGAACTGATGTTAAATTAATCTGTATGTTAATATTTAAGAGTATTTTGTTGTTGTTGTTTGGCTAGACTTAGAGTTTTTTGATAGCGGGTTTGAAAAAACTTATCTGGGGTACAGTTTATTCATTCACTGTATCACTGTATCACTGTCATCCTGTCATTCATCGATTTGCTTGAGCAGGCACCAGTAATGTCTCTATTCATCCCAGCCCTGGGATTTTAGCAGCCTCTCCTTACTCACCCTTCCAAACTGTGCCATACTGGAGACTCTTTCAGGCTCAGGGGAATCAGACCGTTATTGTTACTGTATTTGGCATATTGAATACACCACAGGAAGCTTGCCAGGCTGTGCCATGCAGGTGGGATACTCTCGGTAGCTTCCCGGGCTCTCCAGGAAGGACAGAGAATGTATATAAGAGAGTATAAGCGAGTATGTTATAACCAAACACATGTGTGCTGCTTTAGGTACATCAGTGGGCTAGATTATAAGAGGAAAGGAGTAAAAAATACACCCTGGATGGAATCCCGCCCTTGGGTGGGTCTCCTGATAATCTCCTTAGAAGAGATTTTGTCCTTGAGTTAATCTGAAGGAGTGGCCTTTACCTCCCTTTGTTGTTATGTTAATGTTCAAGCCCACCTTAGTATCCCTACCCTACAAGATTCCTATATAAGGATGCTGTAAGGGCCTGGAAGAAAGAACTACTCTGGCAGAGAGACTTGTCCAGGTAGATTGGACTCTGGGAAGGAGATGAAGACTAAACACTGAGGACTAGATATTGAGGACGAGAAGGTTGACAACGAAACATTGAAGATGAGAAGAGAACTGAGACCCTGGGACTTTGACAACAAGAATTTGAGGACTACGAGGAGAACGTGAGACTACCAGGAGACAGAGGAAGAGAAGGACTAGAAGGAGAACTAGACGATGACAATGCCTGGAAGTAGAGGACTCTGAGACTACGAGACCAGGAAGAGGATATAAGGAGAGGGAGGACTTTGAGGTCTGCGTCAAGGTGCCCAGCAGCTCCGGACAAGATGGACATGACCCTGGAGGAGATCATCAAGGTGAACCGGATCTGCAGCGGCACCGGCACCCAGGGACGTGGTGGAGGGCCAGTCTGGAAACAGGGGGCCCTGACCCAAAGCCGCGGCAGGAACCAGCTGGTGCCCTACAGCAGGCCCAAGCAGCTCTGGGACAAGTGGCAGTACAACCTGTTCAACAGGGGCATCGGGGCAGTGCCTGCGTGGAGCCGGGTGGGAAGCTGCTGGTGTCCAACCTGGACTTCAGGGTGTCGGACGCCGACCTCCAGGAGCTGTTCGCCAAGCTGGGGATGCTGAAGAAGGTGACCGTGCACTATGACTGCTCTGGCCGCAGCCTGGGCACCGCCGTGGTACACTTCCAACGGAAGGTGGATGCCCTGAAGGCCAGGAAGCAGTACAACGGGGTCCCCCTGGACGGGCGCCCCATGAACATTCAGCTCATCATATCACAGATGGACACACAGTGGAGCCTGGCACAGAGAACAAACCGAGGCGGCGGGACCAAAAACCACAGGTTCAGAGGCTTCGGCGAGGTCCAGGGAGGTGCCTTCGGGGGCAGCTGGGCCTGGGGCCCAGGCACCTGCTAGAGCTCCAAGCAGCAGCTTTCTGCAGAGGAGCTGGATGCACAGCTGAACACCTACTGTAACGCCAGGATGGATAGCAGCTAAGAGCTGCCGCCTGCCTTCACATCAGAACAGACGTCCGGGGAGGGGCAGAGGGGGCTGCCAGGGCATGTCTTCTTTTATATTCTAAAATATGGTTTTAAAGCTCACGGAAAGGTATTTCCACCCCCCTCCCCGCTCCCCCCTTTTAAAAAATGTCCTGCCACAGAGGCGGGGTGGGGTGGGTGGAGGATGGGGTCGGGGTGATGGGAGGCATGCTGGTGTGTAAAACCACAAAAGAGAGGAGGGCCATTGGGACTGTATCTCTCCCGCTGCCCGCGTTTGGTAGTCTCACGTCGCTTCCCCACCCCCACCCCAGGGAAGTTGATGGCGATGATGAGGCAGGCGAAGGAAGGAACGGAGGCAAGCTGGTTGGTCTCAATCGCAGTTTATTCCAATCTCCTCTCTAGACACTCCCGTCTCTCTCTGTGCTTCTTCTGAGTTCCCCTCTCTGCCCCACAGTCTTAGTTTATATAGCAAATTACATAGGGCGGTGGCACAAAGGTGGGTTTAACACAACAAATCAACAAAGAAGGGTAAGACCATCTCTTGAGATTAACAAAATCTCATCTAAGGAAATCTCATCTAAGGAGATCCACTCAAGCGTGGGGGTCCAAACAAGGGTGTATCAGGGTGTAAGCTAGTAATCTACTGAAATAGTTATAGTAAATCTACTTCTAATATTTCTAACAATTTTATTCTGTATGAGCATAGTAAGAGATATAAAGTTTGTTTTTTCCTGAGGACATCTCTAGACCACAGTCCTCAGGCCAGGTTAACCTTCCTAACCCCAGCAGGATCCTAATCTCATCGTTACTTTTGGATCATGACAGCATTGTCCATGATCATGCCCTCAACTTATAGTTGAGTATTGTGGCACTTTGGCCTGGCCTATCTCGATGCCAGGGTAGCACATAACTCACCACTTGCCCTGGATTTGTCCTGTCCCTCGTCGGGACCCTGTTTTGGGGGTGTTAGGAACTAAGGGCAACTGAGTTGAGAAAGCATATGCTCAGGAGTAAATATTATTGGAGTCAATCAACTCCCAAGTTATAGGCACAATATTAACTCTCTTCCTGTGTCCATACAGAAAGGACATTGCTTTAAGGTAAACTATGCAAAAGACATAACTTATAATACAAGTTCAGAGCCCTTAGAAGGACCTGATCTTACAAGATAACAGAATCTGATTAGAGAAAAGGTGATTAACTGGTTGGGAAGGAGGGTGCAGAGAAGAGTTTACAGATAAACAAAGGAATGGGAGTATCTCCTGAGTGTCTAAACCTAAGCTCCCTGTGGCAAGGGAGGAAGGATAATCAATGTTATCCTAAAGTATTTAGAGCTACACTCCAACATCTGGGACCATTGGTGGTGGAGAATGGGCACTGGTGGAGGGATGGGCACTCGACCATTGTGTAAGTCTATAACTGTACCTCACAGTGATTCACTAATAAAAACTTTTAAAAAAAATTCTGATGTCGACCTGTTTTGCAGTGAGTTATTTTGGGATAAATCTCATTGTTGCTGTTGTGGAGAAGGTGGCATTTTGGCCTTGGCTATAATAAACTAGAAATGTGTGACAAAAAAGAAAATAAATAAATACATAAATTTAAAAATATATATATATATACTTATGGGGGAATTGGGTGAAAGGTAGAGTTTGTTTGGGTTTTAGCTCTTCGAAAAAGAACCACAGGAGGATGTGGTGACTTGATAATTGGGGCAGCCCCAGGAGCAAATGCTCATACTAAATTCTTTTTATATGTATATCTGGGTGATGTTGGAACCTAAGCAAAGAGAAAGTGAAAAGCCTATTTTGCAAAGGAGTTTAAGGTATTTGAAACATAGACATGCGATTGTATTACCAGTGTGATATCAATCGAAGATATTTGGATCCATTTAACTCTTATTTTTAATATTAAGATACCATAATTTACATAATTGTTCATAGCTGGTTTTCAGGCATACATTGCTCCAAAATCAAGACCGCTGCTACTGTTGGCTTCCTTCCACCAATGTCCCCAGCGTGCCACTCACCACTCAGGCTGCCTTTTTGATAAGCACCGTTTTAGGTTTAGTTGTTGTAGTTTGGAAGTCATGCTTGTAATATTGTTTGTGATTTAATTTAGTTACGTACATAAACCACACCTCCACACCACCAATGTGCCCAAGGACCCAGACTCTTATCCCTGTTACTTCCTGTCCACATTTTAATTTTTACTCCACTTCCTTTTTGTAATTTGTTCATTACACTTACTTTTTTGTTATTCTTACCAGACAAACAGATTCAAACCCTGCTGTTGATTTGTGAGTCTTTGAGGGAAAATCCTTTATCTGATGAGAAGGACAGACTATCTCTCGTGACTCAGTTACCTTAACCTTAGACAGAATGTGACTTTGTATTCCAATTTTACTATTTATGAGTTGTGTGGAGCAGCACAACTTTGTAGTGCCTTGCTGTTGGTTGCTATTGTTTATTCATGTAAATCCACCTGGATTGGGATGCCAGAGTAGTTTTGGGGTGGGAGAAATCTCTGTGCTAAAGCAGTTGGAAAGCGTTTTCAAGTATTCGGTATTTGAAGAATGGACTAGACAATGTATGAAAATGAGCTGTGTTTGAAGAGTGAAAAATAAATAAATAAAAACAAAACTCTGGAATGATAATGTAAACAAAGTTCTGTCCCAAGCTGAAAAAAAGAAAGAAAGTGCCTTGTATAATTTTGACAGGAAGAAAATGAGATGATTACCAGCCTCTAAGAAAGACAAGTCACAGTGCTTCTTGTGAAGAGAGCCACTAGACCCTCAATTCTGCAAGGCTTTGTAGTGGGGACACACATCTGAAATGACAGGATCAGTGGAAAGAGACTGCCCCATCCTTCCCTACAGCCTGGGGGTGTCATGCCCCTCTCCTCCCCCAGCGATGGTTGTGGGGTTGTGGGTAGACCTTAAGCAGGGTAGCTTGGGAGCTTTGGGAGCTCATGGGAAAGTCTGTGCAATAAGAGCTGCTTTCCACCCTCCGAGCCAAACTCCGCCCTCCAAATAAAGGCTGCTTCAGAGCTGCCTAACTAAGCAGCCCTGTGGGGGTTCTGGAGAGCTAGAAACTGGAAATCACTGTGGAGTGTTTTTCAGGATTGGAGGGGGGATGTGGAGAGAGACAGAGAGAGAGAGAGGGAGAGAGAGAGAGAGAATTTTTAATATCATTAGACCTTACAAATAGAAGGAAAATAGAATAAAGAAAAATCAAGTAAAAGAAACTCTTAATAAGCAGAAAATAATAGAATTTGAAACTGTATATTAAGATCAGATCATTTTTGTCTATTCTAAAAGTAAATACTAGAAACCTACAAGGGTCTATCTGCCTGGCTGCACTCCTTCTGCAACTTGGAGTGGGGTGGGGGATTTACCTTCCTTGTCTTTCCCTCTGCTCCCTTTCTTGCTCCTGTCCCCACACACTGACCTGTACTTCTCCTTCTCTGATTCTGATCCCCTTCCTCCCTCTTAGAGGCAAACACCCTGGGGACCAAATCTTCACTCTCCCCAGAAAAGGTCAAGCAAAGATCCCTTTCTCAAGCTCCTTAATTTACTCACATCTGCAAAATCCTTTGTGGCCATGCAAATTAGGACAAGAATGTCTTTGAGGGGCCATTATTCAGCCCTTACACCCAGGCCACTGGGGTGTGTTGAACCAATAATCTGGATTGCAATCAATCAGGAGACAGGATACTGACATGTTTCGAGTGGAAGGTTATGCAAGGTGAATTTGTCCCTATACAGAATTCTATCATTTCATACACCGTATGTGAAGCATAAAAAAAAACATATTTAAGTATGTTCAGAAAGAGCAAATTTCTCCCTTTACAGCCTACAGATATTTTAATATGTGATTCAGAGCAACTTGATCGCTCTGTGGGGCCTTAGTCCTTATCCTGGGGAGCTAAGGGCTCCATTACCCTGTTGGTGCTTCATAAACTCTAAGCAAACCACATTCAAGTGAGCTCATTTCCCCTCCGCTATAATCTATCGTTGCCTTATTATTTAGCATATAAATTGGTTGTCAGTCCTGTCCCAGAGCAGTCAAGTAAATGTGCAGTTTTTTATCGTAGATCCTTTCAAGTGCAGTAATGTTCCAGCTTCCTCTGGCAGCTCATGGTAGCAGGATGGTGTCAAGCTTAGAAGAAAGAAAGACTATGGCAGACAGCTGCTGCCAAGAAGTTGAGAGCTGAGTAGCAGCTAGCATCCCTGCACAGACGTGTGGCAGTGCTGAAACCTTCAGTCCCCAGTTGCCTGAAGGCTTTGCCTGTGCAGAAGTGGTTGGAATTTACTTGCCAGGCAGAGTTCCTGCATTGAGCCCAATGGAAAAATTTGCACAAGAAGCGCTGCTGCCTGGGTGTGTCGGTGGGTCAGCTGCTAAAACTGGGAGTCCAAAGGTTGGAAACTGCTTAATGATGCTCAGAAAAGGTCCCACTGCAGCTCCCTCAGTGCTGCTGGGGACTCACATTCTCCTCCCACTGGTGGAACGAAAGCCAGGTTAGGGCCCCAAATTGACTTCTTCCCTTCCTTTGCTTTGCATGACCATGCATTGTGGGAAGCACTGAACTGCCTCCTTTTTCACTGTACGGTGGAAAATCTCTCACATGTACCAGAAGCCCCATAGAAGGATACATAAAGGGGAACTGGTTGATGCATCACTAAAACGTATATTTATTGAGTGCTTTCTAGTGTGCCTGATTACACTGTTAGTCTGTATATAATCTATACAACAATAGTTTATTCCTTTACTCCTCAGAACAAAGTATTGTAGGCATGCCTATTGATTATTAGAAAACAGGCCCAAAGTGATAGTGGGGAGTTTCTGTAAGTCTAATCAGCCAGATGCCAAAACACCCCAGAGTCTGTCCCTATCTGCTCTCAACTAGGATGAGGGGCTGCATGCTCTGGAAGAAAGATCTGGAAGAAAACTTAAAAGAAAATGTGATGATGTTGCATTTAATGATTTGTTTCTCCTTGGAAAATTCCTGCAGTGCGCCCTGTTACTATCTATGGAGGAAGAAAAGCATGGGAGAGGTTAAATAGCTTGTCTCACCTCAGATAGTCACGCATCTGGGATTTGAAGCTTAGCAGCCTACCTCTGCTCTGAAAAGAAAGGTGTTGCCATGAGATAAGCAATAATACCCAAAGTATAAGCTCAGATGAAGAAACTTACTGATTGTAGAAAGCACTGAAAATGGTACAACACAGAAATAAGCCCACAAGAGATGGTTTTCTTTGGTTTTGTACCAAAGTCAGATGGTACAGACACAGTAAAATGACTTTGGGGACTCAGAAGCTACTCTGACAAGAGAAAGAGGGATTTCCTGGTTCTGGAATACCTTCTACAAAACCTGAATGTTGTCACACTGCACCTCACAGTCTGTTCTCAGTGATTTCATGTCTTACCTGAGTGTATAATAGTATTTTTATGTTCAGTGCACGTGGATAAATCATTTCCTGCAGGAAATAAAAGTCTCAGGAAAACACTGAAGGAGCGGAAAGTACTGGCTTACACTGGGAATGAGGCAAGTTAGTTGGCATGAGGAAGTTTGTTCTGCTCATGGAGAATCCATGAATAATAATTCAGAAAGGCAGGCAAAACCATGACAAGCCAGGTCAGAGCAAGTGTACAAGGTAATAAAATGAAGACTGTGAAATACATTTTGGATGGATGATTATAGCAAGTTCCCAAGATGCCTTTAACAAAAGGAGTAACAGATAATGATACCTTATGAAAGTGAGGAAATTAACTGTGTAGGTGTCTACAACCCTGGCTTGTGGGTCTTTGTTTGCTAGCCTAGGAGTCTCGAGAGGAAAATTTAAGTCTATGGGTCCAAGAGACACTACAGAGAGTAGGACAATTGCCTTGCATTGGGCCGATCCAGGTCGACTTCCCCAAACCACATATAGTACCCCTAGCCCCTGAGGAGTGATCTTGACAGCAGAGCCAGGAATATGCCCTGAGCACCTCTGGGTGTGGCAAAAAAATAAAAAGATTTAAGTCTACCAGGGACAGATGTGGTGCTATTTGTCTGTATTATTAATTGATAATGAAGACACCTGGCTTGTGGACCAGGAAGCTATAAATATTTACTAATGATAAGGTATCTTGGGAAAATTTGTTTCTTATAGTGACCCAGTACATAAAGTTAGTTTCCTAAAATAGGCATTATTCAGTGGTCTGTTTTGGTGCCATATCACACAAATAAAGTCAGCGTCATTGTTCAAAAACCTCGAAAAGAGCTGAAAATTTCCTGTTGCTGCTCTAAAAGAGCAAACCAAGTAGCTTAAAAGAACAAAAAATTATTTTATTATAATTATGTAGATCAGAAGTCCAACATGATTCTCATTGAGGTTATGATCAAGAACTTATTTCCTTGCTGAAGTATCCCTGGGGAGATTTTTGTTTCCTTGCTTCTTCCCCCTATGAACTGTCTTCTTGCCTTGGATCATGACCCCTTTCTTCATCTTTAAGGCCGATCCTCATTTTTCTGGTAGAGCCATCTCTCTGTTTTTCTCTTGCCTAATCATAACTTACTCGTCTTTTCTCTTTTGAAATGTGATTCTGAAGGTACTGAGGTTATGCCATTCCCAGCAGTATGGCTACATTTCTGCTCCCAGATCAACCCTGTCTGCTCTCCTCCAGAAGCCTGAGCATTTGTTCGTCTTTAATTCATTAAGTTTCAGTCCCTAATTCTCACCCCACTCGTGTGGTTTTCTAATCCCCTTATTTTTTAATGGTTTTATTTATTAATTTTTGTATTGAATCACCATGAAATCATAGTCACAAAGCTGTTCACGGTTGGGTTTTAGTCATACAATATTCCAACACCTGTCCCTTCACCTGTATACATTTCCCACCACCAGTGTCCCCAGTTTTCTGTCCACCCACCCCCACCAGCCTGCCTCTGTGGCAGACATTCTCTGTCTCTCTCTCTGTCTCTCTCTCTGTCTGTCTCTCTCTGGGCATTATGATTTTCAGTACAGTTACTAAGAGGAGGTTATCATATTTGTTCCCTTAACCTGCTTTCATCATGCAGTTCTTATCCAGAGTGATCATTTCCAACTATCATCCTAGTGGTCCATTCCATATCCCTACTACCCTCTTCTCCAGTGGTTGAGGCTGACTTCAGACATGGACCAATCCTCCTGCCCTTGTTTCTATTATCCTTGGGTACTGGTCTCATGCTATATATATATATATATATATATATATATATATATATATATATATATTTATACCCCACAAATGAATGCAATCTTTTCTATGTCTGTCCTTCTCCTTCTGATTCATTTCACTCAGCACGAGTAATCTCCATGTGCACCCATTTATAAGCAAATTTAATGATTTCATTTTTCCTGGTGGCTGCATAGTATTCCATTATGTAGCTATATCACAATTTCTTTGTGCTGGAGTGATAGCACAGCAGTAGGGTGTTTGCCTTTCACGCAGCCGACCCATGTTCAATTTCTCTGCCTCTCTCAGAGAGCCCGGCAAGCTACCAAGAGTATCTAGCCCGCACGGCAGAGCCTGGCAAGCTACCCGTGGTGTACTGGATATGCCAAAGACAGTAACAATAAGTCTCACAATGAGAGATGTTACTGGTGCCCACTCGAACAAATCAATGAGCAATGGGATGACAGTGACAGTGACAGGCCACAGTTTCTTTAACCAGTTGTCTGTCCCCAAGTACTTGGGTTGCTTCCAGATTCTGGCTATTGTAAATAGTGCTGCAGTGAACATAGAAGTGCAGATGGCATTTCTGCTGTGTGTTTTTGCACTCCCAGGGTATATTTCCAGAAATAGTATTGCTGGATCATATGGAAACTCAATTTCTAGTGTTTTAAGGACTGTCCATATTATTTTCAAAAAATGTTGGACCAGTCAGCATTCCCACCAATAAATGAGAGTCCTTTTCTCCCACATCTGCACCAGTAATGATTGTTCTTATTTATTTTATTTATTTTTGATGTGTGATAGTCTCTGTGGTGTGAGATGCTATCTCATTTCTCCAACCTCTCTCTAATGCCAGGCACGAAAGTTAGATCAGAATGGATTAAAGAGCTCAATATCAGACCTGAATTTATAAGGTACATGGAGGAAAACATAGGCAAAATCCTCCATGAGATTGAAGCTAAAAGCATTTTTAAAGATGAAACATCGGGGCTGGAGCGATAGCACAGTGGGTAGGGCATTTGACGTGGCCAACCCAGGTTCAAATCCCAGTATCCCATATGGTCCCCTGAGCACCGCCAGGAGTAATTCCTGAGTGCAGAGCCAGTAGTAACCCCTCTGCGTCACCAGGTGTGACCCAAAAAGCCAAAAAAAAAAAAAAAAGATGAAACATCACTGACTAAGCAAGTGTAAGCAAAGATAAACAAATGGGACTACATTAAACTAAGAAGCTTCTGCATCTCAAAAGAAGGGGTAACATAGATAGGCGGCCCACAGAATGGGAAAAGTTATTAACCCAATATCATCAGATAAGGGATTAATATCCAAGATATATAGGATGTTCATAAAACTTTACAAGAAAAATATCCAACCCCATTAAAAAATGGGGGAAAGAAATGAACAGAAACTTCCTCAAATAAGAAATACAAATGGCTTAAATTCACATGAAAAAATGTTCTACGTCACTAGTCATCACGGAGACACAGATTCCCTTGAATTTTAAACTCTTTTAGCCATAAGCTAAATATTAACTTTAAGCTTTACATTCCAAACAGCCCTCATGGGAACAAGAGAGATACCGTGAATGAGACTCTTGCATGTGGCCGGCCCAGGTTCCATCCCCAGCATCCCGTTGTTCCCCTGAGCACCCCAGGTGTAGTCTAAAAACAAAGCAAATATCATTGTTATAATACCGATCATTATTATTACTACCTCTTTTTTTCAACTTTGAGTTCAGTCGATTGATAATATAGTTGCCTTATTACTCCTCTCTCTTTTCTGTCTTCAGAGTACAAGACTCAGAATCCAAAGTGACTTTCAAAGACTGTACTTATCATCATATCACATTAAATAGCAGCTATAAATATTTACTAGTGATAAGGTATCTTGGGAAAATTCGTTTCTTATAGTGGCCTAATAGATAAAGTGAGTTTCCTAAAGTAGACATTATTTTGTGTCCTGATAGAAAAATTTGGTATTATGTCATACAGAGAAAGTGAGCATCATTGTTTTAGAACCTATTCACTTTCTCCACAGACAACGCTTCACTCCACCTCACAGTATCTCATTATCTCCCTTCCTCTAGTTATGCAGGGAGGAAGTTCAGTCAAACATTTCTTCCTCGTGACACCTAGCACAAATGCACACATTCTTAGCCCGTGATGTTATAGCCACTCAATTCTCTTACCCCACCCACTTCAGGGTCTAGCCATGGGTGATCTTCCAGAAATGTTTGCTTAAGTGCTCAGAACCACAAATAGAAATGAGCACATTAAACTGATGAATCTGTTCCCTCATTTTCACTCCAACAGTTACCACTCTATTATAGACCTTTTCTATTTAAAAGCACCTTCCTTCCTATGCTGAAAATGTTCTTCTGATAGGGCTGGAGTAATACCAAGGTCAAGGTGCTTGCTTTACATGTGACTGTGTCTGGGACACTGGCTCAAATCCCTGGACCACCAGGAGTGACTCCTGAACACTACTGATGTGCCTGCCCCCAGTCCCCCCCCAAATTGCTCTTCTCATCTCTTTTAGGAAAAAGTTTCTCCTCTTCCTCCTCTTCTTCTTCCTCCTCTTCTTCCTCATCTTCTACTTCCTCCCTCTCCCCCTCCTCCTTCTCCTTTCCTCACCCTCCTCTATCCTCAGTTACAGAACTGTTTGTGGTTGGGTTTCAGTCATACAATGTTCCAACATCTATCCCTCCACCAGTGTACAATTCCCACCACCAGTGTCCCCAGTTTCCCTTCTGCCACACACCCCCTACACACTAACAACCTATCTCTATGGCAGGCATTTATTTTTTTGGAAGAAGACATTTTTTACCTCAATTTTTATTCTAAAAGTAGACATTATTTTTGCTTAAGTTTTTATATGGAAAAATCACAACCATTGCTTTTAATTCATCCCATACACACACAATATGCACACACACATCTACACACACGCACATACACACACACACACACACACACTACCCTTATCCTTAAGAAAGTTTGTAGATATTTTAGAGGTAGCACAGCAGGTAGGGTGCTTGCCTTGCATGTGGTCAGCCTGGATTCAGTTCCCGGCATCACCACATGTGGTCCCCTGAAATCTGCCAGGAGTGATGCCTGTCAGAGTTTAGAGCCAGGAGTAAGACCTCAGTACTGCCAGGTTTGTATACATTTTAGAGACTCAGTACATGAAATTGCTAGAAAGTCACAAATTCACAAACTCTCACTAATCAGAAAAATTGGAAAACATCCCATTTTTTCTCATCTCAGTACTAAGCATGAGTGGAGAAGACATAGTTCATTAATTGACACTTTAAATACATATTTGGTCCTCTGAGTCTCCTATGACAATTCAGTTTTGTGTTGATTCTAGCTGTTTCAGCTTGATTGGCCATTAAAAAAAAACTTAAGCTTTATAAACCCTTTATAAGACACATTTGAATTACTTTAATAATTATCCTTTTGCTCCTCGCTATGTATTAAATATTTAGTTGATGCTTGATAATTGAATAGAGAAAAACATAGCAAGGAACATTTTTCAGACGCTGATAGCCTGGTGGGAAACACAGGATAAACTCAAAGATGTCTGTAATTTCCAAAGAGCATTCAAATGAATAATTTAGCAAGCTCTCACTTTAAAGCTGAACTCAATTGCATTACGTGATTCGACTGAAATTGCTAAACTTTCTGTGTCCCAAAGCATACAAAGAAATACAATGTGTAGTATGAGCCTCTAGGCAAAGATACATGTCTGCCTGATTTTCTAGTTCATGCAGCTTCAGAATATGAGACACTATGAGAGACTTTAATCCAGTATTTCATTTAACAAATGAGAAGACAGAAGTATAAAGTAAACTTCATAGGACCACAGTTAATTAATAGAGGGGCTGTATCTTGAATTTGAGAACCCCTAATTGCTATTTTTTTCAAACAAGTAGGGTAAAATAAAATAAACTTATGGAAATTCTTGTATTGCGTCCCTACTTGAGGCAGCCCCCCCCCCAAAAAAAAAACACCACAAAGATTAGAGTGAGAGAATCCGGATTGAATGCCACCACTCTCTCTTCAGAATTCTGAACATACCTCCAGCCTCTTTGGGCCTCAGTTTCACATCTCTGCTATGAGAGTCATAGCTACTTCCCAGAGTGGATTGTGAGTACCATGTGTGACAATACCTTGTTGACTGGAAAGTGGCATGAAAGAGAGGTATTATCATTTTTGGTACTCTAGACATCAGTTGGGTGGAACTTCTGACATTAGACAATGTCAGTTGAGGAAATAGAACTTATACTCCTTATACAACTTATGTTTTACTATACATTTACCTTGTGATGTAGAGACTGATTTTAGAATAAGCTTTCAAAACCTGTGATTTTTTTATGTGGTTCTCTACCCATAGCAATAAAGAAAAACTTGGGCAAATGTTCTGTTAATGTCTTAGCCAGCGGTCACATTTCTTCTTATTTCTCTTAAAAGCACGTCTATGAACTAATTTTAATTTTTTCCAGTTCAAACCAAGTTTTTATTTCTCTCTAATGTTCTGGCTCAAATTTGGTGGTTAGGGAAGAATATCAATTAAGACAAATGGATTGTTGAAATGGAAATAATGTACGTAGTAAATACTAAAAAAAAATAAAACTACATATTTTGACCAAATGAATGTGTGCATTTAAACAACAGGACAAATTTTGTTCCTTTCTCTTGCCATGTTACACTGGTGAATAGATGATTAACTACTGTTTGCAAAGAGCCAGATTAGGTACTCTAGAATGTGGCTGCAGCAGAGAAATTTAAATAGTCACAAAAACAGTCACAACTCATGACTGGGTTATCTCAAGAAAAAGTGTGTTGGCAGTCTTGTTTGTCTTCTTGGAGTCAGGGAATAGAAAGGGACCTTCTACCAGTCACCCTATTCAAGGCCTCCATGAATGGAAATTTCCCTGGCTTTTAATGTAGCAATTGCCTAATGTCTACAGACAATGTCTATATAAAAATAGAAAGATAAGAATTATTGGGTGGGGCACACAAGTGCCTTTTCCATCATTAAGATTTAGTTGCAAGTCTCCACAAAGTTGGCCCTATTTCTCTGTGGTACAATAAGGATAATTTGTCACTGGAATCAAAGATTCTGAGATATAATCTCCAAACTATACTTTAACCAATAATTTAAAATTTGTTTTCAAAAAAAGATCTTTTCTACTCATTAACTTAATTTAACCTCTTTTTTCTGCATTGGATACCATTGATTTTAAATCAGGCCCTAAGAGGTAGTACTTAGTAAAGTGCTTTCCTTGCATACAGCCAACCCTTTTTAACCCAGGGCACTACATATGGCCCTCTGAGCATTACTGAGAGTAATCCCAGAGCACAAAACCAAGCATAAACTCTGAGCATAGCCAAGTGTGGCAAAAAAAAAAAAGCTAAGTTAATTAAGGAAAAAAATATTAATAATGTCATTTCCAATGTATATGTCACAACTTATTTATGAGGTTAGACATATCAAAGTACATTATAGGTGTTTTGGGTATAGAAATAAAAAAGATTGTACATTCTAAGTTGTGAAAATAGACCTCCAATACTTAAGAAAAAGAGATTCGAGGTTTGTGCTGGGAAATGTACACTGGTGGAGGGATGGTGTTGGAATGCTGTATGACTGAAATCCAGTCATGAACAGCTTTGTAAGGGTCTATCTCACAGTGATTCAATAAAGCACTGTAGCACTGTTGTCCCATTGTTCATCGATTTGCTCAAGCAGGCACCAGTAAGGTCTCCATTGTGAGACTTGTTGTTACTGTTTTTGGCATATCGAATACACCAGAGGTAGCTTGACAGGCTCTGCCATGCAGGCGGATACTCTCTGTAGCTTGCTGCTTTTTCCTAGAGGGAGGGAGGAATTGAACCTGGTCGGCCATGTGCAAGGCAAACGCCCTACCTACTGTGCTGTCGCTCCAGCCAGATTCAATAAAAATGTTAAAATTTTTTTAAAAATTAAAAATTTAAAAGAATCAAAAAGTTAACAAAAAAGAGAGAGAGATTCCAGGTTTGTAAAGTGCTGTAGGAGTGTCACCTTGTTTGACTTTGTTTCAGTTGCTCTATTTTCGTGTAGACGCCCTGTTCCATTAGATTAAGCAATGTTGCCAGACTCCCCATTACCCTTTTCTCAAAAATTTTTTTCTACTAAATCAACCACAAGATTAGTTTGATTTACCTCTTCTTCTGCATTGAATGCCATTGATTTTAAATCAGGCTTGAGAGATAATACAGCAGATCATATCTTTGCTTTGCATATGGCCAGCCAGCATTTGATTCCTGGCACTATATATCTGGTCTCCTGAGAACCACTAGGAGACATCGTTAAGCACAGAGCCAGGAGTAAGCCCTGAACACAGGCAGATATGGCCCAGAATCCAGATAATAATACAATAAAATGAAATAAACCCTGTAATAAATTCAAGGTGGTTTGTATAGTGCTCACCTATGTTGTATTTCTCTAGCTAAAAAGGGTTGTTAGTAATACAACTGTACCTTCTTACCTTCACCTTTTATGTTCAGTCTTTTCGGTCAGCCCATTCTTAACCAGCTAGTTCTTTGCCACCGACACTTTAGTCCAAATCAGCATTGTCTTTGCAATAACTGCCCACCGGTGTCCTTGCTCCCGTGAAGATTGACCTTCCCACATAGCAGCCATGGTGGCCTTTTCAAAAAAAATGGACAAATACTGATCACACCCTCCTTCCCCCTTAGTCGGTCCCCCACCCCCACAGATCCAAGCTCTTCTGTAATGACACCCAGATTCTGCCCTGCTTTTTAAACCCCTTGTGTCATCTGTTGTTTTCTTCATCTATACTGGATTTTGTTTATTTCTTTAACACACCAAATATGTTCCCACAACAGGGCTCTTGTACATACTGTTTATGGGCTGGAATCCTTATCTCTGAGTAAGTGAGTGATGTTATTGACATCTCTGCCTAGTTGACCTCAGAGATATCATCCCCCTTGTCTTCTATTGTAAAGTAGCTGTTCTGGTTCAATCCTCAGTTCTGCATGCTTTACTGATGTTTCTTGTTTATTATTTTTTGGGGGGGCGATCCTCAGTGGAGTTCGGGAGCCCCAGGTATCCCTCCTGCCGATTCACAGCCAACTGGGCTGGCAGTCCAGTGTGAAAACACAAGAATGTTAAGAACGTAAGAATGTGGGACTTCTAGGGCCCTCTTCTGCCAGGGATTTCACAGGTCACAGTGGTGCCTAGAAGCTC
The DNA here is from genome assembly GCF_027595985.1 of Sorex araneus. NCBI lineage: Eukaryota > Metazoa > Chordata > Mammalia > Eulipotyphla > Soricidae > Sorex > Sorex araneus. The sequence continues at coordinate 237,291,891 of NC_073302.1, read as the reverse complement.
TCCCAGGTCTCACAGATGTGCTCAGGGACCTCAGGGCTGTACCTGGTGATAGACACTATGTGGTGCCAGGACTTGAACTGGTGCCAGCCACGTTCAAGGTATGATCTTAACCCTGTGTGCCAGTTCACATACCTATATTGTGAACTGTGTGACCTCAATTACTTAAGTGCTTGGTAAGTCTTCAAAAAATATGTTTTAAGGGTTGGGGATATGGTTCAAGACCTAGCATACGTAAGATCCAGAATCTAATTCCTTCATACCACACCACCCTCTGAGCATCTTTAGGAATGGCTCAGTGTCCCAACACTGCTGGATGTGGCCTTTATTAAATAGAACATGAATTAAACTTTATTTTAAAATGAGTGATAGGATACACAAAAGAATCTCCAAACCAAGCAGCTTGCTGCAGAGATGCCTCTGGACTTTAAGTCAGGCCGATTTCACCAAGGTGCCTCAGATAGGAGCAGGCGTCATCCCTCCACCCGTCCTCTAAGAACTCCAGTGGCCGCCAACTTCTAGAACCCAATGAGAAGTGCAGGTATGTGGGTTCAGTGATGGCAAACTCCAGGCCTCAAGGGAGAGGGGCTGATCTTTCTCATCACCCCATCCCCATGGGACCCTGGAGGTCACACCCACAAACTGCCTCCGTATGCTACTTAAGCTCCTTAATGGCAATGACACATAAAAGAATCTCGGAACCAAGCAGCTCGCTGCAGAGATTTCTCCAGACCCTAATTTTCTAAAATTGTATAATTCCAGGAATGCCGTGACATCTTATGCTGTTCATAACACACAATACAAAAGAGTATGGGGGAGATTATCTGCCATAGAGGCAGGGGGAGGGGTGGGATGGGAGGATACTGGTGACATTGGTGGGGGAAGGTGTGCACTGGGTGGAGGGTTGGGTGTTTGATCATTGTTTGACTGAAGCTTGAACATGAAAGCTTTGTAGCTGTATTTCAAGGTGATTCAATAAAAAAAAAAGAGTAACAGCATTTCAACAGCAGTACAATCTGTTAAATGTGAAACTTCTTCTGTTTTATTTTAGTGAGATCCAGGCTGATCTAGATAACTTCTAAGGAATTAACAAGAAAATGAATAAAAGCTTAACTGTTACTTGGTAGATTTAGGTCATTTAATACAAACCTCTCATGCATTTATGATTAAGATGGTCAAAAGGGGCCAGAGAGATAGTACAATGAGTAAGGTAACAAGCCTTGCATTGAGCAAACCCCAGTTCTACCCTTGCCACCCTCTATGGTTCCAGAAGGAGAAGGCAGGAATGATCCCTGAGTGGAGAGCCAGGAGTAAGTGCTGTGTACAGCTGGGTTTGCCTCCAAAGCAAAAAAAAAAAAAAAAAAAAAGAGGTTTGCTAAGGAGCATGATGTCACTATAGACCTGATATATTTCTGATTGGTGTGTGTAAGAAATTAAGAGTCTTTGTAACCCATGAGCTCCAGATTCTCATTCTGATAATATTGTAGGCATAAACTTTCGGTAGTTTTAGCAGAAATCAAAAGCGTTTAATTCTCCAGGAGATGCCCAAATTAGTTCCCCATTTTTCCTTCCTTTTTACTGATACGAGATGTACAGCAGGCATGGTATTCAGACTTTCTCAGTCAAAATGAACAGTGCACAGGTTCTCATTTATGGGGCATGAGTTCCAGTCAGGATATGTTTGTCTGACTTTTACTTCTAACTGCACCCTTCCCTCAGGGGCTTTGGAGGCAAAACCCTCTGACCCAGTTAAGAGATCCAGGGGTAAGGAACTTTCTGCTTCTCTGTCAGTAGGGCACTATTTATGGCATTCTAATTGTATGACATTCCAATAGTTCTGTAATTAAGATTATACTAATTATTACATGATATTATTGTAGAGTAATATATGAACAGAATATAAAGACATTTGCTTCCATTTATCCTTTAAAGGGTTCCTATTGGAAGTCTTGAGAATCCTTCTAGTAAGTATCGCAGGTCCTTTTCTGTGTCCTGTGGCTGGTTCCTTCCCATTCCCAGTTGCTGAGTGCTGCTGGTTCGGCTCGCTCTGTGCAAGCCCCACCCTTCCTGCTGCCAAGTAATGAACTGGGTTGCACGAATTGTCAATTAGTCAGCTGTGACAATAAAGGAGACAGGGCAGCAGCAGCCAGAAATGAGGCCAGCTGCTTCGAGTGCTTGGGATGTCGGATTAGATGATAAAGCTTCAAAGGCAATGGGTGCATTTTCATAAACAAAAGGTTAGATTTATCAAGCTACCAAAGAATTTGGAAACAGGACAAAATATCTCCTCCCCTTGTCCTAATTTTCTTTGCATATATTTTCAGAGAGACCTGAGCAAGCACATTCTCCTTTCAGAATACTTATGTCTCTCAGAATACTTTCATTCTGTCAGTGAGAATATCTCAGAATTTTTCTCCCATTATGAAAGCAATTTACTATGATCGAGACCAAAGGCAAAAAAAAAAGAAAATCACAGAAGGAAAAAAGTGACCTGTAATTCCACTGTTTTACTACAAACCCTTTTAGCTTTGTGTATATTTTATTCAGAGATTCATTAAATTAGAAAAATACTCAAATAGCAGATTGGCATGTTTGCATGTTTATTTATTTATGCCATATTATAGTTTATATGTTTATTTTTAGTTTTAGAATATAAATTGCAGTTATTAATTTATTTTTTATTATTTCTGATTAGTTTGGCTACTAAAAAGTGAAGTGAAATCCAATATATTAATGACAAATCTGTATGTATTAATGAAGTATATTTTATTTCTAACCTGCCAAAACATGGCACCACTTTTGACAATAAAATTTCTATTCATTTAATTTATTCAACGTTAAATAAATCAGGTTTGCCAGATATTCTGCATCAGGTGGCACCTATGGGCTTCCAAGGAAAAATGTCCCATAAGACAAACTTTGAGGGGTCCGAGTGACAATACCATGGGGAAGTGCCGTGCATGCAGTGGACCCATTATTGGTCCCTGGCACCACTTACAGTGTCCTGAGCCCCACTAAGAGTTACCCATGAGCACAGAGCCAGGAATAATCCCTGAGCTCAGCCAGGCCTGGCTCAAAACCAAAAAATAACAAAAAGCAAGATTTGGACAGGATTATAAAAATCTCCTTTTAGAGCCCCAAATTTTCCAACTCTGCTAACTTTTGTGACTCTGATAAACTTTCAAAGCTGCCAGCACCTACCCAGAGAGAGGTAAACCTTGTGTATGAGCATCATCAGCACACCATCAGATTGTGAGATGCCACTATTTGGTTTTCTTTCATGACGCACCCGCCTCCACAGTCCTAGTGATTTCCTAAAGCGCTCCTTTGCAAAGGACAATTCAAAACCTGTGCTGCACAGTAGACACCAGAGGGCGCTAGAGTAATATCATAGTAGGCTTGTGCACTTTCCTCAGCTCTGCAGGGAAAATAAAGAAAGCTTTTATTTTTTATTAGTATTCATTTTACAGTGCTGAGAATTCAACCCAGAATCTCACACATACCAGGCAGTTGTTCTAGCAATAAGATCTACTCCCAACCCCAAGGGAAACTGTAAAAACAACACACTTCAGCACAACATATTGGAAGTTATACAACATAGTACTATGATGAATAAAAAAATAAAATTATTTGTTATTATTTCTCATTGTAGCCAGTGCCATTTCAAAACCAAGTTATTTCTTCACGTATTGAACTGAAATAAATAAAATTCAAGAATATTCTCTTATTAGGCACTATTTATTTATTTATTTATTTATTTTTACTTTTTGGGTCACACCTGATGATGCACAGGGGTTACTCCTGGCTCTGCACTCAGAAATTACACCTGGTGGTGCTCAGGGGACCATATGGGATGCTGGGGATCGAACCCGGGTCGGCCGCATGCACGGCAAACGCCCTACCCGCTGTGCTATCGCTCCAGCCCCGGCACTTTTATTTTAAATTTTCCAGTTACAATTTAATATTAAAATGGAAAATTAAATTTAATATTAAAGGAATATTTAATGGAAACATTAAAATGAAATTATATGCTATTATCACAAACTAAAGTGTTGGCAAAAATAAAATGAAGGTAAAAGAGTTTAGTTTGAAATCATGAGAAAATACATAGGATGGGACTTTGTAATGATTTTTTCAATGGATAATGAATTCATTGGGATCTATGCAACTTAATGCAATTCAAATAATACATATGAATATTGTACTATTTCATTCCTTCCAATAATTATTTATGTGGTATCAAGGACACGCTTTTATTAATATGAACAAATAGCATTTATTGAGCACACAGTATGCATCTAAACAGACACACACACTGGATCTTATTCAGTTCTTACTTCATATATTCAAAGTAGAATCATTATCCCAACACTACAGGTGAAAACAATGCAGTCAACAAAGTACCTTTTAAAAAATTCTAAGTTAATAAAGGTGTGCGATAGATACTCTTTTAAAAAAGCATATTTTTATTTTCCCAGAGCTGTGACTTTGCTCTGTCAAAAATGACACACATACGTTAAAAACTTTCTATAAGTATCTTATATGTTATAGAAGTGAATTCATCCCAAATTTGCTCTTAGACATTTATCTGATTGTGGTTATTTGATAAGTATGTACTGTTGAATTTATAATAAAGTCTGGAAATGCATCAGAATAAAATCACAGGGCTGAAAACATAGGCAGGGGCATCTAGAAAACTATACTAACATTTATTCATAAACTACTATTTTACCATTTCTCCTCGCCCGCACCCCCAGAATGACTGACGAAGAGGAGGGAGCTGCTTGGGACACCAGCAGCCCACCAGCAACCTGCAGTATGTGACTTGAGAGTTTCCGCCAGGTCCCCCGTGCGGAAATCTCTCTCTCTCTCCTTCAACTTTTTCCCTGGACTTTAGACAGAAACCCAAAACCGAGCGACCTAATGTCATCTTAGTATCAGCAATATGTAATGGTTCCTTCTTAATGGGTCGGACTTTTGTGGGTGATCCTAACAAGAATAGTAAGTATTTTGTTGAAATATTGAAGGCAATCAAAATGGTAGCCATCTCTCTAGACTGAACTAAGCTATATCCCCACGCCGGCTGAGAAGAAATATCCTTCTTTCTCGGGAAGAAACGTGGTGTGGTGTCAAACATAGTGTGATATCCATTAAGCAAACAGACCTGGTGGCGTGGGAATGGGAAATAAGGGGAAAAATTAGGTACATGGACCAGCGGGACGCTGGTGGTATCTCGAGCCGGAGCCGATATCAGCGCAAGACCTTTGGTTCCAGAAACTGCTTGCAGACACTCTACTAGACTAACAACTAAGCCAGAGCCCCACGCCGGCTGATGACGGGAAATAATCATCCTCTTCGGTTTTTTTCCCTTTGTCAGACAGCGTGGCGATTACTAAACAGGCGTGAACTCGGTGGCGCGAGGCAAGGGGGAAAAAGAAAAGTTATGTAACAAACAGCAGGACTTAATATCTCTATATTCTTAGTAATGGAGAACTATCAAATGCCTCATTGGCAATAGGAATGTCTTTTTCTTTTTGGGGGGAAACCCCAGCAACGGTAGTGAGTTGTGTGTTGAAACATGGAATGTAATCGAGATAAGCGTAAATGAAGTGAAACTTATCACGTACAAGGGTGGGGACTAGGGAGGTGGGAGGGGGCGGCAGATATACTGGGGGGGTTGGTGATGGAAGATGGGCACTGGTGAAGGGAAGGGTGTTTGAATATTGTATAACTGACATAATCCTGAGAACTTTGTAACCCTCCACTTGGTGATTCAATAAAAAAAAAAAACTACTATTTTTAGTTTTTCATTGTTTTTTGTTTGTTTTTGCTGGGAGTCTATACCCAGTAGTGCTCAGGGCTTACTCCTGGCTCTGTGTTCAGAGATCACTCCTGGTGGCACTCAGGGAACCATATGGAGTGTCTGAGATCAAACAGTGTCAGCCACATGCAAGGCAAGCTCCCTAACCCCTGAACTATCTCTCAGCCCCATAGCAATTAGTTTATCAGGAGAGTCTTTCAATATAAAGCTATTTTAGAAATCAGAAGTTTTATTGTTTAACAGAATTTAAAGAATGCATTTAGTGCATTCTTATGTACCTATGTGCCTAGAGTTGTGTTTTAAACCATCTCCTCCCTCAGTGACGTGGCAAAAAGATTTGAGAGACAGAAAGTTTTTCTTTTATGAGGAAGTTGTCATGTGGCAATGTAATTAAAAAGTTAAATAAAACGTACCAAACTTAGAAGATTTTTCTTTTCTCACATTAAAAAAAATGGTCTTTTGGGGCTGGAGCGATAGCACAGCAGGTAGGGCTTTTGCCTTGCACGCAGCCGACTCGGGTTTGATCCCCAGCATCCCATATGGTCCCCTGAGCACTGCCAGGAGTAATTCCTGAATGCAGAGCCAAGAGTTACCCCTGAGCATTGCCGGGTGTGACCCAAAAAGTAAAAAAACAAAATGGTCTTTTATATTGAATTATTACGAATTACAAAGTTACAAAGTTATTTGTGATTTGGTTTCAGATATACAATGTTCCAGCACCAATTTCTTTACCAGCGTCACCACTTTCCTCCTTCCCACCAGACTGTCTTTAGGGCAGGCATGTTTTGCCTTGTAGGTGCTATGATTTACCCTCCTGTTACTGAGAGGGCATTGTGCATGACACTTTCCCTTCAGCACCCAATCCTGGTCCCAAAGGACTGCTTCCCTCTGTCATTGTCTTAGTGGCCCCATCCCCTCCTCCCCCAGGCAGGCTTCCGATGAAGGACCAGTTTTCACCAAAGGACGGTAGGAACGAGGGCCAGGAGGATTTGTCCATGTTTGGAAGACTGCTTCAAGTGCTGGGGTAGAGAAGGGACCAATATGACAATGATGGTTGAAGGGATAACTCTGGATAGGAGATGTGTGCTCAAAGTAGGTAATGGGCCAAACATGATGGCCTCCCAGTATCTATATTGTAAACCATAATGCTCCAAAGTAAAGTGAGAGTGAGAAAAGTGCCTGCCATAGAGGCTGGCGGGGGACGGGGGATGGCGGGAGGAATACTTGGGGACATTGGTAGTGGGAAATGCACACTGGCGAAGGGATGGGTGCTGGAACATTCTATGACTGAAACCTGATCATGAAAGCTTTGTAACTCTGTATTTCACTATGATTCAATTTTTTAAAAAACACTAATAATAATAATAACAACAACAATAAGGATCCGTTCTCCTGCGCTAAACTTAGAAGATTTCCCAGATGTGTGTCAGATAAAACATTCTGTTTTGGGCTGGAGGCCAGAGGAGACTCTAGAATGGGTGAACTGGCCAGTGTATGGTCAGGGAGGTCCCAGATCTCTCTTAACCCTTCCACAGAAGAGGTCTGTTTCAAATTTATGTCATTTGGTATAAATGGTATATTGAGTTTTTGTGCTTTTGTTTATTTTAGGGTGATTGTCTCATTAGAAAAAAAATTTTTTTTCAACAGTCCTGAAGATAGAAAATCATGTGCCAGGCCCAGCATGGCCAGTACTCTTTCTCGCCTTCTCCAGCTTGTTGTCCAGCATTACAGGGGCCTGCTTTAGGGAGTTTAGGTACTTGTTCCTGGGTGTTCCCATGACACTTGAATCTAAGTGGATTCCACAGCTCTAACCACACTGGGTCTCCAGGGACTGGGAACTGTCACAACTCCTGGGGAATTCCTCAGGGTACAACCCTGGCCTGGTTTTAGCCTTCTAAAATGAAGGATTGGTACTCTTAATGCCAACACAAATCAGAAAGTCAGTATTTATGTTATAGTTTTATCTATCTGTTTATTAATATCAGTGTTTTGTAGAAAATACGTATGGTAAAAATTCCAATTTTCTCATAGTTTATTGATAACACCATAATGTCTATCCTTTCTGTTTTCTACATATATATTCATCGTCCTGGTTATCCATCTTTCTGTACAGCTAGGCATTTTTTTAAAATTAAAATCACAGCCATTTATTTATTTATTTATAGATTTTATTTTATTGAATCACCATGTGATACAGTTACAAGCTTTCATATTTGAGTTACAGTCATACAATGATCAAGCACCCATCCCTCCACCAGTGTACGTTCCCCACCACCAATCTACCCAATATACCACCCTTTCCCACCCTCCCCCTGCCTTCATGGCAGGCAATTTTCCCTATACTCTCTCTCTACTTTGGGGCATTAGGGTTTGCAACACAGAATCTGAGAGGCCATCACTTTTGGTCCTTTATCTATTTTCAGCACACATCTCCCATCCTGATTGATCCTTCCAACCATCATTTTCTTAGTGATCCCTTCTCTATTCCAGCTGTCTTCTCTTATCCGCTTATGAGACAGGCTTCCAACTATAGAGCAATCTTCCTGGCCCTTGTGTCTACCATCCTTGGGTGTCAGTCTCATGTTATTTTATACTCCACAAGTGAGTGCAGTCCTGTCTGTCCCTCTCTTTCTGACTCATTTCACTTAGCATCGGCTAGGCATTTTTTAATGGAATTTTTCTATAATACAGACTATTTCATAATACAGGTTATTTTATAGTCTATTTTATTTAATAATTTAATATATTTTTAAAATTTATTCTTTTATTGAATCCCCATGTGGAAAGTTACAAAGCTTTCAAGTTTAAGTCCCATTTATACAATGCTCGAACACCCATCCCTTTATCAGTGCACATATTCCACCACCAAGAATCACAGTATACCTCCCCCGCACACACCCCCCAGCCCCCACCCCGCCTGTGTAACTGATAAATTTAACTTTACTTTCACTTTACTTTGATTACATTCAATATTTCAACAACAAAAAAACTCACTATTATTATTTGGAGTTTCTCCCCACTAAAGTCGGACCTGCTGAAAAGGAAGTATTTGATAATTTGTTTTCCATTGTTGAGAATGAACAGATATGAGGTCAAGCGGCCACACTAGCAGCCGCATGGTTTTGGATTTCTGTACTTTAGTATTTTAGTAACTAAGTCCAGAGAAATATCTGCAAGAAATTGCATCATTGCAAGCTTGTACCTCTCAGCTACTTTATATTCCACATATGAGTGCAACCTTTCTATGTCTGTCTCTTTCTTTCTGACTCATTTCACTCAACATGACACTCTCCATGTTGATCCATTTATATGCAAATTTCATGATTTCATGTTTTCTGACAGCTACATAGTACTCCATTGTGTATATGTACAAGAGTTTCTTTAACCAGTCATCTGTTTTGGGGCACTCTGTTTTTTTCCAGATTGTGGCTATTGTAAACAGTGCTGCAATGAACATAGAAATGCAGATGTCATTTCTACTATACCTTTTTGCCTCTTCGGGATATATTCCCAAGAGTGGTATTGCGGGGTCAAATGAAAGCTCGATTTCTAATTTTTTGAGAATTGTCCATATTGTTTTCTAAAGGGGCTGAACCAGTCCGCATTCCCACCAGCAGTGAAGGAGAGTCCCTTTCTCCCCACATCCACGCCAACACCTATTGCTTTTGGTTTGGGGGCTGTGTGCCAGTCTCTGTGGTGTGAGATATATCTCATTGTTGTTTCGATCTGCATCTCCCTGATGATTAGTGATGTTGAACATTTTCTCATGTGCCTCTCAGCCATTTGGATTTCTTCTTTGGGAAAGTTTCTGTTCATTTCATCACCCCATTTTTTGATTGGGTTGGCAGTTTTCTTCTTGTGGAGTTAAACCAGTGCATTGTATATCCTTGATATCAACCCTTTATCGGATGGGTACTGCGTAAATATCCTTTCCCATTCTGTAGATTGTTTTTGTGCTTTGGTCACTGTTTCTTTTGAGGTGCAGAGGCTTCTTAGTTTGAGATAGTCCCATTTATTTATCTCTGTTTTCACTTGCTTGGCCAGTGGTGTGTCAGCTTTGAAGATACCGTTGGCTTCAATGTCGTGGAGGATTTTGCCGACCTTGTCTTCAATGTACCTTAGGGATTCTGGTCTGATGTTGAGGTCTTTAATCCATTTTGATTTGGGCAAAAGTTCAGAGATCTGGGCAAAAGATCAAATAAAAAAGATTTGATTAAGGGCATTCAGGTAGGAGAGGAAGAAATCAAGCTCTCACTATTCGCAGATGATATGATACTATACTTAGAGAACCCTAAAACCACTACCAAGAAACTCTTAGAAACAATAGACTTATATAGTAAAGTTGCAGGCTATAAAATCAATACCCAAAAGTCCATGGCTTTCCTATATGCAAATAATGAGAGAGAAGAAAGCGACATGATAAAAACAATCCCGTTCACAATTGTGCCTCAAAACAAAAAAATACCTCGTAATCAGCTTAACTAAGGAGGTAAAGGACTTGTATAATGAAAACTGCAAAACTGCTACTTCAGGAAATAAAAGAGGACACGAGGAAATGGAAAGACATCCCCTGCTCATGGATTGGAAGAATTAATATAGCCAAAATGGCAATATTCCCCAAAGCATTGTACAAATTCAATGCGATCCCTATAAGGATACCCTTGACATTCTTCAAAGAAATGGAGCAAGCGCTCCTGAAATTCATATGGAACAATAAGCCCCCACGAATAGCTAAAGCAATTCTTGGGAAAAAGAAAATGGGAGGAATCAACCTCCCCAACTTCCAACTCTATTACAAAGCGGTAGTCATTAAAACAGCATGGTACTGAAACAAAGGCACAGCTGCAGACCAATGGAACAGGGTTGAATACTCTGACACACACCCCCAAATATATGATCATCTAATCTTTGATAAGGGAGCAAGAAATGTGAAGTGGTGCAAGGAAAGCATGTTTAACAAACTGTGCCGGCAAAACTGGACAGCTACATGCAAAAAAAAAAAAAATGGGCTTAGACCTCCACCTATCACCATGTACAAAAATAATTTAATATTTTTACTTAAATATCTATGAATATATGATGATTTCAACCAACAGACTCACTGTGTAAAAATAGCCCTGGGAAATCCTAATTAAAATTTGGTTCATAGGTGTCAACTTGGATCTGTACATCCAAAATCTCTGGGGTTATGGCTCTAGAATATGTACTTCAACAACCATTTAAATGCTCATATTCCAGTCACTGATATATAACATCATTTTGGATGATCAGAATTAATTTTCACCTTATAAATACTCTGTTATTTATTCAACCAATTTCAAAGTTTCGATTTTTCATTATCATGGGCCAGGTAAGAAACATTACAAATATCATTAAGGGTTGAGCATGACAACTTTAGATAGCAAAAATTTCAAATATCTGCAAGTGTTAGCACATAGTTATTTATTCAGAGCCGGTATCAAACAATGGAAGCATTTGTCCTGTATTAATAGAGGAGGAGCTTTGGTTATTCTGTTAGGTGATCCCAAAGACTCAGTACATGGGATGAACTTAAACTGCTGCAGGATTTCTTTCTCCCTTTCATTTTTCCTGTTTTCTTTGCTTACCATAGGCACAAAATCCAGACCATGAGGAGGTAACTGATGAGTCGATACCCATATCTCACGTTCTCTCCTCTGGCTTATGTACACACATTGACCAGCTTTTCTTCTCTGAATCCTTTTGATGTCTTCTGACAAATTATTTCTTAATACCACTTAGTACCACTCATTAAGTTGTAATCAAACAGCTCTTCCAGCCCATTTTGTTTCTTCCTGATCTATGTTTGATGCAGTTCGTCCATTTCTCCAAGTTCTTCACTACCCCAGGGCAAAACTCTGCCTAAGGCTTTCCCATATCTGTTTTCTCCTTTCACTAATTCTGTGTAGTTTTCCTAGTTTCAGTATGTGCTGCCAGTGATATTAAACCTAAAAGCTTAGAATTAAGTAATTAATTGCATGAAGCTTTAATTATATCTACTAATTGATTCTTACCTACCTGGGTGATACCCAGTGGCAGTGAGTTTCAAAGCTATTAGGGACTTACAGCTTTATTTTCTTTTTGCAAAAATTATCTTTTAACTTTTATCTTTTTGTGGTTGAGGTGACATGGTTACATACTGTTTGTTTTTGTTGTACAAAGATATAGAATTTGAACCACCACTGACGATCCCCCTCTGCCCTCTGCCCCCACTATATCACTGTGCATTTATCAGTTCTACTTTGGCTTCTTTTAGCTTCACATATATGAGATCCACATACTTGATTAAAAGTTTTAAAAAGAGCTCAGGTGGGCCATTATTTTCTCAGAAATCATTACAGGCACCTAACACCATAGTTAGTGTTTTCTAATCTCTTAGGTGAAATATTACCTCTTCTGTTTCAGCACCCTAAATAGGGCCCAGAAATCTATCCATTTGTTCACTAAATATTTCTTTATCCCTTACTAATTTAGGTACCATGGCAGGCACTGAGTCAATTTAACTGGAGACAAATTCCTGCCTCATGGCATTTACAGTCTGAGAAATCAAAGCAAAGCATAGGCAAGCCTGACAAATACTGGAGGAGCAATTACCACAGCAGCATGTTGAGAAAGGCTTTATCTGTAATATAAAGATGTTGAAATGACATCTAAATGACAAATCTGGAGTAAAAGAATATAAATCTGGCACCCATAAAAAACAGGGCAAGGGGGAGAGAGAGAGAGAGAGAGAGAGAGAGAGAGAGAGAGAGAGAGAGAGAGAGAGAGAGAGAGGTGTTTGTGCACATGCTTGCACATGCCTGTGTATGTTCAAGAAATAATGTGGGTTCCCCCCAAATGGAAAGCAAAATACTCACTCATGCAAATGAGTGCCATTTCCTCAGGGGAAAGTACACATCACAGACAGGGCTGTGGGCAAAAATTCTGCAATGGGGTAAGAAAGCACACACCTTGGGGGAGAGGTGGGGAAACGCGTACCCTTTCCTCTGCTAAGTTTATACAGTTTTCATAGACTACCCCTACCCTCTCCCCTAGTTCATGCTGGGCTGGTTGCCAAGAGGGTGAGCGTGGACCTGTTGATGGTCCTTTGATATTCTGGTCTGGCCTTTGTTCCACACGTGGAACTTTCCTCCCAGAGGTCCAGCCATGCTCTGGGCCTGGAATTCTGCTTCTCGGTGGTTTTCATATCTCTTAGGGTGTATCCGGTGTCTCAGAGGCCCTCATGCCTTTGGGATCATTTGGATTTCAGGCAGTATTTTTACATTATCAGGACCACTTTCCTTTCTGTGTACAACAAAAAACACTTATAAAAGTCCAGGAGATGCCAGGCTATATTCAAGGAACTGAAGGAAGTTTATAGTGCTTGGATCAGGGTGCTTGTCTGGAACTGACACTAAATGGGCCAACCAGGCAGATTACCTGGGTCCATGGAGGTCTGGATAAAGAGTCTGAACTTACCAGAGCCACAGGGAGGTTAAAGAAGAATGGAAGATTCTAAGAAAAATGCTATGATCATATTTGTGGATTGAACAGATATGAAATTGCCATCAACATTTAATATTGATAGAGATCAGCTGTGAGACCAAATAGGTAAATAATAGCTACATGGAGTTAGTGATAAAGTTTACTTCACATAGACATGAAGGACACAGAGTAAGAGCCTTCAGAGATTTAACCACCAAGGAAAGAAGAAGTGGGCTTTTATATTAGAGGGCTTTACAAATTAGACCAAGTAAAACAAAGAGAAACTTGAAGAAATATGTAAAGCTCCATTTTTTTTTTTCTGGCAAGGTGTTTCTCAGGTTTTATGGCTGAATGCTGGGCAGGAATCTGCAAACTCTACAAGGTCACTTGAAGGTGCCAGCTGGGAACTCCTGAGGTGTTATCTGCGAAGGGGGTTTCATATTGTGCTTTGCTCTTGGTGTTCTTGTTTATGGAATTAGCTTATAGAGCCTCCAACTACATGTACTTAACCCCTAAGACTCCAACCAGAATGGATACCCTAACATTTATTTCCTTAAAAGATCGTTCTTGCAGAAATAGGATGAATGGGTTGATAGAAAACAAATCAGAAGCTCATATGGTAACATCATATAGTCATTCAACCGAGAGAGTCTACCTACTCAGGAAAGAAGAGATTCTTTTTTTTTTTTTTGCTTCCATTAAGTATGACGAGTTTGTAATATTACACTTGGTTCATAACATAGCACTTGACCTATGCTATTGGTACCAGAAGTTGTAACTGTTCTATGTATGGGTTCTGTCTGTCCTTTTAGAACTTAACCTTCAAGGGGCAGAGTCACACAATAAACACATTAAGAAAAATTAGTAAGGTAGCAAAATTGTTTACAGTGGTCAAAAGGTAAAGGTAATCTAAATGTCAGATGAATGGATAAACAGAACTTGTATACATTAAAATATTGTTCCTCTCTAAAAAGGAATGGAGCAGGGTAGCTAAAACAAGAAAACTTTTTCTAAGTGAAATAAGCCAGACACAAAGACAAATTCTTATGATTGCTCTTGTATAAGATACCTAAAAGAAAGAAATGTATAGCTGTTGAGGGATTGGAGTGATAATACAGCAGGTAAGGGATTTGCCTTGCATAAAACAGACCCAAGTTTCATCCCTGGGCCCCCATCTGCTCTCCTGAGCACTACCAGGAATGATTCCTGACTGCAGAGCTAGGAATTACCCCTGAACATTGCTGGGTCTGGCCTCAAAACAAAAACAAATGTATAGATGTTGAAAAACATAAAGACTTGGACTGGGGACATATGGGAAGTTCTTGTTTAATGATTCTTATATTTTTTTTTTTGAAATGATTTTAAAAATAGTTCTTGAAATGGATTCTGATGATGGTGCACAACATTATGAATGTATGTAATGCTATATGATTGTACACATTAAAAATGATCATATATGTAAGCATTTACAGGTGTGGCCCCAAAACAACAACAAAAAATCCCAATCACTCTTTCTTATATTCTATCCCATAGCCTCACAGGATGTTTGGTTGGGGAGGGGTGTGGAAATATATATATATATGTGTGTGGGGGGGTGGGTGTGTGTGGGTGTGTGTGTGGGTGTGTGTGTGGGTGTGTGTTGTGTGTGGGTGTCTGTTTATGTGTGTGTTGTATAGTTCTTGAGGCATGCTTGGCTGTGCTCAGGGCTTACTCCTGCCTCTGTACCCAGGGATCACTTCTCCTAGAATTTGGGGTACCTTATAGTGTGCCAGGGATCGAACCTGGGTCAGACACATGCAAGGCAAGTGTCCTGCCCACTGTACTATCATTCCAACCTGCAGGAGTGGTCAATTTGGAGAGATCTTTTGTTTATTGTGATAGACTATATGAAACAGCAAGCAAGATGATATCTTAGAGAGCAGTCGAGAGGCAGGGTGGAGGTCAGTCTTTCCTTTTTTTAGGTGGTGAGTAAAAAGGAGACCTCTCAGAAGAACTGAACATTTGAACTGAAACCTGAAAGATGAGGTCATTCATGGGTCTGGTGAGAGAACATTGTAGGTATAAAGAACTAGGAGACTGGAAGATAGTGAATGGAGTGAATAGTAGCTGGAATGAAGTTCAAGAAAGGGAATTGGGATGACCCATTCTGGTTGGAAGATGCTAACTGAAAGTAGACTATTGACCGAACATGAAGGCCACTCAATTGCAAACTACAACACCCAAAAGGAGAGAGAACAAAAGGGAATGCCCTCCCGCAGAGGCAGGGTGGGGTGGTGAGGGATGGGGTGGAGGTGGTGGGAGGGATACTGGGATCTTTGGTGAAGGTGAATGGGCACTAGTGGAGGGATGAGTAAATGATCACTGTATAAGTGAAATGCAAACACAAAAGTTCATAAGTTTGTAACTGCACATCACAGTGATTCTCTAATAAAAAAACAAAATCTACAGAAAAAAAGAAAAAGGGGGAAAGAGCCCATCCTAGCAAGTTTACCAAAGCTCAAACTCTTAGCCAGAGGCAACAGACGGCTAACTAATATCCTCTGGCAACTTGAGTGTGGAGAATTGTGTCTTCTGAATGATCCTCATTTTTTGAGGATTCAAAAATCTGTAAAACAAGATCTTATCTAGAGGACCAATCAGAAGACAATTCTCCACATTCAAGTTGACAATGGACAATAGCCTCTGGCTAAGCCTTAGCAAGCTGTGATCTCCATTTAACACAAAGAAGGTCAATCTGTAAACCTCTCAATTTTGGGGGGGAACTAGCAGACATTGTTAAGTAAGTAGATGGGGGTCAGTGGTGGGATGGAGGTGAGAAAGATCTCATTAATAATAGTGACAGGAGCAAAATGGATACTTTGGAAAAATATTCATGTCCCTGTTAAGAAAATATCAAAGCATTAATGAAGAACATAAAATAAGAGGCAAACATATAAAATATACTGTAAAGGGGCTGGAGAGATAGCACAGCGGGTAGGGCGTTTGCCTTGCACGCGGCCGCCCCGGGTTCAAATCCCAGCATCCCATATGGTCCCCTGAGCACGGCCAGGGGTAATTCCTGAGTGCAGAGCCAGGAGTAACCCCTGTGCATCGCCAGGTGTGACCCAAAAAGCAAAAAAATAAATAAATAAATAAAATAAACAACTTTGCATTCTTGAGATAAATTCCCCTTATTCACAGTGTATTAACTTTAAAAAAAATATACTGTAAAATATATAAATATCTTACATAGAAATAAGATGCCTAATAATGTCTATTATAGTGGATAGTATATGTTTGCCTGTGGTGTTATCCATAACACATAATAGTGTAATATTAATAAATATAAACCTCTGGTTACTTGGTTGTCTCTGGTAGATGTTATTCTATTTTAAAGAGTCTTATTTTATCTTGAACAAGATTCATCACTCAAGCCAGAATTGGTATGTTCACCTACTGGTAGAACAAATGTTTGTAAGTATTGTAATTTTCTCATAGTGATTCAGTTCTAAATGTTTGGAATAAATCTATGGATATAATCAACAGAGATCCCTGCCCTCTTAGAGTTTACATTTGAGGGGACCAAGGAGCTTTATAAATAAACAAAATAGACCCGTAAGTTATTTATCTCAGATCTCACACAACGGGGGGGGGGGGGGGGACTGTTGAAATAATTGCTTCAGTAATTTTATATGCTGGTAAAAATATAGATGCACCATGAGTCTAGGATATGTTGGCTTTTTCACTTGCAGTTTCACATTAAATTGATAAAAAATGAGTAGACATTCTGTCATTGACGCTCAATCTATTCTTGTGACAATCATGACATTTCTCAGTACTGGTAATGGAGAGGAGTATTTGTGAACAGATATTGTAGGCAACACTTGAAGTCATTCTGAATTTGGTGATGCTACTTTTGTTATAAATGTGCTTATTTCTCATACCAAGTGGTTGGTGGCTGTAATTAAGGAAATTTTAATGGCAACTAGTGGTTTTGTTATTTTTGTGCACTTTGCTACTCTGGAAAAATTATTTTAGTTCTGCTACATCTGGTTATACAAAAAAAATACTGACTCTTTGCTCAATAAAGACATCTTAACGTGTTTCTTCATTTTAACGGAGATAGGTAGTAAGGGTAGATGATGGCCAGTCAGAATTTCCTGGAGAGCTTGCTGATCTCCACACTTCCTGCACCATTGCCACTTCCAGAATGTTTTCTTCATATTTTTCTTCCAAAACTAATCTTACCAATTCTTTGATATGCAGCTGCTGCCTTACCATGAATATTTTCCTACTCACCCCACAATAAAGTTAATTATCTTTTGCTTTCAACTTATATGGGATCTCCAGTCTCTGTGATTCATTTTGAAATGAATCATACATTGATTTATGACTTCATTTCCACACTTGCTCAAGCTGTCATCTGTGTCTTGAGACCTGTCACTGAAGTCTCAGGTTCGTTATTCTAGTATCATGCTTTTATGGCATGTTTTCTTGTATAAATGTTATATTGCTCAAGGATAGGAATTCTGTCTTGCATATTTTAAAGCACTTACTGTGTTGCCTGGCACAAAAATAGTTATTTGAAAATACTTGTTGGTTTAAATATGTATTTGCTCTCTAGAGGGAAAAAAACCTTTTCTTTTGAGTGGTCAAGAGCCTAGTGTATACATTTTAAAATCTGGGCTGACATCATTCTAACATTTCCATTTGCTATTAGAGTCCAGTTTTAAGTACTATTTTAAGGACTGGAACGACATCATATTTAGCTTGAAATAACATTTCTCAGGCTACTAAGTAGAGGTATTTGAGTAGATGTGGGTTTGTTCCCACCCTGTGAAATGACGGAAACTGGATTCCTGTTTGAAGAGCAAGATAAGAAGGCTATACAATTATAAAACAAGCAGAAAAGGAATTTAAACTTCAAATTGAATTCCATTTCTTTTTTAGGGAGGTGTGCCTTGTATATTGTCAGCATAAAACATTTGAAAGAAAGCTATGTCCTTCAAAACAGTATTGTTGCAAGAGAAGAGAATATATGAAAAAGAAATAGAGCTTAATTTCACAGTAGCATAGTAAAAAAAGAAATTCACACTGGAAGTAGCGTGACAGCATATATTAGTTACTACAGTAATCTTTAGTTGGTTTTTCCTAAGTAAACAGTTTACCCAAGAAGAAGAGATAACAAATGCTCAAAATTTGAGATTATTCAACGAAAGCTGATAAACGATTACTTTCCCTAGCATCTTTTTCAGAAGATGCATATTCAGGGGCAGAGTGATATTACAGCAGATATGGTGCTTTCCTTGCATACAGCCAACCTGGATTTGATCTCTGGCATCTCATACGATCCTTGAGCACTGTCAGGAGTAACTCCTGAGTGCAGAGGCAGGATAAGCTGTGAGCATCGCTAGTTGTGACTGCAAAACAAAACAAAAAAGATTTTTTGATTTTTGGGTCACACCCGGCAATGCTCGGGGGTTTCTCCTGGCTTTACACTCAGGAATCACTCCTGGTGGTGCTCAGGGGACCATATGGGATGCTGGGAATTGAACCTGGGTCAGCCTTGCAAGGCAAACGCCCTACCTGCTGTACTATCGCTCCAGCCCCCAATGATGTATATTCTTACTTTACCTTTTTTTCCTTTTTTCCAAAGTCTTCCTTTTACAGTGATGAAAGGAAAACTGGACATTTTATTATTCAATTTACTTTTAATAGCTTAGTACATCATTATATGGTGCATTGGGCCACCTAAAAACTGAACTGCCAGACTTCTTCGTAGGTTTCCTTGAAGTTGCCTACAAAATAGAATTTTTCAGAAGTTAGAAAAAAGAAAAAAGAAACTCTAAATGCTAAAATGTTTTCTTGGAAAACAAGCAGAATACTTTTGTTCCAAGATTTTGTCAGGGTTTTTACATTAGATGTTAAGTTTTGTACCTAGGAACTATGCTTGCTTTTCATCATAGTACACAGTAACCAGCAACCAGTGTTTTAAGGAATGTGAACTACAAAAAGGAAGCGTCCATACCCAAATCTCCAGGACTCAGATTGACTCGAATTCCAAACTTAGACTTGCCTAAAGATAGAAAATTGACTTGGGCACAATGGCAGGTGTCCAAGAAAGATTCTGTCACACCTAAGTCAATCTTGTGGTCATTCATTTCCCCCGCAGGATGAGTTTGTTCTTCCACTTGTTTCTCTATTTGTTTCTTCACACTGTGGGTGTTTTTACCCACATGTAAATAATGGCTGAAAGGCTAAAACCACTGCCCTGTGCCTTTCACAAAGTTGTTTGCTATGACTCAACATGAATAGAAAACTGGTCATAATAAATACAGTTTAATATGGCAACTTGAACTCTTCCATAAGTCAAGTATTTAAAAAATATTTAAATGACGAATTATTGGCCTTGGGCCAGTAAGAACCTTCTGTAATATCAAATCCATTGTTTATAGGAAAACTTAGAGAGTCCATAGTGTGTTTAGAAGAGAAAGGAGACCCAGTAGGGGAAGAAAGAATGAACTTTAAATACCTTTATAGTTAATATATTTCTGCATTAAGTTGTGTCATTTTTTAATTCTAACTGAATTCCCATACCCTTGAAATATAAAGAATTGTATAATCTTACATTCTTATAATGTCAGCTCACATGCATGGGCTCTTTGAATCACATCATCTAGGTGAAAAAACACTTTTTCTAAACGTAAGTAAGGAAGTAAAATCAGATAATGCAATCAAGAGTGGGGGACATTTTGAGAGGTGATTCCAAAAACAAAAACTCGGTTCTTTTCAGTACTGAATATCATTAATTACTGAGATCAAAGCAGAGCATTTTATTTTGACCAGGCGACACCTTTTGTTTGCACCCTGACATTATGTCAGTCCACTTCACATTATTGACTTTATTCATGAAATGCTGAGAATATTTTATACCAACTAGTATGTTATCTCACAGTGAATAAATAGACACAGTTCTGCCCTGTGTTATGTGACACTTAAGTTTAGTGGAATGTTCTTTTAAAGGGCAGGGTCAGGCCAGGGAGATAGCTCAGTATTTAAGGATACACATCTAACATCCCCAAGTACCCAAGTCTGATTCTCACACTACTTGACTTTCATAAATGAGCAGCTGTGGTGCTGCTGGCCCCCAGCCCCGTGGGTTCTGCATTGATACTCAGCTGACCTAGCCTCACGGGAAATTGCTCTCAGAGCACCCTGAGGACTGCTTGGGAGGGTCCCTAAATTATAGGCCAATATTCCACTGATTTTCAGAATATTTTACTACTTCGGAGTGATTGAAAATCTCCACCTTGAAAAGTCCCCAAGTGAAAACAAACAAAAATGTTTGTGTTGTGTCTAGCGCAGTCACAGATACTTTGGAACTGCGAAGTTATTGTAAAAATCATGTACTTAAAAACCATTTGCTTTCCTTTTGTGGACGATAAGCAAGTTTAAGTCTTTTTCACAGACCACTAATCTCAAAATCAAAGTACAACGCCATTTCTCCGCCCTCGTTTGACTGCTGTGACACTGCACCCGACTTCCATGCAGGGAAGTAAAGAGAGACCATTCCGAGTGGGGAGTGATTGGTCTGCCCCTGGGGTGCGGGAGACCGTTCACGCATGATCAGGACTCAGCAGCCTGTGCAGTGCTTTGCAGCAATTCTGTTTGTTTTTTTTTTCTTTTTTTCCTTCCTCTGGGACAAGTTTGTGTGGATAGAGACTGAATAAACAAAGGTCCTGTTGATTCAGGTAGTGCGCAAGGAGCTGTAGAGCGCAGCTCTGGAGCTAGGATTCAGACCTAGGGAGCCTCAGCTGTTGTGCCGGATCGGCTCAGTCCTTCCGTGGTCCAGCTCTGAGTCAGACCTGCTTCGAGCAACTCCTTCTTCGCACTTGATCTTCCACTTCAAACCACACCCTCCACATCCCATGTGCCCTCGTTCCGTCATGACCTGATCGCATTCTTGCAGCAGGCCACACTGGAGAAGGATTGTCATCAGTATAGTCCTGGGATAGGGCCAGTAGCATCATTGTGGGGGTGTGGAGTTAGACGGACTTGAATAAACAGCGCATCTCATGTGTGGCCACGCTTCTGCCCTTTCTCTTTTCTTGCCTAAACTTTGTATTAATGAAAGGTAGAGTGGGGTGGGGCAGGAAGCAAAGTAGCAGAGCAGATTATGACTACAACATGTCTTTTTAATTTTTATTTGTAAAGGCTTATGAAAGTTAAATGATCTCATTTAAAGAGGGCACATTGAGCTCTTCAGATAATAGAGATATAAAAATTTCTGTAGGTCTGTGTTTACACATACGTGCCTGCATCAGTATGTCTACACACACAGATATTTAACATAGAGTCTAAGAGTGAGACCCAAGGGGATCTTGTATTTGAGCACCTTTTGTGTGTGTGTGTGTGTGTGTGTGTGTGTGTGTGTGTGAAGGTTGTTGTATTTCATTCTGGAGCCATTTAAGCCCAAATATAAGAGAATACAAGCAAGTATGTTAAAACCAAACAAATATGTGCTACTTTTGGTAAGTTAGAGAGATAGATTGTAAGAAGTCTCCAGAAAATTCTGTGGCACTCTCTTCTGGGAGCTTTGGTTTATAGTCTCTGGATCTTGGCCGTTGATGAGATGGCGCCGGGGGCAGTTTGGGGGGGTGACTGCCAAGCTACTGGAAAACTGGGGAGCTGGGAGGAGGAGGCCCAGTCCTGATCTGAGCGGGCTTGGAGATCTCAGTCACGGGTACCTGCATACCTGGATTTTTCTGCGGGTCTGCTCTTGGGTGAGGTTCATCCCGTCTTGAGTGAGGCTCATCCCCTCTTGGGTGTGGTTTATCCAAGCATGTGGAGAGTGGCCTTGAGCAAGGTGGCTGTTGGTTTCTGGATGTTTTTGGCTGCCTGGGTTCAGCTTGAGGCAGAGAGGAAAACTCAACCTGTCCCCCCTCCTAGGTGCCCCAGTGAGAACAGCCTGGCCTGGGGTCAGGACATTCTGCCAAGCACCTTTAAATAAAGTAATGTATACTGCATGAGAAGGTCATGCAGAAGATAAGGGGAATTTTGTTCTTGTCACCTGGAGAGGTCTCTGAAACTCAATGCAGATTCTCAGTTAGCTAATATTTAGGAAGGACCAGTTCTGTGCCCAGGCTGTACTCAGGAGCTTTCACAAGAGAGATCTTGTTTATTATCTCATAGTTGTTTTTCTGCAAAATTGTACTATTATTCTTCTTTTAACAATGGAGACCCAGAAGTACACGTATGTTAATTATTTCCTCTAGATCACAAGCTAATAACCTCAGCAAATAAATGCTAGAATTTAAATATCAAACTCTTATCTTTTAATTTCAGGTTTAGTATTCTTTCATCTTCTTGCCAGCCCAAAGAGTTTCAGGTCAAGGAGAACACCCCCGCTTACCTTTGTACAGTGGTTATCAGTTGTTTCCCAGATTACATGTCTGGTGGCTTACTGTCTTTTATTGATTTTTATGTGTTATTAAAGTTTTTGATATGCATCTGAGAGTTCAGATAGCAGTTATATGAGACTTTCAAAAACTAGTAATCTCACACACAATATATAATGACTGCTTTGTTTCAAAATTATTTCATGCAAATTGATATATAATTTGAAAAAGGTGGGGGGAAATGAAAAGTTCTTTCACATAGCAAATAATATGCCCCAGGCAGTGTGAGCTGTAATTACCACTGGTCATCCACAGGGCATCTTGTTTAATCCTCAAAATCTGAAAGTTCTTTTTCAGATGGAGATGTGGCTCTGAGTCAAGCAGAGTGCCTGCCTTATGGGCTTGGGGCTGAGAGTTGGATTCCTGGCATCTCCCCATATGCAGAGTGTAATCTTGAGTGTAATCATGGCTGTATTGCTGCCTGTGATCCCTGTTGCCTTAACAAAAGGTGTGGCCTGTGTGTGTGTGTGTGTGTGGAAGAGGAGGGGGGTGTTCTAATCTCTGGTGCTCCCAAGCCAGTGTGTGTGATCACAGCACTCAAGATATGTGCTGTCTTGGCCCTTGCAACAACTGAGGGTAGGAAAGGTGCTGCCCTAATCTAGGACTCCTGCAATTTTGTTAAATCTCCCGGGGATGCCTCCCTCTCAGTGCTATGAGTACCCCACTGAGTATCAAGCATACAAAGCACTGACAAGGTGCTATGTATGTCGTATGAAAATTCAACAGGCTTTCAGAGTTCTTTCCTTTAGTCATAAGATGATTGGTTACAAAAGAAGAGGTCAAAAAAGTGAAACTCAAACTATCCAGTCAGGGAGGCAGTGAAAAAAAGGACCCTTCATCCTGTTGGTGGGACTGTAAACTGGTTCAACCTCTAGGGAAAACATTGGAGACATTATTTTATTTTTTGGTTTGAGGGCCACATCTGGCTGTGCCCAGGGCTTACTCCTGGCTCTGTACTCAAGGATCACTCCTGGTGCTGCTCAGGGCACCTTAAGGAGTGCCAAGGATGAAACTTAGATTGGCCGGATACAAGTAAGTACCTTATATGCAACACTGTCTCCTTAACCCTAACTCTGCTATTTTTACAACTTCCTCTTTTTTTTCTTACTTCAAATTCTATTTGTGTATGGAAATATTGCTTCTAGAGCTCCAAACTACTTTTAGAAATTGAAAAAGACTCAGAAGATAGGGTATTCCTGGTAAAATCCAATTTTGTTTCTTGTTCTTAGCCCCTGAAGTCTAGTCTTTCTGTAGAGAATTGCTTGCCTGGAAAAAGGTACAAGTGGCTCCATTGTGTCAGGAGACCACCTGCAACCCTGCAGTCCAGTAAGCATTTAGTGAGTAGCTCCTGTATTCCAGGCATTGTGCCAGGCACTGGAGACACAGAGATTGGTAAGAAGTGAGACAATATATAATCAAATAAACCCATATAGGGAATGCAGTGATAGGGCAGTGAGTGAAATTGAGCACAGAGACAAGTAACTCGCCATAGACAGCTGGAAGTGGTTTCTTGATGGGGTCTGGGGAACTGGAAGATAGATGGTATTGGGCAGAAAGCAAGGAAAAGGGATGAAGTGACTAGAGAGGGGAAGGAATAGAATCCAGGAGAATGTGGAAATATGACCTTGGACCAAAGAAAATGACTGAGAATCGGGCATGTTCATGGCACTTGAACGTTGCTAAATTATCACACTTGAACATAATTTTCCATTGCTAAATAGACAAGTATAAGAAAGTAATTTTGAAAGATAAATGTGAAGAAGTAATCTGTCTCTGGATCATGGAGGGAATGTAAGTCATACCTAGATATGATCATTGTTTCTCCGCCTTTATGACAGAGGGAATATGACCTTGCATATTGGTGCAAAATGTTGCCTTTTAGTAATCTTTTTAAAAGCGTAGTTTAGCACCATTTAGGGTATGTTTGAGGTTCAGAGCACTACAGGCAAGGAGAAAGCTATTGAGGAATATAGATAAGACTTAATGGACATCTTTATTGCTTCTCCAGTGATGGGAATACAGATGAAAAATTCCAGGAGGTAAAGTAAAATTGGAAGCATCTGGTTAGAAGTAAGTCTTTGTAGTGGTGGTGGGAGTAGAGAATTTAGAATGATACCCAAGTTCGAAAATTAAATGGCCAGGAAGTAAGTATAACAGTATAGATGTTTATGATGATTTTAGTTCCATGGATGTTGCATTTTAGGTTATGCTGAACTCTAAGTGGAAATTCCCATAAGGTAATTACATGTGTGAATCCAAATGTGAGGTGTAGCATGTAGCATAGATTTGAGAGATGTATCTGAGTAACACACAGCCAATAGTTGAGAATAAGAACTCAGAGATTAATTTTATTTTTATTATATCAATTAATAGATCCTGCTTAAAAATTGAGGCTTGCTTAGATATATAAAGATACACAGATGAGCTCACAGGTATGTGTGCAAAAGCACACATATTTGATTACATTATTGTCCTCTTCCTGTGAAACATTGCCTCAGAAGAGACAAACACAAAGATTGTAGACAAAATAGCAGAAGCAAAACAACCACACACTTACTTGAGAGAGAGAGAGAGAAAGAGAGAGAGAGAGAGAGAGAGAGAGAGAGAGAGAGAGAGAGAGAAGAGTGCATGTAGAAAATTACAGCTTTGAATCCATGTCAAGGAAGAGTGTTTGACAGCTACAGGATATGAGATGATTCAAGTGACTAACTTGTTTGGTTTGGGGGGAAAATAATGTCCACAAGAAAACAGATCCTAAGTATTAAATAACCATTAATACATTCACCATTAATACATTCCTATACAAATTCCAACATGTAAGCTTAATGTGTTTATTCAACCTTTATTTTTTTTTAAGTAGGAAACTAGAAAATGCTGCTTATTTTTATATTTGAGCATTCACTGAAGCCGTTTTGGTGTTCTAAAGTAGAAATTGTAACTGTTTCCAAAAAAAGATAGATGTTTCCTAGTGAAAGAGACTTCATAGGTATGTGATGTAACTACCTTATTATATATCATCAAAATTCAAACAACATGGGAGCATGCTAAGCTATTTAAATAATTTTGTTTCTTTTGATTCTAACCACAGGAAAGAATGACATTTGTAGCAGTTGGCAAATGAATTTTATTTCGAATATAAATTGCATTGAAATATCCATGTTAGTTTCTCCAAAATGCTAAAAAATTCAGTTCTTAAATGTTTCATTATTTCACAGTTTAGAAAAATCTCTGTTAAATACCTGACCTGTCAAGTCAATAAAAGTAAAAATAAAAAGCTGAAATAATAAAATAATAAAATCTTCTGGGGCTAGAGAGATAGTACAGGGGTAAGATCCTTGCCTTGTATGCAGTTGACCCAGGTTCAATCTCTGGTTCTACATATGGTCCCCCTGAGCACCACCAGGAGTGATCAGAACCTGAAGTAAGCCCTCATCACATCTGGGTTTGACATAATGTCCCTCACCCCTCATCTTTCCCAGTCCCTACAAGAGACTTCTGAAAGCTTGGGTGAGGTAGTATAAGAATTTACAAAAATTCTTATAAAAAGTGAAAAGACACAAAACTGCCTTTGTTAAATTACTAGCCAAAATTTTACATCATTGCTAAAGACCACAATTAACCCAAAAGTAATCAAAAATGGAAAATAACTGATCTACTTGGTAGTGTGGCATTTCATAAAGTGAAGTGATAGCTTATCCTTTGTGGAGGAGCTTTTTCAACAGCAAGGTAAATACATGTTTATGTATAACAGAGTCATTACTTGATTTAGTAAGAATGCTGTTGACTTTCACTTATTTTTAATCTACTTTCTAAGCACAACCTGAGAAAATAAGAGTTATATTCTGACTTCTTTTGATCTCTTCCGACTGTTGATGTGTGCTAGAAGAGCAAAACTTTATTTCTTTAGATTCTATATGAATTCTAATGATAATGACTATTTGCTTGGTTTCTACTGAATTCTTGAGCCTTATACAAATTATCTGAGGTTATATTTCTCTGGTACACCTTATTTAGCACAGGTGAAAGCATTTGATTTTTTTTTTTATTTTTTTAACTGATTCCATAGCATTGAAACCTATCTTGCATGTTAAGAATCAAGTGGGGTACAGATTGAAAAACAAAGTAGTTTTTTTTCTTAATGCTGATAGTAGATAGCCATAGTTGTTACATAGAAAAAGGGATGTGGGGCGGCAGGGGTTGTTGAAGAAAGTTCTGTCTTCTAAGAGATTTGGAAAATGCTGGTTAAACCCATTCAAATAGCATTGGCTCTTTGCTTAGTCAAGTGTCTTCAACATTTCCCTTACAAAGTGAATCTTGAGAGAACTAATGCAGAATTGCTTTGATAGTCCTCATCTCTGTTAACTAGTACTTTCTCACACTCACTGCTTAAAAGTGATGAGTTCGGGCTTTAATCCAGGAGTTCTATGAAAACTGTGTTGCCCGTTGCGGGGGGTTGAATCAGAGGCCTCAACTGTTGCCTAATTTTGGTTCTTTTGGCCTGTACAGTGTTTTTTAAAAATCTGAAGCCAACATTTACAAATCACGATATTTCAACATAAAAATCAGGGTTTCAAACTTCTCTTGAAAAATCAGAGGGTGAAGCAATCTGGGCTTAGTCCTCCCTCCAAAAGCAGAGTTCACTGGCTCTGGAGAAATTACTGCCCTTAGAGGACCACTTTTGGCCCCTGCTTTTCACAACCACCCTCCTTCTTACACCACTCATTTATCTCACTGGAGTGGCTCCAGATATTCTCCAGTGGCCCTTTTCAGCCTCACTGTACAATTCACACATGATGATCCCGTCCAGTTAGCTAAAAGCAAGATCGGAACTTGAACCTCAGTGGTGGGTGGCAGGGCAAAACGTGCAGATGGGAATCGATTATGCCCAAAGTTGAGAGTGATTGTCTTGATTGGTAAGTTAACAAAATTATCTGTACTTCATTTTATTTACTGTCTTGTGCTTTACAAATATTCAGCAACATTGATTTTCTCTAATCTTAAACGGCAAATTTAAAAGATAGCTCAAGAAAGCCTGAAACAGGGCTTTTTTTGAGGTTTGGCTACTATTATTTTTTGCTTTTTGGGTCACACCCAGCGATGCTCAGGGGTTACTCCTGGCTTTTGCACTCAGGAATTACTCCTGGCAGTGCTTGGGGGACCATATGGGATGCCGGGGATCGAACCCAGGTCGGCCGCGTGCAAGGCGAACGCCCTACCCGCTGTGCTATCGCTCCGGCCCCAGGTTTGGCTACTATTAAAATATAATTTTCTCTTAAATCCCAGTTACTTTAGCCTTAACAAAAACCAATAAGGGGCTAGAGTAATAGCACAGTGGGTAGAGCATTTGCCTTGCATGCAGCCAACCCGGGTTCGATTCCCAGCATCCCGTATGGTCTCCTGAGCACTGCCAGGAGTGATTCCTGAGTACAGAGCCAGGAGTAACCTCTGAGCATCGCTGGGTGTGACCCAAAAAAGGAAAAAAAATTAAAATAAAAAATAAAATAAAAACCAATAAGAGGGCTATAAACTCAGTCCACAAAACCAAAAATAAAACTGCTTCGAAAGGTATATTAAGATTTTGTTTCAGCTAGTCATATATTGATATACATTTATAGTTTTATTTTCTGGAGAAGTAGAATTATGTTGATTTGACCTTGATATTGTTATGTGAAATTTGGATCTATCTTTATTTACATATATAAAATGATATGTGGTGATATAAGATGGTATAAAATAAACTGTCATTTTACTCAGAAGATTAAATGTATTCTGTAGATATTTTCTGTGATAATAGAGGAGCCTGGGTGAATTGAAGTGGAAAACTTAAGCCACTTGTGAAGATAGTTTCAAGTTTTGATAAAACTACTTTGAAGCTGGCCAGAACTAACTGGCCGAAGTTAGTAAACAAAACTGGCATATTCTAAAATCCTGTGTTTAGCATAGGTGTGTTTGGAATTCTCAGTTAGAACTTAATTCCTGAGCAGAGGAAATAAAACAGTGAATCCTTTAATACCAGGCTAACCTACTAGTATTGTGCCTTTGGAAATGTCTGTTGTATTCAATTGCTTTTTCTAGTCAGAAAATGGTCCAGGAGTGCAGTGCTCCAAAGGAGATGTTCTGTAAATCAGAGTAGGAAAAAGGGAGAGGAAAAAGCAAAACAAAAAGAAATATGGAGCTAGCTGGAGAATAAAAAATATCAAAGGAGAAAAATTGCATATAGATTTTGGTGTAAGTGAAAGAATAACTCTAATTAGTCACTCAGAGCTGACTGTTCATAGCATTTCCTCCTCTACAAAAGAAAACTAGTGATAATAATACACTTAGGAAGATAAGCAGATAAGCAAAATATTGCATGAGAAATACTTGGCATGACTCATCATTTAGTAAATAAACCATTATTATCAGCACTTTAACCCATTGCTATTTTTAGATTGGTTCCTAGTTTATTGAAAGTTTTATAACAAACTGTCTCATGTAGTGTGATAAGATGAAGAAAATCGGTATTTTGAGGTTAGTTTCATTGCCTAACATTTGGTCAGGTTTGTTTGTTTTTTATATCCTCAATTTGAGAAGATATTATTCTGGGTAGTTCCTTGTCCATTAAATCAGGCTTTTTCATTGTTGTTATACTTTTTTGTTATAACTATTAGTTTCTGGAAATGTTTACTCTTGTACACAGTAGAGGCCCAGACTGGAGGCTTTGGACTGGAGCAATAGCACAGCAGGTAGGGAGTTTGCCTTGATGCAGCTGACCCAGGTTCTATTCCTGCATCTCCCTCTCGGAGAGCCCAGCAAGCTACCAAGAGTATCCCGCCCACACAGCAGAACCTGGCAAGCTACCCGTGGCATATTCACTATGCCAAAAACACTATATGCCAAAAACACTAACAACAAGTCTCACAATAGAGACGTTACTGGTGCCCACTTGAGAAAATTGATGAACAACGGGACGGGATGACAATGCTATAGTGCTATACAGTAGAGGCTCTAGAATTAAAAACAAATAATTAAAGCTAAACATAGAAAGCTAATTTGGTATGTAAATAGCCTTGAGTGGTAATATTTTTCCTCTGACAACACCTGAATTTTTCCAGAATAGAGTCAGCTCAATGTGTAAATGAGATCACTTCAAAGACTTGAATGTGTGTATATCAACTCAACTAAGAAGGTGGCATTTGATCCAGCCTCCCTGCCCTCAGTGGTCGTGATACTATTCTTGCTGTCACTCATATCTGCAAAATAGAGATAGGACAGTTTGAAGAAAACCAGCAGTGGTAGAAAATATGGGAAATCTCAGACAAGCTCATTTTGTAAAGTCCTGCATCTAGCTGCACCTGAGCCAGCTAATATAACCAATATTTATTTTACATGTTAAACTTCTTTGGATTAGAAAACTTCACAGTATTTCCTGGTAACTTGTGAGGATCCTCTCTGTGAAGAAATGTTTTCACTTATTCATTGCAGCATTTTACCCATTTACTCATTTATTTCATTGTATAATATTTTTTAGGTCCTTATTGGCACTTATGATGCTGATGTCAGAGTAGACATTCTTTTTTTAAATTATTTTATGAAAGGCATTTTATTTTCATTTTGTACATTTCAGAGATTCACACTTTTTAAAAAAAAATTTTATTAGTGAATCACCGTGAGGTACAGTTACAAACTTGTGAACTTTCATGTTTGGGTTTGGTTTACATCCCTCCACCGGTGTCCATTCTCCTCCACCAATGTTCCAAGTATCCCTCCCACCACCCCCACCCCAACCCCCACCACCCCACCCTGCCTCTTTGGTAGGGCATTCCCTTTTGTTCTTTCTCCTAGAGATTCAAATTTTTTTAAAGTTATGCTGTGTATTTTTAGCATATACATATGTATATAAGCTTGGGAGTCATAAAATATTTTAAGGGATTTTTCTCTCAGTATTGTATACTGGGCCTACTTTTTAAAATTTGAACTCTCACACTTTTATATCAAGACAGTATTTCATAGAGCATCATTGTATATTGTTTTCTTTTCATTCTAATCTCTAGTTCAGTATCCTTAACTTGCTTTGACTATCTTATTCTGTACCAAACAAAATTATCTACTTTCTACTGGGATGACAACAAAAGCCTTTAAAATGTTCTTCTGAGGCTATGTATATATACATATACATATATATGTTTGAATTCTACAGTTTTCACGTAGGCAGACATTTTACATCTGTATTAAATAATGACCAATAGGCATGAAAATAATGAAAGCAACTGTATACACATAGAGTCATAGAGTCCTGATTTTAACATAGCCCATTGCCAGTGGTATTTGCATGTTTTAAAACAAACAGATGAACATGCACAAGACAACATAAATTTATAGCTGACAAGAAATTTTTGAGCTATTTGCTTGGTACAAATAATACTTACTATGTAAATTCTTTGAATCATGCCTTAGGTTGGTTATTCGCATCCACATGTCTAAAAAGAGTTATTGATTTCATCAGATTCCTGTGGTGTGGACTACTTCTTTCATGGTATTTATCTTTTTTTTTTTATTGAATCACCGTGAGAATAGTTAACAAAGCTTTCAGGTTTAAGTCTCAGTCATACAATGATCAGACACCCACCCCTTCACCAGTGCACATGTTCCACCACCAAGAACCCTAGTATACACCCCTATCCCACCCCCCACCCTGCCTGTGTGGCAGATGATTTTCACTTTACTCTCTCTTTACTTTGATTACATTCAGTTTTCGACAGAAAACTCACTATTATTATTTGGAATTTCCCCCCAACAATCAGACCTTCTGAAAAGGCATCACTAAATCATTTGCTTTCTATTGCTGATAATGAAGAACATATATGTCACATGGCCACGATAGCGGCTGCGCGGTTTTGGAATTCTGGTATTTTAGTAATTAAGTCCAGAGGTATTTCTGCCAGCAGCTGCTGCGTTCCGAGTTTTGTTTATATGCCTCTGGGATTATGGCTCTTCAGGAGTGGAGGAGCTGTTCGTGGGCGGCCGCTCGGGGTCTCATTTGAGCGGGGAGCAGGGCCGGTTCTGCACCCCCCATGGTGAGATTTCCTGCACGCCCCTTCATTGCAGGCTCCTACCTCTCTGTCCAGTTGGCTCTGAAACGTGGTGGTCGCCATGCTGCCGCAAAGGGGAAAAGGCCGAGAGACAAAAACCCTTCCCCTCCCGGGGCTGCATGGGGCTGTAGCTTAGTTCACAGTCCAGGAGCATTTCTGCCAGCAACCGCTGCATTCCGAGATTGGTTTGTGTGCCTCTGGGATCATGGCATTCAGGGGCGAAGGAGCAGTTCCTGAACGTTTTTTTTTTTGTATATCAGGAAAGGTCACTGAAGAAATAGTCCTGGTCCCCACATACTGGAGCCATGTTAGTAGAAGCTCAGTGTTGCTGGGATTCCATCTGGAGAAGGTGGGGAGACTGCACCTTCTCCATCTGGGGCACCCTGGTGTTATTAGCTGGGTCTGGGGTCCGGGGCATTTTCCAGTGTGGTGCCCACCAGCCAGGATTCTTCACTGCTGAGTGCGGCCCAGAGTAGACATTCTTTCAGGCATTCTTGAAGTTCTGTATTGTTTAAATTAAAGGTAAAGACATAGTTTAGGAGAAGAAACTTCTTGTCAAGTGAAAAAAGTTGTTTAGCTCTTGAGTGTTTGTGTGTATCTATGTAATACATACATGCATATATAAGCACACACATATATACATACATTGCAGATGATGGAATCAAATAATTGTTTTCAGACTTACGTATTTATTTTATCAGCTGAAATCCAGAACATTTTCAAATCCTGACCGTTTGATCATGTATTAGAGAAAGTACATTGAATTTCCCAAAAGTTTTACTGAGGCATATAATAAATTGCTCATATTTAAAGTGTATAATTAGAGTAGTCCTGACATGTGTTTATGCCTGTGATGCCATCACCCCAAACATTTAACCATACCTCTTATTCACTTTATCTTACCTGGGGCAGGGAGGTAGCATGGTGTGTAAGGTACTTGCTTTGCATGCTGCTCACCCTGGCTTGATCTCTGACACTAAGTATGGTTCCTTGCGGTCCTGTGCATAGTGGGGTATAGCTCAGAAACAAAAGCAAAAATGTCCCTTTGTTCCCTTCCTCCATCCTTTTCCCTTTCTCACCACTGATCTTATATACATATATTCAGATTGTTATAGAATCTTACAGAAATGAAATCACAGTATGCACACTTTTTAGTATAGCATAGTCCCACATTTTCTTGCCATCTGTATTTTGGTGAACTCAGATGTACTTGTTGAATTCAGATATACTTTGATTTTTTCTTTCAGTGTTTTCAGATATTTTGCCCACTCTTAATTAAATTGCTGGTTTTTTTGTGTGTATTGATATTTTCTCCCAAGTTCTTTACCAAATGTACCAAATATATGCCTGGAAAATATTTTCTCCCAATCTGTGACAGCTTCATCCTCTTCTCTTTAAAATAGGTTTTTATTTTAATTAAGTCCAGTTTACTCATTTGTTTTTTATGGATTCAAAGTTTTCTCCTACATATAAGAAAATATGTCGTCCCAAATTTGTGTTTATGTTTGTGGGCCATTCTGAGTCAGTTTCTGCAGGTGGTGTGAGCATAGATCAAAGTGTTTGCTTTTGCATACCATCCATGTAATTGTCTTGTCACTGTTTGTTGGAAAAAGTAACTGTTTTCTCCACAAATTATTTGTGCATCCTTGTCAAAAATCAGTTGTCCATTTATGTGTGGGTGCATTTCTGCCCTCCTTGTTCTCTTCCTCTCTTGTGTATATGTGTGTGTATGTGACATAATTTGTCAGAAATTTAATATCTCCAAGTATTCCTTAAACAATTTTTATTGTTCAGAGTTTTATTGCTAACAGAAAAAAATTTTTTTCTATGCATTCATCTTGTATCCTTCATCTTGAAGAATTTATTAATCTCGGTAACTTTTCATAGATCTAGTCCATATTTTCTCACAGATGATCATATTATATGCAGATATAATTTTTTAATTTTCCTTTCCAGTTTACATACCTATTTCTCTATCTTGCCTATTTCAGTGAAAGTGTCTCTGTAGTACAATGCTAAATTTAAGTAGGTAAAAGATAAACCTTTTTTCCTGTTCTTCTGCTTAGAGAGAAAACATTCATTTTTCATCATTAAATGCAGTGTTATCTTCATTTTTTATTATTGTCCTTTATTAGTGTCTTCTTTGTTGGATGTCTCTACTAGAAACATCAGCCTGTAGTCAGATTTATTTTATTTTATTGGGAGGAGAAGGTTGGAGCAGCACCCAGCTGTGCTCAGGACTTACTCCTGGCTCTGTGCTCAGAGATCACTCCTGGCATGGCAAGATGCAGGGGAACATACATGGTACAGGGGATTGAAACCATGTTGAGTGTGCAAGGCAAAAACCTTAATCACTGTACTATCTCTTTGACCCTAGATTAATTTGACTATAAAAAATGATATCACTGTATCACTGTCATCCCATTGCTCATCGATTTGCTCCAGTGGGCACCAGTAACTCTTCATTGTGAGACTTGCTGTTACTGTTTTTGGCATATCGAATATACCACGGGGAGCTTGCCAGGCTCTGCCGTGTGGGCGAGATACTCTCAGCAGCTTGCCAGGCTCTCCGAGAGGGGCAGAAGATAAAAAAAAAAAAATGATAGTCTAAGAAAATAATTTTTTTATCTGAGTAATGACAGCTACTTAGTATTTATGTGAATTTATGTGATATCCTCAACATGCTGTTACTGTGCCTTGTGTGTGTGTTACAAACAGACAAAACATACATGTATTAACTTTTGTATCAAGGTTATAACACTCCTTCTGATTCTTTGAGGAGTACATCAGAAGCGTTCTGTCTTATACATTGCAGCATTTTAAAGAATAGAGGGTCAATTATAGCTAATTTGCAAAACTATAAAGAATCACAAGATGTCATGTCAAAGGTAAATGCTTAAGGAACTGAGACTAGAAGGGATCAGACCTGATGGGACTGACGCTTCAGCCCAAGAATGAGATAATGAACGTAGCCTCTGGGTAGTAGTATAGAGACAGCGCAGATGCAGAAGACAAGAATCTTGGGACCGGAGCCATAGTACAGTGGGTATGATGTTCGTCTTGCTCAGGGTCAACCGGGTTCAATCCCCAGCACCCCATATGGTTTCCTAGCACCGCCAGAAGTGATTCCCTGAGTGCAGAGCCAAGAGTAAGGCCTGAGCACCACAGATGTGGCCCAAGTTCCCCAACCCCCTCAAAAGAAGACATAGATGAAAAATAAAATAGGGGTAAAAATAACTAATATTGTTTCCCAAGTTTATAGCTGGGATTACTGAATAAATTGATAGTATTTTGGTGAGAGAAAAAAAATCAGGAGGCTTATATTGTTTTGTATATGCTGAATTCCCACCAAATCAGGTTTGGTATACAGTCATATAGATCTAGAACAGAGAGGGTTATAATGGGGCTCCGACTAGAGTTATCAGTATAAAGATGTAAATTGGAATTACAGCTGAGAATGACGAGGAGCATTGACAGTGTTCTTGCTGTCTCACTGCAGTCACTTGCCACTCTTGTTTTAACAACCCAGTTCTGTCTTAAGTTACACTGTCTTAAGTTTTGGACAAAACTTCAAAACTTTTTATTCTTCTTTTTTTTTTTTTTTTTTTGTTTTTGGGTCACACCCGGCGATGCACAGGGGTTACTCCTGGCTCTTCACTCAGGAATTACCCCTGGCAGTGCTCAGGGGACCATATAGGATGCTAGGATTAGAACCGGGGTCGGCCGCGTGCAAGGCAAACGCCCTACCCGCTGTGCTATTGCTCCAGCCCCAACTTTTTATTCTTTTATGAAACCAACTTATAGTTCCATTCCTGAAAAAAACAAATAAGAAAAAAAGACTTTGCAGTCTTTCCTCTTAGAGTCTTTATGGACAGGTGTATCAGAGAACAGTTAAAGAGGGAGACTTATGTCATAGCCTTCTTACCAAACAACTCCACAAGCTGAGAAAATTGGGCTCTTAAGCCCTACCTTAATTTGAGAAAAGGCCAAGCAGTAACACTGGCATTTTTCTGAGACTTATAATATTAAGCAGGAAAGAATGCATGTGTAAGTGAAGTTGATTTCAGGCCAGTAAGAACCAGTTTCAAACTTTTATTAAAACAGTACAGTCTGCTCTATGACATGAAGGCCTTGTGTAAAGCCTGCTTCAGCAAATCCCTGTTTCATAGGTTCTGGAATAGTAATGATTATTCAGGGCAAAGAAAGTGTCTGAAGCCAGTTTTTTAAGTGTAATTTTATATTTTGTTATGAATTGCAAATTATCCAAACCAGTTGAAGTCAGTTTGAACACAGCTTTCTTAAAGTGGTTTCCATATGTCTAATTGGTGGTGGTAGTTAAAATATATACAATATTGTTAACTTGTTTGCTCTTTTAGTCCCGTGTCTTCTAGGATTGTCCAATCTTATTTTTACAATGTCTGTCTTTGCATATATAATGTATGAATTGATCTTATTGCTATTATGTGAACAGTTAATATTAGGCTATATCAGTGTTTTGCAAAGGTCAAAGGTCATTTTTATGGTCTTTTTCCTTCCTCTCTGAAAAGTTCCCTTATCGCTCTTTTCTTCATCAGCAAGAGTTGACCCAGTAGCTTCTTTGTGTGCCACTCTGCACAAAGTGACTTCATATTGCAAAAGTTGTTTGTTCTATGTCTGCTCCTTTCCTAGATGAAGAGGTTCTTGAGAGCAGCGACCTTAGACATGATGCCTAAGACATAGTATCTGCTCACTGTATAGGGAGAGAACTCTTAAAGCGCTCCTGAAGAGTCTGGAAGACAAGGGAAGTCTCAGAGATAATACATAAGTGAGTCTTGGAAGCAAAGGAAGCAGAGAATTTTTAGATGGAAAGGTTAGTCACAGTGTTCATTGTTATCAAGAACCAGTGAGACAAATACTGAAAGTTTTCACTGTGTTTTTAAAAACCAAGAAAGGTTTTCCTAAGTCATATCAAACTATAAGTAACACTTCAAACCAACAACATGCAAACGGCTGTCAGTATAATATAAAGCTCGGATCTCAGTGCTGCTAAATTTGACCTTTATTTTTAATTTTGGGCCACAGCCAGTGGTGTTTAAGGTGGGATTTGGGGACAGTATGGGCTACTAGGGACTGAAACTGCTTTTGCTATATGCAAAGCAAACACTCCACTTCTATTTCTCCAGCCCCCTAACTTCTACCTTTAAGTGACAGATTTCATGTATTAACTCAAACCAGTAACATAGCAGTAACATAGAATTGTTTAGGAGATACACATTAAAACAATGTCAGATATATTACATTCATTCATTTGTATATACTGAACCATCTTTTCATCTCTGGAATAAATTCTGCTTGATCATGATGTATGATCCTTTCAACATATTATTGAATTTAGTATACTAAGATATTTTCTTAAGAAAAAATTTAATCTATGTTCATTAATATTGGTCTGTAATTCTCTTAGTAATGTCTCCGTCAGTTTTTGGTATCAGGATGTTAGTCCCATAGAACAATTTCATAAAATTCTTGTGTTTCTAATTTTCTAAAAGAACATGGGGATAATGTTATTTTTTGAAGGATTCATTTGTAAAACCATCTTAACTTGGGATTTTATTGGGGAGACACTTGATTATTGTTTCAATTTTCTTGCTTGTGATTTTTCTTTTTTGGTTTTATATTTCATCTTAATTCAATCCTGGGGGTTTGTGATTCTAAAAATTAATCCATTTCTTCTACGATTTCCAATTTAGTGAGATACAGTTGCTCATAGTGATCTTTTATTATATTTTGTATATATGTTGTAAATATAAATCCCTTTATTTTGATATAATTTTTTAAGGATTTTTTTCCTGTTTTTCTTCATGAGGCTAGCTAAGGGTTTGTCAAATTTGTTCATCCTTTCAAAGAATTGACTCTTGGTTTCATTGATCTTTTCTATTTTATATCCTTTCTTTCCATTCTAAGTTTTAATACTTTTTCCTCTATTTTCTTTGGATTTTATTTTTCTTTCTCTAGTTCCTTAAGATATGGGGTTGGATTGTTTACTTGAGTCTTTTCTTGCCTCCTAAGAAAAGTAAGACACAGTAAGACAGACTTAAACCTGATGTAAGTCTGTCTTACTGTGAATTTCTTTCTTTGTCCTACTTTCCTGTGTTCCTCCGTTCTGATAGCTTGTGTGTTTATTCTCATTTATTTCAAAGAATCCTTCTATTTCTCTAATTTCCTCTTTGACCCAGTGATTGTTTAGTAGTATGCTGTGTAATCTCTAGGTAATAGAGTTTTTCCTTAGCTTTTTTTGTTTTTCAAAAAGTGGCTAATTTTTAACGCATAGCATTGTAATCTGAAAAGATATTGATGTGATTCCAATCCTCATGACTCTACTGACATTTATTTTGTGTCCCAACATGTGGTCTGTCCTAGAATCTTTTATGTTACAGAAGAAAAACTGCACACTGAGCTTTTGAGGGCTGGAAAGCATGTAAAATGTCTGTGAAGCCCAGCTCCTTCAACTCCTTATGTAGGGCTTTTGTTCTTCTCCTTATTTTCTGTCTGATTTTTCAGTCCAATGGTGAGAGTGGGAAGTCAGAATTTCTTACCATTATGTTACTGTTGATGTCTCTTCTTATGTTTATTATTACTTGCTTCAAAATCTCCATATCCCTTGATTTGGTACATTTATGTTAATAAGAGTTAAGCTCTCTTTATGCATTAATCCCTTAATATATAATATCTCTACCCATACCATCTTTTTTAGTTTGAACTCTATTTTGTCTGAGTACAGCTGTTCATGCCTTTGTAAAGGTATCATTTACCTTTTACATTGAGCCTGTATTTATCCTTGAAGTTTTGGTGGATTTCCTGTAATCAGCAGAGGGTTGGATTTTGTTTCCTTATCCATTCATCTACACTGTGCCTTTGATCCATGAACTCAATCTATTGAAATTTAAACAAATTATTTATATAAAGAAATTTTTGCTATTTTTTATATGGACTTGGGGAATTTTGTGATTTATCTGCCTTTTGGACATTCCCTGATTTTGTCTGATAATTATTTCACTTGTAATTTACATCCTAAGTTTTAAGCTTATGTACTGTTTTACACTTTATTTTTAAGTTAGTCAACATGAAATTACAAAGCTAATTACTTAAAGAAAATCTCAAATTTATTTTAGGAGACTCCATTATTACTCTCCTTCTTTCCAATGTTTTATTTTTCACATATCATCTATTTCCAAGTGGGTTTCTTTGCCTTAAATAGATGACCGTTTACTTTTTCTCACAGAACCAGTTTAGTGGCTATAATTTCCTTTAGCTGATATTTGTCTGAAAATCTTCTATCGCTCCTTTGAATCCAAGTGAAAACTTAGCTGATAAAAGGATTCTTGTCTGTAGGTCATTTTTATTCATTTGGATATGTCATACTGTTCCCTTCTGGCCTCTAATGTTTCACTTGAGAAATCTGCTGTGACTTGAGGAAGAGGGATACTCATTTATGAATATGTGAGTCTTTTGCTTTCTCTTACTGCATTTAGGATTCTCTCACTCTTTGACTTTTCTCATTTTAATTATAAAATGTTTCGGTATTCTTCTATCTAGGTTTATTTTGTTTGAAGAAACAGACAACTCTGAGCCTCCTGTATTTGGATTTATGTCTCCTTCTTCAGATTGGAGAAATTCTCAGCTATTATTTCTTCAACCAATAGTTTTTCTCCTTTCACTCTTCCCTTTTCTTCTTGAAGCTCTGTTATGCAAACATTGTTCCTTTTGATTGAACCATAAATCTTTTTGGTCTTTAAATTTTTTAAAAAAGTGTTTTTATTTTTTTATTGTTTCTTCTCCTTTTTCAAAATCAATTGATATTCAGCTTCTTTATTCTACCTTTGAGACCTAACTTTGTGTTGTTAAGTTCAACTAGTGTTCTTATTAGCTCAGTGACTTTTGTTTGGATTTTTCTCATACCTTTTCTTTTTTGATATTTTCTTTTTCCTTGTTAAACTTCTCTTCTATTTTCTCATTTAAATAAGCGTTGGTATGATTGTTTCTGGAGAGTCTTCCTAATAAGTTTTGAAAATGTTCATATGTTTGAAGTTCTTTCTGGGCTTTTATTTTCATCCACCAATGCAGGTGAATCCTCTGATTCTCATCTGCCTGGTGCTACATGAGTGCTTATTACATGTGATCAGGGCTTATTTCCCATTACCATTTCCATGCCTTCATTTTCTTTTCTTTTTTTTTTTCTTTTTGGGTCACACCTAGCTATGCACAGGGGTTACTCCTGGCTCTGCACTCAGGAATCACCTCTGGCGGTGCTCAGGGGACCATATAGGATTCTGGGAATCAAACCCAGGTCGGCTGCGTGCAAGGCAAATGCCCTACCCGCTGTGCTATTGCTCCAGCCCCCCTTCATTTTCTTATATGTTGCAGCCTGTGGCTCCTTGGGTATTTATTCTCCTGGAGAGAATCTCAACCTCTGTTCTCAGTCTGAGGACTTCTCTATGTCTTGAGTGATGCTCCTTCAGTCAAGAATCTTTAATAGTATCAGGGTGATATTTGCTTCATAGAAACTGTTTGGAAATGTTTCTGATATTTCAATTTCCTGGAAAAGCTTAAAGAGGATTGGAAGTAAGTCCTCTTTAAAGATTTGGAAGAATTCATTAGTGACTCCATCTGGGCCAGGACTTTTGTGCTTGGGGAGACTTTTTATTACCGTTTCAATTTCCTTGATGGTGATAGGTCTGTTCAGGTATTCCAGGTCTTCTTGGTTCAGCCTTCGGAGGCTATAGGAATGTAGGAATTTATCCATTTCCTTGAGGTTTTCATGTTTCATGGCATAAAGCTTCTCAAAGTAATCTCTAAGGATCCTTTGAATTTCTGTAGTTTCTGTTATGTCCCCCTTTTCAGTTCTGATTCAGTTTATTAGGGTTTTCTCTCTCCCTTTTTTGAGTCTTGCTAGACGTTTATCAATATTATTTATTTTCTCTGTGCCTTAGGATCCATCCTGTGATATATCTGAAACTTAAACACTTTTCTTGAAAGTTGTGTTATGAAAATGAATATTTTGGCTATTGTTATCTCAAATTTGGGGTGGGGTGCTTGGGGCCATTTCCTCATGTGCTGAGGGTTTACTTACTCTTTTGCCTGTGCCCAGGCAATCATGTACAATACCAAGATTCAGAGTAAACAGCATGCAAGGTGCCTTCACCCCTGTAATGTTTCTCCAGTCCCCCATTATCTCAAACTTTTAAAAATGTTGTGCTTTTGTTTATTTACTAGAAATAAAATGTGTTTTCATTAAGCTAAGGGTGCTTCAAGCAGTTTCTGGCTTTTAAAATTAATGTCGTTCATTGCCTCTTATTGTTGTAAATGTTATAGTGCATTTTAACTTGTCAAAAATACTATAATTCTTTACGTCTTATAGAAGAAATGCTGTACAGAATTGGCAAAAACCAACTTAATATATATAAACATAGTCACTGAATTATAATTTGCAAATGATAATGGGAACCCTAACCTGGACCTACATACAAAAAAAACCTTTTTTTAAAAAGAATCTTGTAGTTTTGAAACCTGTTGCTATAAATAGATTCCTAAATAATTAGATCTACTTGGCATTCAGGAAACCCAAGTAAACAGTGATTTCTGAAACAGCTCTAAGTCCTTAATAACGTGTGTATCAACTGATTCTAGACACTGGAAAGAGAAAAACAGACGTTATCTGCTTTAACTTCTGACTCACTGCAACACAAGGGTTTGTGTGTGTGTGTGTGTGTGTGTGTGTGTGTGTGTGTGAGAGAGAGAGAGAGAGAGAGAGAGAGAGAGAGGAGGGGACACAGCCCTGTGATATGACTGGAGACTATAAAAAGTTGTGATTTCTACACATTCAGTTAAAGAGCTCAGAACATTGCCACATAAATAGAGCAAGGGGAAAGGGAACAAAGGACACAAAAATGCAAAATCCAAAAAAATAAAAAATAAAAAAAGGAAGGAAGAAAATATGTAACAGGTCAAGCAGGAATCTAGTAAATGCTGCTTTTCTCAGACCATCAAGCCAGTTGACAACTGCAGTTGAAAGCCAGGCAGAATCCCTGCAAGAACATTTACTTTCTCTTTGTTGAGTGGAGGCATCATCCTGTCTGTGGTCACAGCTTGTTTTCAAGACCTCTGACTTTGCTGCGAGACAGCTGAACTTTACAGGAGCCACGTGCCAGGCAGAGCACAGGATGGAAGGGGTGGGTTGGGGAGCAGGGCTGGGTTCCTGGCAATACTGCTCGACACACACCCACAGTGGGTTCCTTCCTGATCATCACCAGCCATCTCTCATCTCCCTCTTGCAGTCAATTTCCAGTTGGCTGTCTGCCAGGCGAGGACTTTCATAAAGATGCATGTTTGCATTGTTTGTGTTGTCTGAAACCATGGTGTAGTAGGGAACATGAAAAATGTTTTCTGAAAACCTTGAAA
Source organism: Sorex araneus (assembly GCF_027595985.1). Classification (NCBI taxonomy): domain Eukaryota; kingdom Metazoa; phylum Chordata; class Mammalia; order Eulipotyphla; family Soricidae; genus Sorex; species Sorex araneus. Next base: position 237,249,646 of record NC_073302.1, on the reverse strand, counting down.
AAGCTGAAATGAGTGAGAAATAGTTTGAACAGTGAGACCTGCCAAGTTGCTTAGATATTTATTCTTGAAGGGTAAGTTGCATTTGCTTAATGTGCAGGACCAATAGTACAACCTTCCGTGGCACGCCTTACATACGTTTATTGTCTATGAGCACACAGACCCATGTGCCACATCTGCTCACAATACCCAGTTTCCTGAACCTTATGATTTTTTTTTTTTGGATCTCTCCTTCCCTGTGCTATGAACTGTTGAGAGGAGGAGCCACTTAGTAATTCTACACCTGTTGAAATCCACGCCTATCAACTTGCTAAGCTTCCCAAACAAGTGCAGTGTAAACCATGAGAACATCTGAATCTGGGGCGGTGACCAGGGTGGCTGGCGCTGAGTTTGGCTCTTTAGATATTTTTTCTTTAAAGAATCTCTAATGTATCTCCTAGAATGGCCGTTGATGACAGCAATTTATATTCCAGAACGAAGAACAAGCTCAATTCATCTCAAAATGATTATAAATCATCACGGCGAAGTAGTCTGCCACCGGAACTACTCATAGGCAATGACATTCGAGGAAGGCTTCAAAGACACATTAAAAACTTGGACCCTGTTCACCTGAGGCGCCCGAAAAAGAGACCATCCATATTTCCAGGTAGGAATTGTTTCACATGTTTGCTTACCAGTTTAAAAAGAAAAAAGAAAAGAAATAAGACAAATGAGAACTATATTTCTTGGTTAATATTAGGTGGTTCCCTTTTAAGTCCACTGAAGACTTATCTGAGAGCTTAATAAGCATGTTTGAATGTGAATGTAAGAATGATGTGTCATCTAAAAGCACCCCAGCTTCTTTCTTAGCTTTATTTGTTGTAAGGTCTTTCACAGGCTGTAAATAGGCTGGTCTTTTACGACTTCCCAGCAGTAGCAGGACCCAGGAATTGTTTTGCTGGCAATTCTGAAGAATGCCTGGCTGCATTGGACTCTCTCTTGAATGTTCTTTATTTTGGAAGATTATTGTGTTGTTGAGTGAAGCTGATGTTTGTGGGTGCCAGAAATTAACGCTATTAAATACTCAAATGCATGCTTCACATTCCTGTCTTGCTTCAGAGCTTAAAACAATTTGGAGTAAAGGGCTCCAATTAAATAATGTGGTTGGTGAAATTTTTTTTGACTACAGAAGACTTGTGGATTTCTATCTTTATAAGGGGATTTTGATGTCTGTTTTAGATGTCCGTGCCTGGATATTATAGATGTGTAGATGCTCTAATATGCTGGTGACAGTGAACCTAACTGAAGGGTCTCTGAAGATTGATATTTTGGAAGAATTGTCTTGTCAGTTTAATTTTGATACAACGTGTCATGGAATTTTCTTAAGAAACTGAAAGTAACCCTTTCATTGTAATTAATTCGTTTATAGGTAGGCCAGAATAAACTTTGCTTGTGGGGAGGCACTAAAAGTAGGTAAAGATTAGGACCGTAAAAAAAAAAAGTAGGTAAAGAATCAAACAGTGTCTGTATTGCAAACCATAATGCCCCAAAGGGTTGGGGGGTGGGGTGGGGGGGAGAGAGAGGGGGTGGGGAGGGAGGGAGGAGGAAGGGAGGAAGGCTGGATGGGAGAGAGAGAGAGAGAGAGAGAGAGAGAGAGAGAGAGAGAGAGAGTGAGGGAGAAGGGGGAGGGAGGGAGGAGGAATGGAGGGAGGGAGGGGAGGAAGGGAGAAAGGCTGGATGGGAGAGAGGTGGCAGAGGGGAAACTGGGGACATTGGTGATGGGAAACATGCATTGGTGGAGGGACAGGTGTTGGAATACTGTATGACTGAAACCCAATCATGAACAAGTTTGTAACTCTGTATCTCACACTGATTCAATTTTTAAAAAATGATACCAGCTCTCTAACAACCAAATCCTTGTCCTGCTGTAGGAGATAAGTGATCTAGATGATGATTTGGAAATATGGAAACTTGAATTAAAAATCACCTTTCTTGAGGAGGGTATCACTGCCACCCATTAGTTTACCCCTAGTGTTGCCCAGATATTGACCCCTTCAGCAGAAAAAAAAAGAAAATGAAGCCGGATTTATAATGGGCCAGAGGTGTAAGTGCAAGAGTGCAGGGAGGAGAGAAGAGTACTCAGAGCACCGTGGGTGTGAAGTGTCTAGAAGACATAGTCACTCTCTGCATATTGTCTTTGATCTGAAGATAACAAAGAAATCTGTCTTGTTATCCTGAAACTCAAAGACTGGAACACTGTCTCAGGATTGAGTTCACTACTTTTTCTTTGGGATGTTCTCGAAGACCTGTTCTTCCCTTTCAGTCATTTCTTCCTTAATTCTTTGGGTTAACACCTTGAACTATGTATTGAGTCATTCCTTTTTCTACTTCCACCAGCACAGCCCCACCCTCGTGTACCACAATGTTTCTCCTTGTCAGACAATCAGATGTCAGGAGTCTCACTGCCTCCAGTCATTATTCCTATGGTAGCCTCTTTTTCTCAAAGGTCATCCAGCTTTGAACTGTTAACTGTGGCTGCAGCATTGTGAAAATACCTCTGTGTCAGCATAGACCTCATGCAAGTTACACTTTCTAAGATCTTAGATTGTCATGATTCATTTGGCAGGGCAGAATTGCTTTGAATTAGGACAAGTGTGTTCTACATTAGACCATGCCACTTAAATTGCCATGTGTATTCACCAAGTCACTTCACTTAACACCTAAAGCCTTCAGGTACATTATTTTTTTTATTACCTTTGTATTCACTGTATCATGTATCACTGTAATCCCATTGATCATCGATTTGCTCGAGTGTGCGCCAGTAATGTCTCCATTCATCCTAGCCCTGAGATTTTAGCAGCCTCTCTACTTGTTCTTCCCAGTGGTGCCACATTGGAGGCTCTCTCAGAGTAAGGGGAATGAGACCCATCATTGTGACTGTATTTGGCATATCAAATATGCCGCAGAGAGCTTGCCAGGCTCTGCCGTGTGGACAGGATGCTCTCAGTACCTTGCCAGGTTCTCTGAGAGGGGGAACTAGGCTATAAGAGGTCACACGGCCATGAATTCTTTGTTTTATACCTTTGTATTACTTTTGTATTATTTCTTTTACCTTTTTCAACCCCATTTCCTTCCTTGACAGCAACAGGACAAAGACTTCTCAACCTTTGCCCAATCTCTCTGGTAGACTAGCTAATTGGCAAGTTAGGGGTTTGCCCGAAGTTTGAACAATTCTGGCTATTGATTGATATTCTTTTCTTGTTATTTTGATGGCTTCTGGGAGGGGTGCACTCAGAAGTGCTTGAGCTGAGGATTACTTCTGACTCTGCTCAGGGTGTCTCTAGGGTGCCAAGGACTATGAGGTGTCAAAGAACAAGTCCAGGCCTCCTGCATGCAAAGCATACACTCTGACCCGTGAGCTATATTTTCAGGCCTGGCTTCTTAATTTCTAATTTCATTTTAAATACAGCATCATTTCATAGAATTTTTGCAATGGAATCACTTAGAATACCATAGAGCACCACACCACAGTTCCCAGCACTTGAAAATAGAAATGTATTATACAGCTCAGTGACTGTACACAAAGGTAAGATACATTTTACATGGGTTCTGAAGGTGGTAGAATATCAGGCACAAGTTAATGTAAAAAAGTGGCTAACTAGAACCAATATATAGGACTTTTAACTCCAGTATTGATGTTACAGAGTTTCCTCTCTATTATTCTGCACTCAAATGCCAACTATTAATCATTTGTTCAACAAGATCCAAGGCTGGAAGACATGTCAATACTCCAATATGAGTTTACTCCCATCTTAACATGTACAGAGCTCTATCTCCCTCTCAAGTTTCATATTTTCAGTCCTGTGTTAGATGATTCATTGAATGACCCATTAATTCATGAACTCTTCACTACATTCTTACAGTACACTAGAGGTAGACCTTCAAGAATCTAGCTACCCTTTGCCCATTTCGCCTTTCAGGGACACTGCATGCTGTTGATAGTTATTTACCTCAAACACAAATCTGCTTTATTTCCTTGTTTATGCTTCTTCGGGGTTATGTTGCACTTAACCCCTTGATATGAAGTAGAAAAGAATGCATATTCCCATAAGTGATTCCATTTCACCATCTTCATTTGCTAGTTGTTTCCTTTGCATTCAAATAAATTCACCCACCTTTATATCACATTGTTATTAGGGTGGGTGCTGTATATGCCTGCAGAGTTTTACCTAATACTAGGACTCAGGTGTCAGCTTGACATCTCTTCTACTAAGAAGTTTTACTTGTCCTCACACGTGGGTTGAATCGCTTCTACGTTCTTCTCATAACACCTGGTTCTCTCCCTAACACAGCTCTTAGTACGTTGTATTATGTCTTGTTACTTGTCTATTTCACATTAACCAGTAAGCCAGGCACTATATTCATCTTATAACCATTATAGCCCTAATAGCACTGCAGCACTGTCATCCCATTGTTCATCAATTTGCTCGAGCAGGCACCAGTAACATCTTTATTGTGAGACTTGTTGTTACTGGTTTTGGCATATTGAATACGCCTCGGGTAGCTTGTCACACTGCCATGCAGGCAGGATACTCTTGGTAGCTTGCCAGGCTCTCTGAGAGGGACAGAGGAATAAAACCTGGGTTGGCCGAGTGCAAGGCAAATGCCCTGCCCACTGTGCTATCGCTCCAGCTGTAGCCCTAGTACCTATCACAATAGCTGGCCCATGAAATACATTCAATAAATGCTTATTCCGTTAACTATGACTGATGCATTTTACAATTAAATTTATAATAAAATAGCAGAAACTAACCATTCTTATACTTCTAAAGAAACTGCAAAGCAGAATGTTAGTTTCATTTCTGTAGTTGAAGCTCTACTGTCCAGGGTCTTATTGGTCAGACATTGAGAAATAGGTTTCCAGCAAGCAGCTAATCTAGTTCCCCATCTTTCTTAACGAATTCCAGATGACCCATAGCACTGAGTTCAGCTTGATTAGGGAAACAAAGGGAAGAGAGAAGTGATCCTAAGACATACCACACTCATAAGTTTGTCAGATTCAAATGAGCATCTCATCTTGCACTGGGAAGCAAGTGGAACCGAGGTGCCAGGTGTATATGGGTTGTTCATTCAGTACTCTTAAGCAAACATTTGGGTGTGTTAAATCATCTAGTTCTTAAAATATCCTACTGATTTTACAATCATCTGTTGTGAAAATTGGGGAGCCATCTGCTTGGAGGAAACAGGCAGTTCCACATACTTCCTTGTTGCTTAGTCAGAGGACTAAGAGCATGATGTGGACTTGTCACAGCCAGGAGGCGTAGAGGGCTCTGGCCAGAACTTACATGGCAGCATGTAGTTAACATCAGTCCCATTTTGAAGTCAATGATGTTACAAAGGCATTTCTTTTTTCAAGACAAGTCTTTTTTAAAAAAAAGTTATTTCAAAATTATATTGTTTTATAATCAAGTAGATTTTACTAGGGGCCATATCTAGAGGTGCATGGGGTCTCTTCCTGGTGCTACACTCAAAAGTGACCACTGGGATGCTTGGGGAACTATCTGTGGTGCTGGGCATTCATAACCACCTTGACACGTGCAAGGCAAGTGCCTTAGCTCCTGCACGATCTCTGTGGTCCTGGATTTCGCACATTTATAAAGTAAAATTGCACATCCCCCTTGCCACATCTTGGTTATGTTGGAAACATGGGGTTGTTTAGAATAAAGGATGCTGGTTTTCCAGTCTGCTTTGGGGCAACTAGAATGGGATTATGGGGGTGGGGGATAGTTTGGTTCTGGTTCTTTCTACCACTTCCCACAGGTACAGTGAACGTCCCTGAGATTGAGCCTGCCTCCCCAAATATTATGTTCTCTGTTGGAATTCTTGACCCTACTAAATAGTGAATTTGGTGACATTTGATGATACTGGTGTGTCCAGTGCTGATGCAGGGTCAACAGGGAATATGACAGGCTCTGTCAGAACCTCCTTAAGACACACTGTAAAACCAGTGCTTCCTGGGATTGTGTTGGCTGCCAGAGGCTGTGAGTGGGTTTGATGGTTCCCTTTTGTGATGGCAGGGATCATGTTTCACACACCTTGGCGGTTCCCTGCAACACCCACCCACTGGGCTTTTTACACATGGTTAATAGTAGAGAGATGGTGAAATAGTCAGGCAAGGTGAGAGATGTGCAAGAAAAAAATGTGTCAGGACCACTCTGGATGGATGCCACACCCCCGCCCATCTGGTCCTGTAATTTCCTTTAGTAGCTGGTCAGAGCAGGCCATGCTCAGAGGCTGAAGAAAAACAACACCAAAAGCGAGTTTAAACTTTCCAGGTCTAAAGGATTTCACCAAAGAATTCACCAAAGGATTTCAGCCAAAGAATTTCAGCCAAAGTAAATACGTCACAACTTTCCACTTATGATCCTTCACTTTAATAGCTGTGTAACTCGAGAAAAATAACTTTATCATGAAGAACCTGTTTATCTGTGAGATCAGAACTGTTGTTCTCAGCAATTTCATAGATCTGAGTTCAACTCAAATGACATCATCATGCATGTCTATGAAATGATAGAATTGACTGTGTTCTTTAACTCTTGGTTGGGATTTAAGGTTTTGTTTCCCATTTAGTACTTTTAATTTCTGTGTCTGGGTGGTAGGTATAATTCTAACACTTTTGTAAATCTTCATGGTTTGAAAGTGATCCAGAGTTGCTAATCAGATCTTCGCTAATGGCTAATGTGAATTCTTCTTACTGAGACACCACTGAAAGACCTCTAATTTTAATTTTCTCATAAAAGAGGATGAAATAAGGACTTCTTAATTTATTATAGAAATATTCCTGTACTTCCTTAACAGGAATTATTTAACTTGCAAGTATTGTCATGTCAGATTTCTCAAATGTGTTCGTGATTAGTAGTAACATTTTCTATGTTTCTTATAAATTTATTGTAGGGGTCAGAGAGATAGTGCCTTACAGCAGGTAAGGCACCTGCCTTGCCTGTAATCACCCCAATTTGATCCCTGGCACCACATAAAAGCAGTATTTAAAAATCAGCATTTAGCATTTTGATTTAGAATTTTTATGGTATCTATTACTCAAAAATACTGAGGCAACAAAAAGCTAAGTATTTTGTTTATTTAGAGGTATTTTTCTGACAGACTTACTCCAGGGATAAATTTTTATCCTTGGCTTGCTTTACTTTCTAAGAGAAAAGAAAATCAAAATAAAGGCTTTAGTTAGGATACTAACAATACTTGAGTTACCTTTTTTGTTTTGTTTTGTTTAGGCCCACACCTGATGCACAGGGTTTATCTCAGGTTCTGCACTCAGGAATCACTCCTGGCAGGCTCAGGGGACCATATTGGATTCCGGGGATCAACCCAGTTTTGCTGCATGCAAACCCAGTTCTTATTTTGCTGTACTATCACTCTAGCCCCTATTTCATTTATTTTTAAAGAAAAAATCCTGGTATTAAAATATTTATAATATGCATGATTATAGGCAAGCCATATACATTTTCCCTATACACAAAGCCGGGGCCAGAGAGATAGTACAATGAGTAGGGCATTTATTTTGCACATGGCTGACCCAGATTTGACCTCTGGCATCCTATATGGCCCTCTGAGCACTGCCAGGAATAATTTAATTCCTGAGTGCAAAGCCAAGAGAACCCCTTAGAATCACCAGCTGTTGCCTCCAAGACAAAATAAAACAAAAACCCTAAAAAACAAAAGTGAATAAATGTAAAAATTCATGCTTCTCTGCCAACCAATATTTAAGACTTTCTGTTGCATCAGCAAACAGCAGTACTGACACCTTATCATCATGAACATCAAGTCCTTCTCAATTGGCAATGAATGGTCTTCCTACAGAAAAGTCTCAGAGGTCTTTAATTATCCTCATCAGAACTTCTTCGCTAAGGATTTGCTTTCTTTTTTGTAATTTGTGCATTTTATGTACTTTCTGAGAACAGCTAAGTTCTCAGGAAAGAGTATTCAGCTTAATGTCTTTTCCTCAAGGTTCAACTCAGGAGAGTTAGCAATTTGTGGTATGTTTACAGTCTTCTTAACTAAGGTAATATTGTTCACGGATGAGGGAACTTTAGCTTATTAAGCTGGGGTATTTTTTTTAAATAACTGCATATTCAAAAAATTTTTTTTGAGGTTCCCCCCCCCCCATCCTCAGACCCTGAAGAAATGTTTTATTTAACAGTCTAGGTTGGGGTCAGGCTACTAATCGCGTTGGAAATGTTTCCCCCTATGCATGTGACATTTTCCCATCCACTGGTATGAACTGCTGACATAAGTAAAATGGTAAAAGATCCTCAAAGATCTGAGTTTTTTTCTTAAACTATTCAATGTAGGAAGCACGTGACAGTTTTTTACAGCAGATCCTTGTCCATGCTCCCTGTCATCCCGTCTCCACTCACACATATCCCAGGCATCACTCCTTCATGTGTCAGTGTGTTCTTACACAGAAAAATCTGTTTACTCCTAGCAGTGCCTGAATTTCAGCTAATCAGTCTCCATCCGAGACTTATTCCCTCTTTTAAGGCACCTGACATAGTGCAGGGGTCTGGAATATACATCTCCAGGTCTCTGTAATCCCACTCAGATTCATGAGTTAAAAAACAAGGTTTCATACTGCTACGCAGTGGATCCGTTTTGAAAATGTAAGAAAGTGTGATGGACTGAATGTTTGCATCTCCAGTTTATACCTTGAAGCCATCATCCTAATGGATGGTATCTGGAGGTAGGCCTTTGGGAGGAAATGAGATGGCCCTCCTTCATAGGGTGAGTGCCTTTATGAAGGGATGGGAGAGATGACCTGCTGTGTGAGAACACATTCAGCCACGTGAAAACCAGGAAGAAGTGTTGATGATGAAGTCTAATGAAGAAATTAAGGTCTTCCATAGATATTGAGTCAATCAGCCCCTTGGTTTATATACTTCTCAGCCTCCAGAACTATGAGACATAGTTATTTTCTAAAGTAGTCATTTTATACCAGACTATTATAGTAGGCTAAACTGACTAAAAGCTGTAAAGTTTGCTAGAGGCAGTCAATGAGAATAAATAAAATCAATGGGAGAAAGTCCTTAAAAATAAAATTTCTCAATTAATATGAGTAATAATTAAAAATATTAAAAAATTTCAATGAGTAAAAGTTAGTGAATAGTACACACAACAGTGCTAGACAGAAATGATCCTTTTAGAAATAGGTGACCTATAGCTACTTTTCTTTGGTTACTGAATAATCCAAATATATTTCAGTTAAGTAACTTCTCAAAACACAGTGCAAAATGCAATTATGTTCAAGAAAGATGCCACGAGTTATTGTATAACTACTTATAGAAGGAAGTGCACATTTGAAAGCTTAGAAATATACCAAAGTCTCAGCCTTGATTTCTGAACATTATTAATTATGTTGTTATTTAAGATAGATTCATGAGCTTCAGTCATTCTTCAACAAAAGGGGTGAATAAAGGATATTTATCTTAATTAATAGTCACAATGGGAGGAGTCATTATATTGGAATCAGCTTTTGATTCCTACACCAAATTTGCACAAATGTGGATGACCGGGAAGAGAAGTGTTCAAGGACGGTATCCTTTTAGACAACCTACAGTGAAAACCCATGCTGTGCTTCAATGGGGTGGTGGTAGGGGATAAGAAGGTATAGAGAAAAGCTGGTAGGGACTTGTCTGACAGGATCAGAGGAAACTTAAAAGAAAATGGAAGCAATGTGACAGCCACCTCCTTACTCGTCTCCCACAGCAGGCACTATATGAGAGGGTGGTTATTTACTCATTTGGACAGGGCAGGACAACTTGCAGAAGGGAGACTGGGTTTGGTACTTGTCAGTGGGAAGTAGAAGGCTCCTTAAACTTTCACCTGATAGTTAAGAGGGAGGGCAGTACGAATGGAACCATTGCTTATTTAATACATCATAGTTTCCTCTTTAAAGTGTTCTTTTAAAATTTCCAAACTTTGGGGGCTGGAGCAATAGCACAGCGGGTAGGGCATTTGCCTTGCAGGTGGCCAACCTGGGTTCGATTCCCGGCATCCCATATGGTCCCCCGAGCACCACCAGAAGTAATTCCTGAGTGCAGAGCTAGGAGTAACCCCTGAGCATCACCAGGTGTGACCCCCCCAAAAAAAAGTTAAAAAAAATAAAATTTCCAAACTTTGAAAACATCACCAAGTGTGCCTTCTGGGACCCCCCAACTGTATACAGTTAACTGTATAACTGATACACAGTTAAATAAAATAAGATAAGAATAGTATTAGGTTTCTGTTTCATTCCCTTCCCTCATAACAGTGGTGGATTTATATTCCTCTCGTGTTTCTGGGGGATTTACAGGAAGGTAGAACAATTTGGGGGGTAGGGTGTCAGGAAAATGAATGGGAGTCCCTCCGAGTCCACTGGCTTCTCCTTGCCACATTTTCCCTTGAAAAGTTTTCATGTTCATTCAGTGCATTATTGCTTAAAAAATAATGATAGAGGGCTGAAGAGGTGACTCAGAAAACAGAGAGATGCTTTGCATGCAGGAGGCCTAATTTGATCCCTGGCTGTATGTAGTCTCAAGGCACTTATGGGAGAGACCCTGCTGCAGCATCAAGACAGGAAAAGCCTGCAAGTGCCACTATCCTTGACTCTAAAGCCAAAGTAAAATAGGATAAAATAAATGTAATAATGTCAGGAGCTAGTTCAATTGTATTTGGGCAAAAAAGTAGAAATGAATAATGTATGAGACTTTGGTGTTCAGACAGAAACACCAAACACCCAGGGAGGGAGGGAGGGAAAGAGGAAAGAAGGGGAAAGAAAAGACAAAAACCCTGCCCAAAATTCTAAAACAATTCTTTAGGAACAATATTATAGTAGTATGCTTATGATTTTGACTCTCCTAAATGTACACCTTTGGGCTTATGTAAGCACTACAAAACAGATCAGTAAGTCAAAGTTGTGCACAGGAAGCACATTAGTCAACTGACTGAAATTCTACCCTATACTGGACCAGGGTGTGTTAGTCACTAATCTTCCCCACTCTCCAGTTACAATCTTGATGTATTGCTCCTACTTGCTCCTTGATGTCTGCTTCTGCTTACTGAGTTGAGTGGTAAATACCATCTGCTTCAGTCAGCCAAAGTGGAGATGAAAATGGAGATGATGCATAGTTTACAATTAAAGTAAAAGTTATAAAATTTGAAAGGCTATGCATTTCATCTAAAGTGAAATATTTCTTCTATAATATTTGAACAAATATTATTAGGTGCATGTACATTCTACTTCAAGATATTTTAATTTTATTTGGAGGCAGATAGGTAGAAGTAACACTTTTTTTGGTTATATGGATTCTCCACTTATGATCTTGCCAGTTGTGGACATTGATGAGCTATCTCACTTTTATCATCATCATTATTTTAGTCAACAGTAGAGCATCTTCAGAAAATGTCTTCAGAAAATGTCTCTCATGTCCTCAGAAGTTTCATTCTTAATTACCTCCTAGTCTCATAGCTTTGTCCTTGGGGCCTTGGCAATGTTTCGTTTTTTTCAGAGCTCACACTGCTTAGTGAGTATGTGCTGTTGAAGAACCAAGATCAAAACCAAAAAAGATAAAAAATAAAACAAAACTCAACTAACTTGGCAGTGAGCACGCAACTTATTGAATTACAGATCTGCAAGAAATCCTGAGTGCCCCATTTAATACACTCATTGTGCAGATGAAGGCAGAGAGCCATACAGGAACCTTGCATCACTAGTCTCCTGCTTCCTCATGCAATCTTCATGAAATCAGTATAGAAACTGAGTTTTTAGGGGGCCATTTTTATGTAATCCAGCAAGTGAGAGAGAATGACATCATCACTTTCTAGGACCGCAGGAATGAGTGGATCACTAGAAGTGAGTAACTTGTATACCAACCTGTTTACCCAGCTTCCACATCTGTGTCATTCAGTGTGGATATCTCGGTGCCAGTGGAATGGGTATCTGGAGGCTGGCAGCTTTACAAATCACCTGTAGGGGCCAGAGTGACAGTACAGCTAATAGGGTGCTTGTTTTGTGCACAGCCAAGCCTGAGTTCAGTCCCCAATACCCCATATTGCACCACCCCCACAGCACTATCAGAAGTGATCCCTGAGTACAAAGTCAGGAGTAAGCCCCAAGCGTGGCTGGTTTTTGCCCCCCTTAAATGGAAATAAATGAACACAATTTAAAAAATCAAAAGCACCTGCCAAGCCTCAGTAGGTAAGAGAGTCAATGGGGACTGAGCTTGCTATGCTCCAGGTAAGGTCTCGGCTGTTTCATTTTCTTCTTAAGAAAGAGAAAAAAAAAATGTTTGGTGACAAAAAAAAAAAAAAAACTGATGGGGAGAATTTTACTTTAAGGAAATGCATAAAAAACATTCTTCTCAGACATCTTTCCCGGGGCCCCATATACACAGTTCCTTTTGATGGGCATAGATCTGGGCATTTGTTCCACTGGAAAAGTAAAGGCCGACTCGGTTGTCATTAGCCTCAAGATAGTAAGACTCGTTACACTTTCCGTCACTCTGAGGAAGCCCAGTCCTGTGGGGAAATACTTGGTTAAGTGTTGAGAGAGGAAATTTGACACAGAAGAGAATTTTGCAGCTTCTCAATTTCAAATTTCCCTTTCACCAAAGATTCTCTGCAGTTTATGCTGTTCACATATTCAGAAGTTTCGGGTGGGGTAGAAAGAGTAGAGGGTACATGCTTTGCGTGCATCAAACTCCAGTTCAATTTGACACCGTTTGGTCTCCAAGCTGCCAGATGCAGCCCTGAAGCCCCCAAGCACCACCAGGTGTATCTCTGGAGACCCCCAAGCTCCCCCTGGTGTTCCTCGAGGGATCCCAAATACTGCCAGGTGTATTTGGGGATTCCAACTCTGCCAGGTGTACCTTTAGAGACCTCAAAACATCACCAAGTGTACCTTCTGGGACCCCCCAAACACTTCCAGGTCACTGGCAGCACAGGGCCTGAGCAGCTTTCTCAGGCCTCACACTGAACTGCTAACCTGCTTGTCCAGGAATCACTGGGAACTGCCCCTGCGCCCTCTGAGCACTATTAAGTAAGTCCCCTAGCTGCTACACCTGTGTCCCCCCCCCCTTCCTCAGAGAAAACAAATAACTTTACATCTATATATTTTACTGTTGCGCTGTCGCATCGTCATCCTGTTCATCGATTTACTCGAGTGGGCACCAGTCACGTCTCCATTGTGAGACTTGTTTCTGTTTTTGGCATATTGAATATATAACAGGTTGCTTGCCAGGCTGTCATGTGGGCGGGATACTCTCGGTAGCTTGCCAGGCTCTCCGAGAGGGACAGAGGAATTGAACCTGGGTCAGCCACGTGCAAAGCAAATGCCCTATCCACTGTCCTTATTGAACAAAAAAATCTCTAATCAAAAATGAGTCACTAAACCTCCTGATTAAAGGAACAGTGAAGGTAGAGAGCTGACCTGACCTATGCTGGGGGTGGGGGGGGGGCAAGGGAGGGACACATATGCTTGTACCTATCATCAAAAGTAAATGCTTCGTTCATTTGTGAAAAGTATATGTCGTGCCTTTTCATTATTATCAGGACTCAACTCATTCTTTAAAATGATTTTGTCTGTGTCTCAGTTTGGGGACTGGAGAGATTAAGGTACTTGCTGTGCAGGTGACAACCCTGATTGGATTCCCAGCACTACATATGGTCCCCTGAGCCCCACCAGGAGTAATACCTGAGCACAAACCCAGGAGTAAACCTTGAGGACTTCCAAATGTGACTCAAAACAAACAAAAATAAGAAAAAAAAATTTAAGTTGTGCCAGAAAATTCTACAAAACTAAAGGTATTATGTACTACTAATCATTGCTTTGGGGCAAAGATTCTAAAAGAAGTCAAATGTTAATGATTTTTTTCTTTAAAGCAAATTTCTGCCAAGTACACGAGTTTGAAAATATGGAGAGTTCTTATTTCATTGGTTTTAATGTCATGTATGAAGGCAATTGTATAACCTCATATAACCCAAATATCAGCCATGAGCACTTTGCTCTTAAAATGTAAATTAAGATTGTTCAAATTTCCATACAAATACTTGTAGAAAGTTTCCGGCCCTGGGGCCAGGAGATGTAGGCCAGCAGTATAGGGCTCATGCTAGGTCTATGTGAGTTCGATCCCTGGTACCACATAGTCTTCCAAGCATCACTGGGTACAACCCTGTAGGCCTCTTTTGCCTCCTGGACTATCTCTCTGGCCCCTCAAATTATGACTAAAAGTAGGTATCTGGGTTGATGATTGTCTCCAAGACCCCTGCTTGGGGGCCCAGGAGCCCTTCCCTAATACTCAGTCCAATGCTGTGGGTTTGGTGGTTCTGGCACTGGAGCAAACTTGCTGTGCCACTCAGCCTGGGGGCATCAGTCTCACACAAAGCTGTGCCAGGGGTGAGGGAGGAGGTGTCAGTGCCAGGAATAAACTAGTGTACTCCCACATGTCTGACCTGCAGTTGAGCTCACTGAACCACCTTCCTGGCCCCACACAGACGCAACACAATCTTTGCGTTCCCATTTGTGGCAATCAAGAAAAATGGTTGAACTTCACTGCTGAACCCACATTCCAGAGGCAAGAGGACAATGAGAAAATGTAGAAATAGCAAAGAAGAACAAACAAACCATTTGTAGAGTTGGAAGTTCATCCAAAGGTATCTCTAGTGTTAATAGTGCTTATAGGAAGCATGAAATTAGGTCTGGGCATTTATTTTTTCCTTTCTGTGTTCTTTAAATTTTTTTGGCCTGTGGGAAGGAACCTCACAAGTGGTGCTGAGGTGGTTCTGGGGTCTCCCTAGCAATTCAAACCAAATGGTCGGTGTTTCAGTGCCAGGGTCCTAAGATGTGACACTGCCCAGGCCCTTCAGTGCCGGCCCACCTCATGTGATGCAGTGGTTGACTTCAGTTGGATCCCCAGATCTGCATATGGGTCCCCCAAGCACTGCCAGTGCTCTGAGGACAGAGTCAGGAGTAGGCCTGAGCACTGCTGGGTGTGCCCCACAAATCTTTCCCCAGGAAATCATGACTTGAGTAATCTTCAGCTCACTTTTTGAAGAAATGTAATCTAGCAAGATTCATTCTCTAGTAGAGTTAATTGAAGACTATATATCATCTCTTTTCTCTTTACATACATGATAAAATTTATTAAATATATCCCTAGAAGGACCACCCTGTAATTGCATCTCCCATCATCCGATGCTCACACCGACTTAGGGGATAAACTAGAGATTGCTCTCATTAGCAGCTCTCTCAGTTACAACTTCGACTCATTGAGGATAAGACTCATATTTCCTGTCTTAAGAGGATTTCTCTTCTCAAAAACATGCTTGTCTTTGCTTGAACAAGCTTATTGACCCATGTAGCTAAGTCACAAAATTGAAAAAACTTGCTCTGTGACTGAAAGTACCCAGGGTACTTTGCTCACCACCTTTCAAGTGGTGTATTACTATCGATAGTCTCAAAGGATCAGTAAATAAGACCATTTTAAGTTAACAGAACTCCTCATGATTTTATATTTTTAACACACAGAGTAGTTTGGTTAAGTGCACATTAATTTAGGAAGTGTTATCCAATGAAAATAACTTTATTTTAAACTCAGTGCTCAGTACAATCATATCCCTTTTAAAATTGAATTGCAATAATCAGAAACTAATCACAAGGTTATTTAAAAGACCATAAATTATTCATATGATGAATGCATAAATCTCCTTTATATTGAAGTAGATTTCATTATAACAGTATATGTTTCAGGTTGCATCATTAAAAATCAGAATCTCTCTGTCCATGTTAAGTTCACACTAAAAATGTTCAAACCATCCTTCCCTATACAAGTGTCCCCTTTTACTTCATTTTTCTATTACCTTTCTCCCTGACCTTCTTTGTGATGTGTAGTGTCTTATAATTTAAAATTATCTTATATGAGGTAAGCAGAAATATAAAAACTTTGGGCTGGAGATTTAGTACAGCAGGTAGGGCGCTTGATTTTTGGTTTATGTAGTTTATGTAGTTTAGTTGGTTCATTTTTTTTTCTTTTCTATATTTTATACATTAAGTGAAGTCATACAGTATCTTTCTCCATCAAAGGTTATTTATTAAGCATGCATTTTCAGCAGATTGATTTCTGGGTTCAGGAGAGCCTGGCAAGCTCCCCGTGATGTATTCATATGCCAAGAACAGTAACAATGATGGGTCTCATTACCCTGACCCTGAAGAGCCTCTAATATGGCACCACTGGGAAGGACAAGTAAAGAGAGGCTGCTAAAATCTCAGGGATAGGACGAATGGAGACGTTACTGGGCCCACTCGAGCAAATCGATGATCAGCGGGATGACAGTGACAATGATACAGTAATACTCTTTAGGTCCATCCATGTTGCTGAAAATGACATATTTTGTGTATAAACATATATATATATATATACTTATAAGTAGCTGGGTAATATTCGAATATGACACATGCCACATAATCTTTATCCATTCATCTACTTTTTTGTTCGATTTTTTTTCTTTAGTCACACCCAATGATGCTCAGAGATTATTCCTGTCTCTGCACTCCAGAATTATTCCTGGCAGTTCTCAGGGGACCATATAGGATTCCTGGGATGGAACCCTGGTCAGCCACATGCAAGGCAAACGCCCTACCAACCGTACTATCACTCCAGGCCCCAAAACTCTTTTGTGTGTTTTGGGCCACACCTGATGGTGATGCTCAGGAGTTACTCCTGAGTCTGTGCTCAGGAGTTGCCCCTGGAGGTTCTTGGGGGGACATATGGGATGCCAGAACTGAACCCAGGCCAACTAGGTGCAAGGCAAGTGTCCTACCTGCTATCCTATCTCTTCAGCCTCTATTATTCTCTTAGTGAATACTTAAGTTGTTTCCAGCTTTTGGCTATTGTAAATAATGTTGAAATAAATATATAAGCTGACATATCTACTCAAAATACAAATTTTTGTATTTGGGAAAGAAATACCCAGAGTTAGATAGCTGGATAGTGTCTCTCAAATAATGCATTTTTTTTTCTTTTTGGGTCACACCTGGCGATGCACAGGGGTTACTCCTGGCTCATGCACTTAGGAATTCCTCCTGGCAGTGCTGGGGGACCATATGGGATGCTGGGAATCGAACCCCGGGTCGGCCGCATGCAAAGCAGATGCCCTACCCCACTGTGCTATCGCTCCAGCCTTGCCAAATAATGCATTTAATATAATGTGCTTTGCATATAAATATGTGGCACATCCTTCCTAGGAAGTTGTCAACTCTTTTGTGTAAAAATAATGTATCCATACCATTTGTCCTAATAAATTTACTATCTTTTGTCATGTTTCTGTCATCTTAGTTCTTAGCTCTTTGAAGCTTTCTGTATTTTAAAAATATATAGTTATATACTGATTTATTCCTATTTGAATCTTATTTCTATTTGAATATATATAATATATTTCCTTTTTTAGTTTTGGGCCACACCCAGAAATGCTCAGGGATTATTCCTGGTTCTGCACTCAAGAATTATTCTTGGCGCTGCATGGGAAATTATATGGGGTGCCGGGAATCGAACACAGGTTAACCACTAGCAAGCAAGTCCTACCCACTGAACTATCTCTCCAGCCTAGATTTTTCTGTATTTTAACTTCCTTGAAGCATATATCCAATGATATCTGCCCACAGGAATGCTAAGAAAATGATTTTATCCCTCCCAGATCTATGCCTTCCTCTCCCTTCTTTAACTGTGTGATTTATATAAGGAATGCAATCTCCGGAATATTTCCTATAAAGTATGATAGAAGTGGTATCTGATTCCAAGGGGCCCAGACTATATTATGGGACCCTCTGGAATCTAGAACTCATTGGGACTCTCTTATACATTAGTGTATTGTCTGAGATTGAGCACTGAAAGAGTCTCTGGCACCTGCAAATTCTTTTTGATAGTGCCTCTTTTGTGTAAGCCCCTTTATTTTCAGAATCAAGCCTACCGCACTGCCCCTATGTGCAGAGAAAAAGCATCATCCCTGTCTATAGCACAGAATACTTGAGCCGCACTAAAGCACTGACTGCTCTCTGGACCTGCTGGCTTTCCTTTGGCGGGAAGCTTCGCACACAGCCCTGTCTGTCCACCTTGCTACTCTGTCATAACCTGTGAAAAACTAAAGCTCGCCGAGGGGCGTGCGCACTCGCGGGCTCTCCCGGCGGCTCTGTCTCACCGCCCACGTTCAGTGCCCCAGAACCACTGTGTGTGCTGTCAGTCAAGGGTAGGCGACGGGACGGAAGAAGGCCAGACTGGTTGCTCGATCAGTTTATTTCATTCTCTCTCTCTGCTTCTCTCCCCGCTCTCAGTCTCTCTCTGGATCTGTGGATCTGGCCGGTGGATCTGGCCCCCCAACCCACTCTTACAGCCTAGTTGAATCTCCCCAGCACGAGGCGGTTGGGGCGTACACATAGGTGTGGTCACCATCAGTAGGGTTGAGGTTCCTTTCCCTTAGGGGATGCTTCTCCTAGGACTTAATTCTCTTTCAGCAGGAGGACCCACCCAAGGGCGGAGTCCCATGAGTGTGTTTCTCTTCTCCTCAGCCAGCAAACATATAAGAATTCATAATATTAATCATTTTGTATGGACACAATAAGAGATGCATTAAAGCTTATGGAATTGCTCTCCTGGGGCCATCTCAATCTCAGACTACAGTACTCAGGCCAGATCAGTCTTTCCTATCTCTAGCAGGGTCCTAGTCTCATCATTACTTTTGGATCATGACAGCATTTGTCTATGATCAAGCTCTTAACTTATAGTTAATAATTAGGCACTTTGGCCAGGCCCATCTCGATGCCAGGGTAGCACATAACTCACCGCTTGCCCTGGATCCTTCCCGTCCCTTATCGGGACCCTGCTTTTGGGGTGCTAGGAACTGAGGGCAACTGAGGCTTAAGTGGAGAAAGCAGATGCCCGGGAGGGAATAATATTCGAGGCCAATTAATTCCCAAGTTATAAACACATAATATTGTCTTCTGTGTCTATACAAAACAGATATAGATTTAAAGTAAATTATTCAAAAGGCACAAGAAGAGGAGAAAGGCAATATTAACTTATATAATATAAATTCAGTATCCTAGGAAGGTCTGACCTTACAAATTAGCAGAGTCAGATTAAGGGAAAGCCGAGGATTAACTCTTTTGGGGAAGAGAGCATGGAGAAGTGATTATAGCCAAACAAAGGGATGGGAGAGATTCGGGAACACCTTGATGGGTGTGACTGGGGTAAGCCTAAACTCCGGGGAAAACCGGGACAAGCTACTTGTGGCAAGGAGGGAAAGGACAAAGTAATGTCATCCTACAATAACCTATTTAAAGGCTGAGCTCAAATGTTGCCTTATCTTTCAAACTATTCTTTTACTCCCAGGTATTTTAGATATATCTCACCTTTTGCTATAAACATCTTTGCACATTTTGCTATGATGGTATCTGAAATGTGCATTTATGTGTTGCTATTATCATCCTCTCTACCAAGACTCTGAGGCTTTGTTGAGCACAGAAACTTTTTTTTTTCCATTTGTGAATCAATGAATGAACGAGCTTGCTTGGTCTTATATGCCTGGTTTATCTTAGCTATCTGTAATGTGTACAGAACTAAATTATTGCCTAAAAAATGAAATCCTTCCTTAGCATTAGTTTTTTGGTTTATTTTCTTGTTTTTCTTTTGGGCACCATGCCCAGTGGCATTCTGGGCTTCCTCCTGACTCTGTGCTCAGGGATCACTCCCAGTGGTACTCGGAGTCCTTATGTGGTGTCGGGGATTGAATAGCAACTGTCTGTGGGCAAGGCAGGTACCTAAACACTATACTGTCTCTCCACCCGTCATTAGCTATTTTTTGGTTTTTGTTGTTGTTTTCTATGAAAGTAGTTTCCTCCCATCTCATCAAATCCCCGATCACTTTGGATCATGCTATATTTTTATTTTCCCTTTTTTGCCACCATCTCCTTCCAGTTCTTTCTCTAAACTATCCAAATTTGACATTATATTTTGCTTATATTATTAGCTATTTAAATCCCTTTACAGATTTCAGCAAGAGATGAATGTAATGTAATATCTTCTGTTCATCATCTTTTCCCAACAAAGGCAACCTCACTTTTTCCACTTCCCTTTCCCCCTTACTATATCCTGGATAGAACTAATGTCAGCTCTTCATGAGTTCGTCAAGGATTTTCTTTTTCATTCAATAGTGTTTATAAATTTACTTTTGCTTCTGCATACATGATTGACTCCAATTATTTAGCAGTTTTTCTTTCAGCTACCATAGATTTCCAAATCAAAGCTTTCCAATGCATCCATGGATAAACAGGTGCCATTACAGTTGCACTTTGTGCAACAATATGGAAGCATTGCGTAAAGCGATAAAAAGATTTGACAAAGAGATAACCATAAACTTGCCAAAGAATAAAAATATGTTTCCTAAAATTTTCGCATAGTAATAAGTCCATGCAACATTTACATTCAGTAATCAGGTGTTAAGTTCTTCTTCCTGCAAACATTTATTGGAATGATGGTTCTTTGATGTGTTGAATGGATTGTTTGCCTGTAGAAGCAGCATAACAAATATGTCAGGAATAACCAGCTTTACAACTGACAGCAAACCCCTTAAGGCAATAACTTTATATGTTTGGCACAATTATGCTTATTGTACATCAGTTCTGTGTAAATATTTAATAACAGTTCCTCCCACACCTATTCCTGGCAAGTCTTGCTTTCCTGACTTGTCATGTCCCTAATCAAATATGTATTTCCACATTAATCATTTGAGGTGTGGTGCTACTTTCAGGCAGCCTTCTCTGGAATTGTTCCATTGTCTCCAGATTTGGGGTGTGTGCTCCAAGTGACTGAAATATAGCTAATTAACTATGAATACCAAGCAGCAATATATATTTTGACACAGAGAGCAATGACTTGCAAAGTTAACTATCTTTTCTCCAAAAGGTAAAACAATTATTTTAGAGGAAATTACACAAAGAATTGTGCTTCATTTTCCAGACTATAACTCCAGGCAGCCCAGTCTCTCTGGAGATCAGTTTTCTCACCTCAAAAACAACCCCCCTTGGATAATTGTGGTTATTATTTATTGCTTCCATTCATCAGGTTCTAGTGGATTGCTTGTTTCCAGGTGTAATATTTGTGATTACTTTTCAAAAGAATTAATTAAAGTCTGTCTTTCATAATGAATGCATTTCAAAAGGTGCTACTTAAACATTGAATCTTGGGCCAAAGTGATCCCTGAGCACAAAGCTAGGAGCAAGATCTGAGCACTGTAGCCACACCCCAGATGTTCACCCTAAATTTAACATTTTTCTTATTTTTCATTCAAGAGGAATTTACCAAATATTCTAACTAATATTCTTTATATTTAAAAAAAAAGAGTTATAGGGACTGGAGAGACAATACAGCAGGAAGGGTACTTGCTTTGCATGTGACTGACGAGAATTCTATCCCCAGCACCCTTTATAGTCCTCTTAACCAGATAGAAATGATCCCTGAGCTCAGAATCAGGGTTGAGTCTTGAGCAGCACTGGTAGTGGCCCCAAACCCAAAACCAAACAAATAACAAACAAGAAAACAAGTGTTATTGTAGCAATAGACTGAAATCCCAAAGCATACGTACAGAAAATCTGTTTTATTATATGAATTAATGTTTTGTTTATTAAAAAATACTTAACTTACGGTTGAAATGATAGTACAACAGGTAAGGTGTTTGCCTTGCACATGGCCAACCTGGATTCAATCCCTGGTACCACGTATGGTTCCCCAAGCATCGCCAGGATTGATCCCTGAATGCAGAGCTAGGAGTAAGCCCTGAGTACCATCAGGTGTGATCCCCAAACCAAAGCCCAGAAAAATGAAAACAAAGCTAAATTTAAAGTGAACTGAAAGAACAAAATCACTTTCTGGCTGTGGGAGACCTTGTCTACTATTTATGTTTCTTAATCAGTGAAATGGAAATCTTAACCTCTCTGTTTTCCAGAGAATAGAAATGAGATATGACATAAAGTTCCTTATACTTGTAAGATTTCTATTAAAACATTTTTTATATAAAGAGGCTCCTACAGTCTGGTGCTTTGGGATTTCTGGTAATGGAAGAAGCTTTTTCCTGGTTCACTCATACTTTCTTGCCCATCTACTTTTGTGGTTTTTGGTGCAATTTCTTTATTTATGGCAACTTTCAGTGATCATCATTTTTGCTCATGCAAATTGTTGTCTGTTTCAGCAACACTAAACATTTTACAGAAGGATTTAGTTTTTTTCATAACAGCTTCTTTGAGAGGCCCAAGTTTATATACCAAAAGTGAAAGAAGTAAGGGCTCATAAACTCTACAAAGCTTTATAGTTTTACTTACCTTATCTTCTTCTCCTATTTGGAGATTTTCAGTTTGCAGAAGTGTTGTTTGTGTACACCGTGGTTTCCACGGTTACTCAGGTGAGCTGGAAAAGTTCTTTGAGTCATATTAATACCTGGGACATTTCACTTTCATGGAATTATATAATCACTTAGGGAAGTGAATCCTTATTAGGTTTTACTTCAGGGACTCAGAAACCCTGGTTCTACTAAATCTTCAGAGTTACCTAACTTTTTTTTTCTTTTTTCCCCTACACCCTTGTCCCCACCCAGAGATGCCTAACTTTAACACCTAATAGTAGCTAGTATTCTTCCTCCCATTTATAATGCTTTACACCTAGGTTACTCGCATGTTTAAAGTATTATTAAAGTATCGTTATATATCAGTGTGTAATATACCTACAAACACATGACGGACAGCGTTTTTTTCTTTGGTTTTGGTTCCTTTCTTCTTCTTTTTCCTTCCTTCCTTCCTTCCTCCCTTCCTCCCTCCCTCCCTCTTTCTTTCGGCAACACCCAGTGGTGTTAGTTGTATTAAAGGCTTACTCCTGGCTCTGTGTTCAGAGATCACTCCTGGTGGAATACAATACTGATTTTTACTTTGCCATTATTTATTGGTCTCCACTGCTTAAACTGGCCTTTATTTCTATATTACTAAATCTTGTGATCTTTATAGCTATGATCACTTTCTCCCATCTTCCCACTCCCCAGTAGTTGTGATTCATTCATACAGCAGATAGTTCATTCATTCTGCAAATGGTTTTTGGAAACTTTTGCATGCCAGACGCTGAATTAGAAACTTGCTCCTTGGCATTAAAGTCTCCAAAAATTATTATATAGAGTTGTCTTTTTTTTTTCCTTCTATTAATATTTGTTTTATATTTTAGCATCTATGATGTTGAGTGCATATATATTATAACTGTTATGTTTTCTTAATTAACTTAGTCTTTTATCACTACATAATGTCCTCTTTGTCTCCACTTTTGACTGACATTTATATTATTTGATATTAGTAATGTCATTCCTACTATCTTTAGATTACTATTTGGCTAGAGTATCTGTCTCCATCCTTTAATTTTCAACTATTAGCATATGTAGATCAAAAATATGTCTCAGAAAAAATTAAAACAAAGCAATGGAAAAAATTAAATAAATATAAAAAAGTCTGGGAGAATAAAACAAAGCAAAGTCAGTCTTTCCTAGATAGCATATATAAATTGGACCCTGATTTTTAAATATTCGTTATGCCTATTTAGTTCTTCTAGTTGGGAATTTAGTCTATTTACATTTAAGTCAGATATTGAAAGGGAAAAATTTATGATTGACTCTTGTTTTTTGTTTTCTAAGTCATACAACTTTTACACCTTATTTTCTTCCTTACTGCAGCCTTTGTTTTCAGTTGACTCTTTGTAGTGACATGTTTTGATTTCCTTTCTCACTTTCTTTGGTGTATTTTTATAGATATTTACTTTGTGGTTACCATGGGCACCACATAAAACATCCTGAAGTTAGAAAAATCTGTTTCAGACTTCTAATGACTTAACATCAATCGCATACAAAATCTGTGCTCACATCTATGTCTCCATTTACATTATTTATGTTACAAATTTTCTTTTTATATATTGTGTCCTTTCAGTGTTGATATTATCATTTATCTTGTGTTTTCCTTTAATGCTATAATATAATGAGTGGTGGAGTTATAAACAAAAATTATAGCAATTCAAGTTTTTGTATTTTTCCATATGTTGATCTTTACCAGAAGATTTATTTATATAAGTGACTTCAAGTTACTGTCTGGCCTCCATATGTTTCAACTACAAGACTCCCTTTAGCAGTTCTTGTAGGGCAGGAATTCTTGTTAACTAGATTCATTTGTATTTATCGAATGATGTCTGATTTCTCATTCTCGAAGAATACTTCTGTAGGATATTGCAGGATATGGGATTCTCAGTTTAACAGTTTGTTCTTTCAGCACTTAAAATGTGTCATCTTATTTCTTTCTAGCCTACAAGATTTCTGCTGTACTCTAGCACTTACAGTGTAATTGAAGAGTTCTTGTATATAATGGATCATTTGTCTCTTACTGCTTTAAAATTTCTCTCTAAAGTTCTGTAATTTGATTGTACTGTGTGTTCAGTGTGAGTCTCCTTTGGTTTGTCCAAAACTTTTCATTAAGTCTGCCCAACATTTGTTTTTCTTTTCCCACTTTTCAAATTTTGTTGTGCCAGGGGTCAAACTCAGAGTTTTACACATGCAAGGCAAGCTTTCTGTCACTGAGTTACATCCCTAACCAAGACATATGTCTCTTAAAGTTTGTCTTCGGGGTATTTATTCTGTTCCTACGGATGGTCCTTATTTATCTCTTTTCTTGTATTTTTGCAAGATACTCTTTCCTTATGATTTTTAGTTGACATCAACGGTTTGGGAAAGCCATTTCCTTTCCCAGTTCTGCAGAGGCAGGGCTTCACCAGCCAGCCTACAGGAATGCTCACAAGCTTCCCAGACTTTTTCTAGGAATACGTCTTCTCTGTGCCATATACAGGTTTTCATTTTCTCCTATTCTCCTTGATTTAAGATTTTTAATTTTTTTTTTTTTTTTTTTGCTTTTTGGGTCACACCCGGTGATGCACAGGGGTTACTCCTGGTTCTACACTCAGGAATTACTCCTGGCGGTGCTCAGGGAACCATATGGGATGCTGGGATTCGAACCCGGGTCGGCCACGTGCATGGCAAACGCCCTACCCGCTGTGCTATCGCTCCAGCCCCAGATTTTTAATTTTTTTTGTAAAATTATTTCTTAGGCCCATATCAGTTCTACTGTTTACCTTTGCCTGAGATGTTTTGTCTTCAGATGCCTGTGGGCCTGTGGCCCCCTGAAGGCCTGAGAGCATATTCATCATGAGAACAAACTCATGATTCCTATCAAATCTCTAAGTTGGGTCAATAAAGATCATTTTTTCTAGAATGTTTCAAGCTACTTCCACCTTTTCTTTTGTCCTAAGGGAAAAGCCAAAAACCGGATGGCATTATCCTAACCTCACTGCCATGTGAAAATGAGGATGAGATGGCTAAGGTCAAGGGGAAAAAAAAAGGCACAAAATGTGTGGTTGTTTTAAGTGTGGATTTATCTTGGTCAGACATTCACTTGGTTGCTGCAACTTTTGGACATGTTTGAAGAATTTTTACAAAGCTACTCTGGCCATATGTTGTCATTTGTTTAGTATTTTTACAGGGAAGAGTCTTTAGCATATTCAGTACCCAGGGAGGAAGAAAGATACACGAGAATAATGTTAACATTTTTCTTCTTTTGAAGAAAATATTCATTAATATTAAACTTCCTGAACAAGAAAATAAATAATCTTCAGGACCAGGGAAATCATTAGAAAAAATAAGTATTTGGACTAGGTGAGAAATGGTTAGTGCCTAAACTAAAATAGAAACAGATTCGAGAGATACTTCATACGTACAATCCTAGGACTCATTAGTCTATTGGAAGCATGGAGCAGAGAAATAAAGATGAAGGAGATATGGAATCAATCAACACGCAAATTTATTCAAATAACTCTGTGATTGTCAGTATTCTTCACCTTTCCAGTTTCATTTTCTTATCTATAATTTAGTACAGTGATGATAATTAAAAGAGATAGTACCAATCAGCACCTAGAGCATGTTAGACAGTTGATAAGTTAGTTTCTTGGTTTCCTAGTGCTCAACCTCTGACCAGTATTGCTAGTCATGCAGCTTAGTGTATGATAATACTAATATAGAATAGGAAATATTGAAGTATGATGACTAATGATGGAATAGGAAGATATTGAATTATAATGACTAATATAGAATAAGAAAGTGTAATCCCACTTCTAAATTCCTGGGGCCTATTTTACACATTACTTAGGTTGTATAAAGGGATAGCTTGTTGGTATTTATGATATCTGATTCTGAGATTATTCCTCCCATATTAGGCAGAAAGCAAGTTCTCTTTTAGTACCCTGCTTGGTTCCAGATTATTCAGTGAACTTGGAGAAAATTCACAGAAATAATTTCTGGCTCCTGAGCCAATGGTTTGTTATCAACTCTGAGGCTTTTAAAAATTTCTGTGAGACTCTTCTCCAAATGTTCCTAAGGTGACAGATTTATAGTCACATAAATATTTGTGTGCCTTCATGATGACAGCTTAAATGTTATGTTTAAAGATTATGAAATGAAAATAGAAAAAGTAATTTTAACTAGTACTTTTACTCCTTAAAGTACTGACCCTTGTATAAAATTATGTTTTTGCAGGCCAAGATTCAATTTGCTATCTATACTAAACAATGGAGATTTTAGAACAACTGCTATTTCATAAGAACTATAAATCTAGCTTAACATGTCATAATGTAGTAGATTAAAGGATTCTAAAGAACAATTTTAAGATCTCTTCTTGAGCTATTTTAGAATTATTAGAATAATTTATTTAACTTTGTTAAGTACTGTCATGATTAGGGTCTAGGCATCAGATTTTTAAAAATAATTATGTTTCCAGACAATTCATTCTATTTTATTTAGTTTTGTATGAGTCTTTTTTTTTCTTTGTTTGGACCACATCTGGGGGTCCTCATTGCTTACTCCTAGCTCTGCATTGCCTCTCTACTGTACTATCTCTCCAGCCCACAGATGTTTAATTCTGAAAAGAAGAATATCCCTGTCTAGTAAAATGCAAGGGCTAAAAAGCAGGTGTGATCTAGATCCCAACTTGGGTGGTGATATAAGCATTTAATGCAACCACACCCCTGGGTCTCTCTTATAACAATAAGTCTTACACCCTTTCTCACACCATCAAGAAATAAAATTTGGGGGATCCTGGGAATTTTTGAGGGTCTGATATTACTCAGGGGTAGAATACCTGGCTTGCAGGCAGGCAACCAGGATTTTTATCACCAACACTGTCCCACATGCCAAATGCCATCCTAGCACTGTTGTTTGTGATCCTCTGTGTCACAACAAAGGATTCGGTCTCTGGCATACCACAACTAAAATGTACAAGCACTTCCACCAAATGTGGGCCACGTGGCATGTACCACAACAAAGGGTGCAAGCACTGCAACCAAATGTATGTGACCCCTGATCACCACCATAGTAACAAGGGAAAGGGAAGAGATGGGTGTGAGGAGAGAGAGACCTGGAATTTTCCCATACTCCTCTATTTGATTCATTGTATTATGTAAATTATTGTGGATGAAAACAAAAGCTATTAAAAGATTAAGTAGCAGCATCTAATATTTTTTCTTCTATCCTATTGCTATGATACATTTTCAACAGGTCATTTCTTATTTCATGATATATACAGCTATGTCACTTAAATGTCACCTCCCAGACAGAAAGTAGTACCTCTTTTTGATACTGAAAATGATGAAACATGTTTGGAACTTTCATTTTAACTCATTGCTGCATATGGAGGGTTGCTTTTCTTTACCAAGGTCCTGGCAACTGGAAAGATTCCATTGTTCACATTAGTGATGTCTATATCTATTTTAGCACATGTGGTTTGACTCAGTCAGTTCATTGGGCTGCATATCTCAGAGATTACATTTGCACATACACAGATGTAGATAATGGTTCTGATTTGTGAAGACTTCACTCTTGAAAGGCCTGGCTCAGATGATAAGGCTATCTCAACAAATGATGTAATTGAGGTGACATTAATGTAATTGAGTCAAGTACCCATCTAGGTAACTGCTGACTTTATCAGACTCATCTCTGTCCTTGAGCTAACTCAGTTACTGAAACCAACACACTGTGTCATTGTTTATGCCTCTCACTGTATAGCCCTACATCACCTTTTCTCACCTTCATGCCATTCCTATTAGCTAAAATAGATTTCTCCCCCAATTTTCTACTGATGCCCTTTTTGACCTACAGTTTTCTGGTTCCTTCAGAACTTTAGATATGAGCCCTTCTCAGAAGCCGCCTTGACATCCTTCATATCCCTTAAAAAGGGAATCGAATCCCTTCTTAAGAACTACCTGCCAAGAGCTCTCAATCAATATAGGTTTAGAACAACACAGCCACTTGCTTATTTTCCTCATTGACTAGTAAGCTTCTTGAGAATAAAAATCATCTAATGTTGTCTTTTCATTGAAATGAAAATTTCATTGAAATGAAAATTTCAATTTCATTGAAATTGAAAAGACCTAGAAAACTAGCCTGGCCCTTAGGCAGGAGACTATAAACATGTAGTGAATGAATAAGTGAACAAATATATGGATGATTTCATCCTGGTCTATAAATGAAATATTGGCAAGTGTAAAGAATTTTAGAGGATCGAACTTAGGTCAGCTACATGTCAGGGAAATGTCCTCCCTTCTGTACTATCTCTCCAGCCCCTTATTTGTGTATTTAATCTTAAATTTCTTTTCCTTAGCTCTTAAGAAATGGAATTTTAGAATGAAAGTTGTACTAAATTATTTTAACAGTAAAAGAGTTGAGGAGTTCAGGCATTTGGCACTTTTTTGTGTGGTTTCTAGGGACCCCAAATGTAGGATCTAAGGCTTGTTATTTAAGAGGTAGATATTGAATTGACCACCACTTACTGGTGGTCTGTCCTGTGGAAAAAGGTCTCTATGCCTAAGGTTCACAGGTCAGTCTAAGAAGAACACAGATTCCTCACAACCTTATAGTAAGGAATAAAATCTCATGAAAACTGGCATCCACTTAGATACAAATGACAGACATGGGGTAATTCTCAAGAAGGAGCTAGATGGACAGTTAAATAGAGAAAAAATTGACATATGAGCATAGGATATGAATAGATATCTTCCAGATGACATACACACCATTAGCCGCTGAACAAAACGGTTTTCTACTTGCAAACCAAGAAAGGTCTGTACAACCCCAGGATATAAAATAGTTTTAGAACTCAAACATTTGCTGTTAATAAATCATGTATCTATTTAAAGCAAATTTTCATGACCCCCCAACTCCACATTTGTTACCTGACTGCCTTGTGGGGTTGTGACCCATAATATAATATGTTGATGCTGGTGTGTACCACTGGTGTGCACATACTTGAATGTGGCTTAATGAACACAAATTGCAGTGCCAGCATCAATATGTTAAGAAGCTAGGATTTCTATCACTAATAATCGGGGAAATTCTATTCAAAACCTTACTGGAGAGATAGTACAGGGGTGAAGGCATGTACCTTGCATCCTGCTACTACTAGCTCAAATCCCTGGTAC
Organism: Sorex araneus; assembly: GCF_027595985.1. Classification (NCBI taxonomy): domain Eukaryota; kingdom Metazoa; phylum Chordata; class Mammalia; order Eulipotyphla; family Soricidae; genus Sorex; species Sorex araneus. The sequence continues at coordinate 237,220,040 of NC_073302.1, read as the reverse complement.
TGCATATGGCTCTTGGAGCATAACCAGGGTTCACTCACATAGACCTAGGAATAGACCCCAAGCACCTCCTCTCCCAAGTCCTCCCCCAGAAGAAAACATAATGAGGTATCACCTTATGCCTCATTTTAAAAAAGTCACCATTAAAATTATTATTATTTTATATTATATAATATAGAAGATATTATTTATTTATTTATTTATTTATTTATTTTGCTTTTTGGGTCACACCCAGCGATGCACAGGGGTTACTTCTGGCTTTACACTCAGGAATTACTCCCGGCGGTGCTCAGGGGACCATATGGGATGCTGGGAATCGAACCCGGGTCGGCCGCATGCAAGGCAAACGCCCTACCCGCTGTGCTATTGCTCCAGCCCCCTAGAAGATATTATTTAAAACAAAGATAACAAGTGTTGGCAAGAACATGGAGAAAATTGTGAGCAGTTACAGTTCTAACCATTGGTGGGAATGCAAATTGGCGCGGTCATTATAGAAAACAATGTGACTTCCAAAAATGATCTTGCATGTGGTCTATTGATTTCATTCGCGACTATTGATCTGAAGAAAGAAAAGGTTCTAGTTTGAAAAGATGTAAGTATCCCCATCCATGTTCACTGCAAGACTGCTTATAATTATAATTGCTTGTTCAATAGAAGCAACATAGGCATTCATAAGTGCATTATTAAAGAAAATGTGTATATATTTACATAGAATAAACCTATCACAGACATAGAAATAAATCTTGCCATTTACAACAACATAGGTGGAGCTTGATATTATGATAAAGTGAAGTCAGAAAGAGAAAGACTAATTCCATATAATCTCACTTATATGAGGAATCTGAAGACTAAACAATCTGAGTTCATTAATACAGATAACAAATTCATGTTTACCAGAGATGAGGAGGGGTTTCAAGGGAAGGCAAAATGGGAGAAAGGGTTGAAAAGGATAAACTTTCAATTATAAAGTAAGTTGTGAGGATGTAATGGGTGCCACAGCTATTATAGTTAGTAACACTGCTGTACTTTTGAAAGTTGCTAAGAGAGTAGATTTTGTTGTTATTTTGGGTTTGGGGAGTGGAGGGGGCCACAGGGCATTGTTCAGGAGCCACACCTGGAAGTACTCATGGAACCATATGTGGAACTTTTGCTTGATGTTTGAACTAGTGTGCCACATATGGTATTTGCATGCTACACAAACACCTTAAACTTTGTATTATTTCTCCAACTGGAGAGTAGAGTTTAAAAGTTTTCATCACAAGAAAAATTGTGCAACTATGGTGGTGGATATTAACTAGACCTATTGTGATGATATCTCTACATATAGAAATATTGAATTATGTTGTCTACTTAAAATTGACATAATATAGTTTAATCTAGATACAAATGAGGGAGGGCTGTGTACATCATGAGAGAGAGAGAGAGTTCATGAAGAAGGGAGAAGCCAAGAAAGAAGCCCAGGACTTACCTGCATGGTTTTGGTGGTTCTAGGAGACTTTATTGACAAAACTCAAAAATTTAAATTAAGATGCGGGGAGGTGGGGAAGCAAGTTCTACTAATGTCACTGATGTCTGCTTCCTAGTACAGGTGGTGCCAAAGCTATCTTGCATCTATGTTTTCTTGAAACATTCAGAAAGGAGACTGTTGCCTATATAGGGATCGTTCTATTTTTATGGTTTATGTTCAACATCATATGCCAGAGGCTTGGCTCAGTACTTGGCACATAGTGTTAACTAAATATTTGTTCAATGAAGGCATATGTGGGGCAGAGAACATATGCTCTAGAATCAGAAAGATCTGTGTTTGAAACTTTCATCTCTCACTGGCGGCTGTCCTTGGGCAAGTGACCTTTCCTCTCAGTGCTTCACTTTCTTCATTTTGGAGGCGGGTGTTTGTATGTATTTTATTTTTGAATTTTTTACTTTTAATTGAATAACTTTGATCTTCAAAGTTATTTATAGTTGGATTTTAGGCATATGATATTTCATCACCAATCCCTCCCCCAGTGTTAACTTCCTTCTACCAGTGTTCCAACATTCCCTCCCCTTCCCAACCCCCAACCCACTCCTGCCTGTCAACCTGACAGGCACATTACAAAGTGTCAGTGGTTGCAGCTTAGATCTCATGTTTTCAGTTTTATTGAGCCTGTGTTTTGGATCTATGGCTGTACCCCTCCTCGTACTGGTATAACTGAAGCCCCGGTGCATGTTCATTCATTACTTTATGTTCTCTTCTTCCCTCCTTGATATCTTTCCTTCTCTGTACTTCTCTTTAAACATTGGGGTCTAGAGTGATCTAGGCCTTCCAGTTTTACTACAATACATTTCCTCACCCAGTATTCTATATACCACAGATAAGAAGAGATCAGATAATCCTGTATTTCTTCATTTGAATGAAGAACAACACCTTGGATGGATACCAGAAGATGTATCCATTGCTCATATGAATAAAGATAATAGGAGATAATCTCAAGGAAGAATCCAAAAATTTTTTATTTGTTTTGGGGGCCATTCATGGCAATTCTCAGGGATTACTTCTGACTCTACACTCAGGAATCACTCTTGGTGATGCTCAGGGGACAGTATGGGATGCCTGGAATAAAACTTGGGTCAACTGCCTGCAAGGCAAGCACTTTACCCATCATACTATCTTTCTGACCCTGGAGAATCCAAAGATTTCCATGACAGCTCACATCTTGGATAAGAGAAATACAGAAGTTAAATTGGGAAAGAAGTTTGTAGGAAGCATTTCTTTAAGGTAAAATAGCTGCAGGAATAAATATAAATAATATATGGCAAGAAAAAATGTCGGAAATATAATAGAAAATAAAATAATCAACTTTTCTTATCTTTTTAGCATTTTTGGGTCAAACCCAGGGGTACTCAGGACTTACTCCTACTCCACACTCAGGAATCAGTCCTGGCCAGGCTTTGAGGACTAGATAGGGTGCTGGGGAACCACACCCAGGTTGGTCATGTGCAAGGCAAATGTTCTGCCCTCTGTACTGTTGCTCTGGCACTAGAAGAATCAACATTTATAATCCCCCTAAATACTAAATAACCATTTAGTATTTAGTATTTGGCTATTTTCCATAGTGTTGACATCTTATTTTCTCCTTTAAGTAATTCCATTTTTAATCTTTCTTTTTCTTTTTTGGTTCCTATGTATGTTAAAACTCCCATAAATAAGAAACAGATTTTTAAAAGAAATTTTGAAGTTCTGTCACATTTTGAACCTGTAAAATTTATTTTAAGCCCTCATTTGCTCTCCAAATTTATTTCAGGACATTTTTGAGGAAATGGGGTGGGAGGGGGCCTTGGAACCACACACTGTGGGGCTCAGGGGCTATTCCTGGCTCATTGCTTGGGAGTGACTCCTGAAAGTGCTCTGGAGACTATATGCACTACCTGGATTTGAACCAGGGTCAGCTGCATGCAAGAAAAGCACTTTACCTCCTATATATTCTGTCTCTCCAGCCTTTTGTAAGTTTGGTGTAAAATTGAAATTGAAATTGAAAATTTGATAGAAATTTTGGAATTCTAATGTATCCCTTGCTTTTAGAGATTAATACTTGATTTGGTTGTCTGTACATAATTCAGTAAAATACTGTTGCATCTTGCAACTACTGGGCAGGACTCTTTTAAAAACCACTAAAACAATAGCAATAATGCTGTTGACTCTATATGTGCTGATCTGCCTGAAGCCTCCTCCTTCTCCTCCTGCCAATTCATACTTAAGAATTGCTGGCATATCCTGGGAGATGATGGCTCAGTGTTTGTGACACTTGTCTCACATGTGCAAGATCCCTAGTTTTCTCCCCAGATCCCTATGGCCCTGGAACACTACCAGGTAACCCCAGTAGCCCCCAGCACTTTCAAACCAAGCAGCACACCACTGGCCTGAAGCATTGAAATTTCAAGACTTATTACCCATGTGTCTCCAAGAGTGGCCCCTTGAGCACTGCTTGGGAGCCACTGCCCCAGTCCTGAATATTGCTGCTCCCCACCCCCAAGAATTTCTTTTGATTTTCCCAGCATGTTTCCATCAATTAAACAGCATCCCAAATCTTGTTTGATTAGATCGTCAGAAAGAACATGGATTATATGTTCTGAACATTGAAAACATATCTGTCAACTTCCATGGGTCCTTCCTAGTGCTTCATCATCAGGTCAGGGCACTGAGTATTTGTCCCAAGAATAGATGTGCCTTTTCCTTTAATTCGTTTATTTACCCCCCTTTTTTTTGAACTTTGGAGTTTTGTCCAACTTTAGGGGTTGGGGAAGGGAGGGGAGGGAGAGACAGAGAGCAAGAAATATTTAATTTTTTAAAGTGCTCTGCATCACTAATCATCAGAGAGATGCAGATCAAAACAACTTTGAGATACCACCTCACACCACAGAGACTAGCACACATCCAAAAGAACAAAAGCAACCGCTGTTGGAGAGGATGTGGGGAGAAAGGGACCCTTCTTCACTGCTGGTGGCAATGCCGACTGGTTCAGCCCTTCTGGAAAACAATTTGGACGACTCTCAAAAAATTAGATATTGAATTCCCATTTGACCCAGCAATACCACTGCTGGGAATATATCCCAGAGAGGCAAAAAAGTACAATCGAAACAACATCTGCACATGTATGTTCATCGCAGCACTGTTTACAATAGCCAGAATCTGGAAAAAACCCGAATGCCCCAGAACGGATGACTGGTTGAGGAAACTTTGGTACATCTATACAATGGAATACTATGCAGCTGTTAGAAAAAAGGAGGTCAAGAATTTTGTAGTCAAGTGGATGGGCATGAAAAGTTTCATGCTGAGTGAAATGAGTCAGAAAGAGAGAGACAGACATAGAAAGATTGCACTCATCTATGGTATATAGAATAACAGAGTGGGAGACTAACACCCAAGAACTGTAGAAATAAGTACCAGGAGGTTGACTCCATGGCTTCGAGGCTGGCCTCACGTTCCGGGGAAAGGGCAACTCAGAGAAGCGATCACCAACTACATTGTAGTCGAAGGCCATGTGGGGGAAGGGAGTTGCGGGCTGAATGAGGGCTAGAGACTGAGCACAGCGGCCACTCAACACCTTTATTGCAAACCACAACAGCTAATTAGAGAGAGAGAACAGAAGGGAATGCCCTGCCACAGTGGCAGGGTGGGGTGGGGGGGAGATGGGATTGGGGAGGGTGGGAGGGACACTGGGTTTACGGGTGGTGGAGAATGGGCACTGGTGAAGGGATGGGTTCCCGAACTTTGTATGAGGGAAGTATAAGCACAAAAGTGTATAAATCTGTAACTGTACCCTCACGGTGATTCTCTAATTAAAAATAAATAAATTATAAAAAAATATGTACTGTATTTCAGCTGAATGATTTCAGAAGGAATTTTTTTTAGGTTATGTTCTTCACAGCATTGCAGACACTGGAAGTTCTAACTTTATTCGTAAAGTCATTTTTCTTGTTATCGGCTCTGTCCTGCACTAATGTTTTTGTGGGACTGTACCATATCTTCTGTTTTTGTTTTTTTTTTTTTGAAAACTGTGAGTTTACAGCTTACATTAAGTCTGGCTAAAACTGAACCAATATTTCTCTAAATATTTCTTTTGCCACCCTTTTCTTATTAAGGGAATTCAGATGTCTAATTTCTCCCATCCCTAGTACTTTTGTTTCTCTATTTCATTATAGATTAAAATCACTGCCAAGAACACATTCAAAAGAACAAAAGCAACCACTGTTGGCGAGGATGTGGGGAGAAAGGGACCCTTCTACACTGCTGGTGGGAATGCTGTCTGGTTCAGCCCTTTTAGAAAACAATATGGACATCTCTCAGAAAATTAGAAATTGAGTTCCCATTTGACCCAGCAGTACCACTGCTGGGAATATATCCTGGAGAAGCAAAAAAGTATAATCGAAATGACATCTGCACTTATATGTCCATTGCAGCACTGTTTACAATAGCCAGAATCTGGAAAAAACCTGAGTGCCCAAGAACAGATGACTGGTTAAAGAAACTTTGGTACATCTATACAGTGGAATACTATGCAGCTGTTAGAAAAGATGAAGTCATGAACTTTACATATAAGTTGACCAACATGGAAAGCATCGTGCTAAGTGAAATGAGTCAGAGAGAGAGAGAGAGAGAGATAGACATAGAAAGATTGCACTCATCTGTGGAATATAAAATAATAGAGTAGGAGGCTAACACCCAAGTGTATAAAAATAAAAAGAAAAGGCGCGGGCGGGCGAGGGAAGGGACGCCTCACTGCACGGAGCCGGGCACAGGGCCTAGGGCAGCAGCCGTCTCTCCCGCCACCCGAGCTCGGTAGCCTCCGGCCACTTCCCCCCACCCCGGGGAGGTTGATGGCAAAGATGTGGCAGGCGAAGGAAGGAACGGAGCCATGATGGTTGGTCTCACTTGCAGTTTATTCCAGTCTTCCCTCTATACACTCTCCGTCCTCTATACACTTTCCGCCCTCCATACACTTTTCCGCCCCGCTATACACTTTCCACACCCCTACACTTTTCCCCGAACCCCTTTTATTCATCATGGCCCTTCCAAAGGGTGCAATACATTGACGTCACCAAAAGCACCAAAAGATCTTACCGGAAGAACGTTGAGGCAACATAATTCTCTTGTATCTGCAGGCCCTTAATCTAGGCCCCGGGAAAGAAGATACAAAAACAAAACTGAAGCCTTCTTTGGGCTGAAAGCACTCGGATTTACATCCCAAAGACCAGGCCGGCTGCAGCAAGAAATCTACATGTCAATTACAAACTAGACAGCACCTGAAATTTACATTCCAAAGACTAGGCTGGGCCAGAGCCTGGAATCTACAAAGTCAAATCAAACCTGGCTAGCCCCTTAGATCTGTGGAGGTCAAAGATCAGCTAGGTTTCTGTGACAAAAGGTTTCTGTGACAAAACTCCAGAAGGCAGCTGGAAAAGGGGAAATATTCCAACACCAAGAATAGTAGAAATAAGTACCAGGAGGTTGGCTCCATGGCTTGGAAGCTGGCCTCACATTCTGGGAAAAAGGCATCCCAGATAGAGAAGGGACACCAAGTAAAATGTGGTTGGAGATCCTGCTGGGGAAGGGAGATGCATGCTGAAAGTAGACTAGAGACTGAACACGATGGCCACTCCACTCAATACCCCTATTGCAAACCACAGCACACAAAAGGAGAGAGAGATCAAAAGGGAATACCCTGCCACAGAGCGGGGTGGGGTGGGGGGGATGAATTGGGGGGTGAAGGGAAACTGGGTTCATTAGTGACGGAAAATGGACACTGGTGGAGGGATGGGTGCTCAAACATTGTATGAGGGAAACACAAGCACGAAAATGTGTAAATCTGTACTGTACCCTCACGGTGATTCACTAATTAAAAAAATAAATTAAAAAATAAGGGGCTGGAGCGATAGCATAGTGGGTAGGGCGTTTGCCTTGCACGCGGCCAACCCGGGTTCGATTCCCAGTGTCCCATATCCCCTGAGCATCGCCAGGGGTAACTCCTGAGTGTAGAGCCAGGAGTGACCCCTGTGCATCGCCGGGTGTGACCCAAAAATAAAAATAAAATAAAATAAAATCGAATAAAATAAAATTACTGCCAAGAGTAGTATTTCTTTCTATAAAATCTTATCTACAGTAATATGATCCAGATATTCCACTTTTATCATTACAAGTTGAAGTATCTCCCATGTATCTACCTAACAATCTTTTTTTCTAGCTTTTTAGCATATGAAGTGGAGCTCTCAAAGACTTCTAAATTATCTCTTCTACAGATTCTGTCATACATATTATTTCTTGGTTACTTTCAAATAAGTTTCTCCCCTCAGCCTGGACCGTGTTTTCTGTTGCGTTGCAGGCCTTAAGTTTTCTCTCAGATGCCAAGCGCTGCAAATACTGTCTTTTGAAATGCATGTTTCTTATTTTATAATCTTGAGTTTTGTGTCGGCATATGATTATGAGGATACTTGGAAACATTTTGATTCTCTCAGATTTTGTTTACAAATTTTGGCAAGCTCTGGGGACTGCAGTGAGAGCCCTGCGGTAGGAGTTAGCCTTGCACAGGCCAGCCCAGGTTTCACCCTATCCAGTATGATCCTCTGAGCCTGCTAGGAATGATTCCTGTGCACAGAGCCAAGAGTCAACCTGAAGCACTGCTGGGTGTGGCCGCCACCCCCCAAATTTGGTAAGATCAGAGTGATGCTTAATCTTAGTTTTGCTCTAGTACAGAAGCAATAGTCCTTTATCTAATACTTGGTTAATTTTGAGTTTTCCAATAGTTTTCCAGTTTCTACTCAGCCATGAGAATTACTCCTCCTAGCAATCCCTGTAGATTCTTTTTCTGGCCTGTGATAACTTCTGGACACAGATGTGCTTTTTTTAAACATTTTTAAAATTTTATTGAATTACAAGCTTTCATGTTTGGGTTACAGTCTCACAATGATCAAACACCCATCCCTCCACCAGTGCGCTTTCCCACCAGGTGTGCTTTCTAAACACACAGTTGTCCCTTCTCTGGCAACTCAAGTCAATTTGCCATTCTCAGACTCCCAATTTCATTTCCTCAAATCAGAGACCGTTGGTTCCTTGTACCACTCCCTGGAAACATTCTGTAGGCAGTGCAATGAATTCCTTCTCCCTAATCTGCACATAGTCTCAAGGTGTTATAAATACCTTCCTGAGGTAACCCACAGATTGAATCCTAGGTGAAGAATTTCTGCTAAATAACTATAACACAGACTCCAATATGTACCCCACATCTCAGTCTTCTGAACTAATGATATTGGTGCCCTCAAACCCAAATAAATATATAATTCTACTTTATTTTATTGGGGGGGGAGATCATCCCAGTGGTGCTGATGGTATGTATACTCCAAGGTGAGATGCTGAGGTCAGCTGCCTGCAAGGCAAATGCCTTAGCCCTTCATCTATCTCTCCAATTCCCTATTATTATACATTATTATTAAGTATAATCTTATTTATTGAGCACTGATACTTGTATACACTAAAACTTTTAATAAAATATAATTATTTTAAGAAAATATAATTGGAAGTATATAATGTAAACAATAATAGAATCATGGATGAGAAGAAATAATGACACCTTTGACACCCTCTAGGAGTTTTTAGTAAAAAGGAATTATCTGCTTTGAAAATAAGCTTATTCCATTAGTGATCAAATCTAATTACTAGAACTTTTTTGTCATAGTATAATTAAATACCCCTATTTGTACCATCTATCTGGTTCTGTGCCTTGAAGTCACATAAAGTCAGGCAATTTGTAAAAATAAGTGCTTGAAGAGAGTGGTGATGGCCCTGCCTAGTTCTCTTCTCAACCCAAACATCTCCCAGGCTTTATTATTTATTTATTTGCTTGCTTTTTGGGTTGTACCCGGTGATGCACAGGAGTTACTACTGGCTCTGCACTCAGGAATCACTCCGGGCGGTGCTCGGAGGACCATATGGGATACTGGGAATCAAACCCGGATTGGCCACGTGCAAGGCAAACGCCCTACCCACTGTGCTATCACTCCAGCCCTATCTCCCAGTTTTTAAATCATTCTTCAGATGACCTTGTTTACATCCTTTGCAATATCCTGGGCTTTGTTGAAACCCCTTTTAAAATATAGCATTAACACCTCCAGATGTAGTCTGAGTACTGCCAAGATGACAGATGGGCCTTCTCTACAATCCAACTCAAGATTATATTTCCTTCAGAATGATAGCCTTATCATGTAATTGTTTATAAGGAGAATTTAGTACTTTAATTTCTAAACATTCTAAGTTTTCGGTGTATCTAGACTTTTGGTTTTTGTTTGTTTAATTTACGAGGACTAATTGAACACTGTGCTGTTTCAAGCATAGTGTTGGGCCCTGGGAGCAAAAGATGAATAACATTCTGGTTGGAGATTTTTATGCTGTTCTAATGGAAATGACAGATCACTGTCACTGTCATCCCGTTGCTCATCGATTTGTCCGAGCGGGCACCAGTAACGTCTCTCATTGAGAGACTTATTGTTACTGTTTTTGGCATATCCAGTACGCATGGGTAGCTTGCCGGGCTCTGCCGTGTGGGCTCCATACTCTCAGTAGCTTGCCGGGCTCTCCGAGAGGGACGGAGGAATCAAACACGGGTTGGCCATGTGAAAGGCAAAAGCCCAAACACTGTGCTATCACTCCAGCCACAGAAATGACAGATACAGAGGGGAAATGTTATGTACTGTGTGATATGTTTATAAGCTCAGTGCTGTAGGGACAAAGGAGGGGGAATGATTGTTAGGAAGTGGTGATTAGTAATGGCTAATCATTCATACATTCTTTTAATCAATTCTAAGTGAAGCAGAAAAATGAACATTTATTTGTATGATGATCAATCTATCTAAGTTTATTGCCAGGTCTATATGTTTCTAGTTTAAGAATATTAGGTTTTGAGGCCACAGAGAGAGTACAAGTTGGGTGCTTGTTGTGTATGCAGTTGAACTGGGTTCGGCCCAAGAATCGAATACAAACCCCTCAGCACTGCCAAGAGTGATCCCTGAGCACAGAGTCAGGAGTAAGCCCTGAGCACTTGTTTTTTCCACCACCCAAAGAAAAGAATTGTAAGACTTTGTGAACTTCCTTGTTATATTTTCTTGATCTATTCTTTGTTAATATGAGAAGAGGCTAATATAGTAAATAACTATCAGATCTTGATGATTACTGATCTTTTTCCAAATGTTCAAAAATTTTTATTTCATAATTTTCTCTTAGGGCAAGAGCGATAGCCTTGCACGCAGCTGACCCGGGTTTGATTCCTCCGTCCCTCTCAGAGAGCCTGGCAAGCTACCAAGAGTATCTCGCCTGCACGGCAGAGCCTGGCAAGCTCCCCGTGGCGTATTCAATATGCTGAAAACAGTAACAACAAATCTCACAATGGAGTCGTTACTGGTGCCCGCTCGAACAAATTGATGAGCAACAGAATGACAGTGATACAGTGACAGTGAATTTTCTCTTGAATTTGAAAACCAAAAAAAAAAAATCCATGTTATAGTTATAGCAATTTCGTGATTACAGCTACATTAGTTTTGAGGAGGCTCCTTTGTGATTTATTTGGGTGTGAAAAATGGGACTCGAAGTTCAGTGGGTGTTCTCTATTTCTTATACTGATTTTTATTTTCTCTCTCTCTTTTTTTTTCCTTTTTGAGTCACACCTGGCAATGCTCAGGGGTTACTCCTGGCTTTGCACTCAGGAATCACTCCTGGCGGTGCTCAGGGGACCATATGGGATGCTGGGAATTGAACCTGGGTCAGTAAACGCCCTCGCCCCTATGCTATCACTCCAGCCTCATCTCTTTAACTCATGTTTATTGCTATTTAAGAATAAGTTTCACTGATTGGAAAGAAAGACAGAAAATACTTGGGAGGAATTTAGTACTCTGATCACAGTCCTAAATTCATCCCTCTTTTTTCAGTGGATAGTTAATGAGTACAAGCTGTGTTCTAGATGCTGGCTTTTATTTTGTTTCTAAGACTTTATTATAATAGCACTGTAACAAATCACTATGATATATATATATATATATTTAATTCCAAATACGCTTCAGTATATCTATAGAATAAATTTCCAAAAGTAAATTAATTTCATGTATTTTTGCACAAGTTTCCATACTAGCTTTGATTGGATGTACCTATTTTCCCATAACCGCAGCCCCAGAATGTATTGTACAACTTAATTGTTAAGTATATTATAAACAAGATTTATAACTAATATTTTTTAGAAATCTGACTGGTGCCTATATCAGTCACTTCTTTCTTATCCCCTTCAAGATTTGGTCTTCTGGTCTACCTGAGATTGGTGAGGGAGTCTTTTAGTTGGATTCCAATTCTTTTTCTTTCCTTTTGCCTTCCATGCCATATTACCTCTCAGTGTTTATGAACGCTTCTATATATGCCAAGTACGCACTACATGCCAAGTACCAAACTATAGGTTTCCTCCATTTCCGTAACTGCAATCCTTTTTTTTTTTCTCTTCTTGGTCAATTTCTTTTTTTTTTAAATTTATTTATTAGTGAGTCACAGTGAGAGTACAGTTACAGATTTATACATTTTCGTGCTCATGTTTCCCTCATACAAAGTTTGAAAACCCATCCCTTCACCAGTGCCCATTCTCCACCACAAATAAACCCAACATCCCTCCCACCCCCCAATCCCATCCCCCCCCCCCGCCACTGTGGCAGGGTATTCCCTTTCGTTCTCTCCCTCCTTTTGGGTGCTGTGGTTTGCAATAAAGTTGTTGAGTAGCCATTGTGTTCAGTCTCTAGTCTACATTCAGCACGCTTCACCCTTCCCCCGCATGGCCTCCAACCACATTTTGCTTGGTGTTCCCTTCTCTATCTGAGCTGCCTTTTTCCCAGAATGTGAGGCCAGCTTCCAAGCCATGGAGCCAACCTACTGGTACTTATTTCTACTATTCTTGGGTGTTAGTTTCCTACTCTGTTATTCTATATTCCACAGATGAGTGCAATCTTTCTATATCTGTCTCTCTCTTTCTGACTCATTTCACTTAGCATGATACTTTCCATGCCGATACACTTATATGCAAAGTTCATGACCTCATTTTTTCTAACAGCTGCATAGTATTCCCTTGTATAGATGTACCAAAGTTTCTTTAACCAGTCATCTGTTCTAGGGCACTCGGGTTTTTTCCAGATTCTGGCTATTGTAAATAACATATGCGATGAACATATGAGTGCAGATGTCGTTTCGACTATACTTTTTTGCTTCTCGGGGATATATTCCCAGCAGTGGTATTGCTGGGTCAAATGGGAGCTCAATTTCTAATTTTTTGAGGATCGTCCATATTGTTTTCCAAAAGGGCTGAACTAGTCGGTATTCCTACCAGCCGTAACTGCAATCTTTTTTTTCCTTATTCCTACACAGAGCTATTTTCTGTTCATTCTTCTAGTCTAAACTCATAGGTTTCCTTTAGAAAGTACATATCATATTAATATCACCAATACCACCTTCCTGTGCCATACAGGTAGCTATAGGGATGTTCCCATTCGTGTGACTGCCTTTATTCCTTCCCATTCCACATCACTCAAACCACAAAAATTCATTGTGAAAATGTTGATAACCACAATTAAAATGAAAAGAAAAGAAAATATACATGTTTGTTTAGTATTTTTTATGTAATACAATGTCTCCAGCATGTTGTCATTTTAATATGTTGTCCATGTTTTTCAAATGGATATATCTTCCATTCTTTTTTTGGTGATAACTGTGAAATCTGATGAATGTTTTACACAGTGCAGCTCAAGTACCAAATAGACATATGGGATTAGCAGTTGTTGTCTTCACTGGTTTGTAGGGGTGTAGATTCTCTCTCAGAGAGGACACTAACCATATCTTGAATCCCCAGTACAAAGTTCAATGCCTGAAATGTAGTAGATCTTCTGCAAATGTGAAGCACAGTGGAACAATCAGCATTTAGCCATGCATATGAAAAAATATATTTATTAGAGTGCTTTACCATTATGCACTTTCCTATGTCCAAACATGTGTTTTTTTTTAATTCTGCAAAATGCCTGTTTATATCCAGAGGGTTAGGATTGCTGTAGCATAAATACAAAGTAAAAGGAAGAGTGTTTAGTTTTCTGACATTCAAAAGTCAGTCTTTCTTTAATTAAGAGAAGGGATTTTTTTGCAATTTTTTTCTAATTAATTAATTTTTAATGCAGACAAAAGCCACAACTGTTGATACAATTGTAGAGGTAAAATTAGATAATAGAGCTTCAATATTAAAATAGATAAGCTTAAAAAGAAGATTCTCTTCTTCAAGGAGGGATTTTTTTTATAATTTATTGATTTTTTAATTAGTGAGTCACAGTAAGGGTACAGTTACAGATTCACACATTTTCGTGCTTGTTTTACCCTCATGCAATGTTCGAGAGCCCATCCCTTCACCAGTGTCCATTCTCCACCACCAGTGAACCCAGTATCCCTCCCACCTCCCTATCCCATCCCCCCACTCCACTCCGCCTCTGTGGCAGAGCATTCCAATTTGTTCTCTCTCTCTCTCCTTTTGGCTGTTGTGGTTTGCAATAGGGGTATTGAGTGGCCATCAATAGTAGTCTCTAGTCTACTTTCAGTGTGCATCTCCCTCCCCGTTCGGGATTTCCAATCACGTTTTACTTGGTGTTTCCTTCTCTATCTGGGATGACTTTCCCCCAGCGTGTGAGGCTAGCTTCCAAGCCTTGGAGCCATCTAGGAGGGAATTTTTTTAAAGTTCCATTGTCTTATCAAAGTTAGAACTTCTGAACTATCAGATATACTAAAATATGTTTATTAATTTGTATCCAAACAAGGTCTTGGTATCTACCTGTCCTTTGTAAAACTTAAGAAAATTTTGTACATGGTTGATATAACTATACATATATAATATATCTAGGACATGGTAAGCAATTAACAAAAAAAATCAATATGCAAGGTGTCAAATAGATTATTTGTATTGACTGTTGAGACCTGCTTATTACGTTTAGGTTGTGGTGCAGCATATAAAGACAAAGGCCATAATATTTTTTCTTTTTTTTTTCTTATTTTATTATTATTATTTTTTTCTGTTTTTTCTTTGAAGGCCATAATATTTTTTAAACTTGAACTTGAGAATAGTAGAATGGAGCAGAAAAAGGGGAAAGTAAGAGATCATATCCTGTGTCTTTGCCCATCTATGCAAGAGGTTCTTTAACATGTAAAATTTTTTCTCTACCTTTGACTTCATTTGAAACATTCTAACACTGGGGGGGCGGGGAGGGGAAATGCTGGAGGATTAAAAAAAAAAAAAAAGCTGGGGAGGGAGAACCAGGCACAGTGGCTACCTAGAGAAGACAAAGGACTGATTTGTTGTTCTTTCAGCTGCTAGAAAAGATCATTAAGGCCAGGTGGGATGCACGTGGTAAAAGAGGGCAGCTGAACAAACAGGTATTGAATGGAGAGAATGCCTGTAAGCCTTTTCTGGGCTCTGTTCCCAGGGCAGACTCCAAAGTTACCTGCCCGGCCAGGTATCTGCTAATGTATCCCTCTTGGAACATTTTCTCCTTGGCTGTGTGCAATGCCTCTTGAAAGCTCCAACTCTTTTTTTTTTCTTCTACAGGCATAATTGGTTCAGTGCTATTAAAAATAATTTTATTAAACCAGGAATTTTTAATGGTGAAATGAATCCAACATCCACCCAGACTGTCCTAATTGCCTCTTACTGAAGCAAAGATTTCACAGATCTTTCCGCATCTCCATGACTAAGAAACTGACAGCTTTCTCACAATTCAGGCTGATGGTTCCTGGGGCAGAATGCAAATTGAAAGTGAATTAGAAGATGTGGCGTGAGATCCCATCTGTGAAATAAGAAACTGAGCACCTTATTTCGGTTCTCAGTTTTCTCTTAAACTTCTAATCAGAAATGTTAAAAAGAGATGATTGGTGTAACATCCAGGAATAACCCACTGAGGACACTTTTGCCTTTCCAAGTGATCTTATTTTATATTTACAGAGTATGTAAAATATTCCTAGTGCTCCAACTGCTATTTTTCACCACCAGCATTGAAGCATACTCAGTGTTCAGAGTAACTGACCTGTCAGTTTCAAACAACACTCAGTAGCAACTACTGAGCAGGCTGAAGTGAACCATTTTCACCACTGTGTTTTCTCCTTTTGTGAAATTCCCATTGGAACAGAACTGATACAGTTGTACTGTACTGGAACAGAACAGTTCTGATACCTGTGTTCTCCATATTCAGTCCTTACCAAAAAAAAAATCCCCCAAGAAGTTGTCAGAAACAAGACTCACAGAGCAGAGTGCTTCATCAAGAACTGTGTAGTTGAGGCTTCTGTTGTTTGGGCGCGGATAGAGATCTCCCTATAACGACAAAGAGACTCCAGAGACTGCAAACAGCAAGCAGGGTTTATTGTAAGACTGGCTAGCCAGGGTCCAGCCGCCTACACAGACACGCAGGTCCAGCAGGTTGGGCAAAAGACCCCGAGCTTCTTCAAAGGAGATCTTATATAGGCCTTCCCCGGCCGTTACAGCAGAGCCCGCGCATTTCATAGCCAATAGATTTGTAATATTGCAAGCTTTCTTAACCAATCCATTTAAAAGGACATCACTCCTTAGCCTATGGTTTTAGAGATCAGTATTCGTGCCAATATTCAGGAATGTCCCGGTTCTGGGGGCAGTTCTGGGTCTTGTGATACGGGTCATGTGATATGGGTCTGGTTATCTGGTCTGACCACCACCCATCTTGCGAACCGGGGTGCCTGTATCTGAATTCCTTGCTCAGGGGCAGAAAATCAAGTTATTCTAGAATGCGGGCTCCTGTAAAAAGAGTCTTAAGAAAGCTAAATAGATTCCTGTGGTCTGTCCTGGGCCAGATCCTCACACTGTGTGTCCGTATCTCTCGCTAACACCACAAGGAGTCTTGTTTCCTATCTTTTCTTTGGCTCTGAAGGATCATTTACCCCAGGAGGAAGAATTACTATTTATCCAGAACAATTGACTGCTCTTTCTAAGAACTAAAAAGATAGTGTGGTTTTAAGAGGTTCAGGGTCTCCAAATTAGACCTTCTTCCTGATGAACTATAAACAAGAAATAGAATGAAGTTTTTCATTTGGAGAGAAGCTGGGGTGAAAATAAACAATTGGTGATGTTGAGCTCACAAATGAAAGAAACAAAACTGCAGGCTCTGAGGAAAGAGGATACCCCAGTGTGCTTGGGGCTGTCCTAGAAGGCAAAATAAAAAACCTCAGACTTTCCCTGAAAGAAGGACATGAGGGCCTTGAGCTTGGGAATCTGAGCAAGGGAATCTGGGCAGGTATTAGGGTCAAGGAAAGGGACTGTAGTTCCAGGCAAATGTCAGGCCAAAATGCTCCACCATTCCAGGCAGACAGGGAAGCAAGTAGGGTGTGATTTCCACATGGAAGAGATACTAGACAGCAGAGTGGCTGAGTTTGGCAACAGGAAACTTGACTCATTATCCCAATCTTTGCTTAAAACATTGAACAATTGAAAAAAAAAATGTCAGCCATTGTGGTTTCTTATGCCTGCATTAGTAAGTACAATAAATAGCGCCAAAGCCAATACTCTAAAGCAGGATCCCTCAAAGCCCTCTTTTCCACTTCATTGCATCTTTGGTTATGAAGCATGGAAAGTTTGGAACATCGTGTCATAGGAGATATTATTTGGACAAAATAGGACATTAAACAGCATAGATAGGTCTTAACTTGTAGGCATGTGAACATGGCCTTTTCTTTTCTTCAAAAGTAGGTGCCAAAAAAGGGAAGACAATACATTGGACTATTTCCAAATAGAATGAAAAAACTATGAGATAAAGAAATTTATTACCCTAAGACAGAAAATCTGGGTAGGCAAAGGTGATGTTATTCTCCAAAAAACAGAGACATCCTACTAAATGCCTTTCAGTTGTCATATATGGATAATCTGCTGTTTTCTAGCGTGTTTTATGAGAGCACCTATTTTGAAAAATAGCATTAAAAATGTTTAAATTTAAATTTAAATTAAATTTAAATTCTGTGATTTAAATTTAAATTTAAAGTCTGTGATTTCTATGATGTGATTTCAGTTCATTGCCTTCAAGTTTTACTCTTTCCTATAATATGTTTAATATGCTTGTCACGAGAAAGAAATACTTTCTTTTAGGTTCATTACCTGGACAATGGTAAGTAGATGATGTGGAAACTTACCTAATACAGTAAAGCACATTCTGAAATGCAAATTATCCTTTCCTCGTGGTACTGTTTGTGACCTATCACCTATTTATACTGATTTTCACAGTCCCTAGAGTTTGTGGCTAAGAATGTTTTAATTTTTTTTTTTTTTGCTTTTTGGGTCACACCCAGCTATGCTCAGGGGTTACTCCTGGCTTTGCACTCAGGAATTACTCCTGGCGGTGCTTGGGGGACCATATGGGATGCCGGGGATCAAACCCGGGTCAGCCGCATGCAAGGCAAACGCCCTACCCACTGTGCTATTGCTCCTGCCCCAGCTAAGAATGTTTTAATAACATACTTAGTTCTAACAAAATTTTTACATACTATAGTGTTTAAATGTTTTTATCTGAATTTTCTTTACCTGAGTTATGTTTTAGATACCAATATATCCACCATTACTTTTTAAATAGTTGGAGTATCATTGACCTACCACTCATCTACTATTATGGTGAAATATAGTAGAAATAGGGTCTTTTTCTATAGTAGGACACACATTCATATGCATTTTCTTTTTTAATTTTTGAGCAAAGTTTAGGAATCAGATATTACTGCTAATTCTCAATTCTCAAGTTAAAAACTCAGAGATTTCTTGTAGCTTACTTAGTAATGCACATAAAATGGTAGAGCTGAGTTCAAAATAAATTATTTTTACTGCAAATTCAGCATTGGCAATTTTGCCCTAAAAATTATCAGTTTTTCTACCATTCTCTGAAGTAATACATTAATCAGGTGACTGAGTTTGAGTTCCTGAGCTATCAGTTACTAAATACATAGCCCAAACAAGCTACATATTAACCTCTTAAAGCCTAATATCTTGAGCTTATAAGATCCATATGATGAACAACCTACTTCTTAGAATTCCTAAAACCAGATCAGATCATGCTTTGTTCAATATGCAATAACCATTCAGTAATATTTGTTATTTTTATTATTTTCTCAATTAGATTTGTGTTTTTTCGGAAGTTTTGTTCTTGGGGAGGAGGATGGAGGTTTGGGGCCATACCTGGCAGGGTAACTTGTGGGTCTGCACTCAGAAATTACTCCTGGTGGTGCTCAGGAGATGCAGAGATCAAACCCAGGACAGAGATATGCAAGGCAAATGCCCTACCTGCTGTAGGTACCATTGCCCCTGATTTTTATCAGTTAGTTTTACAGAAACATTTTGAGAGTTTTAACTCTTTAAATCATCAGATTTAAGAACATCTGTCTGGCACTTTTCAACCTCTTTTCATATTTTTCTCACCACTTGTATTCTTTATATTATCTAACCACTTGTGAACCTCCTGCCCCAGATACAGTATTTCTTTTCAGTTTTTCTTCTATCATATCTACAGATAATCTTGTAATCCCATTTATTCCACAATAAGAATTTAGTGTTTTTCTCCTGGGAATATATCCCGGAGAGGCAAAAAGGTATATTAGAGATGACATCTGCATTTCCATGTTCATTGCCGCACTGTTTACAATAGCGACAATATGGAAAAAATCAGAGTGCCCGAAAACAGATGATTGGCTAAAGAAACTCTGGTATATCTACACAATGGAATACTACGTAGCTGTCAGAAAACATAAAGTCATGAAATTTGCATATTAGTGGATCAACATGGAAAGTATCATGCTGAGTGAAATGAGTCAGAAAGAAAGAGACAGACATAGAAAGATTGCACTCATATGTGGAATATAAAGTAGCTGAGAGGTACAAGCTTACAATGATGCAATTTCTGGCAGATACTTCTCTGGACTTAGTTACTAAAACACTAAAATACAGAAATCCAAAACTGTGCGGCTGCTAGTGTGGCCTCCTGACCTCATATCTCTTCATTCTCAGCAATGGAAAACAAATTATCAAATGCTTTCTTTTCAACAGGTCGACTTTAGGGGGGAGAAACTCCAAATCAATAATAGTAAATTTTTTGTTGAAATATTGAATGTAATCAAAGTAAAGTGAATGTAGAGTGAAATTTACCAGTTACACATGCGGGGTGGGGGCTGGGGAGGTTGGGGGGAGGGGGAAGGTATACCGTGATTCTTGGTGGTGGAATATGTGCACTGGTGAAGGGATGGGTGTTTGAGCATTGTATAACTGAGATTTAAACCTGAAAGCTTTGTAACTTTCTACATGGTGATTCAATAAAAGAATAATAAAAAAAAAACCTCAGTAAAAAAAAAAGAATTTAGTGTTTTTCTTTTCTGTTGCTTTCACAGTCTAATTTTATCCTGCTTATAATTCAGTTTAATTGATAGTTTCAGGTGGGGACATCCTCAAGTAGCACTGTTGTCCCATTGTTCATCGATTTGCTCGAGCGGGCACCAGTAACATCTCCATGGTGAGACTCGTTGTTACCGGTTTTGGCATATCGAATATGCCACAGGTAGTTTGCCAGGCTCTGCCGTGTGGGCGGGATACTCTCAGTAGCTTGCCGGGCTCTCCGAGAGGGAATTAAACCCAGGTTGGCCATGTGCAAGGAAAATGCCCTACCCGCTGTGCTATTGCTCCAGTCCTATCCTCAAGTAATAACTTTAAAATGTAAGTCATACTTTCCTAGAACTAAATGTAGTTTATTAATTCTCATTTGATTTATTATTTCATATTCTCTATTCCCTCTTTTAAAAATGTTTTAGGGGGCTGGAGCAATAGCACAGTGGGTAGGGCATTTGCCTTGCACGCAGCCAACCCAGGTTCTATTACCAGCATCCCATATGGTCCCCTGAGCACCACCAGGAGTAATTCCTGAGTGCGGAGCCAGGAGTAAACCCTGTGCATTGCCAGGTGTGACCCAAAAAACAAAACAAAAAAGTTTTAGTTGGCAGTCCTTCCACTGTGGGCTTGCTTGGGGCTTGCACGGGACCCCTGGTGTCATGTGTCCTGACAGGGTTGGCTTGGTAGTTCATTGTGAAGCCTGCAGCGTGCTGCTTGAGCCCAGTGGCACATGCAAAGCGTGAGCTCCAGCCTTTCCAGTTGCTTCCAGCCCCTGTCATCTTAGATTCTTCACCTCTTTAATGTTTTCTGTCTCTACACTATATGTGCCATATAATTTCTTCAGCTCTATTTTCCAGCTCACCAGTTTTTTCTTTCAGCTGTAATGACCATATCATTATTAATATTTGTCCACTTCTAAATTCAATTGTTATTTTTTATTCTAGAAGTTTATCTGCCTAAACTTTTTGTATAGCCTTTAATATTTATCAGAACAAATCCTAACATATGGTAACATTTTCAAATATGTTTTTTTAAGCATAATAAATACTAGTAATTTGGAGTCTATGTACTAATTCCATTACCCAAACTCCCAAGGGCTTCTTCCTGCTCTCTCTTGCTCCTGTTGACTATTTTTTATGCTGTCTGCTTTACTCCAGATAGTTAGTTAGTTGGCTTATACGCCTAGTGAAAGCCATTCTTTTTTTTTAACTATAAACTACTAATTGTCCTTGGGATTTTAAAGGTGACAGACAATTCTTTAAACCTAGGAAGAATGCACTGTCCTTGATAAAGATTTGATATTTGTTTAGAGCAGGGCATTCCTGGGGGCACTAGAGTCAAGCATTATTCAGAATCTTTTGTTTTGAAGGTTTTGTTTTGTCCTAAAGTTTTCTGAATGGCCTAACTATAGTCAAGGGGGGTTGTTTTGTTTTATTTTGTTTGTGGTAGTGGTGGTGGTGGTGTTCATGTGTGAGGAGGAGGGGTGGCACCCAGTGGTGCTCCTGGCTTACTCCTGGTTCCGTGTTCAATGGTCACTTCTGGCGGGAATCAGGGGTGCCATATGGGATGTCAGGGACTTAATCTGGATTGACTGCATGCAAGATAAGCACCCTACCTACTGTAGTATCACTCTGACCTATAACAAGTGACTTAACTCCTAATTAACCTGAGGACTAATTGTACAACTTCAGTGAATCTCTTCTTCTGTTCCTTTTTGAAAGTGATGTTTTTTGCATTCCGTTGGGGTGGCAGAGTGGGTGTGATTTTTTTTTCCATTTGTTTACCCTGAGAGTACAATCATGTGATGTTTCAATTTCTTGCTGGAGAAGATTTTTTTTATTTGACTACCTCCACTTGGGAGTCACTTCTAGAATTTTTCACTTAGACTGCGTGGTTCTGAAAGTTATGACTAAAGTTCGTGTGGTTTAACCAGTATTCTCAGAGAGGAAGCCAATTGGTTCTCCATTTAATTTTGAGTTTCTTTACTCAGATCATCTGTCCAACAATTATTTACTCTATGGTTGCATCTAAAATCTTACAGTCTATCTGGAAAGTTTCAGTTGTTTCTAATAAGTAGGATTGATCAGCACATCTAGCTTTTATTATAACTAGAAGCAGAAGTCCCTCTGCATATTTTACCAGTTCCCTCTTAGTGCAAATTTGTTGAAACTGACAGATTATGGGGCAAGGGGTTGGGGGGTGCAGGAGAGAAATCCTTTAAAAATAAGAAAAGTGTGATTTCACAATCAACTTCTTATTCCTTTTTGAAGAGGTGATCGGTGCCTAAATGAATTTTACCATCGTTATTTGGTAACTGCTGGTCAAGATGGTAGCCACCTTGGTCCTTGTCTACCCTCGTTTGAGTCCTCTTCAGGTTGTGCCCACACAGCTCACATTGTTCAAGCCACCATCACTCTTGAAGGTACACAGGGTCCTCAGCTCTCTGGCTTGGTAGTGACCAGACAGCTAAGAGCAAGATTGAGTGTTGTCTACACTAAAAGAATAGGTGGACAGGAAGGGCTTGGTAGGGAGGAGTGGATTGAGGGGCTGAGCACTCAATGGAATACAGCTGGAGCATTATACCAGAGAAGAAATTCACAAAGGAAAGGGGTAAATCTGGTAGCAGGTGTTCTCCTCAGAAGGCAACAAGAAAAGAGGATCTGAATTATTCAGCTTCTTTACAGCTCCCTAAGCCCTTGACAGAACATCCTTCCATCAGTGTTCCTGTTCCTCATGACTTTCACCCTTATCTGGTGCAGTTCTGGCTCTTCAGCCCACTGCTCCTCCTCCTCTGCTCCGCATCCCTAGCTGAAGATCATTTATCAAGCAGAGAAATCTCTCTCTATAAATAGGTATCTAAGTCTTTCTCTGTGGAGCAGTTTTCACAACCATTTGAATAGAACTGTGAAGTATTTGAAGCTGTGACTTAAAGCAATTAGTTCCAAGATTTTTGCTTTTAATTTTTTGGACCAGTGAAACATTGAAAAACAAAATTTGGGCAAGAGAGAGAGAGAGAGAGAAAGTATAGGATGTAAGTTGCCTGCCTTGCATATGGCTGATCCAAGTTTAAATGCTACTGAGCACAAAGTCAGAAATAGTTTCTGAACACCATTGTTTCCACCAAACAAACAAAATTATAATTACTCAACAGAAATTTATTCACTATTTTTAGTTCTCCAAATAAGAATTTTTTAAAAAATTTGAAATGTACTTTCTGCTGTTGTTTCAGTCTATTGCATTAAAAAAGTCATTGAAAATGTATGCGTTTGTTATTTGTCATGCTTCTCTAGGTTCTTCTTGTCTGGGCCTGCTTGTCTGGGGCTGGATGATGTTCTCATTCACATGCCTGGGCCTTAGTTTGGCCCGCTAAAGCAGGTGACGTCTTTCCTTACTTGACCTCTAATCCAGGAGGCCAGGCAAGGCTTGTTCATCTGATGGACAAAGGATTCTCAGCAGAGAGAACGAGTTCCAATAGACAAGTGCTGGCCTAGAGAAAGTCACGTGGGCAAACCCAGATTTATGCAGGGAAGTTGACTCCTCTACTCCATGCAAAGAACTGCTAAGTCATGTTGCAAAGGGAAGAACCTTTGAAATGTGCAAGAATTTAAAACATGTTGCATATCCACTCCTCCAGTAATATGCATCATTTCCTAGAAAAAGAGCATCCTACAAAACAGTTATTAAAATTCCTCAAACAATTCCTTAAAAATTAGCATTATAAAGAATTTCTCACCAATAACAAATATATATATATATATTTTTTAAATAAAAGTATACACTTTGGGGGTGTTTGTTTGTTTGGGGGCCACGTCCAGCAGTGCTCAAGGGTTACTCCTGACTCTGCACTCGGAAATCACTCCTGGTAGTGCTCTGGGAACCATATATTGTGCCAGTGTTGGAATCCAGGTCAGACACATGCGAGGTAAATTCCTTCTCTGCAGTACTATCACTCCAGCCCTCCACCCATTTCTTTTCTCACGGTTACCGGCATACAGAGCCCAGAAATGAAGTGAAGCATGAACTTCTGCTCAGGGTCACTTAGTTTAGCCTCAAGGTCATTGCAGAGCAGAGCCTCTGAGCCTAGGCACTCGGGCACAAATCCTTTTCCTGACATTTTCGGGTTGTAGGCAGGAATCAGAACCCTGCAGTTATAGATCTGAAGTCCTGTACCCTTGTTGTCCATCATTGTAGTCCTTCCTCCTCAGGCTGCTTGTGTCCATCACACAAGCACATAACCCTTTCCCTCTTTAATTTGGGGTAACGTGGAAGTCCCCCCAACATGCTTTGAATCTTTCTGCTCTTTTCTACTGCCACTGGTCTAAGCTCACTATCTTAGGTTTTGTTTTTAGGCCACACCCAGTGATGCTCAGGGGTTACTCCAAGCTCTGTTCTCAGCAATTACTCCTGGTCATACTCAGGGAACCTTATGGGATGTCGAAGATCAAATCCATGTCAGTCTTGTGCAAGGCAAATACCTTAGCCAAGGTACTATCCCTCCAGCCCCCGCTCTCTGCTCTAAAGGGTGAATGATATTAAATCAATCCCACCTAAAAATGTTCCCATCTTAAGGTCTTTCTGCCATCTAATGTAAGCTATTTAACATGGCCCATTAAATGTATGGATTTGGGGACAGCTTTGGGGTTTGATTATAGAAAGTCCCTATGATATTATCTGTTGGAAAAGATGAAGATTGAATTAAGAGACTCTCATGAAAATATAATTTTCATGTGAGATCCTTATCACCTACAGGATTGTTTTAGAGATATAGTAGACATCAAATATAATGTATCATAAATGTGAGGCCCCTGAGGAATTGTTTCTCTTACAGACAGAGGGTAAGAATGTGCACAGATTTACAGGTGGGTACTTTGTGAGATTTATTTGGGGAGGGCATACCCAGTGGTACTTAGGCTCTATGTTCAGTGATCACTCTTGGCAGGACTAGAGCGATCATATGAGATCAAACCTGAGTCAGCCACAGGAAAGGCAAATGGCCTACCTACTATAATATTAATTCAGCTACCCCAATAGAAACTATAAAGTCCACCTCAGCATTCAAACTGGATGATATTATACAGACTGTTGGCCTCCTATGAACATCTCCCCCCCTTTTTGTGGGGGAGGGGGAGCATTTTGGCACTTTGTCACTCTACTTTCAATCTTATATGACCTTCTCAAAAGGGCAGTAGAATAATGAAGAAATTGCAGGGAAATAAATAGACTCAATTCCTCACCCCCTTCCCCAAAGCCACCTAAGTTGATAATGCAATAGCTACATCAAATGGTTGAGTTTCAGGAGAGACAGAGATGTGCAGGCTCACTCCAGGGGTCTAAGGGATGCTAGACCAGGACCCCAAGTGCTTCCCAGCAGCGTGTGCTCATGTTGGGACCCATCCTGCCTGGGGAAGGATCTATTGTTCTGTGCCAGTGAGTCTTGACTGGTCCAGACTATCAGTTCATGCAGTGATGTAGAACTGATGCGTGCAGGTGCCCGTTACTTTTATAAACATCATTACCAATCACAGCCTATATGTTGAGTGTTTTTTCAGAATTGGAAATTCTGTCAGAAGACAGCTTTCACGGACTTGCTAAAGGAATAATAGTGATTCATGGATGGCATTTTTGAGACTTTTATAGTGCATAAATATTATCTTTGTAGTGATCTAATGAGATATTATTACTGTTACAAAAAATGGTAGCACAAGGGGAAGAGGGGAGGCAGACACTCAGCCAAGGGCCAAAATGATAGGACAGAAGGTAAGGTAGCCCTTGCCTTGCATGCAGCCAACCCTGGTCCCCCTGGTGAAGTCACTCCTAAACACAAAGCCAGAAATAGCCCCTGGACACTGCTAGGTGTGGCCTCAAAACCCAAAACAAAGCAACCGTCTGCTAGAATATGACAGAACCATGATGACAGAATACCAGACTCTGAGACATCTCATCACAGTGCCTCACTTAAAGAAAATGTGCTCAGGCCAGAAAGAGTTTCTAAGAGGTTAGCACATTCTGTGCATGCAGGAGTCCCAGGTTTGATCACCCAGTACCACATAATCTCTCAAGGTGGGGGTGGCTCAAAATATACCAAAAACAGCATGTGTTTGCTTGAGTCTATAGTTGGAGTCCACTGTCCCCCCCAAGGACAGTGTAACGGGACAATTTACCAATCTAAAGGGAACACATCGGCTCTTCCAATGCATGCAGTCCTGTCTACTTTCTTCTACCCATTTCTAACCTCAGTTTCCTAATATTTTTAAAATTCATTTATTTTTTTCTCTGCTTGAAACATCTCAGGGTTATGAATCTCAGACAAGATAATATGTATTCATGTGCTCATTCAACTATAATGTATTCTCTCAACCAGAGGTTATTGTAATTGTAATTATCTCTTGCAATTCATCTTTCATAAGTAGGATAAAACTTAAATTATATTTTCCTTGAAATTGCCATGACACTTTGTGATAATTGCTTTTAGAGTCTTTCTAAAATACCTCGATTATATTTTGCTTCCTAACATATTTTCCAAGGTTTGTGTTTCTTCTGAAAAGTGGCGGGAAGCACACACTGACTTGCCATCCTAGAGATTTTCCTTTCTTGTCTCTGAAAAAGCAATTAATTGAGATCTCTACACCCAAGACTGTGCTGACACCCTCAGTCAACTTCATATTTAAGCACAGGGCGGATAAGTTTTTAATTGTAAACAATAAATTCTTTTAAGAGTAGAGGCCAGGGAAAATATGTTTCCCAGCCTTAATGATTACCTTATTTGTGCATGATAAAAGCTCTCCCTTGTAGGTCATTTTTTTTTTAATCCCAGAATATCATAGAATGTGAGTTACATGGTTGAGTTGTAAGAACACTTTAGGAATGCAGTAAATCACATCTAATGCTAGAGTGTCATGGTCAGGCCAGGACACAGTGGCCTAGTTGCCTAGGTTCAGCTCACCAGTGACTCCACCTGATAATGAAAGGAGGAATCAAGTGCCATTTCAGAAGTAGACATCTGGCCAGGATGGTCTCATTCTTAGTAAAAGGAAAAAAGACCCATGCAGCAAAAATGAAAAATGGTAATCAGAATGAATCACTTAAATTTAAAAAGCGATGGTGCAGGAGTGTTGGTACCGGCCTTGCACACAGCAGACCCTGATTCAATTCCTGGTACACAAATAGAGTCGAGTAGTCCATTTTTTTGAACTTATTTTTAATTTTTTATTGAATCACTGTGAGATAGACCCTTACAAAGCTGCTCATGATGAGATTTCAGTCATACAGTTTTCCAACACCCATCCCTCCACCAGTGTACATTTCCCAGCACCATTGTCCTCAGGTTCCCTCCCATCACCCCACACCCTCCAGTCTGTCTCTATGGCAGGCGCTTTCTCTGTCTCTCTCTCTCTCTCTCTCTCTCTCTCTCTCTCTCTCTCTCTCTCTCTCTCTCTCTCTCTCTCTCTCTCTCTCTCTCCCCTCTCTCTCCCCCCCCTCTCCTTGAGGCATTGTGGTTTGCAATATTGATACTGAAAGGTTATTAAGAATATCCCTTTCCTACATTTAACCCTCAGATCTTATTCAACATCATCATTCCCAGCTATTATTGTCATACTGGTCTCTTCTCTATCTTACCTACCCTCTGCCCCACACACACTTGTGGTTAGTTCCAACCATTGACCAGTCCTTCTAACCCCCATTTTCTCGGACCATGGATGTTATTATATATATATATTTATATTTATATACTATTATATATATTTTCATATACCACAAATAAATGCAGTCATTCTATATCTGTCCCTTTCCTTCTGACTCATTTCACTCAGTATGATACTCTCCATGTCCATCCATTTATAGGCAAAATTCATGACTTCATTTTTTCTGACAGTGCATAGTATTCCATTGTGTAGATGTGCCATAGTTTCTTTATCCAGTCATCTATTCTTGGACACTCAGATTGTTTCCAGATTCTGGCTATGGTGAATAGTGCTGCAATGAACATAGGAGTGCAGATGGTATTTCTGCTGTGTGCTTTTGGGCCCCAGGGTATATTCCCAGAAGTGGTATTGCTGGGTCAAATGGGAGCTCAACTTCTAGTTTTTTGAGCAATGTCTATATTGTTTTCCCAAAAAAGCTGAACCGTTGGCATTCCCATCAACAGTCAAGGAGAGTCCCTTTCTCCCCACATCCACACCAACACTGGTTGCTTTTGTTCTATTGAATGTGTGCCAGTCTCTGTGGTGTGATATGATATCTCATTGTTGTTTTGATCTCCATCTCCCTGATAATTAATGATGAAGAGCATGTTTTCCTGTGCCTTTTGGCATAGAATTTCTTCTTTGGGAAAATTTCTGTTCATATCATTGCTCCATTTTCTGATGGGATTGGATGTTTTTTCTTTTTCTTTCTTTTTTTTTTTTTTTGCTTTTTGGGTCACACCCGGTGATACACAGGGGTTAACTCCTGGCTCATGCACTCAGGAATAACCCCTGGCAGTGCTCGGGGGACCATGTGGGATGCTGGGAATCAAACCTGGGTTGGCGACGTGCAAGGCAAACGCCCTACCCACTGTGCTATTGCTCCAGCCCCTGTTTTTTTCTTTTGTAGAGTTCAACCAGTGCCTTGTATATCTTTGATATTAATCCCTTATCAGAAGAGTAGTGGGTGAATATCCTTTCCCATTCGGAAGACTGTCTTCGTATCCTGGTTACTGTTTCTTTTTAGGTACGGAAGCTCCTTAGTTTAATGTAGACCCATTTGTTTATCTTTGCTTCCACTTGCTTAGTCAATGGCATTTCATCTTCGAAGATATCTTTACATCAATATTGTGGAGGGTTTTGCTTACCATTTCTTCTATGTAACTCATGGATTCAGGTCTGGTGTTGAGGTCTTTAATCCATTTTGATCTGACTTTTGTGCATGGTGTTAGATAGAGGTCTGAGACAGTATTTTTTTTTTACATGTAGCTGTCCAGTTTTGCCAGCACCACTTGCTAAAGAGGCTTTCCTTGCTCCACTTTGTATTTCTTGATCCATTATAGAAGATTAAATGGTCATATATCTGAGAGTTTGTGTCAGTATATTATAATACTCAAACCCACAGACCAATGGAATAGGTCTGTGGGTTTGAGTAGCCCATTTAGCTAGAGACAGATTAATGAATCTTTTTTGTGAGTTAATATTTTTCTGTTATTTCAAATAATATCATTTTTGTTCAAATTATTATTTTGTCATATTTTATATTCACTTATTAAAGTGACTTTAGTTTTAGTGTTTCTCAATTCCTGCTAAAATTTCCCTATACAAATATCATACATGAATGCCCCTAATCCTAAACTAGGAACCTCAAAATAAGAAGTATGTATGTCTTATTTTTAATTAAAAAAAAAGATTTTCTTCTTGGAATGTATTACTCTTGCTTGTACTTGTTGGAAAATCCATTTTAAAATAAAAATGTAAGCTAACTAAAATAAATACATAGTGTAGTTATATATTGGGGATATTTAAACATAACTTAAATTTTGATATCTGTATAAAGGGAATCAGTTCAGGTATTGCCTACATGTGAAGATTCATATATTGCTTAGTATTTTACTTCCCTCTAGATGAATCACTTCCTACATGCCTCACTTCCTACATGCTTGCCTCATTCTTCCCTTGCACCAGTTTCAGCCTATAGGACTTCTCTAGCTGAACCTTGTGTTCCACTACAGGTCTGACCCTGTAAATTACTTGAAATTTGTATACACTTCATATCAAAATCATTGGAAGTAATATTAGGCTACTCCTAGTTTGCAAAGAATTGCATATATTTGTGTATTTGGCTATATTACAAATACTTAAGGAGAGAAATTTATTTTATATCTTCTAGGGTTCTAGTTTTTTAATAAGTGTATCAGTATAAGGGCTGGAGAAATTGTATAGGAGATGAGATACTTGCCTTGCATACAACCAACCCTAATTTGAGCCCTGGCACAGCATATGATCCCCTAAGCATTGTCTACAGTGATCCCTGAATATTTATGGAGCTAGAAGTAAACCCTGAGCACCACCATCACTGAGTGTGGCACAAAGTTCCTCCACCCAATAAATGTCTTGGTGATAGAAATGGTTATGTATCTTTGTGATTGAAAGGTTTTGTTCCCCTTAGACAGTAATAACTTGAGTGTGGCTGCTTCTGGTAAAATGTTCCTGTCTATCTGCCTTTCTCCTCTTTCCCTAAGTTCACAACAGTGCCCTCATTTCGGAAGAACTCAGAGAGCAAACAGGAGCTGTTGCAGAAGCACTGCTAACTGCAAAAAGGCCTTTCATAGCATGCAGAGAGAAAGGAAAACTCAGAGGAGTTTGACTCTTAATGCCAGAAACTTTTTCTTTAGATTTAAGAGCCTGGAACTAGTGATCCTCAGCTTACTTCCCTTAATATAAAAAATGTTTTACATATCCTCTACTATCATAAGGCAAAATCCAGAAAAGATATGACTCACATTCACATACCGTAAATCCACATTTAAATACATGTTGGTAATGTAAAAGTGAACAGTAAAGAAATTATTCTGAGTGTCATTGTTTTCTGGAGTTTGACATTCTTACAGGAAGTGACATCAGAAATAGATATGGGCCCCAGTCACAGAGCCATCAGGAATGCTGTCTTGTTAGGCAGGTCTGAGGCATGCATGATAATGCCTGCAGTGTTGTCACTTTGCAAATTCATATCCAATACAATAAAATACAGCCTTACCTCAATTTATGTAGTAGCTGCAGTCCTTAAAAGTGGAGAAATTTAACCTTTATGTTTAAATGTATAATCACTGTCACTGTCACTGTCATCCCATTGCTCATTGATTTGCTCGAGTGGGCACCCGTAACATCTCCATTGTGAGACTTGTTGTTACTGTTCTTGGCATATCGAATATGTCACAGGGAGTTTGCCAGGCTCTGCCATGCAGGCGAGATATTCTGGGTAGCTTGCTGAGCTCTTCGAGAGGGGCAGAGGAATCGAACCCGGGTCGGCCATGTGCAAGGCAAACACCCACTCCAGCCAAAGAATTAGTGCATTGTAAATGAGTTTCCAACCATAAGGAAGGGGAGCATTTGAAGTTCAGGTGAGACATGAAACACAATTTCATTGTGCAGGATTTCTGGATATTGCTGGACATCCTTCAGCTGCCATAAGATGTCAATAGCACCCTTCGCTATTGCAAGTTATATCAAAATGACTCTATAAATTTTAAAATAAAAACAACTTCCCTAAACTGTGGTATTGCACCAGGGAAATACTGCTATTAAATATCGAGGATGTCTGGTAATAAATATTCTATTTTATTAAAGAGTACAATTATTATAGAAACCTACAATATAGGAGCAAAATAGATGGCTCAAAGGGTGGAAACACATGTTTAGTGGGAGGGGCTTGAATTCTGGCACTGATGGTTCTCCAAGTACCACCTGGAGTAACCCTAGCTTGAGTACCAAGTAACACCCTCTCTCCTGTTGAGCTGGGTGTAGCCTCAAGCACCACCAGGTGTGGCCCCTAAATAAAAACAAGCAGACAAGGGGACAAAGCAATGGCTCAGTGGGTAGGGTATTTGCCTTCTACTCAGCTGACCGGAGTTCAATCCCCAGTCCATATGGTCCCCTGGGCCTGCTAGGAGTGATCTCTGAGTATTGTACGAGGAGTAAGCCCTGAATACTGCAGAATGTAGCTCCAAAAGAAAACAAAACAAGCAAAGCAAAGGAAATCTAAAGTAGAACCACCACCATATCGAATGATTGCCCTTTGTCTTACAGAAATCTATTGAGGGTCAAGACTACACACACACACACACACACACACACACACACACACACTATATCCAGGACTCCAGCATCATTTTAGGCAATTGGAACATAGTGACCATATCTCACACACACACACACACACACACACACACACACACACACACACACACACACACACACTATATCCAGGACTCCAGCATCATTTTAGGCAATTGGAACATAGTGACCATATCTCACACACACAGACACACACACACACACACACACACACTATATCCAGGACTCCAGCATCATTTTAGGCAATTGGAACATAGTGACCATATGTTGAGTGAATGAACATCTACCCATTTTCAAAGGAACCAATATAGCTTTCATTAGTAATGTATAGAGCTTTTTTCAAATGTCATTGTTAAGATGTTACAATTAAACTACTAAATTCTGTTATTTTACAAGGTAGAAAACTGCCAGCAACCTGTGCCCAGTTGGAACAGGTTATCTTTTTTTATGTACTAATGTTTTTTAAAATGTAACATCTAAGAAAAGAGACTTTGACAACATTATAGACTCTTGTTTTCTTCTCCTTGAAAAATCATATTCTCAGGGTGGGAGAGATAGTACAGGGGTAAGGCTCTTGTCTTGCATTCAGCTGACAGAAGTTTGATCTTTGGCACCATGCATGGTCCCCCCAGTACCATCAGGAGTGATTTCTAAGCATAGAGCAGGGAGCAAGCCCTGACCACAGCTGGTTATGGCCCAAAATGATAAGTTGGAAATGATTACTCTGAACAAGAACTGAGCACTGAAAGGAGGTAAAGTGCCTGCTATAGAAGCAGGATGGGGTTGGTGGTGGGAGAGAAATCGGGGACTCTGGCAGTGGGGAAAAAAAGTATAGTGCTGGAACCTAGTATGACTGAAAACCATTCAAGTCAGGAGTGATTTTTCAGTTATTGTAGAGCAGATAAAAAGAATTGAATTAAAAAATTTTTATTGAAAAAGACAAAGACTGGGGCTGGGGCAATAGCACAACAGGTAGGGCGTTTGTCTTGCACGCAGCCGACCCGGGTTTGATTCCCAACATCCCATATAGTCCCCTGAGCACCGCCAGGAGTTAATTCCTGAGTGCATGAGCCAGGAGTAACACCTATGCATCACTGGGTGTGACCCAAAAGCCATAAATAAATAAATAAATACAGAGCACCTGTACAAAATGAATAGGATGCTACTAAATATAAAACAAAATTAACAAAGAGATGCTCGTGAGCAGTCAGAAAGTTCATGGAGCTCTATGACTTGGAGACCATCTTAAGTAGTGTATAGAATTTTAACTAATAAGAAAGCACTTTTCCTAGTCCAAGGGAGAAGAATTTGGAAGTTACAGTGAAACTGATAGGTGTGGTAAGTAGTGACCAGATGTGATACAGAGTGGATAAGTGTGGTGATGATGGTCAGTAGAAAAAAAAATTTGGCTAGATAAAAGAGTAAAGAAAGTTGGTGAGTGTAGTGAGAGCCAAACTGATTAGTTAGAGTTGGTCAGAATCACTTAAGCAAACTTGATATTAAACACAAGTTAAATTTTTTGTTATATTTTCTCCTCAGAGATATATTTATTTTGTTTGTATCAATGAAAATAAAATATTCATGATGGGATTTGGAGTTCACTGCTTAAAAGTTAGACATGTTAAGCAAATACTCAGTCAGGAATTATTTAAAATGTATTTTTGTCATTATTTTTATTGTTATAATATATTACTTTTATTGCTGTTATCCAGTTGACTAATTTTAAAATAGATGAGAATGCAAAATTTAAAAAAACTGTGCTGAGTTGTGCTTTGATTTGGAATTAAGAGTTACTTATCACAACTGCTGTGTAGGCAGTAACATAATGCTTATATTTTTGTCTTTAAAATGAGAATAATACGTCATTGATGAATGCACACACAAGTCTATGGATTAAGTGCAATAGTATATAAAATTTATCAATCTGTAGTACATAAGAGACACTAAACAGACAAACAGACACTAACCAGAAGACACTAAAGACCTCTTATCAGATTAAAATAAGATGTTTCACCTGGGCTGAAGAGATGTTACCTCAGGCAAATGCTTGTCTTGCACATACCTGACCCAACTTCAATCCCTAGTACCCCTTAGGGTCCCCTGAGCCTCACCAGGTATGATCTCTGAGCATGGAGCCCAGAGTAAGTCCTGTGCATCACTGGAAGTATTTCCTTCAAAATAAATAATAGAAGATATTTCGCTCTTCTAAAGGTAGTTCTATTATTTGTTTAGCTACAGGATTTGTAAATAAAGCTAATAAAATTGTATCTGACTGACCACACAAGTATTTTCCTATCATAATGAACTTGGCTTCCTAAACTTCAGTTTCTTCATCTATAAAATAGGAACAATATGTCACACTCATATAATTATTGTGAGAATTAAATGAAATTATGCATAAAAAGTGCTAAGCATAGTTTCTGGTACATAGTAACCTCTCAATAAAAGCTCTCATTTGTACAGTTACGTCATTAGCATAATTATTTTATCTATAACATACTATATACTTAACTCATTTTTTCATTACAACACTAATTGGTGTGTGTTTTTATTTCAGCTTTATTGGGCTATAATTGGCAAATATAGTATTAGATATTTAAATTGTGTGATGCTGTCATAATGTACCCATTGAAGGAGTCCCCATTTAGTGAATTGATGCATCCAGAGAAATATGAGATTAATGTTACTTGTTTTTATTGGGAAGAGCCTAGAGATGGAGAAGTTAAATGATCACTGTTTGGTTGGTGAAACTGAACTTGAACACAAATCTTCCCATTTCAAATTCGGTGTAAAATTCATTAGGTAAATTCTGCCTTGAACCTTTATCATGTGACAGGGTGACCATTTTACAAATGATTCATATGTTGGTTTGAAAAGCCTCTTTTATTTGGGAAAGGATGGGTCACACCTGCCTGTGCTCAGGGCTTACTCCTGGTTCTGTGCCCACGGATCAGTTCTGGCGATGCTCAGAAAACCATATGTGAGGATCCAACCTGGGTAGATTGTATGCAAGGTGAGTGCATTACCAGCTCTACTATCTCACTGACTCAACACTTCAATTTGTTTTGTCTTGTTTGTTTGTTTGTGAGCCACAACTGGCAGTGCTCAGGTCTTTCTCCTGGTTCTGTGCTCAGGGATTACTCCTGCTGGTGCTTGGAAGACCTAGAACTAGATCTGCCAGCCTATTAGAGAAGCCCCTCGCCTCCAGTACTATCTCTCTAGCAAAACCCCTTTCACATAAGACCCCAGAGCCCAAAGCCTGTATTTCTATAATACCAACCTTCTAGTCTTCCATTTCCAAGGTCAAGATGCAACAGATAACCTTGGCAACTCCTCTTTATTGTCAGTACATTTCTCTCAATATCTTACTAACCTTGTGGGCTGTGGGAGTTGGGTGGAAAATTTGTGAGATCACACAACTTTACCTTTCAGTATTTTTCACTGCTACCTGGGATTGTTGTAAACATATTTATCATCTGTTTCACAGCAAAGTTTTAAATTTTCATTGCCAGTGTTCATCATTTCTTGGGTTCCATTCAGAGTGGTTTATGAAAATAAATATTTTGGATGTATAGATAAATTATAAATAAGCATTTAAGTGGGGGCACTAAAATCTGGACATATCATTTGGTTGCCAAAACTGCCATCTTGACTCCGCATTTAGTTTTGCTCTTGGCACATATCAACATTTTAGCAAGTTGGGTATAAAGTTTATGGGAAAAGACAAATGTTAAACAGCTGCCCAATCAAATTATGAAGCAAAAATTGTATTTACTTAAAAAGGTTTGTGTCATTCACTTACTAGAATATTGTAATTCATAGTTTCTGAATTATGTGAAAGCTTATAGTCTTGACAGTGGGGTTCATGCTTCAGTGGGGTAGAAAGGGGAAGTTTTCCTGTCCCCTTACTCTTGTACTCAAGGACAGATTTTCTTTTAATCTCTGAAGGTCATCTGGTATTTTTTTTTAACTGAATCACTGTGATCTGAAGTATACAAGCTCATTTGCGAGAGAGGTGTCTGTGCCAAAAGATCCTTTGGAATAACAACATCAAAATTCATGAGATTCATGTGAGTTTCACTCTGTTCTTTGAACGCAGGCTTCTTGAAAGATCTACAGGCAGCCATGGACACTGCCAGAATTAGGGATAGCTGGAATTCACCATCTGCTCCTACTCTTGGGAGCAGTAGAAGATGATAATTCTTTATACTATTAATTATACATCATTAGAAATTTATTAAGCTGCCACAGTATTCTCTTGTTGGAGCTTATACTCAAAATTAAACTAAGAAACAGAACTGCCTGTGTCTTTTAAAAACAAAAGTCAAAATTGGTAGAGCAAGTTTTAAGAAGATGAGTTTAAAAAGTTTAAGAAAATTTTATAGTAAACCATACTCAAATTTTATATTCTCTCATGGGAGGTTGGAGTGATGCACTCAGGTTGGAGTGATGCAAAAGTGTATGGGTCTGATACTTTGACAAGACAGATACTTACTTGTGGCCTTTGATACGAGTACCTATATTTCCTTCATTAGTAAAAGTATCAGATTCATAAATTTCAACTTTGTTGAAGGAACTTAAAATTTCTTAACCCTTTGTGCTCTGAAAAAATTTAATCTTTCAGATGTCTAACTTATTTTCTGTCACTACATTTATTATATCTGGTTTTATAGTTTTCAATAACCTCAAAGAATCAGAAGTCCATTAAAAATAGATACATTTATTTTCTTTGATGCTATTTCCATGGAAACTAGAAGTTGTCTTCCATTGCTGTAGACTTCTAGCTTCGGTTTTTTTTTTTATTTTTATTTTTATTTTTATTTTTTAATAATAATTTTATTGAATCACCATGTGGAGGGTTACATAGTTCTCAGGATTATGTCGGTTATACAATTCTCAAACACCCTTCCCTTCACCAGTGCCCATCTCCCATCACCAACCCCCCCCAGTATACCTGCCGCCACCTCCCACCTCCCCAGTCCCCACCCTTGTACATGATAAGTTCCACTTCGTTTATGCCTTATCTCGATTACATTCCATGTTTCAACACACAACTCACTACCGTTGTTGGGGTTTCCCCCAAAAAAGGAAAGCAGTCCTATTGCCAAGGAGGCCTTTGATAGTTCTCCACTGCTAAGAATATAGAGATATTAAGTCCCGCTGTTTGTTACATAACTTTTCTTTTTCCCCCTTGCCCTGCGCCACCGAGTTCACGCCTGTTTGGTAATCGCCACGCTGCCTGACAAGGGAAAAAAAAACCGAAAAGGATGGTTATTTCCCGTCATCGGCAGGCGTGGGGCTCTGGCTTAGTTGATAGACTAGTCGAGTGTCTGCAAGCAGTTTCTGGAACCGAAGGTCTTGCGCTGGTATCTGCTCCGGCTCGAGATTCCACCAGCGTCCCACTGTTCCATGTACATAATTTTTCCCCTTATATCCCATTCCTACGCCACCAGGTCTGTTTGCTTAATGGACATCACACTGTTTGACACCACGCCGCGTTTCTTCCCGAGAAAGAAGGATATTTCTTCTCAGCTGGTGTGGGGATATAGCTTAGTTCAGTCTATAGAGATGGCTACCACTTTGATTGCCTTCAATATTTCAGCAACAGACTTACTATTCTTGTTAGGATCTCCCACAAAAGTCCGACCCATTAAAAAGGGACATATTACATATTGCTGATGCTAAGATGACATTAGGTCGCGCGGCCGCGGCCACGCGGTTTTGGGTTTCTGTATAAAGTCCAGGGAAAGTACAACCAGAAATAACATCACTACAAACTTTTACCTTTTTATGGGACCAGAGACCCCACGGTGCGCTGAAACAGTGGGAGCCAGGCATCCCCCAATTCTTTTAACCTCTCTCTCTCTCCACACCTCCCCCCTGAGCACAGCGCAGGATCCGCGGTTTTCCTGAGCGCAAAATGGAGACGGCGATCCAGCTGAAACGGGAGGCGCGCGGGGGCGGCGACCCCCGCCCACAGCAGATAGATACTTAAACCCACCTCCCCCACGTGTGCTTCCCTTTGGACCCTGCTGTGGAGCGAGCATGATGGAAGAGCCCAAGGAAGCGCCCTTGGACTCGGTTTTTTTTTTTTAAATTTTTATTCAGATGTCTAACTTCTACTCCATTACCTCGCATGACAAGTTGCTTGTTTTTCCCAAGGAAATTCATTCAGTTATCACTTAATTGAGCATCTACAATGTACTTATCTTCATGGAACTTTCAGTAGCCAGAGGGGTCTTCCAGGAAGTAATAAATTTAGTAAGTAATTTGGGTTTGAATGCTCACTTACTCCTTTTATAGATGTCTTTTTTTCAGAAAATGTTCCCCTCTGCTTCTTTCTCTGTATTGGCTGCTGAAATATTTGGAGTAAATCACCCACTGCTTATCTCATTCACCTCATTTCCAAAATGTACACCTTCAGTTGGTTAAGCAATTACTGATCTGTCTTAGTTGCAAAGGCTGATATAATGAAGTGCTACATACCAGGCAGGGGAAGCAACATAATTTTTCTTAGAGCTCTAGAAACAAGCAGTCCAAGACCAAGTTATTAAAAAGCTTGACTTTTTTTTTCTTTTTAAAAGCAAACTTCATTAACATAAACAAACAATACAACAATTGATGGAATTTCTAATAAAGTGATGCAAACTTTCTTAGGTGGAATGAAATTTGCCTCCAAATGATAACGCTTAAAGCAAAGGTAGCATCGGTTCTTACTATTGAGAAATATTTGCCTGCTTTGAAGGCACTCTATTTTTAATGTATTATAGAAAAATAATTTATATCATTGATTTACTATTCCAGTAGAGCCATATAAAAGGATAATTAAAAAGCATAGAATTCTAATTTTTCTGAAACTTAGAAATTGATTTTCTTTTACCCAGATAAATCACTGCATGGAAAAAGAAAGGAATGAGAGAGCTCATTATTATGAGTATCATAAATCACAGAATCTCAGTCAATAAAATTTTAATAAATAAATAAGCATACACATACAAGAAATTCTTGTGAGAATCCATTTTTTTCCTTTAAACTAAGGTTTATTAGTCTTGTGTAACTATTAGTCTTGTGTAACTAAGGTTTATTCCTTTAAAGCATTTCTTCTTGACTTGCTGATGACTATATTTCTCATCTATACATGTGTCATTTTTCTCTATGGATCTGTATTCTAATTATGTAGGCCAACATTATTTTTTGTTTGTTTGTTTGTTTGTTTTTCTTTTTGGGTCACACCCAGCGATGCTCAGGGGTTACTCCTGGCTTTGCACTCAGGAATTACTCCTGGCAGTGCTTGGGGGACCATATGGGATGCCGGGGATCGAACCCGGGTCGGCCTCGTGCAAGGCAAATGCCCTACCTGCTGTGCTACCGCTCCGGCCCCTAGGCCAACATTATTGAACATTTCTACACCTGTGGATTGGCTCCTGTCCTGCATACCTGCAAGCTGGCCTATGGACCAGCAGTTCTAACCACTGCAGTAGAACAGTGGTTTTTGACCTTTGCACGGCATACCTACACTGGTCCATGGATCAGCTACTGAAGATCTTAAATCTAGGAGTCTAAGGACAACAATTTTATCTGATCCGAGCCCTCATAAGCTTCATTTTAACTTAATTATCTACTGAAAGACTATGCTTCATGTACAGTCACAGTCTGAGGAACTGGCAGATTAGGACTTGAATGTGTGATTTGGGGTAGAATTCAGCCCATCACTTTTGTCTTTCTTACCTTGGATAACAAAGAAGCAGGCAGATGATGCCACAGGAAGAATGAGGCAGGAGGTTCTCATCCCGTGTTGTAGACATCCAGATACCTCTGGGAGCTCCAGCACTATTGATCGAGATTGAATTTATAATCATCATCTAAATATGCCAATGGTTTAGATGATTTGTTTTTAAGTCTCATCTTCCTTCCTCCTTTGTTCAGATTATTCATTTATTCATTTTTCTTTTAAAAATTATTTATTTAATTAATTTATTTTAATAATGTAGGAATACTCCTATTTGTTCAGCCATTGATTAAGCTGATTGCATTTATTCATTTTTCATCCAGTTAATCTGCCCTTAGAAACTGCTATGTTTCAGGCTCTGTGCAGACACTGGGTAGGCAGGAGGAAACCAAGTAGATATTGTCCCAGTTTCATTTGGAGCTTAAAATAACATCAGTGAAGGCTGTCAGTAAACAAGTGAGCGAACAGAACTTCTCCATTGATATGTGCTGTGAGCAAATGAACATCTAAGAGTATCTTACTTGGAGGCAACAAATCATAGAAGGAAATATATATGCACTTATGCATATTTTCATATATATATCTGAGCTCACATCACGCAAACTTTAATAACATGTTAGTGATATCCTATAGAATGTCTTAATGACTCCTGCCAAAATGGAACAATCTTCACACTGTTTCCTAAATGAACATTTTTTGTGAGCATATTCAGCAGTTCTTCATAACAGACAATACATAATATATTCTTTTGGTTTATTTTGGGACAGAGATTGGGTCTTGTGATGGAAATATCCCAGATTTGGTGGTGGGAAGGTGTACTGGTGGTAGGATTGGTGTTTGAGTATTAAATGTAATCAAATATTGTGAATTTAAAAATTAAAAAAATAAATAAATAAATAAATAAATAAAGGAGTTGTTTATTAAAGAAGTGCATAGATAGGCTGAATGAGAGAACAAACACTGTAGGGGACAGTTACCTCTCAAATAATCTTTTGAAGTGAAAAATGGACATTTTATTGTCTTCAAACATATAGTCTTGGGGTCTGTGAAAAAGAATATAAACAAGAAAAATGTGTGCATAGTCTAGCATTTTTAAATAAATGACATCTCATATAAAAAAAGAATATCCTACTTGGATAATTTTTTGGTGGGGTAAGCTCAAGTAAGGAGTTTAGATTTTCTTCTAAATTAAAATATATTTCAGACTTGGACCATCCCACCTTACGTGAGTCATTTACAGAGGAGAAAAAGAGAAAGACATATAGAGACAGGCTCACAGTGACAGAGAAAGATTCTGGCTCTTACTTATTTTATGTGGAATCTCCTCTGCTCCACCTTTATTGCCCATGTGAAAAACATG
Organism: Sorex araneus; assembly: GCF_027595985.1. NCBI lineage: Eukaryota > Metazoa > Chordata > Mammalia > Eulipotyphla > Soricidae > Sorex > Sorex araneus. Next base: position 237,179,177 of record NC_073302.1, on the reverse strand, counting down.
ATAGCTCTGTTTTATTTTATATACTAATAATTATTCTATTGGTATATTGTTTTATATACTACTAATTATTATTATATTAGTATATTTTATATACTAATAATTATTAATATAATTATTATACTATTGTTATAATAATTATTCAGAACATCTAACAGATCAGAATGACAGCACTTCTGTCAGAATCAACAGTAATATTCTGTAACTACACATAAAGTCCTAGCCACCTTTCAAAAGGCTGCATTCTCATTAGAAATATTAACAAGATTAAGACTGCCCACTGCTAAATTTTCTGTATTACTACCTAAGTCTTAAATGTTCCTCTGGTTTTGCCATATTTACCATAAAAGGCTTTCTGAGTTGTCTGTTTGATTATTCCTTGAAAGTCACGTTTTTTCCTTGGATGGAGGAAGAAGATTGGAGCTTTCAGTCTAACCAAAAGGGGCAGCTTTTACAAAACTGAAAACCTGTGTTTTACCATGACATGGCTCAAAAGCACAGTTCATCAGATCCTTTTCAAAAGACCTTCCTTTCTGTTTTCAGGCAATTCTAGAAGATGGAGGTGGGGAGGGTATAGTCCAATGCCAAAATTTATCCATACTAGTTCTGTAATGCCACTCTTCGTACCGTAGTCATCTTGGGATTTTTAAAAATTCTATCATTTTTTAAAATAAAAAAATCCATCATCATTATCATTATCCGGTTGATCATCGATTTTCTCGAGCGGTCTCAGTAACGTCTCCATTCATCCTAACCCTGAGATTTTAGAAGCCTCTCTTTACTCATCTTCCCAACGGTGCTGAATTGGAGGCTCTTTCAGGGTCAGGGGAATGAGCCCCATCATCGTTACTGGTTTTGGCATATGAATACGCCACGGGGAGCTTGCCAGGCTCTCCCATGCCAGCAGGAAATTCTCGGTAGCTTGCCAGGTTCTCTGAGAGAGAGATATAAAAAATAATTTTTTAAAAAAACTGAATCACTGTGAGATACACAGTTGCAAAGCTATTCAATATCAGATTTCAGTCATATCATGTTCCAACACCCTTTCCTCCACCAGTGTACATTTCCCACTACCACTGTCCCCAGTTCCCTCCCACCAACCCCACCCCCAGCCTGCTTCTTTGGCAGGCACTTTATTCTCTCTGTGTCTCTCTGTCTCTCTGTGTCTCTCTGTTTCTCTGTTTCTCTCTCTATCTGTCTGTCTCTTTCTCACTTTCACTGCCACCCTAGGGGCATTATGGTTTGCAGTACAGATATTGAAAGATTATCTTATTTGTTCCTTTACATTTCAGCACACAGTTTTTATTCAGAATGATCATTTCCAACTACCATTGTTATAGTGGTTCCTTCTCTATCCCAACTGCCTTCTGCCTCATCACATGAGGCATGCTTCCAACCATGGACCAATCCTCCTGGCAAGTGTTTACCCTGTTCTTGGGTATTAGTCTCATAATATGTTTTATGTACCACAAATGAGTGCAGTCATTCTACGTCTGTCTCTCTCCTTCTGATTCATTTCACTCAGCATAATACTCTCCAGGTCCATCCACTTAAAAGTAATTTCATTACTTCATTTTTCCTAACAACTGTGTAGTATTCCATTGTGTAGATGTACCATAGTTTCTTTATCCATTCATCTTTTCTCAGCTACTTGATTTGTTTCCAGATTCTGGGTATTGTGAATAGTGCTGTAATGAACATACAAGTGCAGATGGCATTTCTGCTGTGTATTGAGCCTACAGGGTCATATGAAAGTTCAATTTCTAATTTTTTGAGGAATGCCCATGTTGTTTCCCCAAAAGGCTTTAGCAGTCGCATTCCTACAAACAATGAATGAGAGACCATTTCTCCCTGCATCTACGCCAACACGGGTTGTTCCTGTTCTTTTTGATATGTGCCACCTTCTGTGGTGTATGGTGATACCTCATTGTTGTTTTGATTTGCCTCTCCCCGATGATTAGCGATGTAGAACTTTTTTCATGTGCCTTCTGACCATTTATATTTCTTCTTTAAGAAAGTTTCTGTTCATTTCATTGCCCCATTTTCTGATGGGATTGGATATTTTTTTCTTGTAGAATTCAACCAGTACCTTGTATATCTTTGATATTAATTCCTTATCTGAAGGGTTTCCCATTCAGAAGGCTGACTTGGTAACCTAGTCACTGTTTCTTTTGAGGTGCAGAAGCTTCTTAGTTTCAGGTATTACCATTTGTTTATTTTGTTTCCACTTGCTTGGTTAGTTGTGTTTTGTTTTTAAAGGTGCCTTTAGCTTCAATGTCATGAAGAGTTTGGCCTACATTGTCTTCCATGTACTTTATGTATTCAGGTCTGATGTTGAGGTCTTTAATGCATTTTGTTCTGACTTTTGTGCCTGGCATTAAAGAGAAATCTGAGTTTGTTATTCTTTTGCGTGTCCAGTTTTCTCAGCACCACTTGTCGAAGAGGTTTTCCTTGCTCCACTTCACATTTCTTGCTTCTTTATCAAAGATTAAGTGGACATTTATTTGAGGGTCTGTGTCAGGGTCTATGCAACTTTATTCCATTGGTCTGAAGGTCTGGTCTTTATCATGGTATTTATTCTGATACCATGCTGATTTATTTCTACCGCTTTGTAGTACAGTTTGAAGCTCGGGAAGGTGATGCCTTCCATCTTCTTTATCTCAAGAATTGTTTTAGCTATTCGTGGGGTTTTGTTGTTCCATATTAATTTCAGGAGTGTGTGATCTATTTCTTTGAAAACTGTCGTGAGTATCCTTATAGGGACTGCATTGAATCTGTATAATGCTTTGGGGAGTATTTCCATTGTGACAATGTTAATCCTCCCAATACATAAGCAGGGGATGTGTCTACATCTCCATGTTTCCTCTTTTATTTCTTGAAGTGTGATTGGTAGTTTTTTTTTTTTATACAGGTCCTTCAAGTTAAGCTGATTCTGAGGTACTTGATTTTCTGAGGCATAATTGTGACCAGTGTTGTTTCTCAATGTCTCTTTCTTCTCTCTCATTACTTGTATATAGGAAAGCCATGGGGTTTGGGGTGTTGGTTTCGTAGACTGACATTTTACCATAAAAACCTATTGTTTCTAAGAGCTTTTTTTGTAGAATCTTTAAGATTTTCTGAGTATAGTTTCATGTCATCTGCAAATAGTGATAGGTTTACTTCTTCCTTTCCTATCTGGTTGCTTTTGATATCTTTTTCTTTCCTAATTACTAGGGCAGGTATTTTCAGTACTATATTGAATTGAAGTCATGAGAGTGGGCAACCTTGTCTTGTGCCCAAACTTAGAGGAAAGGCTTTTAGTTTTACCCCATTGAGAATAATGGTTGCTGAGGGCTTAGTCATTGTTGATTTTAAATTCCAGTTCTGCACTTTCAGGGTTCAGCCTGTCTCCCCCACAAACACAGAACTTGTACTTGCCCTCAGCCCCTCATACCCAAAGCTTTGGTAAAAATCATCTCAATATTGACTTCCAATTCACTGAACTGAGTCTTCTTTCTTCCAGAATAAGAAAAATTCAGTCAATTCCAAGAACTGGGTACTGAATGAGTTATCCACATTAAGCTAGCCCATGTGGACCCACTGATCCCAAGGGTATATACCCTAGTACCATGGATTCACCCTTATTTTGGGTGAGTTACTGCTTGTGGTAAATCACTAAGAGAAGTAGAGAAAATGAAATGCTTTGAGAAATAGTCAGAAATTACCTTTATTCGGGGCTGGAGTGATAGGACAGTGGGTAGGGCGTTTGCCTTGCACGCAGCTGACCCAGGGTTGATTCCCAGCATCCCATGTGGTCCCCTGAGCACCGCCAGGAGTAATTCCTGAGTGCAAAGTCAGGATAACCCCTGTACATCGCCAGGTGTGACCCAAAAAGCAAAAAAAAAAAAAAAAGAACTTTTATTTTCATTTACACCATTGTTTGCAGGATTTATGAGCAGGGGGCCTGTTGTACACATTTATTAATATAGATATTATTTGATATTACTTTGCTTGATAATTTGGTGTGTTATATTACATGGTAGAAAAAATCAAATTGCAGCACAACACACTCTTTTTTATTTATTCATCCAATATTCCTTAATCACCTATATGCCACCATTGTTCTAAATATCTGAGTTATAGCAGGGAATATATAACCCTAACCCTAACCCACATATAGCTTAAATCTTGGTGTACTGGGAGACTGTGAACATTTAAATATATACTGTAAAGAAAGTGAAATGTGCTTTCAATTAAACTGAAGCAAGTAAAGGATAAAAACAGACATTTGAAATTATACTTCAAACAATTATTGAGGTGAAGGAATCTTGAGTCACACCCAGCGGTACTCAGGAGGCTATTCCTGACTCTTTGCTCAGGTATGACCCTTAGTGATGCTTGGGAGACTGTATAAAATGTCAGGGATTCAAACTCATGTCAGTCACAAGGCAAGCACCTTAACCCTATCACTTGGGCCCCTGAAATATTATCTTTAGAACTACCATCAGCAAAGGTCTGGTTGATTGACAGAAGCCTAAGGAAGAGATGTAATAAACCATATGGCCATTGGAAGGACAGTTCAGGTCTAGAGAAAGGTAAGTGCAAAAGCTCTTGGTTTGGCCTGTTTAAGAATAGCAAGGAGATTGCTGTGGGTGGGATGGAGTAAGTTAGTTCTTCTTCATGGCTGGTATTTGAGAAAGAATAACAAAATAAGACTGAGTTTTATGAGACTTGCCTTGTTATTGCTGCTGCCCTTGTTGTTAACAGTTGCATAAGAAAGATTTCTTTTATAAGTCTATGCTCTTGGCTGTGTAAGGAATTAATCCCAGAGTGTATGTGTGACTGTCTACATGTATGTGTGTGTGTGAAAAAAGGGAGCAATTGAGACAAAAAAATTGATGTTTAAATGTGAGCATGTGAAAATTAATAGTCTCTCTCATTAAAAAAATTATACACACAGACCTTTTTAGTCTGTTCTGCAATCTATTACTATCAGTCAGTCTCACAAACACTGTTATTTTCATACTCCAAGAAAAGGACAGGTATTGGGTTAGGGCCAGAGCCTTTGAAATTTCAATAAGAACCCTAGTTCCTGAGGCTGGAGAGTTAGTAAAGCAAATAGGACACTTGTCTTGCATGATTTCAATTCGGGTTCCTTCCCCAGTATCCCATATGGTCCCCTAAGAATCACCAGGAGTCATATTTGATTGAAGAGCCTGGAGTAACCCCTGAGCATTGCTGAGTGTAGCCCAAAAAACAACCACCACCACAACAGCAACAACAAAAAGAACAGATGAAAGCAAACAAATAAACAAAAAAGAACCTTTCTTCTTTACAGGTTTCCCCATAGCTGTGTTCAGTTACCGAAGGAGGTATCTTTTGGGGAACAGGAAACTTAACAAGCAAACACTGGGGTGAGGTTACTTCCTGAGGCCAACTTTCAAACACAAAGTAAGCCTTCCCTGAGGTCTGTTAGTCCACATTGGGCTCCATGCACCCTGAGAAATGTTGGGAAATTTTTTGGTTGCAATGCAAATACTTCTCAGATTTCCAAGTGTTTCCATGTCAGGTACTGGCAGGCCAGTGTCAGTATATGGAACGCTGTGCCAGGGTAGCCTGACTCAGCTTGTCCAATCTAAGTGATTTTCTAAGTGGAAGCTGAGATTGAGATGTTTTTTACCAAGTGGGACAGCCCATTGGGGTCATGGCTGACAGCCAACACACTGGTGACCTTAGAGGGCTTTTGCAGTTTGAGCAAGTCCATAAAATCACAACTGCTTCAGTTAGGCACTACCACCAGCAACACTATCACTTTAGTTTGTTCTAAGAGGACGGTTTGCAACAGTGAAAAATGTTTGCAGGCTGGAGCGATAGTACAGCCATAGGGTGTTTGCCAACCTGGGTTCAATCTCCAACATCTCATATGGTCCTTTCTGCACCACTAATCGTAATTCCTGGATGCAGAGCCAGCGGTAATGCCTGAGCATCACCAGACGTGACCCATAAAGCCAAAAAAAAAAAAGTGTTTGTATTCATTCTTTGACTCTAAACATCCTAAATACCTGTTTCTTCATGTATAAAATTCTCAGATATGTTGTGGACCTTCATAGTATATGAAGGTATATCAATTACTAGTTGCTTTTTGGTGGGGGGAAATAGTCAAAGTGAGACACGGTGGTCTTTCTTTTATTTATTTGGTTTTTGAATCACACCCAGTGTTGCACAGGCCTTACTCTTGGCTCTGAACTGAGGGATCACTCCTAGCATGCTCATGGGGACCATTTTCGGTGCCAGGGATTGAACTCAGGTTGGCTGCATGCAAGGCAGATGCCCTACAAGCTCTGCTATCATCAGGCCTCCACAGTGGTCTTTCTATGCTGCTCTCTGAAAGATCAATGAGGTCACAGAATCTCAGCAATATGAAGCCTTATTGAGAACAAGTATTTGTAGAACTGTATAATATCTAATCAATTGTATACCCTATATCTACTTGGTTTCTAAGGAATAAACATAGGGTATTTAAGGAAATTTTGTAATAGTGGAAGATTTCAAAATTATATCTAGAATTTATATCATTCTTTATAGGATATTTTAATAAAAGGCATTATTTCATGTTGTGATTTATAATCTTCCATTTGTATGAAATACTTCCCATTGTTTCCCTTGATCTCTGCAGAAAAAAATCAATTGACAGATTGTGAAGTATACAATAATATGCTTTATGTATTTAATGTTTTGAAATGGATGCTATCAGGGCTGGAGAGATAGTATAGCAGGTAGAGAGCATGCTTTGCACGCGGCCAACCCAAGTTCAATTCATAGCATCCCATATGGTCCCCCAAGCACTGTGAGGAGAAATTCTTAGTTCAGAGCCAGAAGTAACCCCTGAGTGTTGCCAAGTATAGCCCCAAAATAATGGGATGCTATCATAATCCACTGTTTATGGATCCATTCAGAAAAATAAACCTCAGCTAACATCTTTCAGAATTTGTTCATGCTAGCCACCACCCTAGATGGCTGGTGATTCAGAGGTAAAGCAATTACCTTTCTCTTTTTCAGCAGGCTCACAGTTGAGAGGGGAGGCAGACAAGCAAACTAATAATTGCAAACCATCAGGCACAACTAGAGACCAGAGGGAAAAAACATTTTACTAAGCCTGGGGAAGTCAATCAGAGATTCTCAGAAAAATAGGTGAGAGTTAGATCTGGTAAACAGATCAAGATGGGTATTGAACCTCAGGTCCCCACCAAAGGAGATTTGGGTCAGTTCTAGAGAGCTTAGGTTTGATTTTTTTGTTTGGTTGGTTTTTATTGTTGTGTTTTGCTTTTGGGAACACATCTGATATATACTCAGGGATTACTTCTGGCTCTGCACTCAGATATTACTCCTGGCAATGCTTGTGGGACTATATGGTATCTCAGAGATTGAATCCAGTTCATACACATGCAAGTCAAACTCCCAACATGCTGTACTGTCACTTTGCCTCATAGGTCTGAATATCTCATCTAGCTACTGATTTGGGCTTGGCTCAGTGACTAACAAGAACTGCCCCTCCCAGATCCACTGGACTTTGATTATTTTTCAGAACTCCTTTTCATCCCCCTGTCTGCTCGCCTGCATTTCCCATCTCTCCAGTACTTTGCTGGGAAAATAGTCCCAACTGCAGTTGACATGGCCAGAGATTGTGTCAGAAATAAGACACTAAGATAATCAGGACTATTTTCTTTCAGCTTTTCTTTCCCTGTGGTTTATTCGCCTCCCTATTCTGCCATCTTACTCTTCCTCTGCTTCTTTTCACCAAAATAGGGATTTTTTTAAACCAGTATCTGAGAGCCTGAAAAATTATGAACAGCTTCTGTTAGTGAAGGATGAACGACTGGTGTGTTCTCCCTCAGCAGTGCTTAGAATATTTCTCAGTCATTACTCAAACAGCTTCTCAGGCAGCAGTTACTTACTGCATGTCTTCCATGTGCTGTGTGTATTGCGTTTGCCAGGGTCACAAAGAAAATGATGGTGAATATAACAAATTTGGGACCTAACCTAGTAGAATTGATAATCTGTAGAGGGAGGAAAGAATATTAAAAGCAAGCTTACAACATAACTACAGATGAACAACTATATATGATAGACTAATTTTTAAAAAAAAAAAAATGAAGGTATGAGAAATTTTAACAGTGATCCTGGATTTAGACCAGGATGTCAAGAAAGCCTTATCTGAGAAATAGTGCTGAGGTGGGTAGAAAGTCCAACAAGATATGTATGGCCCAGAGAAGAAAAGGGGGTCTGTGGAAAGTAGAGAGTCACCTGAGGTGGAGGCTGGTGTGGTGACTGGAGATGAAAAATGCAGAGAGTAGAGATTGGCAGAGTCTAGCTATGCCAGGTCTAAAGAGCCAGGAAAACAGGGGTGATGAAAGGAAAGCCAAGAGAGTCAAAAAGGATGGGGTTCCATAGAGTCAGATGCCATTTAAGTTCCAGATAACCATTCTCACTGATTAGTTGGAGGTCACTCACCGCCTCAGCGGGAACGTGGCCTCAGAAAACAGACTGTCGTGGGCTAAAGGGGAAATGAGGGAGGCAGACAGGAGCACTGAAAAGTTTGTGGAGGCAGCTGTATTGAGGCACTAAGCTGTCAGTGAAAATCAGGAAGAAAAGTTAGAAAGTAGAGGTTTGTCTTTGTTGTTTGCTTGTAAGATAAGAGGTGTTGGATATTTTTGTGAAGAGAGAAAGATCTCACAGAAAGAGAAATGTTAAGACATATAAGACCACAAGGAGAGTGTAGCCTCAGATAAAGAGGCAGGGATGGGGTCACAAGAGTCCTTTCCTTGATCCCTACAAAAGAGAGAATTTGAGGAGACTTGGGATTTATGGCAGGTAAACAGTATCAATCCTGTTTGCTGCCATCTATGAGGAAAGGTGTCCCAGGGGTGGTGGGTGGAAAGAAGAGGGAGGCTCTGACAGGGAAAACAGAGGACTCACCTCAGGAAAACATTGTGAGTACTGACTCCGGGATCTGTGTGCAGTTTCTAGTCACCTCCCCAGCTGCCCCATTGATCTTGTCATCGTCTACAGATGCATGGGAGGTGCTTTGACTTTTCCCCAACTCAAGCTGTGCCACTTTTTTTTTCTTTTTGGGTCACACCTGGCGATGCACAGGGGTTACTCCTGGCTCTGCACTCAGGAATTACTCCTGGCGGTGCTCAGGGGACCATATGGGATGCTGGGAATCGAACCCAGGTCGGCCACGTGCAAGGCAAGCACCCTACCTGTTGTGCTATGGCTCCAGCCCCAAGCTGCGCCACTTTGTTGAATTTCCTGATCAATGTTTTCTCACGGTATTCTCAATACTCAGTGTATTCTCACCTGGAGACAGAGTATTTTGTTCTCATAATCTTCACTATCTGTTTTAGTTCTAATTAATTTCATGATCCTTTCTTCTTTTTCAAATTGTTCATAGTCCTTGGACTCATAGTTTGAAAGGGACATGATTTTGAATCTGGCTTTTCTGGTTGTTTAGATTTCTAACTGCAGCTCTTAATTCAGCTCTTAATTCAGTATACCTGCAATCTGATTTGTATAGATTGCTTGAAAGAGTTGGATCTTTTATGCAATGACACTGTTTATAAAAGAAAAATCTAGGGCTCAGAGAGCTTTGAATGCAGCCATCCTGGATCTGAGCCCCCTGGTGCTACATATGATCTTCTGAGCACTGCCAGGAAAGATCCTTGAGCACAGAGCTAAGTCCTGAATACTTCTTGATGTAGACCAAATACTCCCAATTAAAAAAATTAAAATACAAATATTTGCCTAATTTTTTCCATTCTCTCTCTCACATCCACTAACATATTTGCAATATTTTTATCATGGCTGGAAGGTCTAGTAATTTTTAATTTTCTCTCTTTCCCTCCTATTACATGCCTGGCAGTCACCAAGAAGCTGCTTCTTATGTCTCTTGTCTTTGCATTGCATTTAGTTTCTGCTGTGTTTGCTTGTGCTCTCCAGATTCTTGTAGCTTTGCTTCACATCCACAGTTATCTTCTGATGACAATTTGAAGCAAAGTATGTACAATCATCTTCCCCTTATCCATCCATCCATATTATGGATCTTTCCAATCTTGGAAGGATAAGGAAGGGGCCTCACATCTTGTGAGTGTCTCTCTTAGGTCTTCCTTATGCTGTCTGATGTTAACCTGGTAGTGACCTTTCTTCTAACAGGATTGGTCCCTGGACCAATCTGTTTGGAGCGTTCGTCCAGATATTCAGTAACTTCTTAAAAATACTCAGAGTCAGTTCTGGGTATCCTCATTCCCTGCATAAGTTTGAGATGGCTCAGAGTTATCACTGTAAACCATATGAACACAAATAAAGTAAACACACTTGTGAAAAAGGTAGTTCCCCGAGTTGCTCCAGATAATGAAATGAGCGTGACTCTGATGAGAACTTGACTCCTGGCAGGGAGGTATCCTTCGTCCTTGAGTCCAGCTGTGAAGGAAGGCTCCTTCCCCACTAGATGGAGATGTAGTAGCACTGTAAGGTGGTCAGATGCTTCTGGAGAGAAAAAGTCTTTCTATAGCCAAGATATTCATGTTTTCTTTTAATTTCAGAAATTCACATATAAAATTAAACTTTTTAAAGTGACAATTCAGTAGCATTTAGTACAGTGTTGTAAAACACCACCTCCACCTGGCTCCAACCCTTAGTCACTCCAAAGTCCTAACTCAGGACCCTTCCACAGATTTGCTCCATTCCCCTCTGCCCCTGAGCACTGGGAGCAGCCAGTCCGTATCTCGTCTCTCTGGATTTTTGTTAGGTCAAAATATATTTGTTATACTTCTTGAGTTTCACTTCTTTCACATAACACCAAGTTTCTGTGGTTCATATAGTACATTTTCATACTTATTCCTTTTCATGACAAAGATGTCAAGATATCACAATTTCTTTACGCATTTGTCCACTAATGGGTGTCTGAGCTGTTTACATGTTTGGGCTACTGTGAATAGTGCTTCTATGTATGAATATATTTGTTTGTGTTCCTGATTTCCATTCATTGAGGGGTATCTATCAAAAGTGGAAGAGTGTATTATATGATCAGTCTATGTTTAACTTTTCAAGAAGTAACTTAGTGGTTTTGCGCAACTGGACCATTTTTGCTTTCTCAGCAGTGATGTAGATGATTTTCAAACTACTTTTAACTATTATTCACAATTTTAAAATGTCATATGTACTGCAAACATGCATTCACATGTATGTGTATACTTACATAATATATATGTATATGTGCTATATATGTATAATGACTAAAGTTCTTGAAACAGTCTTCATGCTTACAAAATTTTTTATTTGTTTACTTTTGTGTCACACTGGCAATATTGGCTCAGGGATCACTCTTTAAGGGGTTCCAGGAACCATATGTGGTGTGTGGGATCAAACCTGGACCAAATGTAGGAAAGCACCTTACCCGCTCCAGCTATCTCTCCCATGCCATTATATGATATATTTTGTTGTTTCTTCCTCTTATGTGTTCCCTTCTATTCCTATTAGAAAAAAATATGGTGGTTTTGACTTACCAAATTGATTCTGCAAAGCAAACCAAAAACTTAAAAATTAGATGAAAGGGTTAACATCCACTATATAAAAGATCAATATCAGTAAATCCAAGGACCCCATAAAAATGGTCAGCAGAGGGGGCTAGAGCAATATCACAGCTGGTAGGGCATTTGCCTTGCATGCAGCTGACCTGGGTTCTATTCCCAGCATCTCATGTGGTCCCCTGAGCACTGCCAGGGGTAATTCCTGAGTGCAGAGCCAGGAGTGACCCCTGTGCATCTCCAGGTGTGACCCAAAAAGCAAAAAAGAGAAGAAGGCCAACAGAAAAGAACACAGTTCTCTGAAGGAGACAGCAGAATGGACAGTAGGCATATGAAAAAGTGTCCATCATCACTTACTATCAGGAAGATCAAAATCAAGATGTCAGTGAGATTTTACCTCATACCACTGAGAGTGACATATATCAAAATGTCTACAAAGAATCTGTAGTAGTAGAGAATCTCAAGTTCAATAAAGTCAGAGGACAAGGACAGATACCAGATATTCTCACTACCTGTGGTATATGTATAACACGTCAAGGATATCAGGTATTGTAAGTATCAGAGATTGGCAACCGTTGACTCTAGATTCACTGTATCAATGTTGTTCATCAGTTTCTCGAGTGAGCACCAGTAACATCTTCATTCATCCCTGTTGCATGCTAGTAGTAGCCCAATGGTGTCTGTTCACTCCAGGAACACATAGAGCATGTTATTGTTACAGTTACTGTTTTTGTATATCAAATACACCACGGGTAGTTTGCCAGGTTCTGCCATGCCATGTGGGCAGGATATCCTGGGGCCCTTTAAGCCTGTATATAAGAGAGTACGAGCAAGTGTGTTAAAACCAAGCACATGTGTTCTGCTTTAGGTACATCAGTGGGCTAGAGTCTAAGAGGTCGCTCCAGGAAAAATTGCATCACTCTTTTCCGGGAGCTTTGTTTTATAGTCTCTGGATCTTGGCCATTGATGCATTACATGGCACTGGAGGCAGTTTGTGGGTGTGATGGCTAAGTTACTGAAAACCTGGGGATCTGGGTGGAGGAGGCCCAATCCTGATCTGAGAAGGCTTGGAGATCTCAGCCACAGGTCTCACATATTGGGGTTCCTCTGTTGGTTCCTTTATGGGTGGGGCTTGTCCAAACGTGTGGAGAGAGGGGTAGGAGACAGGGGTCTGGGGGTGTCTGTGGTGTGCAGGCAAGTGCCTGTATATCTCTAAATCCTAGACCAACACCACTGAAAGCATGAGACACAAACTATAGTAATTAAATTTAAAATGTATCTGTCAAGTAATCAGGTTGGGAGGTAGGCGAGAACCTGGGGTCATGGTAGAGGGATACGGTCATTAGTAGTAGGATTGGAGGTGGGAACATTGTCTGTTTAAAACCCAGTTATATCCCCACCTGTTTCTATACCAGGCACCTTTCTTTTCTGTTTCTCTCTCTCATTTTAGGCATTATGGCTTGCAATACAGATGCTGAAGGGTTGTCATGTATATTTCTTTACCTACTTTTAATGCTTAGTTCTTGTCCAGAGTGATCATTTCCAACTAGTATTGTCATAATGGACCCTCCTCTATCTTAACTACCCTCCATCCTCCACATCCTTATGGTAATTCCCAACCAGTCCTCCTGACCCATGTTCTCTGGCCTTGAATATTAGTTTCATACTGTTTTATTTTATATCCCACAAATAAATGCAGTTATTCTCTATCTGTCCCTTTCCTTCAAACTCATTTCACCCAGCATAATATTTTCCAAGTCCATCCAATTATAGGCAAATTTCATGACCTCATTTTTCCTACCAGCTGTATGGCAGTCCATTGTGTAGATGTACCATAGTTTCTTTACCCATTCATCTGTTTTCAGACACTCAGGTTGTTTCCAGATTCTGGCTATTGTAACTTGAAAGGGTGGGAGGGAAACTGGGGACCCTGGTGCTGGGAAATTACACTGATGAGGGATGGGTGTTGGAACATTGTATGACTGAAATACAATCATAAACAGTTTTGTAATGTTCTATCTCATTGATGATTCAGTAAAAAAATGGGAGAATAAAAAAGATTAATTTGTATAAGCATATTTTTTATGAGCTCAGTTTGAACATTATACATTTTTAAAACTTATTTTTCCAGTAATTTAGATAAATAAGGTTGCTTAATGTTTATTGTTATATCTATTTACATGTTCAATAAATCAAATAAAGTGATTAGAAAAAAATGAAAAAACAAAAACAAATAAACAGAAACACTTACTTATAGACAACTTCATAAATCATGGTATCTAAATTTTAAAAAATTTAAAGATAGGGTAAAAGTTAACTAGCTCTTAAGATAAGAGTACAATTCTAAGTGTATACAATAATGTAATATATTTCCTTTTCATTGGGATAGACAAGTAATTTAAGATATTATGCATTATCTTATAAGTAAATGCATATTTAGAATGATGAGCTTATTTAACATATACAGATGATGTTTCCTATATCATATACTCAAACATGGACAATTTATATCACATAGAAATATGAGTTATATTATATATACTTGAATGTTTGAAGCTTGTAGCTAACAAGTGTTGTACAGACAGGCAACAAAATTTTCTGGTGCATATGATAATTAAATTTCTAAGGAAAGTTGTGTGATAAATATATTTTTGAATTACTTTATTTTTTAAATATCATTTGAAGTACTTCAGAATAGAGCAAAATGTTGAAGGATATCATAGAGTAATAGAAAACAACTGGTAAAGTAGAGTACAGAGAATTTATTTTTATTCATTAAATAAGATAATTATTAAGAGCAAAGAATAAGAATCTTCTCAAACATGCACCAAATATTTGTGATCATTTTCAAGAAACTACTAAAGCTGAGCTCCCTGGAAAGAATGATCTTTAGGAACAGTAGAGATTAGTGGTCAGACCACACACTCTCAAGTGGGATTATAGGCTTTAATGGGGAAAAAAAAAAAATATATATATATATATATTTTTTTTTTTTTTCGGTGTGAGGGAGACATTCATCTTGGGATGCTCAGTGGTTACTCCTGGCTCTGCACTCAGGAATTACACTTCTCAATGCTTGGGGGATGGTATGGGATATCGGAGTTTAAACACAGGTCAATTGTCTGCAAAGCTAGTATGTTATCTGCTATGCAATATCTCCAGCTTGCTTCCAAGCCCAAATGCATCTTATTCATCATTATCCCCTTTTATTCAGGCCAGAGTGATAGTACTACGGGCCAACCGGGATTGAATCCCTGGCACCCCACATGGTCCCCTGAGCACCACTAAAAGTATTCTAGATACACTAGAGCCAGGAGAAAACCCTGAGCACAGCCAGGTGTGACCCCAAATCAAAAGAAAACTAGCACATTTTCAGTTTGAATATAAGGCAGCAAACACAGTGAGAGCAGACCTCTAACTTGGCTACAAATAGAAGTATTTGTAGCCAAGTTAGATATTCTCATTCCATTATGATTGCTTTAGGTTGATCTAAATATTGGTTATATTCATCATTTTTAAAATTATCTCATTTATTAAGCTTGCATCTGGTTTATTCTTTAGTATATTATTAAGTAAATACTCATGGATATGTATAATGCCAAAATTATGTGAATATTTAACTTGCTGGCAATTTTTTTAAAATACTGGTTTCCATTTCATCCTTAAAGATACTTTTGGCTTCAGTGTCATGGAGAGTTCTGCCTACATATTTCTCTGTGTACCTTATGGATTCATGTCTGATATTGAGATCTTTAATCCAATTTGATCTGACTTTTGTGCCTGGAGGTCAGAACTCTGGAGGTGAATGTTCATTTTTTTGCAGGTAGCTATCCAGTTTTCCCAGCACCACTTATTGAAGAGACTTTCCTTCTTCCACTTTACATTTCTTGCTCCTTTGTCAAAGATTAAGTGGTCATATACTAGGGTGTCTGTGACAGAATATTCAGCTCTGTTCCATTGGCCTGCAGGTCTGTTTCTAGCCGAATACCATGCTGTTTTAATTACTACTGTTTTGTAGTACAGTCTGAAATTGGGAAAGGTGATGCCACCGATCTTCTTTGTCCCAAGAATTGCTTTAGCTATTTGTGGGGGTTTATTGTTCCATATGAATTTCAGGAATGTTTTGTCTATTTCTTTGAAAAATGTCATGGGTATCCTGATAGGGACCGCATTAAATTTGTATAGTGCTTTGGGCAGTATTGCCATTTTGAAACAGTAACCAGAATACAGAAAGAGCCCACAGAATGGGAAAGAATATTTATCCAGTACCCATCTGATAAGGGATTAATATCCAGGATATAAAAGACACTAGTAGAATTATACAAGTAAAAAACCTCTAACCCCATCAAAAAAATGGTGAGAAGAAATGAACAGGTTTCCTCAAAAAAGAAATACAAATGGCCTAAAGGCACATGAAAAAATGCTCCACATTCTAGTCATCAGGGAGATACAAATCAAAACAACAATGAGATATCATCTCACAGCACAGAGACTGGCACACATTCAAAAGAACAAAAGCAACCAGTGCTTGCATGGATGTGGGGGGAAAGGGACGCTCTTTCACTGTTGGTGGGAATGTCGACTAGAGCAGCCTTTCTGGAAAACAATATGGACAGTCCTTCAAAAACTAGAAATAGAGCTTCCATATGACCCCGCAATATCACTTCTGGGAATATATCCCGAAGATGCAAAAAAGCACAGTAAAAATGACATCTGTATTTATATGTTCATTGCAGCACTATTCACAGTAGCCAAAATCTGGAAACAACCCAAGTGCATGAGAACAGATGATTGGTTAAAGAAATTTTGGTACATCTACACAATGTAATACTATGCAGCTGTTAGGAGAGATGAAGTCATGAAATTTGCATGTAAGTGGATAGACATGGAGAGTATCATGCTAAGTGAAATTAGTCAGAAAGAGAGGGACAGACATAGAAAGACTGCACTCATTTGTGGAATATAAAACAATATAACATGAGGCTGACACCCAAGGACAGTAGATATAAGGGTCAGGAAGATTGCTCCATAGCTGGAAGCCTGCTTCATGAGCAGATGGGAGAAGGCAGCTGGAATAGAGAAGGGATCACTAAGAAAATGATGGCTGGAGGAATCAGTTTGGATGGGAGATGTGTGTTAAAAGTAGATAATGGACCAAACATGATAACCTCTCATTAACTGTATTGGAAATCATAATGCCCCAAAGTAGAGAGAGAGTATGGGGAATATTGTCTGCCATGGAGGCGGGGGGGAGGGGGGTAGGGTAGTATACCAGGGATATTGGTGGTGGGGAATATGCACTGGTGGAGGGATGGGTGTTTGATCATTGTGTTATTGTAACCCAAACTATCTCATGGTCATTCAATAATTTTTTTTTTTAAATACTGGTTTCCTTTGAAATCCCATGTATTTTGTCTTAGTCAAAGAAGAAGCTTGTGGACTTTGCTAGACTGCCAAATGGGTTCATGGCATAAAAATAATAATTCAGAAAGAATAATAATCCAAGGGTGGAGAGATAGTGTATGGGTTAAGGTGCTTGTCCTCCATCCCACTGACCCTGTTTTGAATTACTTGCACCATTTATTTATTTAGTATGGTCCCCTGAGCACTCCCAGTGGTCCCTCCTGAGCACAGATCCAGGAGTATCCCCTGAGCACTGCCAGATACCCGAACACCAAAGTAACAATAATTCAGCTCCAATAGCAGTGTTGTCTGAAAAGGGAGCCACTAGTCACTTGCAGCCGTTAAGTATTTGGAATGTGGTGAGACCACATGGACCTGACAGTGCTATAATATACACACTATCTTCCAATGTTTAGTGCAAAAATTAGTAAATGTCCCACTGACAATTTCATACTTATTGCATGTTGAACAAACAATTTTTGGTACACTGGGTTAAATAAAATGTGGTAAAATCAGTCTCACCTGCTTATTTTTAGTTTTAAGTATAGGTACCAGAACATTCTAAATTGCATATGTGACTCACATTACATTTCTCTTGACTGTCCCTGGCCTAGAGTCAGATCCAAGTTCCAATCTTGACTCTATCACTTAACCACCAATTAACTTCATTGCTTTGTCACATCCTAACTGTCAGGTACCCCTAAGTCTGAATTTCTTCATCTCTAAAAGTAGATATAAGGTCAAGGAAGAGATTATTATCTTGTTTTATCTCGATCTAGCTTTCATCCTAATTCATTTTTTATTATCAGAAATGTCATATTATCATATCCATAAGCTCCACAGAAGGTTCACATCCATGTTATTTTTATCTGCTTTTCTACCTTTTTTTGAACCACAGAATTTATATAATTTACATGAAAGTGATATACAAAGGTAAGGATTTAGAACTTTGTAGACAAAATGAACTTAAAAATAAATTTTGAGCATAAGGGAAAATTCCCTTGGAGAGTAAAGAAAATGAAAATTAAGTCTTAAAGTGGACTTGAGTAATAGGCAGACTGCAGTTGCCACCCATCCTGTATTTATCCAGAGAGGCTGAAGTAGCCTCTGGATAAGACCCAAGCAAACCACCAGAACATTCCTAGAATTTGGAAAAGGCCACTTGAGTAGCAGGGGAAATTTGGTAAATCCCTACGCACCAAACTAATGTCCTACGGGCTAGATTCAATAGCTGAATAGATAAAACTGTGTTTCTTAAGAATGAAAGGAAAAGGAGGGAATTCTGCCCATTTTGTTCCTCTGATCTTGATGCTGATGAAGTCCGAAGCACCTACCTTTAGCATCCTGGTAATACAAAGCTCTTTTATCTTTAACCTTCTTTGAGATGATAGAACAGCTTTCTGTAGACACTAGGTAGTGTTTATTATAGACACCTTATAAATAAGAGCTTTCTTCAGACTCATTAATGGATCACTGTGGCCAGTATCTGGTGGAATTAGAGCTGATGGGGAAGCTTGGGTTTCTCCAGAGCTAACATCGTGAGGATCCGAATCATGAGCCTGTTTCCCTGGGCTTCTCAGAGTGACCTCACCCACGCTGCTGGTCTGCAAAGATCATTTATTCTCCCTTCTGGCTACTGAGCTGAGCCATGCATTTGGAATTGCTCTCCCACTAGCTTACTAAGCTACTCCCTTCCATCCTTCAGCTGGTTTCTAACAGCCCCACCCTCCTACACAAAGCCCTGTCTGTCTGGTCAAAGTAGAGTGGTGATTTCCCCACCCTTTCTGAAAACATGCCTTGCAAGACTTTCTCTACCCTCCAAAATATAGTTGCCCCATTCACAGTTACATTTTCTACCACGTCTTCATGGTGCCTGTGGGTAGAAAATGTGATGTATGCACTCCTCAGCTTCATTGGCTTTGGGCGCAGACTACAGTCTTCTAGGGAAAGGAATCTAAAGTCTCCTTTTGAAGATGTTGACAGTTTAATCAGTGATGGTCATTGAGTGGATGCTTCCTTTAAAAGCATTAGTTCTAAAGAAAGAATGCTCTTTGTGTGTTTTAAATTCAGAAAAGTTCAGCTTCTCTTAAGCTCAATGACAATAGTCTGGTTTTCAGCTTTGGTTTATCCCAGGTTTATGGGATTTTTCCAGTTATATGATTTCTAGTAGTTTCCTTCTAAACTGAACAATATCATTTATCAGTTTCACAGTAGACAGTTTGATCATTTTCATATTGACTTAGCTCTTTCTAACTCCCAATTATTTTTTGGTTACAGTTCAGTTTCTACTACAAGTCAGCCAGTGTGTACTTTATACTGAATAATTATGATCCTAGCTTATCAAAACATAATTGAGAAGGTAACTCCATTGCCAAAAATGCAAACAGTGCCAAAAAATGAAATAAAATAATTTATTACCCAGAGCTTCTTTTCCCATCCTATAATTCTTCCTAGTATTATGGAGAAGCAATACTGGCTGCCTTAAAGAAATCAGACCTTTCTTTCAGTAATAAGAAGCAGGATTTGTCCCTCAGTAGAGAAATAACTTGTACAAGGGTTTTAATACAAGGGTCAATTTACAGAAAATATTTTTCTGATTTCTACTTCTTTGATTTTTTTATATGTATCAATAGGTGATGATATTTAAAAGAAGAAAAAGGTATGTGATGGGGCTGGAGCAATAGCATAGTGGGTAGAGCATTTGCGTTGTTTGCTGGCCAACCCAGGTTTGAATCCCAGCATCACATATGGTCCCCTGAGCACCGCCGGGAGTGGTTCCTGAGTGCAGAGCTAGGAGTGGCCCCTGTGCATCACCGGGTGTGACCCAAAAAGCAAAAAAAAAAAAAAAAAAAAGAAAAAGGTATATGCAAAGGTTAAGTAGCAAGAGCATTTTAATAAACAAACAGCAAACCTACTCAAGAGAGGTAGTACAGGTGATAAGGTATTGTGTACCTTGCATTTGCTGAAACCTCAGCACCTCATAGTTCCTTGAACACAGCAAGGGGTTATTCCTGAGCACAGAGCTAGGAATAGCTCCTGAGCACTGCTGGATACCCCTGCCCCCAAAGAAACTAATCAAAATTTCAAATTTCTACCAATAGCACTGACTAACAAATTATAGATTTTAATAACTGTATTAAATGGTAACACTAGGAAAAGTTGATATAAACTCTAATATTAATTTTTTAAGTATGATATTGGAAACATTGGTAGTAATATGTGTTCTAGTCCTGAAAGGTATTTAATTGTTACTACAAAATAATGGAAGGATCTTACTGTAACCTCAGACTTTTAATATAATTATCAATGTTTCTTTTTATGTTGATTTGTCAGATTATCATTCAGATGGATGGAAGCAACATTTTCCTCTTTCTCTTTAAATAAAAACAGTGATGGAGAGGAATAATGAATAATAGATATAGTGCTATTTTATGTGCATTTTTGATAAATTATGATATATAAGGAAATTCCATCTTTTTTGAAAGGATTTACTACTTTAAATAACATATTAGTTATTGGATAGGATTGTAGCTAGTTATACTAAACCTGTTTGCATCTTAGTGTAGAGACTCAAACTGAGAATAGGGTGGTAATGTCATCACTTGTTTGACGTTAGGTGCCTTCCCAGCAAAGGTCAGTGGAGAACAATCTACCATATGCCCCCTTACATGCATATCTATAAACACAATACAAAATTCTATGTATGCCACAGGTTGAGTTGAGTTGATCTTCATATTAATGCAAGCAAAAATGTATGATCCCTTACAACCTGTGATTTGGGATCTAAGATAATAACATCTAAAGAGCTGGGCTTACCATGAAAGGTGAGTGATAAAAGTAAATTAGATAAATGATGGGCAGATCCAAATATAACTAGAAACTGTTTTCAGCTTTACCCTGGGTACCAAAAATTAGAAGCACTAAAATATTTAAGAATACTTGATTACTCTCTTTTGTAGATTAGGAAACAAGATTACAAGAACATTAACATTTATGGTTTTGATAGACATAACTATTACCAGATCCCACTACCAAAGTGCCCAGGACACTCTGACAATATCCTTTTGTTACTTCTCCTCGTCTTCATTCTCTCCCCTCTCTTGGTGATCTCAGTTTTATAGTCCATGGTTAAGGTTTTGTCTAAGGACACTGCCTATTCCCTTGTTTTGTTTTAAAAGCAATAATTTTGTTTTGGGGGGGGGACACACTAGATACTGCTTAGGGCTTATTCCTGGCTCTGTGCTCAGGGATCACTCCTGCAGGGCTTGGGAGATGGTGTGGTTCTGGGAATAAAACCTGAGTTGGCCACGTGTAATCACTCCACTCCTACAGAATCCTTTTTTAATGTTCTTATGCTTAACTCTCTTTACCTTTACAAATGTCAGCTTTTTCCTGGCAGCCCACAGAGGTGGCTGGAGGTGGGGGTCCTGGGTGATGGACAAGGTCCTCTTTCCTCTTTCCCTAATCTGTCAGTGAAATTAAGAGTGTCTCATGCAGAGTAGTTTGGGTTCACTGCCATATAAAAGTCTGTTGCAAAGTCTGTTGCTCAACAGCTATCAGCGGCCATGTGCTCACCTAGTTGTCCAAACAGACCTGGATGTTAGACTTTTTTACAGATAAGGAAAGTGAGCCCAGAATATGCTCAACAACTTTGCCAACACCGAAGCTTCTACATACTACTTATACTAGGAATTTAACTGGTATAATATATTGCTTTCCTGATGGATAATCTTTCAAATAGTTGCTCTTAGAGCCACCATTCACTTTTCTGCAGCAGTTTGCAGGAGCAGCAAAATTTTCATTTCACCCATCATGAATTGAAGGGGTAGAAACCGAAGATCAGTCCCAGTTCATTCCAATGATGTCGCATCTCCATTTCTGAAGAGGTGCACTGTGGGTGCCCAGTAGAAGGACCTCTTTGTTCAGTTTCTTGCTACACTAGCCTGTCCAATTCCTTTGCCTTGGTCTAGAGTTCCTTATAAAAGTCTTTTGCAGAGGAGGTGAATGGGAAAGAAAACTAGGTTCTGCTGATATTTGTTGTAATGAAAACAGTTTTAAGGGATATGATTTTCCTTATTTATGTTGGCATCTGTACATGTTGTCCTTTTATAAAATTCTCATGCATTAAAATTTTGAGTGTATTTAAATTCCCTTGAAAAAAAATGATTGGTGTTGGGTAGTAATGGAGTAGATGTTTCCTGGAATTTATGGAATCTAGTTTTGTGAAGAATCGTATATGTGAGTTGCATTTTTAAGGGAGTGATACAGCGTTCACATTTACAAAATGAGTATCAGTTTATATCACTCCACATTTTTCTCTCTAACACTTCTTAGCATGCCATAGTGTGTATCTAAAATCAATCTAAAGTGAAGTTTGTGATTTATGTTAATACTTGCTTAATGTTACCTCTAAAAGACCAGCTTTAAAAAGAAAAAATACCAATGTCTTTTTTTCTGGAATTATCACTCTTGATCTTAGCTGCTGTCAATCCAGTTCAATCCATGCAACACTTAACATAATATGGAATAGTTTTCAACGTAAAATATTTGGAATACAATCCACTTAATGCCTCTTGGAATCTAAAACTTCTGATCGAAAATTAATAAAGCAGTTTTTTACTTACACAAAGTGATTTTTCTTTGTTTCCTCAGGATGCTAGTAAAATATTTCTCTTCTGCTTAATACATTCCATGCATGAATGTACTTGTCGCTCTGTGACAATAATTACACATGTGTACCCACGTACAGCCTTCCAAAGGAAAAGAGGGTGGATTCCAATCCTAACCCAATCAACTCAGCCAGACGCTGTAAAATCATTAGGTAATGGTTCTCAAAGTTGGCAAGCATCCAGATTGCTTCCCTAGCTTTGTTTTCACATTTTTCAATAAGCACCACACATTTTAGTCTCAAAAATAAATTGTCAAAGGATGGGGAAGTTAGCTATGAATTAAAGTACAAACCAATGTCGCTTCACTTGAACATTTTTTCCGCAGGCAGCTGATAGTACTAGGGATGTGTGACAAGTCTGTTCATTCACTGTCTGACTCAACATATGCATTTTGAATGGGGGTTTGCTGTGCACTAGGAGCAGTGGGGATACAACTGAGTGAAATATAGCTATGCCAGAGATAAAACGTACATTACAGGGCCAGAGTGATAGCACAGAAGGCAGGGAACTTGCCTTGTATGTGACCGATCCATGTTCGATCCCCACATCCCCATATGGACCCCCCCAGCCTGTCAGAAATGATCTCTGAGCCTAGAGCCAGGGATGAGCCCTGAGCACTGCTAGATGAAGTTTCAAAGCCAAACCAAACACACAAAGAACTGCAAGTTATAATTGGAAGCAAGGCAGGATATGGGTAAATGTTGTAGATTGTCAAATACAATCCCAACATCCTTTGCCACCTTTATCCCTCTGTCTCTCACTTATCTTGGGACATAGATAACTAGGGTCATTGCTTTCTTGAAGCACTGTTTTCTTAGCTCCTACTCTTATTGGCCCATTGTGGATTACAAGTAAGCACACCTTCCTGGACACTGAGTCTTGGGCAGATGTGGATCGACATCAGGGTGAGGGAACAGCTCGTTCCATTTTCTGAACAGCATGGAGAGTGGATGGCTCCCACCAGATCAGACCCAGATCAGGCTTCTTTGTATACACCATGACTTGCACTGTCAATCAAATGAATATTCAAAGCAATGACAGTCCTTTTTGGGGTTCCTTAACGGGGAACAATTTATCCCTGAGACAAGTGGGACAGAAAAATCCTACTGTATCACAGAGGCCTGAGGGTCTTCCTACTAGTGATAAGAAGAGTAGTAGCATCTCCTATAGAACATTCTCTAAGGAACTTAGTGTCATAATTGCCTCTGAAAATAAAGTTTTAATAAATGATTAAGTTATAGTGGATATGTTACATATGTTATACCTGAATTTTACTAGTTCTATGACTCTGACCTTATTTTATGCCTTTATAAAAATGTCTGTAAATGCGATTATACATAGGTTTAGGGGAAGGATTAAGCATGATGAAATATGTTTTTGCATAATAGTAACCTTCAGTCGTCAATAAATGTAAATGTTTTGTTATCATTTGTGTCAGGTCATTTTCTGACTTTTTTCCAATCTTTCATACATTTCTGGCAGTATTCCATTTTTCCTGTATTAATGTTACCTTTCTGTTACCTTTCTTTATGCCCCTAACATCCATATTGAACTCCTTGCTTAAAGAAGCATTGTATGTTCTAAGGTTTTTAAGGAAAAGTCCCTTATTGTTATAGATATAAAGGCTAAAATAATTCCAGGTCATCTTAAATGACAACTGACAAACCGGGAATTAATTTAGAGGTTATTGTCATTTAAATACCTCTTATAAGCCTCCCCCCCAGAGAAGACAAAAGGATAAATGTTTTACCCCAGCTTGCAGCAGGTGTCATTCTATTTGATTTGCAAGCCTTTCAACAAAACAAAGGCCTTTTCTGTTCTTTTACAATATATGCTCTCCTTAAAGGTACTTGAATGATAAAAAAAAAAAAGCATGCACTAGACTGGATTTCAGGTTCTAACCGACAGAAACTGGGCTCTTGGTTGCTGAATCACTCTTCATGGGAAAAACCAGCTACCATTAAAAGCATTCTTTTCTAAATAGCATTTAATATTTTATGATAGTTTCCTCTTAAAAAATATATACGTGAGAGTGGCAATCTCAGCAAGTTAATTTGTTTATTATAGTAATATTGAAAACTCTTAAAAGCCTGTTAAGCTCTTTTCTGAAGTCAACAGAGGTGCTTTATGCTTGAGTATTAATATATAATAGTATGTTTGCTTATTGCAACTGTTTTTCAATGTTTCCAACTTGCTGTACCCAAATAGTTACTGTGAGTGTTCACAAGTGATATGCTGTCTAAGCAAATGTATTTAGCTTAAATGAAGAGCGTTTATTTTTATTGGGATTGGGATTTGTGTTGGAACATTTTACACCTGAAATGCAACTATAAACAACTATGCAAATAATGGTGTCTTAATATTTAAAACATTGTAAAAAATTAAAAATACGTCATCATTCAAAGCTTTTATTGCATTAATCTGACTAAAAGGTAATCAAGAATTTACTACATAGAAGACATTGTGCTGAGCACTTTTTGTTCATAATAACATTTAATATCCCCAACAACCAAAGGAGCTTGGAACCATTATCATCTCCATTTTACAGGTAAGAAAACAAAGGCTTTTTTGAGGTTCTGTTGCTTGCCCTAGTTTCCCAGCTGGTAAGGGAAGGAGCTAGGTTGAAATCTGGGGCTTATCTTTAAAGTCTTTGTGCTCATTAACCCCAAGATGCCGTGTTCATGTCATTGGCATCTCTAATGGGGAAGGCTGTACCCATAAATATTAGTCCTTGTTTTCAGATATAATAAATGTCCTGGGGTAAAACCTTAGCATGTTATTTCACCTGGCATCCAGACTTTCAAATATAGGTGATGAAATGAAATTAGTTCATTGACTCTATGTGCAAGTGAGAAAGAAGTCAATCTGATGAAATGCTGGAGCATTTCCAAAAAGAGAAGTCCCAAAGAAATTAAGTTAAGCTAAGAGTGGAGTTAGAACCTTGGTGATTGCCTTCTGTGTAAGTACAGAGTTTGAAAAGGTCACTATATTGAAAGCACCTCAGGGAGTTTGGGGATGTGCTCCTAAAAGTTCTCTTTAGTATTGATTTTTTAAAAAATCTTGGTGTTAAAAGGGAGTAGATGATATTCTTCCCCTTCCATTTTCTCAAATGAACTATTTGTCTACACTTGTATGCGGGGGGGGGGGGGGGGGGGGGAGGGGAGTTTTCCCACATATCTTGTGAGAAATAAGCATGAGAATGTTTTAGGAATACCCTTTGAAAACATTAATCATAAATGTCCTGAGAAGAATGAGGGATTTCGTGTGTAACCTTTGAGATGGTGGATCAAACCTCATCTATTCACAACTAGCTAGGCATCATTAAAATAGTCGTATTTGATCCCTTGGTCAAGAGAACTCTGGAAAGTGAAAAGGTGGAAGGCTACCCCAAATCAGGACACTTGATCAGCATTTCATGCAGTGAAAGCCCATTGTACAGTGAGAAATTGAAGGTTTTTGCTTTTGATCATCTTTAATACAATTCAAATAAGCATTATTGGGCCATGAGTTTAGAAATGAAAGGTTTGGGAACACATTCATTGTGAAGTCTGACACTCTGAGGAACCCAAAATGCAGATTCCTCTGTGCCTGAGGGCAGTGCCGGAAAGGGGGGGGATTTAAAAAATCAAAACAAAACAAAACAAAAAAAAAAACCTAGGCAAATGGCTTGCTCTGGAGCTCTGCTACTGCAGTGAAGCTGACGGATGAGGCTTTTTCAAACGTCACTGCAACCAGATCCAGGGGTGCAGCTTTGCTCACTGCAGCGCGATGATGCAGTTGTGTATATTTCAGGAATAGACAGAGGAGGGAGAAGAGGCCAGTGCGTGCACCGGCAGCTGCTCCCTGAAAACATTTCCGACGAGAGAAAAATCCACCGAAGCTGGGAAATTCCTCCTCCTCGAGCTGAAACCCGGGTGGCTCAGGTTGAGACTGTGGGCAGGGGCTGGAGGCGGCGCTCCCAGCCCATCCCTCAGCCCTGCAGCTGCCTGGGGAGCGCGGTGCGGGCTGGGAGGCTGGTCTGCATCGCATCCGAGAGGCCAGCCCAGAAATCTTCTCTCCCAGGGGAACAAACAGATTACCACCCCCACCCCCCAACACAAAAGCGGTCATAGTTCAGGTGGGGAGCTCCTGGGTGCCGTACCTGGCGGGAGGCGAGCATGCGGGCGGCTGGCAGTCGGCGTTTCTGGCCATGGCAGCTCAGAAATGAAAGCAGCGGTGGCCGCCGCCACTGAAGGCTGCAGAGGGATCAGCACCCAGCAAATAAGAAGCCAGTCCTGGACCCGGAGGAGGAGGAGGAGCAGCGCCAGCATCTCTCTCCCGCTCCTCCGCGCCCTTTAAATGAGGACTCGCAGCCCGCGGTGGAGGTAGAGGTGACGGGAGCCTACCTCCCTCTCTCCGCTCCCGACCCCGCTTACATCACTAACCTGGGACCAGCACCTCTCCGCCCCGTACCTGCGCCGCCGGCCGCGCCAGCCTCCCCGAGCCTCTTTGTATGCCGCCGACATGGCCAGCCAGCAGGATTCCGGCTTCTTTGAGATCAGTATCAAGTATTTGCTGAAATCGTGGAGTAATAGTGAGTAGGAGAAAAATAACCTTTGTTTGTTTGTTTGCTGCATGTTGCGTAAGATTCGAGAAATGAAATCGCCCTGGGACGCATATGCTAGGGAGCCAAGGAAGTTTTGTGTGTGTGTGTGTGTGTGTGTGTGTGTGTGTGTGTGTGTGTGTACAGTGTGTGTGTGTGTGTGTGTGTGTGTGTGTGTGTGTGTTGCTTCCATCTGCCATGAGAATCAAAATGTCAGACTCAAGGAGCTTTCCTTAAGTGCAAAGGCTGCAATGGAATTACAGTGGATTTTGTTTGATTAAATTCTCAAGCGGGATGATAGCCCTTCGGACTGACCAAGCTAGGATGGGGCTGCATTTCTTGCTCGAGTTTATTTAATCCGGTCAGGCTTTATCTAAATGTTTTGTGAAGTGTGGTTTAATCAAAGGGGTGTGGCCAGGATTCAGAGTACTTCATAATTGTTTTATTAGGGTATTGTCTAAAGGGGGGAAAAGTACTTAGTAGTCCAAAGCCTCAGACATCTTTTTTGTAGATAGAGGCATGTCCAGATTTCTGTGACTCTCCCTTGTCTGTATAGATGTGTTCAAGGTGCTCCTTAATGTGGGAATGTTTAACAATTCCAAGGTTTGTGAGAGTCCAAATAATGTGACTTTCTGAAATGTAAACAAGCGAGGTTCTGACCTTAGCCATTTATTAGGACTTAAAATAGTAGGACTTGCAAAGTTCCATTTCTGACCTACTTACAGATTTCAGCAATGAGGGATTTCAAAAAAGACAACCTCCAAGGCATCAAGGATCTGGAATCAGATTAAAATGAGGCCTTCAGGTGATCTGTGATGGCTTGTGTTTTCTGAACTGTTTAGAAACAAAGTCTTCTTTATTTTACCAGCAGCCTTTGTGCTTGCTTTGGATAAAAGAGCTGCAGGTATTAACCTATCCTTAATTGTTTGAAATTGGAAAATAAATTTTTTCAAAGAAAAAAATTGGATACTTATTATGAATATACCAATTAACCCATCTCTGCCCACAGAACTGGTGATGATTAATGATCTCCTACACAGATGACCTGTGGCAAGATTGTTCTTATGTAAACAAAATCTGGGCAGGAAAACCTGTGACATAATTGCAGTGATCAAAGAGCCAAAGTGAAGTGTACAGGGATCTGCATCTCCAAATGACACCTATAGAAACCATTTTTTCCTAGGTCATTTTGCACCACTGTACACACTGTGGGGCTTGTCTGAAGCTGTTTTTCTACAAGTGGGAAGCCATTGGAGAGACTCAGACACCTAGACCATTCCTGTATTTGTTGTAGTCATAAATCACTTCCCTTGAATTCATTCTTTGGGCAACACTTCACACTCAAGGGTGAATCTTCCTTTGTCCCACCATGCTTTGATCTATGAAAAGAATGGGACATATTTGGATCATTCTGGAACAGTTTTCTAGTCACTGGAAAGACTCACTATGAGTTTGATATCAACAATGGGGCTTGGGGGTCATCATTTTCAGGATTTCAAGTCCAGATGATTTTTTTCCCATTAATTCTTATTACTGCTTCATTAGATAGAAAATGATGTGACCATATTGAGGTTAGGGGGATTTCTTACAAATGCTTTTTCCCCTCGTCTCTTTTCAAATGTCTAGACAAAGTATTTTTTTTTTCTTTCCACCATCCCTCCCTCAACTCTGTTCTTCTCCCCTGCCCCCACATATATCAAAAAAAGACTTCAAATGATGGTTCTTTTCTACTCTTTAAGAGTATCTGGAACACAATTTTAATGTTTTCCCATTTATTCAGCCACTATTTATTCAACATCTACTATGCACCTAGCCAGGGGGACTTTAAAGGTAATAAGGCCTTATTTAAAAATAAGGCCTAGAATCTGCTATCTCCCTTAATCTCTTTATTTCAGTCTTGTGAACTTGGTGACTCTAGCATTTATTTGGTGATCAGAATGGTTTTCAATCGTTTTTTTTGAATGAGGAAGAGAAAATCTACTTTATGCTGAGTCTTCCTTAAGCTTCTTGCAACATTAACCTGCTTAGAACCTTAGCACAGCTCTGTTGCTATGTTTTCTGTAGCACAGAGAGAAAGGGGTTTGTGGAGAAGATAGAGTAGAAAACAGAAGCCTTGGGCCTCCAGCTACTTAGCACACCGAGCTGAAAAGCCGTGCCCTGGGGCAGGTGACTGATTAGCCTAGGGTTGAGAGTCCATGCCCACCCACATGCCCAAGTATAGGGGATCAGGCTCGTAATTATGTGTGGTGCTTATTTATAAAACTGAAACAATTAAAATGTACTAATAAAATCTCTAATATGGCTGTTTTGCAAGATAGCAGGTAGTAAGGGGAAATATTATTCCAAGAACATTTCTAGGTTAAGTTTTCCATTTGTTTGTTTTTCTAATGACACATTGTGGAAGAAATGTAATTTTATATGTGTCTGGATATACACATCTATACTTGTCTCTTCTGAAGAGTTAATAGATCAACATAATCTACTATTGCCCAGTATGCTTTTGTTCACTGTTTATCTTGACTTTCTCTTTTCACCAGCATGCCCAGACTGCCCTTTCATTTGAATAGAGCTGGGAATTCTAAATGACCTTGATGTCTGGAAATAAAATGCTATACATAGACCTCCTTGTTCCAGATCCCTTTCCCCTTGGACACCTGTCCCAATGCTCCTTCCCCACCTCATCCAAACTTTCCCCAGCCATGCAGTGGTTCTCACTGCTATTCATGGCTCTTCTCATTTAACCTGGAAAATTCCAGTGATCTGCTAATGGTCTGTCTGACATAGAACAGCTGGGAGAGGTTTCTGCCAACAATTCAAAGACCAGAGGCCAACTCCCTTTGTCCCTGATTGCCAGTGATGGCAATTCAGAACCATCCTTAGACTCCCTGCCCATCCGCTTCTGTGTTGTTTTCCTGCCTCAACCATATTTAACCTGTTCTCCCTCTTAAGCATTGTGCTGATTTGCTCTCCAGTGCACCCCTCTACAGATGTCAGTCCTTGGTCTCCCCTGCCCTCACCCAGAACACACACGTAGGTAGGGCCACATGGGCTTGGCTCGGATCTCTTGCTTCTGCACTTGCATTAGCCATGGGCATTTGGTTAACTACTTTCTGCCTCCATTTTTTCAGCTGTAAAATGGAGGCAAGATTAATTCTTGCCTCAGAGGCACAGATAATGTATTAAGATGTAAAGTACTTAGCACAATATCTAGCACATTGTAAATGCTCAACCAATGTTTAAGTAATATTAATCTACTTTAATGTGCTCCTCTTGCTTGCAAATCACCCTAAAGTGGAATAACATCTGTGTTAGACCGTTTCTTCCCATAGCATTGACGTCCTCCATGGGTCTCTGTATGAGTAACCGATACTGACTCCAGTAGAAAGGAAGCTGCATAAATACAGACCAAAATACATTGCTGCTTTTTGACATGTTTATTTTCCAGATTTACTGTTTTGCTCTATCCCCTTTCTACCTCTACCACCATCTCAGCTTTCTACCTTCCCAAAGAACTTCATCTCCCATCAGTGTGGAAAATGACCTAAGGGTTTTCTTAGTGCTCTTTGCAGATGTTCTTCAAAAGAGGTTTAGAAATGATAGTCTGAAGTATTTAACAGGAAAAGAAAACTTGTTTTGTACTGATGTGTGAGGCTGACCTGTGGGTTCTCCACCAGCCGGAAACTCAACTGGCTCTCCTTAGTTTCAAACCACCCCATGGTGTTCAACATACTCAGAGTCTAAAGGGTAGAGGTATATTCAGAATCCACTCAGCAGGTCCTTCCAGGATAGTTTGCACCCTTCCTACATTATCTGAAAAAAAAAAAAAATCTTACTAGTGCATAGAGGGGCAATTCTTTCATACTCGCTAACTTTTTTAATTAAAGAGAATTCCAGTAACAAATAAAACTGCTTTGGGGATCTGAACAGGCCCTTTTTAGTAGGAAAGAGCTGCTGTGTATTGCAAAACACCTACTGTTGCTAAGGGAAAACGTGTACCAGTTGGAAGCATCACATGTAGCTATTTATTTTTTTTCAGATATGCTGTAGTGAGTAAATTGTGATTAACAATGGCAATATTTCTTTTTAAAAATATTTTATTAGAGAATCACTGTGATGTACAGTTACAAACTTCTGAACTTTTGTGTTTGCATTTCACTCATACAGTGATCGTTTACCCATGCCTCCACCAGTGCCCATTCACCTCCACCAGTGATCCCAGTATCCCTCTCACCACCCCCACCCCATTCTCCACCACCCCACCCTGCCTCTGCGGCAGGGCATTGCCTTTTGTTCTCTCTCCTTTTGGGTGTTGTATTTTGCTATAGACGTATTGAGTGGCCTTCATGTTCAGTCTATAGTCTACTTTCAGTTCGCATCTTCCAACCCGAATGCGTCCTCCCAACATTCTTTACTTGGTGTTCCTTTCTCTATATGAGCTGCCTTTTCCCCCAGAATGTGAGAACAATGGCAATATTTCTGTCCAACACATGAATTCTGATTAGTATTGATCGTGCTCTGGGACCAAAGAGAAGGCATGTGTAAATGAAGATTGAGGATACCTTCAGTTACCTGCAGAGAAATATTTATTGATCCCTTTTTATATTCCCAATATACCTCAAAGACTCTCAGAGAAAGACTTAAGAAAAAATCTGGGGTGGGAGCAATAGTACAGAAGTTAGGGCATTTGCCCTGCATAAGGCTGACCTAGGTTCGAACCCTGGCATCCCATGTGGTCTCTCAAGCACTGCCAGGAGTAATTCCTCAGTGCAAAACCAGGAATAACCCCTGAGCATCACTGGGTATGATCCCAAAACAAAATAAACCTCCCCCCCCCAAATCTAGATAATATTAGTTTTAAGCTCTTTGTAAAGGTGGTTTAGTGAAGGTAGACAAGCTGCCCGCTGTACGGATCTACCCACGACCCTTAACTCTTTCTTTAAACAATGGGACACTCCAGTACTATTCTAGACTCTGGGAGGTATTTCTGCAGTTCATTAGTTATTAGGAATACTCCGACTCACTCAGATCTTGACCACTTATGACAACCTGGTTTATAGCCCTAAGGAAAAGCAAGATCCCCAATCAACATCCACTCTCTCCAACTAAAAAGGGTCTATTCCTGAGTGTATGAAGGAGATGAAATATGAATATTTCTTGTGAAAATTGTGTGGACAATCCTAAAATAACAATAACTGCCACATTGACTAAAGGGACCCAATGTTCTGCTTGGGACATGATAGAGAGAGCATCCGGACCCAAAGTAATATTGTACCAGGACAGTGGGTGTGAACTGGAAATGCCTTGGGCAAAGGAGCGATGTGATCACTCAAATTTTCTTCTCTCATGCAGTATTCACGTATTACAGATTAAAAAAAAATTGAGAAAGTCATTTACACAAAGCCAGGAAGCTTGTCTTATACTCCTCCCCCAATCCAGACAGTAATTTCATTTTTTAAAGTCAAATGTAGGATGACAAAGAACCAAGAACCCTTCAGGGGAATTTACAATTTAATAGGTTATTCTTGGTGATTGATTCCACCACCAGTTTCTTGGCTTTCTTTTTCTCCCTTCTCCTGCCTTGCTTGTTCCAAAGTTTCTCTTCCTCCTCCCTTGCCTCTCTTCCTTCTTTTCTCCTTCCTTCCCTCCCTGCCTTTGTTTCCTTCCTCCCATTCTCTCTTACACACATACACACAAGACTGTAATCAAAAGTTGCATTTGAGGGGCTGGAGCGATAGCACAGCGGGGAGTGTGTTTGCCTTGCACTCGGCCAACCCGGGTTTGATTCCCAGTACCCCATATGGTCCCCTGAGCACCGCCAGGGGTAATTCCTGAGTGCAGAGCCAGGAGTAACCCCTGTGCATCGCCAGGTGTGACCCCCTCCAAAAAAAGAAAAAAAAAGTTGCATTTGAGTGTTCAGTTTATTTTCCCCAGTCTTTAGGTGTATATATAAACACGTAACTCAGATTGCTCTAGTAAATAAAAATATTTTAAATGATTCTTGCTTCTCTTAGAATGTTCGTTTGTTTACCTTGCCAAGGTTTCTCTGCTAAATTGCATTTCTGTTTTGGAAATAGTCGCAAACTCCTAATTATGTTTAGTAGTAAGAACAAGGTTATTTCTACTTTTTAACTTAATCTTATTTCATTATTTTGTTTTCGAGCAATACCCAGCGGTGCTCAGGGCTTACTTCTGGCTCTAAATTCAGGAATCACTCCTGGCAGTGCTTGGGGGATCATATGGGGTTCTGGGGATCGAACTCCAATCAGCCACATGCAAGGCAAGCACCTTACCCACTGTACTATTGGTCAGGCCCCAGATTATCTCTAAGATTATCTCTAAGAATAATGAAAATCTTTCTGTCATTTGGGTATTTCATTTTATCCCATAGCATTAGTCTTCACTGCCATAGGGCTTTGTAAAAATCAGGCAGCTCAAAATTATTTGATTTCAACTTCTTTACCTATATTTGCATGCTATTTGGTGAAGTTACCAACAGGAACGAAAGTAGTACAGTAGGCAGTAGTCAAGAGAAACAACCTGGATATTTTCACTATCTGTAAACAGCCCAGAATAATTGAGGAAGTGGCCAGTATTTAGATGTTTTGACTGATCAAACATTCACATCTTCTCTTTATTTAAAGGGTTTCTATTTCAAAGCATTTTAATACTTACAACAGTTCATTTTGGGATACAGTACAAGAAATTGAATGAGTCACATATGTCTTGCTCGTCTGAAGAGTAACTTCTATATTTTTAGTCTTATGTGATATTCTCAATGATCTGGTGTAGATGTGAGTTTGGGCTAATGAGATGACATTTTCAGGTATCAGGGCTACTCTGAAGGTTACAGTTTTTTATATAAGTTTTTTTGCAATTTATTTTTTAAGGACACCATAATTTACAAAATTGTTCTTAACAGAGTTGTTCCAACACCATCCCACTACCAGAGTTCTCTTCCCCCTCCCCGTGTTTCCAGGTTCCCTCCCATTCTCCAGCTTGCTTGCTTTCGGACATATAACAAATTTATTTCATATTGTGTATGCCAAAAAAACTTGATGAATGGAATTATCAGAAAATTAATCAGTAAGAATCTGTTTGTGAGCCTATATTGTTTTAATTGCAAAATGTTTTAAGAAAGGGAATATATGTTTTATATCAGAAATATTATATTATATGAATTACTTAAGTGTCTATGTTAATAAGTTAAAACTTGTAATAAAAATCCCTGGATGTTAAAAAAAAACTGATCATACATAGAACAATCAATACATATGAGATGTTAATTCATTATTGAAAACATAAAATCCCTTAGCAGGCTAGGAGTAAACATATCTTTCTTAATCTAGTAGAGGGCAATAATGTACACGACTAGTGAGTGCCATACTCTGTGTCACATGTTGAGAAGTTTGTCTTGTCCTTCAAAGAAGTTCTTTTCATGCTTCTTGCAAAACTGGTTCCAAGGCTATGAATTCCCTAAGCTGTTACCTGTCTATGAGGCTTTGTACAGTTCTCTCAAATCTGAATGATAATCTAGCTGGATAGAGTATTCTTGGTGAAGTGTTCATTTCATTGAGTTTTTGTACTATATCCCTCCATTCTCTTCTGGCTTGTAGAGTGTCATCTGATAGATCTGCTATAACTTCCTATGGGCTTTCTTTTGTAGGTAAGTTTCTTTTTTGATCTTGCTGGTTTCAGTATTCTGTCTCTGTTTTGGCTTTTGCCATTTGGGGTACAAAGTGTCTGGGAGTTTTTCTAGTTGAGTATATTTTAGCTGGGATCCTTTGGGTCTATTGGATTTTGGTGCCTGCAGTCCTCAACTCTGGGAAATTCTTGTTGATGATTTCTTTATTGTTTCTTCATCACATTTGCCTTCTTACATCTTTCCTCTTGAACTCATCCCATAGTCCTCTGGTATGCTGTTCAGTTCTTTTTAAACTAGTTTTCACCTCCCTTTGTTTCCTAGCAGTTTTCTCCTCGACTCAAAGCTCCTTGATCTTTTGCGCAGCTGCTGTCATCTGCTGTCCAGAGCTTATATTGTTTTGTTTTTTTTAAATACCACTTACCATGTTCTTCATTTCTGTTATTTGTTTACTTATTTATTTTTTTGCTTTTTGAGTCACACCCAGCAATGATCAGGGGGTTACTCCTGGCTCTGCACTCAGGAATTACTCCTAGCAGTGCTTGGGGGACCATATGGGATGCTGGGAATTGAACTCGGGTCGGCCGTGTGCAAGGCAGATGCCTTACCTGCTGTACTATGGCTCCAGCCGCTCTGTTTTTTTTTTTTAAATTTTTTTATTTTTTTGCTTTTTGGGTCATACCTGGCCATGTGCAGGGGTTACTCCTGGCTCTGCACTCAGGAATTACCCCTGGCCGTGCTCAGGGGACCATATGGGATGCTGGGATTTGAACCCGGGTCGGCTGCGTGCAAGGCAAACGCCCTACCCGCTGTGCTATCTCTCCAGCCCCCCGCTCTGTTATTTTTGATTGTTGTAGTTTTCTCATTTCAACTCATGCTCTCTTCTGCTGTTCTAACTACCTAAGCCATCATTGCTTTCACTTCATTAAGTGTCCTCATTTAGATGCCATTGAAGTCATTGAGAATCTACTGATCTGGCTGGGATTGTTTGTGCCTTCAGTTTTCGCTCATTGGACTTGGTGGGCTTCCATGTGTTTTCCCCATAGTGATCTTACTGTTTTGGGGGTAAATCTTTGAAGTTAGACCCCCTTGGATGATATTGAAGTGTTAGGCTGGGGATTATTCTCTTCCTCATTGAATGACAGGAAATATAACTGTGAGCAGCGTGTGAGTTGTAAGTAGATCTATTGCTTCAGGAGCTGTGTTGTGGGCCAGTTAAAATGGTGCTAGGGCCTCTCTGGAAGGGAAGCTCTTCATCCTGTTCCAGAACAGGCCCAGTGGTATCAGCTGGAGACAGGCCTTGCCTGCAATGGCAGCACAGCTGGCAGAGGAAACTGTGGTGTTGGTTCCTTACTCTGACACAGGTCTGATGCCACATTAGCTTTTAGTACAGCTTCTTTACTGGTTCATGGCCTTACATCAGTGTCTTGTTATTTCCTCAGCACCTTCAATTCTATCACTTCATTTGATGAATGAGATGCATTGATTTTAATTAAATTCTCTTCATCTTCAGTATTCCTAGTTTTGGATGAATTCTCCTGCACTTAATTTCTGTAGCATAGAGTACCTGTATGGCATAAACTAGGCATATTTTGTGAGGTTTCAAATCATACACAAGCAAATAATGATCTCAATCTATGGCTTTTGTGGCTTTTACTTTTATTATTATTTACTTATATATTTTGTTTGGGGTTTATACCTGGGGTTACCTCTGTCTCTTCACTCATGAATTACTCCTTCAGTGCTCAAGGGACCACATGGGATGACAGGGATTGAACCCAGGTCAGTCACGTGCAAGGCAAATGCTCTACCCACTGTACTATTGCTCCAACCCAATGGCTTTTACCTTTTTGGTGGGGGGCTTTTTGGGCCACACCCGGCGATGCTTAGGAGTTACTCCTGGCTCATGCACTTAGGAATTACTCCTGGCGGTACTCTCGGGACCATATGAGATGCTGAAGATCGAACCTGGGTCAGCCGCATGCAAGGCAAACTCCCTACCTGCTGTACTATCTCTCCAGCCCCCTGGCTTTTACTTTTAAGAGTATTTTTTTTTGATGCAGTGTAGCTTATCACTTACAATTTAATATATGCAAATACTGATTTATCTAAAAATATTTCCTGGACATGGATATGAATAAGGAAGATTTTCTGCATTTATTTGTACTCAAAATTTTTATTAATCCTCTCTTTTAAACACTTAAACATTTCTGATTTTCCACCTTTTGGTGCCTTTGAGGAATCACACTGTTTGCACACTCCTGCAGTGCAGAAGGTTCATAGGTAACTATTACTGGAAAGGTGACTGCTGTTAGTGGAAAAGATAATGCTTTACCTAGGTTTTTTCCCTAATTCTTTTCTCTCATCCTAATAGATCCCATTCATGTTGGTCTATAGCAAACTATTGATTACCTTCATAAGAGAATGTTCACTCTAGCTAATTAGCTGTGTCTTCCAAGCTTTGAGTAATTTGCAAGTTTAAAGAAAATATAACCTTTTCCATAAGAGTATCTTCAAGCCATAATTCCCAAAAGGAGAGAGGAAAAACAGAGACAGAGACAGAGAGAGAAAGAAGAAAAGTGTCTCTGCTGTAGAGGTAGGCTGGGGTGGGAGGGTGGCAGGCGGGAAACTGGGGACAGCGATGGAAGGAAATATATACTGGTGAAGGGATGGATGTTGGAACATTGTATGACCAAAACCCAATCACAAACAATTTTGTAACTGTGTGTCTCATGGTGATTCAATTAAAAACAAATTAATAATATTTTAAGAAGAGTATCTTCACGTGGGGACAGAGTGATAATATAGCAGGTTGGGCATTCGTCTTGCACTAGACACTGCTTTGGGACTTCACTGCCAAATCATACTTGTGTTTGTTTATTGTTAGATTTAGAATTTGGAAATATTAATGTAAAAGTTGTCAAGATTTAAGGCATCAGAGGGATCCAGTGGTATGTCAGAGACAGTGTGTGCTCTAGAGAAAGGATGTAGTAGGATGTAGAAGATAGAGTCTGTTGACTTTAACTTGATTGGCTTATATTGCACTGCATAAGAGAATTATTGGAATTCTGGTGTTAGCAGGCAAAGTTATGTGAGAACATTTGAAATATTCCTCCTAGCAGGATGGTTAAAGGGGAAAATGGAACGTAAATTATTTATCATGGGACATGACCAGGTGTTAGTTTTCTGTACTACAAGGCCATTTTTATCTGTTTCTCAGTTGCTGTGTTTATCAGGATTTTTACTAGGGTTTAGTTAAAGCCAGTGATACCTTCATTTTGAGTTGTCGTCTCACTCCTCAAACAATTTGGGGGACTAAAGAAGAGGGTGTGTGTGTGTGTGTGTGTGTGTGTGTGTGTGTGTGTGTGTGTGTGTATGAGTGTGTGAGTCTGTGTGTCTAATGTGTACATGCCCACGCACACATGTACCAATATGTGTGTAGAAATTATATTTTTCTAAAAGTTAAATATAGTGGTAGTGTGTCTTACCTAGGTTCCTACATTTTCCTTCTTGTTCATAGAGCATACAAACATAAGAATTTAAATGTTAGCCACCCAAATCTCCAGATGTGAAGCAATGAAAGTTTATATTCTGTCAGCATATCCGACTCGGTAATGAGTCTGATTTGGGTTTAATTCCTTCTACTGTTTAGTCATTTGATGAGCTGCAGATGGAAATTTAAGCCAAAGCCGTAACATTTCAGCTAATACTTTTTATGCTGCTCGAAGAATTTGTTGTGATGTCAATTTAAGGAAGTTGAAATCTTTTTCAAGAAGGCATTCAAATCTGCATTAAGTGCTTTTATCAACTCTAATTTGATATACAACTCTGTCTGCTCTGCTGTTCTTAATCAATTGCAAAGTGTGAAATAATTTACTGTAGAAGACAGCTTTGAAATTTCCAGGATTTCTCAGCTAATGCAATAAGCACAACATTATGGGGATACAAAATTAAAACTTCTATGAAATGTTTCTCCCTGACACTAGGTTGACTTTCTTTAGTTTAACCTTAAACAGGTAAATATGTAATTTGGCAACCATGAAAAGAATAAGGTCTTAGATTAACTAGGCCAATACTTTAGTAAAATTCCATTTGAGTGTTAGATTTATGTAGGAAAGATTCAGAAAAAAAAATCAATAAAATGGTTCATTACATAAGGGCCAAATCAATAAAATATATCAGTAGAGCAAATACAAGATTAGGTTTTTCTTCCCATTTTTCCTGTTATTTTTTTTCTTTGTGTGACCTTGATTGTCTCCTTCCCCTTTCTTATTGAAATGACTATCCCTGACACTAGTCTGTGTTTGATGTGAAGGGTTTTGAAAACCACCAAGAAATGAGCTTTCTGTAAATATCATAGTACTTATTCGTTATTTCACAGACATTGCTAAAGACAGCCCAAAAGAATTTGCACTGTACCTTATTGATCTTGACTAGTACATAGGGTATCAGACTTTACATCAGACTTTCTAAGCCTCGTCAGTTTTTTAGAAAGCTGTCTTTACTTGGGCCTCTCCCTCTTTTTAGCTGTTTTGTTAGCCATCATGATACTTCCATTTTCTTAGAGTAAAGGAATTAAAATTTTAATTATTATTAGTTGCAACTAATCAACTGCTTTACTAAAACAGAAGAAAAAAATAGAAATACATATTATGGTTAATTAATTAGGATTCTGAATTATCAGTGACTTTTTTCCCTGTTGTTGTTTTGGGGCCACACCCACTGGTGTTCAGGGCTTACTACTGGCTCAGCACTCAAGGACCAGTCCCTGCATGCCTGGGAAACCATAGTGGGTGCTGGGAGTTGAACACAGGTGAGCTGCATGCAAGACAAGTGCCCTCGCAGCTATACTGCCAATGACTTTCTTGTCTACAGAGATTGTGTTATGATTAATACATAGGACTAACTTTTGCCTATGTCATTTGAAATGTATGTCATTTCAGCATATTTCTGCTATAATTAAAGGAATACGCTTATATAATGAAGTCTATTTTGTTTTGTTTTGGTGCCATACCAAGTGATATTCAGGAATTATTCCTGACAGTACTCAGGGCACTGTATGGGATGCCAAGGATCGAACCCAGGTTGGCTGCATGCATGGCAAATGCCTTACCTACTCTACTATTACTCTGGCCCCAGAATGAAGATTTTAAAATAGCTTGTCTGATTCACCACCTAGATATAAGAGATTGCAAGTAGATTTAGAAGTCCATGATTCAAACCTTCCAATCTGATGCAATACTAGTCACTGCATCATTGTTAAGAAAACTACCTCAGATTAAAACATTTATCTTTTACCTAACAGTCAAGAAGTAATATGACTCATATTTGAAATTCATTCTAATAAGAGGAGGATTTTTTTCCTTACATTCTGGCAAACTTCTCTTATATGAATTATCTATTTGGAATTGGGTCATGTGCCAATCTCTGGCCGAGAGAAGCAGAATTACCCTGTTGGCTTTAAAGAATTGTATTTCATACCTTGGCACTGGGCTGCATTCACTTCTTTGAGACAAGGAACTTCCATCTGCTACCTGAACAAAAAAGTGATTCTTTTCCCAAGGGAGGCAATCAATAATGACCATAAAATATAAATTGTACAATGGTATATGACCATTAATAACTCAGCGCTTATGGTAAAATATTGCACTAAATGCAATAATGGTAGCTGATGTTTATAGCTTCTTAAGTAATCTCAAGTGCTATGTTAAATACCTTACATATGTCACTTTCCTAATCTCTGCAACCCTATTTTACATGCATTATTTAGAAATAATGGTGCTAGTCATTAAACCCAGACCCTAGGATAACTAAACTGTGCTATCGCCTTTGTTCATAAAACAAAGTAGACTTTCAGTAGATGAAATTGATTAACACTAGGCAGATGAAGAAATATCTAAAAACATGACAAGTCTAATCACTTGTCATGATCGTATTTGTCAAAAAAAGCAGGGGCAAAGAGTTTTGAAAGGATTTCAGATAAAATTTCTCTACTTTTTGCTCCTTAGTTTCAGGGGAGAAAGCAGGGTTTCCTAATGTTTTGTTTCTACTTTCCATTCAAGAAGAAATCGAGTCTTTAAAAAAAATTTTTAAGCAAACAATAATGGAAAATATAAAGTTGAGCTTTTTGTGATTATATCCAGTTCTTTAGTTAAAAGATAAAATACAGGGGCTGGAGCGATAGCACAGCGGGTAGGGCGTTTGCCTTGCACGCAGCCAACCTGGGTTCGATTCCCTGCATCCCATATGGTCCCCCGAGCACCACCAGGAGTAATTCCTGAGTACATGAGCCAGGAGTAACCCCTGTGCATCGCTGGGTGTGACCCAAAAAGAAAAAAAAAGATAAAATACAGTGTCCTTAGGGGCTGGAGCGATAGCACATCGGGTAGGGCATTTGCCTTGCACATGGCCGACTGAGGTTCCATTCCCAGCATCCTATAGTTCTCTGAGCACCACCAGGAGTAATTCCTGAGTGCATGAGCTAGGAGTAACCCCTGTGCATCGCTGGGTTTGACCCAAAAAGAAAAAAAAAGCAACCAAAACCAGTATCCTTAAATAGCATAAAAATGACAAAATAGTTTCTTTTTAAGGCATGTACATTTAGGTGGAAATATCAGGCTTTGGCTTTTATTTTTATTGGAGCCACACCCATGAGTCCTTAAGTGCTAGCCCCAATCTTGTGCTGTTTCTGGCTTTGTCCTTAGTGGTTGTTCATGGCAGTCCTGAGAGGACCTTGCAATGCTGGAGATCCACCGTGGGCAAGGCAAGTGTCTTAACCCCTCCACTTACTCTTAGGGCCAAAGTTTTGACTGAAACATGTTGTTAAGATGTAGCTATGGGGAAGGGAGAAACATGACACTGCCATAGCATGCCACTGGACCCCACGTCAGGCTGTTTCACCCGAGGCACCCCACGGAGGGGTGAGAGCCCTCCCTGACCCAAGGGATCCAGCCCTGGCAGCTGACAACCTTCACAACCCAACTGCCGCCATGCTCAAGGCTGCTCCTCACACACTCAGGCCGAGCTGCACGCAGGAGTGAAGTCCGACAAAACATGCATATTCCTGGACTGCACGGCTGCATTTGTAGCCATGCAACACATCAGACACTCCCTACCCATTCACCAAGAGTACCACACCACATCTGATGGGGTTCAAATAGTAGGCAACCAATCATAGAGGGAAATATATATATGTATATATACATATTTTCAGATATATATATATATATATAAAAGTTCACATCACTCAAGCTATAACAACATGTTCGTGATATCCTAAAGAATGTCTTAGTGGCCCTGCCAAAATAGAACAATCTTCACACTGTTTCCTCTATGGATACCTTTTGGTAGTATTTTCAGTGGTTTTTCATAACAAATAATATAAAATACATTTTTTTTTGCTTTTTGGGTCACATCCAGCGATGCACAGGGGTTACTCCTGGCTCTGCACTCAGGAATTACTCCTGGCAGTGCTCAGGGGACCATATGGGATGCTGGGATTCGAACCCGGGTCGGCCGCATGCAAGGCAAACGCCCTACCTGCTGTGCTATCACTCCAGCCCCTAAAATACATTATTTTAGTTGTGCTTTGGGACAGGGATTGGAGCTTGGGATGGAAACATCCCAGATATGGCAGTGGGAAGGTGTAATGGTGGTGGGATTAGTGTTTGAATATTAAATCTAATCAAATATTGTGAGTTACCTTATAAAAAAATTTTAAAGATGTAGCTATGAGTCTGAAAGTTCATTACCCTTCACTCTATCCATGACCTTTTCTAAGCTAGGTCTTGTCAGTGTCTAGTGTGTAGAATAGCTAGCCTTTATAAAGGATTACTAGATTTCAGCCAGTGCACAAAAAATTGCCTAATTTCAACCTCATCTTATCCTATTTGTGCAAATTTCATTGCCTTGATGAAAGCCCAGAAAAATAAATGAAGGAGACCTCCCTAAGGTCAGTCCATCATCCAGTGCTGGCACTTGGACTTGGAATTGCTTCTGGCCCCAAAGCCTCCATTGTCATTGGCAGCCCAACGGGAGCCCTGCCCAAGCCCACTTAGCCCTGCTCATTTCCCACCAGAGCACCTGAATGAGCCCGCGCTCAAGTTCCCAGCCTTCAAGATAAGCTCGAAGCTGTCAGTTAATTGCTGGGGAAACTTAGAAGGCAGATTTTTATTTTCTGATTAGAGGAGAAATACATATTTAGTTTCTGGGGAAACTTGTAAGACATGTTTCTATTTTCTACTTATAGGAGAAATGCATTTAGGGCCACTCTTTTATTTCCAGCCCTTTGGACAGACATAGTTTGTGTAGACAACAGAAAAATTCATTCTGGTTCTTATAGCCTGAGATGGCTGGACTCTAAGCAGAAGCCAAGATCCAGCACTTAAGGAGAGGTGTCAAGTGAAGGAGACCTGCATAAATCAATAATCACAATAAAATGTGATTAGGAATCAATCCCATGAAAGATGGGTTGTATGCAGAAGAAATAACAGTTGTTGGAGCATAAATATTGCCCGCTGACCCTGTGGCTATATGTTCTCTATTCTTCCCTTGTGCTGCTGACAGTTACCTCCAAAGCTGAATATTTTCTCAGCAGCTTAGTGAACTGGGTCCTTATCTCTTCCCTCCAGGTCTGTATTGTGCTCAGCTTCCTCATCATAAATGTTGCGTTTTGCTATCAGCCAGTCCCAGGCAAGAAACTGGAGTTCTTCTCAACCCTTCTTTGTTTTGAATTCTAAACACTGTTAAAACTTGTCATGCTTTTCTTCCCAAATGGCATCTTCCACATCTGGAACATCTGGAACTTTGTCACCATCACCTTTGCCAAGGCCTGGTTCCAGTCCTCATCCTCTCCCATCTGGAATATACAAAACTCCTCCTTGCTGACCTTTCTATTGCCACTGCCTTTCCAGGACAGTCCAGTCCGTGCCCCAGCCTTGTGCTGTGTGATTGTGTGTCAGAATTGAGTGCTGTTTCCCTATACCAGGGATGCACAGAAAATGCTTTTGATGGTAAGAATTGCCAAGTAAGGGACTTCAGTGATAGTATAGTGGGTAGGGCGATTGCCTGGCACACTACTGATCTGAGATCAATCTCTGACACCCTATATGCTCCTCCCAACCTGCCAGGAGTGTCCTCTCAGTGCAGAGCCAGGTGTGACCCAAAAGCAAAATAATTAAAATGCCATTATGAAGTAAAAGTTACTATCTGAATTAAGTTTATTGACCATCTATACCCAACCATTTGTTTCAGTAGGTTTAAGATTTCTCTGGAATGTAGAAACAGACTCAGTTCCGGACCCACAGTCTATAATCACGGTCATAAGCTGGGGGCAGAGTGGGAGTATTATTATAGTGCTAGAAAAGCACTTTAAGGTAAAAGGAGTGGCATGATAAGTAGTATTTTTTTATGTTAGTTAAATTTAAAGAGCCTAGATTTGACAGATCCGGTGCAAAAATGAGAAGTTTGCCTAAAATTAAGTAAAAACTAAAAAGTTAAATATCGTTATCTGGTTTATATATTACATGAGTTCAGGCAAAGACTCTAACACTCATGAAATATGTATACTCCAGATATGGAAGGCCTATTCAACAATTCTTGAGTGTTCCCAATATACAAAATCACAGCTATTAAACTGATCCAATGAGCTCATTAGATATCATATTGTTCTGCCAGACAAAACCCTTGTTTTAGGGAGTGACTAAGAGACTGTCACTTCTTGGGCCAAAAGAATGAAAGAGTTCTTCAGGCTGTAAGAAAAGAATAGAGAGAATCTGTCGATATTGTTCCTAGGACATCCCTCCCCATAGCAGTCTGCATATGACTGGACAATGTTTTACTTGCAGGGTGACTACTTGGTTGATTTATTCAGCTCAGTGTTTTCATGAAGTATCTGCTATTGACCCACAAGTGAGCAGAGGCTAGAATGTTGCTTGGGAGTAGTTTGAAATTAATGGCAAACAGCTACCCATGCTTGAT
This sequence comes from Sorex araneus, assembly GCF_027595985.1. Taxonomy (NCBI): domain Eukaryota; kingdom Metazoa; phylum Chordata; class Mammalia; order Eulipotyphla; family Soricidae; genus Sorex; species Sorex araneus. The sequence continues at coordinate 237,134,345 of NC_073302.1, read as the reverse complement.
AGTGACTGGGCTGGCAAAGTCATGTAAGCTCAAAGCTTGATTCCATCCAAGTTTTCATCTCCTCCCACTCTAAATGGAAAGTTAACCAAGTTAGGAAGAGTCCACCCGAGTGTTATCCCATCTGAGCTACTAGCTTTTATTTTTTTTCTTGCTGGAAAGAGAAGTGAATCACACATTTCACTGAGCGCTGCTTCGAAGGGAAATGATGCAACACGAGTTGTGTGGCACAAAGAAGAAAGGTCCATTATGCAAACCTAGCTCCTTGCTGTGTTGCGGTGGAAGGAGAGCTTCAGCACACACACTAGCTACCACGCAGAACTGTGTGTCTACACAGTTTTCTTAAATGTGGATCCTGTTCTACCTGGAGAGATCATGTTATTTCACTGTTCTTGTCCCTTTTTTTTCCTTCTGCCTTTCTGATAACTATTTTCATTCATTCTGCTTGTAATTAAAAAAATATGGAAAGCACTTGCTTAAGCTGGTGTGATTTACTTTTGACTAAGAATTTTTTCATATGATAAGTAATAGAAATAAATTTGTCCTTACATTAGCCACTTATTTATTCTGTGACTTTCAGTAAGTTTCTTACATTCTGATCCCCATTCTTTGTATTATTCTTTAATACATGTACCTTTAGAAGTAAATTATATTATATGGAGCTGGAGAGATAATACAGGGGTTAAGATGCTTGCCTTGCTCATGGCTGACTCCATGTGGAATCCAGGTACCATATGTGATCCCTCATGCACTACTGCAAGGAATAATCCCTGATCCTCGAGCACAGAGCCAGGAGTAAGCCCTGAGCACTGTTGGGTGTGGTCCAAAAACAAAATAAAAAATATTGAGATGCAGGTATAAATGTATGTATATTTCTTTATAGAGCCATAAAAATTAGATGAGTGTCCATAAAGTGCTTATTATACAGCCTCTCTACTGTAATTGCTCAATAAATGTTAAGCATTATTACTATTAATTTACCTAACTAATGCATGTTTGAATTTCTCTATAAGTTAATGCTTTTATTATGTTTGCTTATTATGACTAGAGCCCAGAAATCTCTTGGTGACATCTCCTTTTTTTGGTAATCTTTACCAGTCAGTGGTAAAGAATTAGTTTCTGGAACTTGTGAAAATAAACCATCTGAGATGCCAAGGTGAAATACCTCCCTTTCAAGTTTAAGTTGTATAGAATACCTAATAGTGTAGAAAGTATTTATGCTGCAATTGCACTATTTTTGACAATCACATGAATTAAAATTTAAACTTGGTTTAAAAACATTAGTACATGGTGAGATCAAATTCTTCTTCCGTGTTTGAGTTCAAGTGTCACCTTGAAGATGAAATCTTCTCTGATTGACCCATTTCCCTTACCCTGTCTACATTCTTCTTTTGTCACAACCAGGGATATTGTGTAACTATGCTTTGCCTATTTGTGTCCCCTGTAGCAAAGGATCTTGTCATTGTTATATTTCCTGGCATCTTTCAGGACACATTACCTCCTGTCAGTAAACTATAAAATGTCAGCAGAATAAATACAATTGCCTGAATAGGTTTAGGAGGTTAGTGGTTTAATTAGCATCTACTCCCATCAGTGGACTGATCCCCAACAATCCCGAACAATCAATAACTAATATTTTTATTTGGAGAGGTGGTGACAGGAGGGGTGGAATAGGGTGATGTAGGTTATTCTGACAAATCCTTTTCCTCTGATGACCCTTCCTCTTTCATTTGAGTCCATTCAACAAGTCAAATTGCACTAATTCTTATTCAAAGGACTCTGGGCAGTTGTGCCCATACAATTTAGGTTATAATCAAATTAATATATTTTTATTTATTATTATCAGACAACTCAAAAGTATAGTTCTGTGATGTTTTTGTTTTCATTTTATTTTTATTCAGACACTGTGATTTATTAAAGTTGTTGACAGTAGAGTTTCAAGCACACAATGTTCCTAACTCTCAACCCACCAGCTATGTCCTGTCTTCACCTCTCCACAGAGACCCAGGTTCCCTCTCATCCCCCAACCTATATCTTGGAGTTTTTTATTTAATGTAGAAAAGGTGGCAATGTTGATACAATTCTAGGATTAAATTTGGTTGAAAATGGCAATAAACAAATAAATAAAATAAAATTGGTTAGATAACAAAGTTGTAACATTAATATCTGTAGGTCTAGAAAACAAATTTATGTGAACATCCTTATATCTGATTGAAGTGTTGTAAGTCCTAGTCTAAGAATTTATTAAGTTTTTTGTTTCTTCAGGAAGTTCAGACATTTCCAGATCTATGGTCTGGGTCAAAGAGTTGAAAAGGCAGCAGACCCAAAGAGTAGACAAGGCTGCAGATATGGGTGGTGGGTGGGGCTGCTGGGACTTCAGGATATGTGGGGTGGGGAGAGGCAATCCCACCAAGGTTCCAAATAAAACACCAGAGTACTCAGCCCAGGTCTGGTACCTGACATTATTCATAGGTTGGTGTCTCTGCAGAAATTATCTATGAGGTGGTAGAGTTGAGCCCTTGTCATAGCTGTAGTGATGGGAATAGGGACAGACACATTGTTTAATTGAATCACCATGAGATACACAGTTACAAAGTTATTTGTGATTGAGTTTTAGTCATACAATGTTCCAACACCCATCCCTTCACCAGTGCACATTTCCTATCACCAAAGTCTCCAGTTCTTCCCCCCAGCCTGTCTCTATGGCTGACACTTTCCCCCTCCCCCTCTTACTCTCTCTCACACACTCTCTCTTTTTCTCCCTTTTAGGCATTGTGGTTTGCAATACTGTTACTGAAGGGTTCTCATCCATGCATATCTTTTTACCTCCTTTCAGCACCTGTTCATGTACAGAGTTATCATTTCCAACTATCTTTGTCATAGTGATCCCTTCTCTGTCCTAAATGCTCTCCCTGACCCTCTTCCCCCACCCACACATACACACATTCTGTAACAGGCTTCCTACCATGGACCAGTCTTTGGGATCCCTTTTTCTGTTGTCTTTGTATATTATTCTCATACAATTTTTTAAAAAAATATATAACCGACAAGTGAGTGTGATCATTCTGTCTGTCCCTCTCCCTCCAACTCATTTCACTCAGCATGATATTCTCCATATCTATCCATCTATAAGCAAATTTCATTACGTCATTTACCCTAGTGGATGCAGAGTATTCCATTGGGTACATGTACTGTAGTTTCTTTATCAATTCATCTGTTGTTTTCAGATTCTGGCTATTGTGAATAGTGCTGCAATGAACATACAAGTGCAGATAATTTTTTTGCATCATATTCTTGGGTTCTATGATATATTCTCAGGAGTGGTATTGCCAGGTAGTATGAAAACTCAATTTCTAGGTTTTTGAGAAATGTCCATATTGTTTTCTCAAAAGCCTGAACCAGTTGACATTCACACCAGCAATTTCTCCCCACATCCACGCCAGCACTGGTTATTTTTTTCTTAATGTGTGCCAGTCTCTCTGGTATGAGATGATATCTCACTGTTGTTCAATTTGTATTTTCCTGATGATTAGTGATGTAGAGCATTTTTTCATGTGTCTTTTGGCCATTTGTATTTATTCTTTGAGGTAATTTCTGTTTATTCTTTCTCACCATTTGTGGATGGAATTGGATTGTTTTTCTTGTAAAGTTCTACTAGTGCTTTGAGAGACACAATACAATACAAATTGAGAGACACAAAATACAATAACTATTGTGTTTTGGTTCTCATGCTTACAATAGTGTTGTGTCTAGTTTAGATAGATGTATATAGGTACTTTGCCTCTATGTCATACAAAAATCCAATTGACCCTTACCCCTATGTTACTGCCTTTTTTGTTTACCCCTTCCATTTCTCCTTCCTTGGCAATTTTTAAATTCTAGAGACAGTGGTTTGGTTACCTTTGTTATATACCATTCTCTAGCTATGGTTGATTAGTGAGAATATCCAATAATTGTCTTTATTCTTCTGACTTGCACTGAACAGGAGACCTTCCACTTCCATCTAGTTGAAGTGAATTGCAAGAGTTCATCATTCCTTGCAGTTGTGTAGTATTGCATTGTTTATATTTACCACAACTTCATTATCTGTCCTTGGACACCTGGTTTCTGTATCCTGGCTGTTGTCCTAAGTGTATCAATGAACATAAGTGTACATGGGTATTTTCTAATGAATGTTTTTGTGTCTGGGGATACACTGAGCAATGGATTCACTGGGTCATATGGAAACTCTTTCATAGTTTTTTGAGGAAGAATTTTTGTATTGTTTTCCATAGGGACTAAACAAAACAGCATTTCCTCCAGCAGGGCATGAGAGTTCCTTTTTCACAGTGGGATATTGTGAAAGGCTGCTCCTAGTCTTTCTGCTGTATACCATTCTCACTGGTGTGAAGAGATCCCTTTTTTTCATCATAATTTGGATTTCCATGATTTGGTTTTGTAAATCAGTGGTTGTCAAAGATTGCCCTCTGTAAGAAATTAGCATATTCTCAGATGTCTAATATCATTAAGTTATGTGGATTTAATTTAACGTTACTTTTTAGACCTTCCAACCACTCTTATCATATTGAAAGGAAGGTGTTCTCAGTTGAAGCTACTGTGCTAATTTAATTATTCACTAATCTATTTTTTAATGTGAGAGTTGTTTCTATTTCATATTTGGAGAAGCTGATTGCTGTAACCGGAAAAATTCTGAACTCAAAGATTTTATCGTGATAATTAATGTGGATGTAACTTAAACATTAGCCCAAATTTGCCATGCCTGAATAAGCTTCAGGAAGTCTCTGAGAGTGAATCAATAGCCCTCCTTTTTCCTTCTTATAAATCATTAAATGCCTAATTACATAGGGTATCTTGGTAGATGCAGTACACAGTGAGTGTGGCAGGTGCCTTCTGTTTCTGCCGATCCTGCCTTCTATGTGCTTTATAAGCAAAAACAGCATTCTTTGAAGAGAGGGATGTGTGGAAGTTGCTGATGTAGTAAATGTTCCACCTGTGTTAGGCATCATTCTTAGATTTGGGGATACTGACATAAGTAATCATTCAGCCCAAAGTGATTCCATTTGAAGAGAGAAGGAAGAGGTTGAGAAATAGTTCCAAGAAACTATGACATTTGAACTTGATGAATGATACAGAGAAGAGAATAAAGGACAGAAGGAGGAACATGAGAAAATGCAGGAAGTCATGAAAGTGATCTGCTCGGGGAGTGGCAACTAAATCCCAGGGTCCCCAAAGGAGTGTGACAGATGGTCTGCTTATACCAGATGGATCAGAACAGAAGGAGGACTACGGAACCTACTGAAGTCTCTGAACTTTATTCTAAAATTAGTGGGAAGCCTTCATTGGTTTTCATGCAGAGAGGAACATGGTCAGATCCCAGCCAATCCTAAAAGTCAGGCTGAAAATGGAAATAGAAGAATACTTGGAAGGATAAACCAGGCAAGACATGATAAGGACTCAAAATACTAATCAAAATGTTAGAGAGAAAGGAACAATTTTAAACAGCTCATCGGAAAGGTTTGGTATCTTCCTGACATCTAGTCTTTGCTTTATTCTAAAGGGAAAAAGCATGTCGAGTTATGAAGCTTATGCAGGCCACTTTCAAAATAATAGAGACAGAAGCAATTACCTGAGGAACTGTGTTTTGAAATTATATGTTGAATAGTAGTTGTTTGCTTTAAAAAGAATATTTGTGTTGAGGTTTAAAGGTGATGGTAGAGTTTTTTCCTGACAGGACAAATTATATTTAGTGTACTAAAATAACACAGAGGTATTTTGTGGCTGCTGCATATAGCCTCTGTTGAATTTGTTCCAGATTATCCCCAAGTAATAGATGGAGGGAGATTTGGTGTTTTTTTTTACAGTGAAATATGAAATACAAGGGCCATAGAGATAGTGCAGACACTAAGGGATCTGCCACCATTCTGCTGACACCATTAGAATCACTGGCATCTCAGATGGTCCCCAAAGCACTGCCAGGAGTCACTCCTGAGCCCAGAGCTAGGAATGATCTTTTGAGCATCAGCAGGTGGGACTGCAGACGAAACAGAGAATAATCACAACAATGAAATAATAATGTATTGTATGTAGAAGTCCAGATCATCTTGAGTCATTGAAATGTATAAGTAGTTATTTAATTATTGCATACCCTGATACATATCTTTGATACAGTGTAGGGTGTCATTTCACTTAGCTTGTCTAGCCACTTTAATATAGAGAAGTCTCCCAGGAAAATAGAGCATAGTTTTCATGGAAATTAATGCATCCACCATAGGGAGCCTGAAAGCACTTCTTTTCTTTAAAATAATAAAATTTTTTAATGTAGACAAAAGCCACAACTGTCAACACAATTCTATAGTTGAAATTGATAACAAAGCTCCAATATTAAAATAAATGAGCTTAAAAAATTTTATGTGAAAATTGTTATATCTCACCACGGGGTTGTTAAGTCCCTAAGGATTTACTAAGCTTTCTGTTGCTAGTTGAACCTTCTCTGTTTATTTTTTTCTTGCTTGTTGAGTGTGGTTGGTTTCTATGTGACTTTTCCATTTAATTTGGTGTTCTCCGATTGGGATTTCAGTATTAAGGAATTTGGAGGTCCAGAGACTTCAGGATCTATGTCTGGTCCAATGAGCTGGCATGGCAGTGGTTGTGGGAGGTGAGCGTGACGGCCTGGACTTGCAGAAGTATGAGGGGTTGGTGGGGGTTGCCCACCCTTCACTCCAGGAAGACCCCAGAGTTCTCAGCCTGGGCACCAGGACATACCTGAAATCATTAGCAGTTTGGCATCTCTGTAGAGTATTAGTGAAGTGATGGATTTGAGCCTGTGGCTGCAGCAGAAGGGTGTGGGGTCAAGGGTTCAGTAGGGTGGGCACTTGGTCCGGACCCCTTGTGAGGGCACCCCAGAATTTTCAGCTGTGGGGACTTGTGTGTCCATGAATTTTAGCTGCTTGGGTTGCATCTCTTTAGAGATTTAGTTGTGCAGCAGAAGAGCAGGGCATTGGGTGAGTCAACAGGGTGGCAGCTGTGGGAGTTGAGCATGGCTGCTGGGGTTTCCTGAAGTATCCTTCTGTGGGGACAAGAGCACCTCTTAGGCAGCTCTGTTCAAGATGATCTCTGAGAAAAGTTTTATGAAAAGTTTATGAAAAAGTTTTATGAAAAGTTTAATCTTAACATAATTTGGTTCTAGTACGATAGACAGGCTCAACCCGTTGTTTAATTTTTCTAGGAAGAGCAGCATGCATTCTAGGACCTTGTACACTTGTGTGAAGTCCACCTGGAGAAAGTTTATCCTAGATCTTTTGGTTTCTTGGTTCGGGGACCACACCTGGCAATGTTCAGGGCATACTCCTGGCTCTGTGCTCAGAGATCACTCCAGCTCAGGTGATGATATGTGGTGCCAGGGTTCAAACCTGGGTTCATTGCATGCAAGGCAAGCATCGTATCTGCTATTCTATCACTTTGGCCCCAATTTCTCCTAGTCTTTGACAACTTAATGTTGACATATCTTCCCAAGTGTGTGCCAGTTCAACTCGATTCAATTAGATGAGTTGAATCCGATTTTTCCAATCCTTCCTTCCCACCCTTACAGGAGAGAACTTCAGGGTTATGTTACCTTTGGGGATACATACCAGGACTTGACAGTAAGAACTTCATAATGCCATAGGGAGCTTTGGTAACAGTAATCAATGGCACATGGTATGTCATCACATAAGAAAGTAGAGAAGACACACATCTAAAATGGCACATAAAAAGTCAGGTTACACACCTTATACTTATACTGTCTGATGCACTTTCAGTTGTCTAAATGGATATTACAAAATAAAGGGCCTCAAATAATTCTGTGTCCATGACATTCATTCTTTCAGGAAGGTATGACGTAGAAAAGAAAATTTATTTAATAAAGAGAAATATTCAAGTAGACAAACCTGTAGCCAGACAATGAAAACTGGTAGTAATTCAAACATAAATCATGCATTAATAAAACACTACTCATATAGAGTCTTATGTTAATATTTACATTGTCTTCTGATTTGGAAATTCAAATGATCTCATAGAGTTGGGTGAGGAAAATGACTATTTTCATTTTATTTAGTTAAGAAATGCTTTGTGGTATTTTTATATTGTCTTTGAAAAAGAATAAGGGTAGGAGAATTGGGAGGAAAAGACATGTTAAACAAAAGTATGTACTTAGCTGCCTTACTACAAAGCTCTGCAGAGACACCAAACTGCCAAAATTTCCATGTACACCCGTCTTTAGGCTGAGACCTGTAGGGTCTTCTCAGAGTGGGGTTGGGAAACCTCCTCCCACCCTGTTGTACTTCTAGAATTCCTGGTAGCCACATCCATGTCCCACAACAACCACATGTAAACTCACCCCCTTGTTAAATATTCTGGAGTTTCTGGAGCATATAGCCTTGAACGACATCTCCAAATTCTACAATATTGATATTCTAGTAGAAGCACACCAAATTAGATGGGAAAGTAACATAGATGTCAGCTAAGCTCAGTACACAAAAACAATAACACAGAAAGCTCAAATAGCAGTGAACAGCTTAGTAAACACTCAGATAAGGACTTAATGACCTCATAGTGAGATATAACAATTTTCACAAATTCTCATTTACTGAAGTACATTTTGATGATTCTATTAGCCATTAGTTGGAACAAACAATGCAAAGTAAATTATTTGTGTCTGCTAAGGTTGGGGCGGGGGAGAGTAGCAGAGAGTGTTGGGAAAATGGGGACAATGGTGGAGATTTCCACTGGTGGTGGGGTTGGTATTGGAATATTGAATGCCTGTATCATGAAATGATACAAGAGTCATGTTACATGATCATGAAATGTATAGTGAATAACTTGTAAGACACCATACCATGTTTAAATCGGGGGGGGGGGGATATGTAGTTGGGAGTGGTGAGCTATCTGTCAAAAACAGATGGAAGAGAGTTCAAAAATCTACATATCAAAATGAGCAAAGAAGCTCACCAAAATTCATGCACACTTTTACCAGTCTTACTTTCTTCCTTAAACACTGACATTTCCCCCAGTCTTCAAATTATTCTTGAGTGGTTAGGTGGGTGTTACAGAAATCACTAAACTGCATGACCAAAATGAAAAGGCAGCTCAGATAGAGAAGGGAACATCAAGTAGAGGATGTCAGGAGGACCCATTTGGGTTGGAAGATGCGAGCTGAAAGTAGACTATAGACCGAACATGAAGGCCACTCAATACATCTATTGCAAACTACAACACTGGGATCATTGGTGGAGGTGAATGGACACTGGTGGAGGGATGGGTAAACAATCACTATATGAGTAAAATGCAAACACAAAAGTTCATAAGTTTGTAACTATACATCACAGTGATTCTCTAATTAAAAATTTTTTTTTAAATTAAAAAATTTTTAATTTAAAAGAAGAAAAGGGGCCTGTTGTTGAATCTTGTACATAAAAATAATGGGGCCTGGGAGATAATATAAAGAGTTTGAGACCATGCTGGTACCCTGGTTCCATCCTTTGCACCACTGAGACCCCTGAGCACCATCAGGAGCAACCTCAGAGCCCCTGGTCCTTGAGCAGTCCCCAGAACTGCCCAGTGTGTCCCGAAAACCCAAAATAAGAATAGAAAAATGTGTTCTGGAGCAAGGAGAGATAGTATATATTCGAGGTCCTGAGTTTAATTGCCAGCACCACATGGACCCACTTGCATCATAGGGCATAACTCTGGTGTCCTCTCAGCCCTTCCAAACCTGAACACCAAATGTACCATCCTAAGTCACCAGGTTCGGGATCACTAAGGAATGACCCCCATACTGGGTGTAACCCCTATAAGATTAATTAATAATAGTGTGTTCTACTAATGCAATTCCTTATTAGCAGTGTATAGTTTGAAATACAATATTTCCGGCTTGCTTTCCTCATTGAAGTAGTTCTTTAAAAATAAATATTTGAACACATCAATAAGTTTTCTTTGAAGAACTCACTATTCACCAGGCTCATTCTTTGAGAAATAGAGTTCAGTGGTTGTCAGGATAAATCAGAAAGAAACTAAGTGCTCACAACATTGGAAAGTTTATAACTAAGTTGTATAAAACAGTAATTGTACTTGAAAGCAGCATGAAAATAGAAATGTCACTCAAGGCACATATGCAATTTAAAATTTTATGATAGCCACATTAAACAGTTTAAAAACACATGAAATTAATTTCAATAAGTATATTATGTAATATATTGAAAGTATCATTTTTGATCAGCACACAAATTAATAATGAAAAATTTTTCATTCCATTTTAGAGTAGTATTTTACACCATCAACCCATCTAAATTTGGACACCAAATTGGTTAAAAATACTTTATCTCTGTTTAGATTTCATAAAATTTAGTGAGAAAGTAGTTTCATCTATGCGGAATGCTCCACTAAATTTGTTTCTAGTAACTGAGCATGAGTTTCTTAATGTAACTGAAATTTAAATTCAGTAAAATTCAGTTGCACTTTGCTATATTTATTTAAGTGCTTAATAACTTTGTGTGGCTAATATTCAATAAGAAGGTTAAATTCTTTGCCTCTGAATTGGATTTTAGTAGTACACAGTCTTTTTGGAAGCAGAATAAATTCATACAAATATGCAAGAAAGACATTATAAACCCAGATTTCATTTGGAGAGCTGCCTTACACTTTCCCTTTTTGGTAGTGACTGAATGTTCAGTTTGCCATTCTTTTAGATTTATGAGACGCCTTTGACTGGAGCTCTGAAGATTAGCCTACGGAATATTTAGTTCCTTCTAGAATGCTACAGAAGTTTGGCTATTTATTCTTAGTGTCAGTGAATTCATCATCTTTATAGACTATCAGTCAGGTCTGTGACAGCCTATCTTGCCCAAGGTCCTAGACATTGTTCTTTATATAGCAGAGCAGCCCTTTCACGTGGGTTGTGGGGCCCTGCTCCCCTGGGGCCCGTATTTTGTCTGTTAGGTGCAGGTGTGTTCTTGATTCCTGCATTGACTATTTTGTGTCCTACCTAAAAGAAGATTATTTCTCTGGTCAACTTTTTGATTCTTAAAGCAGCCAGTGCTGGCATGGATGTGGGGGGAAAGGGACGCTCTTTCACTGTTGGTGGGAATGCCGACTGGTCCAGCCTTTCTGGAAAACAATATGGACAGTCCTTCAAAAACTAGAAATTGAGCTTCCATATGACCCTGCTATACCACTTCTGGGAATATATCCCGAGGATGCAAAAAAGCACAGTAGAAATGACATCTGCACCTGTATGTTCATTGCTGCACTGTTCACAATAGCCAAAATCTGGAAACAACCCAAGTGCATGAGAACAGATGATTGGTTAAAGAAACTTTGGTACATCTACACAATGGACTACTATGCAGCTGTTAGGAGAAATGAAGTCATGAAATTTGCATGTAACTGGATAGACATGGAGAGTATCATGCTAAGTGAAATGAGTCAGGAAGAGAGGGACAGAAATAGGAAGACTGCACTCGTTTGTAGAGTATAAAGTAACATGAGGCTGACATCCAAGGACAGTAGATACCAGGGCTAGAATGACTGCTCCATAGTGAAAGCCTGCCTCATGAGCGGATGGGAGAAGGCAACTGGAATAGAGAATGGATCACTAAGAAAATGATGGCTGGAGGAATTGATCAGGATGGGAGATGTGTGCTGAAAGTAGATAATGGACCAAACATGATAACCTCTCAGTATCTGTATTGCAAACCATAATGCCCAAATGTAGAGAGATAGAGAAAATAGAGAATATTGTCTGCCATGGAGGCAGGGGGAGGGTGGGTAAGGGGGGGGGATATACTGGGGATATTGGTGGTGGGGAATGTGCACTGGTGGAGGGATGGGTGTTTGATCATTGTGTGATTGTAACCCAAACATGAAGGCTTGTAACTATCTCACGGTGATTCAATAAAATTTAAAAAAACCTTTTTGGTTCTTAAAATATAATCAATCCTTAATATAAGGTGGAGTGTGAAGAGCATGGACTAAGTTGTCTAGTCCTACCACAACCCTCCGAGCTCCCAACCCGCCACTCAATATCTCTTCTTGGGAAAAACAGTGTTGTTAAGATTAAGGTGTGGGAAAGGAGACTTTGTTGGTAGTTGAAAGCCAGGTAGTTCTGCATATTCTTTCTGCTCTTTCATTTACTGCTCCTATAAGGGCAAAATTTAATATGACAGAAAAGCCATTACATCCCCTACCCCAATTTTGATCTTCTAACTATGTCTAAATTAGTTAAAATTATCATTTGGAAATTTGTCTTTTGTTTCTAAATAAAACCAATAATGGGGCCGGAGTGATAGTTCAGCAGGTAGGGGGTTTGCCTTGTAAGTGGCCTACCCGGGTTCAATCTCTGGCATCCTATATGGTCCCCCAAACACCGCCAGAAGTAATTCCTGAGTGCAGAGCCAGGAGTAACCCCTGAGCATTGCTGGGTGTGACCCAAAAAGCAAAAAATAAAAACAAAATAAAAACAAAACCAGTAACGATTATTCACAAGTATTGAGCGGAAGTGGTTATGGAATAACAAGCAGAATGGTTCATTAAACAAGTTCTGAACTAGTATTGGAACCTGTATGCTTGCTTTGGGGACAGAGGTACACCTAGTAAGTCATAAGTGGTACTTAGGATTTACTCCTGATCCTGTGCTTAGGGATCACTCCTGCTGGTGCTCAGAGGACCATTTCTAGTACCAGGAATCAAACTGGGATCAGCTAGTTCGGAAAAAAACAAGTGTCTTACTATATCTCTGCCTTCCTGTACACTTTCTTGATGGTAGTGAGAAGGGAATATGACCTTGTTTCTTGAGCTCTAGAATTAACTGCATCAACAGAATTTGCATGCTTTATAGAAAAGGTTCATGGTAATGTATTCAGGACTAGTTTAAAACTTGAGTTTTGAATGGTGCTTTCTTATAAGCAAATATTTGATCAATGTCATTCTAGTGGTACCTGGTTGAACTCTGTAGTGAATGAATTGAGCTGCCACAGGCATGTCTATTTTAAGTATTTAGATATTTGGGTGAAAATTCTTCAAAAGTTTTTACCCTTTATTATTGATGCAGTGTTATCTTGAACACATGCCTTTTAAATAGCTTTTTTTAAATGCCCTTAAGGAACATTAAGGGGTTTCAGGAAGTTTACTTTAAATTAAACAGTGATGCTATTTCCCTGACTTTGATGCCATTTTTATTAATCACTTAAATGCTTTTCAGAATGTTTGCATCTATCATGTAATCTTTTGTTATACCTTCCCTTTGATTTTCTGCATCCTCTTTGCTCTGGCTTAAAAAGCAAAGAAATTTGCTGGAGTTATATGCAAATAAAAGAGAATTTGCATTAGTCTATACTAGGATTTTGTGGCTGCGGTTTGGGGCAAGTAAGGAGAACCTGTGAGGCTGTTTGAAAGTAAGAAATAAAATGAAGAATAGCATGAGCACTATTATTTCTTTTTCTTTTTCTGTTTTTTTTTGTTTTGGGGTCACACCCGGCAATGCACTGGGTTTACTCCTGTCTCATGCACTCAGGAATTATTCCTGGCGGTGCCCGAGGGACCATATGGGATGCTGGGAATCAAACGAGGGTCGACCAAGTGGAAGGCAAACTCCCTACCTGCTGTGCTATCGCTCCAGCCCCAATTTCTTAACACCACAGGTGTACCTGATCCTTTGACCCCTGGTCCTGTTAGTTCTCATCTGTCTCTTCTCCCCCATGACACTTGATTTCTTTCTTTTCCCTATACTCTAGGGCCAAAGAATGACTCTAGTCATCTCCCCTTTATTTATTTATTTATTTATTTATTTATTACATTGAAATCATGAGACCTGAACTTTAACAACCAAACATAAAAAGGTGACTGTCAAGATGGCAGACTGGGGTGTAGAGAGGGGGTAGGAGAGGGAATGTGGTGGGGTGAAGTTGACATGGTGGTGGGATCAGTGCTGGAACATTGTATGTGGAAACCCAACTATGAATAACTTTGTAGGTTTAATTAAGTTTGCTTTTTTTTTAAATAGCATGAACAAACCTCACAATTTTTATTGTTGTTTATTTCCCTACTCTGCACTAGGTTTTGAGTGATGTGTAAGGTTATCAGCTTGATAGCTTTGTTCAAGATGGCAACTATTTTAAACTTTCCTATGCATTCCTCTGTCGAGAGAGACAGTTTACAGGATACTCGATTATCATTCATTATTAAATATTCCCAGAGGACACTAGTAACTTCTATATCTGGCTGCACATCAGAACCACTTACAGAGCTTTCCAAAAATACAGAGGTGAGAGTATAGCCTCACCAGAGATTCAGATTCTAAACATCTCTCCAGTGACCTGGAATCTGCCCTCAGAGCTTAAGTCCTTCCCTGCCCCCCAAATAAGTGAGCTAAATCGAAGAAAGAAAATCAACGTAACAGTTTTCCAAAATAATATAATTAAAGGACTGTAGACAAGGGAAAGACCTAGTTAGGGATTAAATCTGTAGTTGTAGAACTGGAGAATGTTTCTAACTGATTGATGTAAATCATCAGAAAAGAAAAAGCATTTAAAGTATGCCTAGCATACGTTAAATTCTTTCACATCTCATTAGCAGAGAATCTCTTAGATTTTCCTCTCCAAGGCTGGATTTAAGTGCAGCTGCTAATTTGCAAAACAAAGAAAGGCACTTGGAACTTTAAAGTGAGCCTCTGTGTAGATTCAGAGCAAATGTACATAATAAGTCTTGCGCACCTGTTGGTAGAACACTGTTTTACCAAGGGCTGGATTCCAGAGGAAACCTGTGCCAAAACAAACCAGTATTTCCCCAAAGGCCTTCCTTGTAAACGTTTTCAGTTTGCATTTGTTTTGATGCATATGTCTTTAGGTAATGACATGCTTGGCAGATGCTACCTGCAGCTAGAAGCCTGTTTGGTAGTTATTACTCCAAGTACAATGACACAATTGTCTTTTAAGGATTCTCTTCTCTTATTATGGTTTCTACAGGGAAAAACCAGTGCTGTAGGTGATGTTTGCTTTTGCTTTACTTAATTTGGTGCTTACCTTAAGGCAGCCTCGGAGGTTCTTTGTTCTGGAAAGATTTGTTAAAACAAGTGAATAACTGCATTCTGCACTATGTTATGTCATGGAAAAATGGTGAAAGGATATAATCCTTTAGGCTCTGACAATGCATTGTTAACTGCCATGTTTCTTTTTTTTCTTTTTTTTATTGTTTTTATTCATTATTGTTGTACTTTTATTTGTTGTTGTTTTTTTAATTTATTTTTTATTAGTGAATCACTGTGAGGGTACAGTTACAGATTTATACATTTTTGTGCTCATGTTTCCCCCATACAGAGTTCGAGAACCCATCCCTTCACCAGTGCCCATTCTCCACCACCAGTAAACCCAGCATCCCTCCCACCCTCCCCAGTCCCATCTCCCCCCACCCCACACTGCCACTATGGCAGGGTATTCCCTTTTGTTCTCTCTCTCTGATTAGGTGTTGTGGTTTGCAATAAAGGTGTTGAGTGGCCATTGTGTTCAGTCTCTAGTCTACATTCAGCACGCATCACCCTTCCCCCGCATGACCTCCGACCACATTTTACTTGGTGTTCCCTTCTCTGAGTTGCTCAGAATGAGAGACCAGCCTCCAAGCCATGGAGACAGCCTCCTGGTACTTATTTCTACTATTCTTAGGTGTTAGACTCCTATTCTATTATTCTATATTCCACAGATGAGCGCAATCTTTCTATGTCTGTCTCTCTCTTTCTGACTCATTTCACTTAGCATGATACTTTCCATGCTGATCCACTTATATGCAAATTTCATGACCTCATTTTTTCTAACAGCTGCATAGTATTCCATTGTATAGATGTACCAAAGTTTCTTCAGCCAGTCATCTGTTCTAGCCACTCAGGTTTTTTCCAGATTCTGGCTATTGTAAACAGTGCTGCGATGAACATATAAGTGCAGATGTCATTTCGACTATACTTTTTTGCTCCTCTGGGATATATTCCCAGTAACTGCCATGTTTCTGTTACGTTTTTAACACTTGTGCTTACTAAACTTTAGAGAAATTAATATATGATTATGAAAAATAGCCCTATTATTGCTGAAATACTCCATTAAATATCTCACAAACTGCTTAGATTCTAAAGCCTCAGCAAAAACTATTAGATTTAAAAGACCAGTGATGAAAATAGTTTAAAATTATCATCAGTTTAAGGTTTTTTACTATTGTAGAGTTTGAAGTGATCTTTCATTGCAATATGAGTATTTTTAAATTCTGAATTTTTCTTTAAGCAGGAAACATTTCTTGAGCTGTTGTCTAAATTTGAGTTCCAAGAGTTACTCCTTTCTTCTCATAATAGACTTCATTGATGATACATTCACTTAAGTGAATGGATCATAGAAGGTCACACTTAATGATAATGTGCTTATATTGTCTTATAATCTTCATGCTAATAAAGAGGCTTTCAGTTGACCTGAAGTCTAAGTAGGGTCCTTCCTAAAGGATCAATGTAAATTAACCATATTTTGGAGTTGGAGTATTGAGCCATATCAGAGTTTAATCTTGCCTTTGTGTTGGGATCACTTCCTGGAGTCGTGCCCAGGAGATCATATGTACTGCCAGGAATTGAATCAGGGTCTGCTGCATGCAAGGCAGCTGCCTTATCTTCTGTTCTGTCTCTCCAGCCTCTGTAAATTAAATATATTTAAAACTTTTTTATAACCTATAAGCTGTACATTCATGAAGGTAAAAGCATTGAGTTTGAACTAAAGCTAATTTGCACTTGAAAGTATTTGTCATCATGCCTCAGGCCATGCTGAGAGGAAATCATTATAAATATTAGATGAACTATTAAGAAAATTAAAAGACGAGTTTTAAAGTCATATTTAATTAGTTGCTGAGAGTGATTATGGAATTATCAACTAAACACAATCTAGTTTTGTTTTATCTATTAAATTTAAAATACTAATATAGTTTAAAATGCATGAAATTTATTTAGCATTATCAGGGAACAAATGACCTTCCTCTATTTTTTTTTCTGGACTATACCCATCTGTGCGGAGGGTTTACTCCTGGCTCTGTTTTCAGGGATCACCTTTGGTAGTGCTCAGGAGATCATTTGTGGTGTTGAGAACTAGATTGGGGTGCACTACATGCAAAGAAAACTCCTTAAACTCTCTTCTACTTTCTGGCCCAGGAACAAATAATCTTTGAGTAAACTCTCCCAATCACAAAGCTTAACTCTTGAAGTATCAAAACTTTAAATATAACAATTTAGTGAAATTCTTTCTAGTTGTGCTTTACTGTTCTTTGAGTATGTATCTGTGGTATAGGATGACATAATAATTTAGCTATGTCTAGGTACTAATTATTCTACAATATAGGGTTACCTTTGGGGCTGTTAAAATGTTAAGGCTAACACTCTATATCCTAAAATACACCCACATTTCTATCCTTCATGTTTTATGTCTGCTTTTGTTTGTTGTTTTCTGATTTTCTTTCAGCATCAGTTGTCAGCTCATAACTGTGTATGCCAGACTTTAGGAGACTTCACTGAGCCTATACTCTGTTGTCTCAATTGAACATCCTTTAAGAGGAAGGCAATAATGTGATAATGATGTCTAATGTAAGAGCAGCAGGCCGGTGATGACGGAGATAGTGAGGTGTACTTATGATGAATATGTTACAGTTCTAAGAGTTATTGGTCATTGTTTTAGTTTTCCGTAGGCCTGGGGATCCAAAGATGACAATGGCAGTATTCCTGCCTTTAAAGTGCTCCCTCCAACAGTACTCTCTGATCTGCTGCCCTGTGTCAGCCTTGCACATGATAGACTATGGGGTCTTCAGTGGAGCATGTGCTCTCTAGAGTCAGCTAGGTTTGACTATAAATTTCTGAGTAAAAAACATATCTGATTTATTTTGTTACTTTTTTTTTTGGAGCTACATGTTACAATGCTCAGGGGCTACTACTTCAGTGCTAGGGGGACACTCCTGATTGTACTTGTGGGACTATGTTGTACATTAGGGAAAAGGATCAAATTTCAGCCTCCTGTGTACAAAGCAAATGCTCCAGCCAATGGTGTTATTCTTCAGTATATGCAAAGTCAAATACTCTTAATTAGCTATTTTTCAAAAGTACAGTTCTATTAACGAAGTACTAGACCAAGGCCAGAGAGACAGGGAAAAGGTTAAGATGTTTGCCTTGCCAGCAGGTAAACCCAGTTCAATCTCCAACACCAAGCACTGCCATGAGTGATTACTTAGCACGGAGCCAGGAGTAAGCCAGGTGTAAGCCAGGTATTATCGGGAGTGGCCGAGCTGCACCCCCCAAAAGACACCAAGTATTAGACTGGGATGGAGAGATAGCTCAGTGAGTGAGTGTACAAACTCTGTATTTTTGAGTGCAGGCCAGGTTGGCATTGCATGGTCCCCTGGATACTGCTGGGGAGTGAAGCATAAGTGACTGTGCAGAGAACACCTTTGGTGTGGGGAAGGAAGGGAGGGAGGGAGGGAGGGAGGGAGGGAGGGAGGGAGGAAAGAACAGAGGGAGGAAAGAAGGGAGACAGTGGGAAAGGACTGGACTCTAGCAGTAGTAGAGGATGTACTAGAGGATCCTAGTAGTAGAGGATCTTTTTATTCTTACTCCTTTTCATCAGCTGTAAAATGGAGGTGGTGATGCCTGTCGTAAAAGATGGGTGTGAATGAAATTGTGTGCCTTTGCACAGCATTTGAATCCAGAGTTGGTGCTCCAAAGATGCCATAAATGTTAGTTCTCTTTATTAACCTTATATTTTTCTTTGCATTTCCCTTAAATGTTATTTGGTAACTGCTATTTATCAGTGAGTAAAAAAAAATAAAATGATCAACACTCTCCCATATTTTTATAAGTCAGTTTCAAATAATGTTTTAGTGATTTACAGTCATAGCACTTGAAAGGTTGATCTAATAATAGCACTAGAGACTTGTAATTGACAAAGTGCAAATTTTTGTCAAGTCTCAATTAGACTTTGCTCTGAAAAAGGGGAAATTAAAGAAAACTTTGTATTACTCAAATCATATATTTCTCTACAGACACTTTATTGTATAATTGTTTAGCCTTCTTCAGTAAAACATAAAACAACTGCCATTTCATACCTGTTAGCTCGGTTTGAAGAAGACTTTATAAACATAACATCTAAGACACAATGGTACCTTGGGGGCATCTTTGCTGGAATTTAGTGTGCCTGAATCACTTTAAGTGTTCATTTTGGTAATTTAGACATTTTTCTCCTTCCTGTGAAGGTTTCAGTTCATCAGCCAATTCTCTATACCATGCTGGTTTGTAATTCCAATCTATATTGCTAAGGAAAACCTATAATTATCCTGAGTAAATCAAGAATAGAATTTTACTTGGGTTTCTAGCTCTTCACAGATGTGTTAGTGAAGAGACAGACTTTCATTGACCCTCATAAAATTCTTTTGTCAGAATTAAAGCCCATTGAAAGATCAATTAGTTATGCTTTTGTTTTTATGTAACTTTGCATTTTCCTCCTTCATCTCCTCACTTGCTAAACCTGTTTTCTTTTGTAGGTGGAGTACTTAATCTTTGCCAATATTGGTCCTCGGTGATCTCATAAATTAGGTTTTTAACAAGTCCATTTAAGTTGTACCATTTAGAAGAATACATCTATAGATTAAACATGGTCACTTTCCTTTACGAGTTTTGACAACAGCTGTTCAGAATTTCGTTTCCTTAAGGGTGTATGGCTTCTCACCAACTCTTGGCTTCAAAAAGGGATTCTCTCCGGTTGGTTTTGTCATTAAGAATTGAAGCTCTTTAAAGCTGTTTGTACTTAAGGCCAAGAGCTCCTCATTCCCAAAGCAACGGTTTATCACTTGCCCTGTATTATCTCTGTCTTCCATTCCCCCCCCCCCACCACCACCACCAGTGGCAGGAATACAACAGCCTTGACAGGTTAGATCTGTGGGAAGCCAAACTCTTTGGTATGCGTGGACAGTTTGTGACGAGTTGTGTGGGTCGGGCTCATGTTCCTGGAGTGCTCTGAGCAGCTTTACTAATCTGTCAGCATAGTATGTTCTTGTGGATAAATATAGACATACAGGCACTCTCACAGTGGAGGGTCACTGTCTTACTCTGCAGCTAAAAATTGTCCCATTGGTATGAGCCGTCTGCCCTGGGCGGAAGGCCTGTTTTCGTTTGTCTTCTTCTGTAGGTCTAGCACCTGGCTAAAAATATACCTTGGGCCAAAAATAAAGAGCCTTACCTTGTGGCTGAGACACGTATGGTGGCGGTGAGGACCGGGATCATGGAATCCTTCATTATGTTTTTTTGCTTTGGCACCTAGTCTGCATTGCAGGCCCGGACTGTGAGTTTGGGCCTCTTTTCTCTCATGGAGATTACAAGAGCCTGTTGGAGCCGCTCCTGTGTGATCAGCTTGATCAAAGGCCTGGGTAGGTGGCCAGGCTGTGGTGGGGTGCGGGGTGGGTCATGGGCTCTTGTCAAATGCTGAGTGTCGGGAGGATTTTTTCCTGAGGGGCTCAGTGGATGGGGGTGGAGGAAGTTTTGGCATCTCCTTGTGTGGATTTTAGTTTTAATGTCACTCTTTGCAGATAGGGATAGTGCCTTTTAGGTTTTCGGTTCGGAATAGCAGTGTTTCAGAAGTGAGCTTTGGTCATTTTTGTCTGCGAGTTGATGGATCAACAAGCTGTGATGTAATGGAATTTTTCTGGGCACGGAACTTTCATGAAAAGATTTAGTACCACTCTGTGCTCTAAATTTGCTGATCTATAAAAATAGTATGTATTTGGAACATAGCACATTTGAAACATTTACTATTACGGGAGAGATAGGATTTATGTGTGATTTCTTCTAAATATCAATGTAAATGACCCTTCTTTATTTTGTTTTGAACATTTAAATGGCCTAAAGCAGTTTTTGCTTTTCCTTTTGACTTAGTCTTCTCAAACACTAAAAAAATGAAATATCTTTCTTTGAATTTTAAGAAAGGATATTCTGAACATTAAATAGGTCCGAACTATATATACATCAGTGTTTTTTTTCTCTTTATCAGAGTAATACATTAGTTCTAGCCTAACCTTGTAAGCAATATTGTACAAGAGTTCAGAAAAATCAGTGAGAGGAAATTTCCACGACACGGGGTTAATTGCATACGCCTGGGATATTGACCCTCTGACTCTCTACATAATGAATGTAGGGGAAGTTAATTTCTAAATAGTAAAGATACAATGTGCTGCTTTAATAAAGGAGAAACATTTTATTATTAATGATTTGGGAGATTTAATTTTTTTATTATTCTACTGCACTCTCTCTGATGAAACTCAGCTCTTTACATTTGATACCAATCTTTTACTGGCAATAAGAATATAGAGATTTGGTGTTAATTTACACTTTACTTTGTGATTTACATGTACTCAGAGTGTTTGCTGGAAACATTCTTCTCTCTTCAAGAGATTTTTCTGTTTCAGAAGCTGACAATCTTAATGATAAAATGTTTTATATATATTTAGATGGTGGGAAATGCTTCCTCATGATAGAACTCATGCAAAATGCCCCTTTGTCGTTGTTTGCAGTCACCTCCCCCCAATGTTTCTTCTGAACAGATCACTCCCATCCATGGTTGGGTAACTGGCTCTTCCCAGCTACTCCCTTTCTTTCTTTTCATATATAAGCGTAACTTTTACAAGGGATCAGCAACAGCAAATATGCTTCTGTGAAGTCATAAACTTGCCACAGTCTTAGATTATGAACTTGCAGACTCTTCATGTACGGAATGAATTTAACATAGCTATAATACATTTCCATAACTGTTTAAGAATGCAATGAAATCTATCATCTGGGGCCAGAGGGCTAGGTCATCGGGTAAGGTGCTTGCTCTGCAAATGGCCGACCTAGGTTTGATTCCTGGATACCTCAAGGCCTGTCAGAAGTGATCCCTGAGCTCAGAGCCAGGAGCAAGCCCTGAGCACCACCAAGCCCCTCACAAAAACCCTAGCATCTGTTTTATTATATAAGCAGGAATCTAAATAGTGTCACAAAAATCAATAATTTACTAGATATTTTTATACTGGCAAAATAAAAACTAACCAGCCTATTTAGGATTTTACTTATCTGATGATTTTATTTAATATTTATTTATTAATTACTAATTCAATTTATTCAATTAGTCTTTTGTATACCCTGCACTATAAATTTTCCATGTTGTAACTGTGTCTTGTGCTATATATAGTATGGGATTCATATGTATAGCATCTATATTTCACATAGTGGAATAATATGTATACACATAATACTGTAGCTATAAATATGTACATGTTTATCTAATAATAGAGTAGTTATTATAGTGTATTTTGTACCTTTGTATACATTTTATTTTACAATACAATTGTTATCACAGTTAAAAAGACATAACTATGGTTACACTATTTCAAGTCACTTCCCCTATCAGATGATCTTCAAAGGGATTCTTGAAGAGAAATAGCTAAAACTTATCTCATGACCTTTATTTTTCAAAGACAACACTCTGGCCCTGTTCTCCCGTGGAGGCCTCCACACATGAGTCTGCCCTGTCCTGATTGCCCCTTTATTTGGGCTCTTATGTAATGTAGCCACTAATGCAGCAACAAAAGTGTCCACTCAGGAAACATTCCAGAGTTACTTGTTCTTGTGCCACTTACATGCAGTGGGTAAGGCCCCTGCCTTGCCTGTGGCTGGCCCAGATTCCATCCCTAGCACCCATATGGTCTCCCAAGCTTACTGGGAGTGATCCCTGAGTACAGAGCCAGGTGTAAGCTCTGAGCTTTGCTGGGTGTGGCCTCAAAACAAACAATAGCAATAACAAAATGTTCTCTTGCCATACATGTGGAGTTATATATGGTTCTGATGAAGAAACTTAAAAAAAAAAATTGGTGGACCTCAGTATAATACCCCAATAAGGGTCTACAAATGACAGTTTCCAGAGCCTTTTCCATGAGGACTTATTTTAAGAAACACATTTTGCTTTGAGACCTGGAGTACACACATGTATGTATCTGTAAACGCACATTCAGAGACTAAAACCAAAAGATTCATGAAACAGTTTTACCCCCATTATGCTGGGTGCCATCACTGGGCTCTTTTCTGTTCTATGTTTTTTTAATCTATCTCTTGAAATCATGCTGGTCAGTTCCCACTAAATCAGTTTTGTGATTGAGCAATGGATCGCATCCTGCACTTCAACAAACTCAGCCATAAAGATTTCCTATACCAGGCATTGTCAACACACCATTAGTCAGGTTCTCTACTGAAATGACATGCTGTGATCCTTGATATAATGTTCTACTCTTGAGCGTATTGGTGCCTTATTTGTCAGTGCCCTGCGTGGCTGCAGAAATAACTCTCTTATTAAACCTGATGTGAGTCTTGTTTGAATGTAGGGTTTCTAAGCTGGAGGCAATTTAAGACCTTATAGATTCTAAAGCTTTTTTCATAACAAATATTTACTGGATTCTGGGTACTGAGCTAGGAAGTGAAGATGTGAGAGGAATAAAGTTCCTTGTTCTTGTGCCACTTACATGCAGTGGAGAGACAGAAAACAAATGTATAGAATCTCATCATTGGTATATCAAGAAGCAACCATTCCTCTGTAGGAAAGTAAAGCTGGGTAGAGGGTCAAGAAATGATTGCAGAGAGAAGTGCCAGAGAGAATGGCCAGAACCATGAAGGAGTGAGTGATTGAACCAACCACCCCTGGCATTCTTTCTTCTTCACTTACATAATTCCTATAACTCCCCCTGCCCACATTCTCTTTGGCCATGAGAGCTTCATGGATGTTTTTTATCATGTTATTTTTGGAACTCGGTTTCACTGTCACTGTCCCAAGAATCCTGTCTGATGGCCAAATCACAGATATATCCCCGCCCCGCTTCTCTCTTAAAATAGTCTAAACTGCACTTGCAGGTTTTTTTTGGGGGGGTGGGTTTGTCATTAAAATCTGCCTTCCCTGCTAACTCTCCACTGTGTGAGAACAGGAGCCAACCTTTTTTTTTTCCTCCTGCTTTTAGTACAAGGCATGGAACAGTGTGAACCTTCAGTTCATAATTGATGAATGCTCTCCTAAATCCATGTGCTCTTCAACTGGCTATCCAGACTAACAGCATCTTGAAACTTCTTTTTTTTATTTATTTAGTTAGTTTGGGGGCCAGACCCGGTGATGCTCAGGGGTTACTCCTGGCTCTGTGCTCAGTAATTGGTCCTGGCAGTGCTCTGGGAACTATGTGGGATATCAGGAATCACACCCAGTTTTCCCATGTGTAAGACAAGTGCCCAACTGATGCATTATCTCTTCAGCCTCTTAGGGCACCTTTTAACTAAATATACTAAGTCAAAAATTTCATTTCAAGTTGCCTTTTAAAATGTCTTTTTTGTATTCTCCAGAGAACTTGGGAGAAACCTTATACATATAAAGCTATCCAGAGAAAGGTGTTACTTGGTGAGTCACTACGCTGATCTCACTCTGTCTTCTGAAACAGAAGACAAAAATCTTTCTTGCAGGGCCTCAACTATCTTATCATACAGGTATGAGAGGATGCCTACGTAAAACACATCCCATCTGCATTCAGATCTACACAAAATAATATGGAAGCATGTAGTTGGACTTGAAACTATCATGAACTCTCAAATCTATGGAACTAAATCTAGCTTGTACTGTTCTTTTTTCTAATATATTTTACTCAAAACTAAAATATGAACATATGCGCGTAATTTGGGGAGTTTCTAAGATAGCTTGTGTTACCAATAGAGGATGTATAAAATGTTTTTAAATGAAGCTTATCCTTTACCAAATGTTTTATTTTGAAAAATCTCAAACACAGTTATACAACATGTTGTCTTCAGATTTTACAGACTTAGTCATATTTGCTTTGCTTATACCTTTTTTCCTTGTTAAAGTCTTTCAAACTTTCGCATCATTTCATAAAATCCACATAATATACTTGCTAGAAAATATTAATATCTTACCTATCTACAATGGTATTGTCATATGTAACAAAATGAACCATCGTTCTTTTAGTATCACCTAATAGCCAACCCGTATTCATATTGCTTTGATTGATATCTTCAATTTTTTTCTTTTAATAATTGATTTGCTCAAATTAAGTCAGACAAGAGCCACACATTGTATTTGGTTGTTCTGTCTCCAAATTGTCTTTCATCATTCTACTCTTATCCATCTGTTGCAAGAATCTGTTGAAATTGGTGCTCTTTACCTTCTTTCTTTCTTTCCTTCCTTCCTTTCTTTCTGGCCACACCAGGTATTGTTCAAGGATTACTTAGGTACTCCTTATTTGATGTTCAGGAATCACTCCTCGTGGTGCCTGGGGGACCATATGTGATGCTGGGATCAAACCCTGGTCTCTCGCATGCGAGGCAGGTGCTTTACTCACTGTACCATCAGGCTCACCTGTTATCTTATAAGATGAATTCAATTCTAGATTGTCTTGTTTGCTCCTTTATGTTGATTTTCACTTGACTGTGTCCTCATTTCCCTCGTAAGAGAGTATTAGCTCTATTGCTATAAAAACCTGATGGACATGCACATATGGTAAGCTACAATTCCCTCTTTGCCACTCAGCCAAAGTCATTTCCGTTCTAGTGATGAAGTTTGAAAGCCACTGTCATTCCCAGGAATATTTAGCACATTGTTTTCTGTGCTTGGATATAAGAACTCTCCTCAATAGCTTGTCACTAATAGGAAATTTGGGGGAACCATCTGGAATTAGCATTCAAAAAGTGCTTCTTAAACACCTCAGCCCTGATACCCTCAAACATTTTTGGGTGTAGCCCTAGAGGACCCCAAGCACCACTGGGGCTACCTTTGTGGTCCCCAGCACTACAAGACTCAGAAGTACCACATCCTCAGACCATCATCACCTGGAGTGACTTCCAGACCTGTTGAGCATAGTTTAGGAAACCCCCTCCCAAAACGGACTTCTTAAATATTTTAATTTTATTACGTCTCTCCAGGGAGCATAACTTGAATGTTTTTTTTAATGAGGAAAGGATGATATGACAATATTTAGATGCATCTGTTTAAAATGTGGAATCTTTCTTTTTGTTCCAGCAGACCTCACCATGTTCCTTTTTGGACTGTTAATCTCACAGGAAGGACATTGGTTTTTATTTGCATTGCTCTCCAAATAGTTTTCATTTAACCCATCCTGTACAACATCCTATCAGTATTCTTCTTGGAATGCTACTAGTTTCATGTTGGAGTGTGTGTGTGTGTGTGTGTGTGTGTGTGGTGCTAGGTGGGATTGAGGACTTCAAACAGGCAAAGCATCCTCTCTACCACTGATCTCCATCGCTGTTTCTAAAATCCTACACTTTTTTAACCACTGATAAATCAATAAATATTACTGATTTAATTTTTTTAAATTTTAATTAAAGCAGGAAATAATGTAAGTCTGAATTTTTATAGAATTTAAGAATATTGGGGCTGGAGCGATAGCACAGTGGGTAGGGCGTTCGCCTTGCACGCGGCCGACCCGGGTTCGATCCCCGGCATCCCATATGGTCCCCCAAGCACCGCCAGGAGTAATTCCTGAGTGCAAAGCCAGGAGTAACCCCTGAGCATCGCTGGGTGTGACCCAAAAAGCAAAAAAAAAAAAATTTAAGAATATTTTACATATTCTTGCTTAGTATTTCATTCATACAAGGACTGTGATATAAAATCAGATGAGTTTAGCTCAGCAAAGAAATAAATAAGTAAGCCAACTGTTAGTTTGGTTTTGGGATCACATCTGATACTGCTCAGGGCTTATTCCTGGCTCTGTACTCAGGAATCATTCTTGGTGGGCCCAAGGTATCATGGGGGTTCTAGAGATTGAACCCAGGTCAGCCGTGTGCCAGGCAAGCACCTTGCCCACTGTACTGTCACTCTAGCCCACAAATAAAACAGTTGTTAAATTTTTTCAGGTACTCAGTGTTTGGGGTGAAGACAAGATGGAGTTCTGTCCTTGAAGATTTTATTGGTCCTTGGTGAAGACCATTTGACATGTTTGAATCTACATACTAAAATGGGGGTGTAGTAGGGAGAAAGAACTAAGTTTGAACTTAGGTGATTAGGTAGGGATCTAGAAACGGCTGAGAGACCTTCATAGATGTGTTCAGTCTGCTCAGGTTGCCCCTTTTTCATCCCTCCTCATCAGAAGATGGTCACGTGCTGCCCATTCTCCTAGTGTCTGACTTACCTAGGTGGCCCAGAACAGGTTTGATGCCTCTGCCCTTAGTTTAGCCACTGCCAGAGGTTTGCAGAAATCAGGTGCTCTACATAGACTGTTTTTTTTTTTTTTTTAGAATCCTTTTTGATCAGTCTCTTTTTATTTTTTTAAATTTTTATTAGTAAATCACCGTGGAACATTGGTGGAGGAGAATGGGCACTGGTGGAGGGATCTACATAGACTTTGTAATGAATACAAGCTGCAAGTTTGCACCTAGGAATCAGGGCAGGCTTCTTATTTACACACCGGTATTTTCAGAGAGTCCCAGGCTCAGAGAGGTGAGTGAACCTGCCAAGTAGAGATATTACTAGAAGGGTCAGGATTGTTTGCAAAACTTTCCTCTGTAGAGGGAGTGGGTAACAGTTGCATGCATTAAGCTAAAGAAAGGCAGGTGTTTATTGCAGCAGTGCTTAAATTGTTAACATTTTAAGGAATTCATGTTTCCATGCATTTTCAGTGCGTATTTTCATGCACTTACAGAGGATGAGTTGGTAGAAAGCGCAACCTGGTGTCACCTCTTTAACTGGTATGAAAAATTGAAGCCCAGATGGTACTCATTCCTCCCCCAGCTCACACAGCGCCAGGCCATTGGCTCCCTGTTCAGTCTCCCTCATATGTTTTGCCTAAAAATGTTAACTTTGGAATTAATGCAATTACCAGTTTTGCTATAGGCAAATGGAGTGAAAATCAGTTTTGTCAGCTGACTGAATCATTCCTCTTTTCTATCCGGCTTATTTCCATTAGAGGTATCAAGGTATAGTCCAGTTGCCAGCTGCATAGCCTGGGGATTGGTTAGAAATGCAAATTATCCAGCCCCACCCACTAAATCTGGTGGGAATCAGCTCTCCAGGTGAATCTGACATGCATAGTTTCTGAGCACCCCTGTCTTCTGATGATAAATTAGTAAATAGTTTTCAAAGTTGACTTTTCTTTAATGACAAGACCTTGTTCAATTTGTCACAAGTTTTAAATGAGTAGATTTCAAATTCCTGAGATTCTACAGCAAAAAGTGAACCAGAAGATGAAGAAAACAGAAAACAAGAAAAAAGACGAGAAGGAAGAGAGGAGAGTCAGCCAGAGACATATGAATAAGTGCAGTTGGTCAGTTCTGTTGGGGAGAAGGAAGTTGAAATTCAGGATTATCCTGCCACTAGCAGGTTATTTGATCTCTTTTGGTGAGAAAGGACCTTGAAATGTCAGTGTAACCTCATCTTCCTTTGCTCACAGATCTTGGCAGACATTCTTTCAGGCTCTGATGACAGTGCCTACTTTGAAAATCAAGAGAAAGTCCATGTAATTGCATCTTAACAGATGACAGACATTTGTAAAGAAAATCACTGAAGTGTCACTGTAATTTCTTTAAGATAAAATACTGGAAGGCAAGGAAGAGGGAAAGAAAGCAGGATAGTGACTTAGGGCCAACTTCTCTTTACAAGCTATTCACCTCTCTCCAAGGTATCTTTCTCTGTTTACCTCGAGGCAAAAATGGTTCCAAAAGGCCACCCAGCTGAAGTAACCACAAAGCTCTGTACCTCCAAGTTCATTTGTTCCTTGTTAGGATAATAAGCAATTCAAGGTTATCTTAATTCATCTAGGAAAGAATAATCTCTAGACTTGCCTAATACATACTATGAATCCAATTTCATGGGGCCTCAAATTTGGGGAGAGGGCTGGGCCATTTCCAGTTCTGTGTTCAGGGGTCACCCTTGGTAGTGATCAAAGAACCATACGTGGCACCAGGAATTGAACGGGTCAACACAGGTGCCTTAATCCCTATACTGTCTCTCCAGTTGGGGGTCTCAATTCTTGGCTCTTTTTTATATTCTTTTTTTTTTTTTTTTGCTTTTTGGGTCACACCTGGTGATGCACTCAGGAATTACCCCTGGTGGTGCTCAGGGGACCATATGGGATGTTGGGAATCGAACCTGGGTCGGCCGAGTGCAAGGCAAACGCCCTATCCACCATGCTATCACTCTAACCCCCTTTTTTATATTCTTATTCTTTGTCAAATTCCTTTTCTTGGCTAGAAACTGCATTCCATTTTAATGTAGGCAGGTGGCACTGGAAGAGGGGGTGAGGGGAGGGGGGCAGGGGGACACTCCATGACTGGATGTTGTATTAGTCTTTCTGTAAAATAAGCAGGGTTGGAGCGATAGCACAGAGGGTAGGGTGTTTGCCTTGCATGCGGCCAACCAGGGTTCAATTCCTCTGTCTCTCTCAGAGAGCCCAGCAAGTTACTGAGAGTATCCCATCCACATGACGGAGTCTGGCAAGTTACCCTTGGCCTATTCGATATGCCAAAAACAGTAACCTTGTTACTGGTACCTTGTTATAAGTCTCACAATGGAGACGTTACTGGTACCCACTCGAGCAAATCGATGAACAGTGGGACAGCAGTGTGATAGTGCTAATAAAATAAGCAACTGTGCTAACTTACCGAGAGCTCCCTTCATTCTCCAAATCACACTATTTATGTTTTATTTTTTTCTCTCTTGAATTGCTGAACTAGCATGTGCCAGAACTTAACTCATGTGTAGGGGAAAAGATATTTTATTTTGTTATTAATTTATTCTTTATCATAGGGAATAGGTTTTATGTATGAGTGTCCTGTTGAGATAATATTTCTTTGCAAAACAGTACATGTTTGGGGATTATAGATTCTCACTTCTTCCAGTGTTTGTTGCACACCAAAACCCCCACCAGAATAAAGATATATTGTCAAATTCACCTGGGTCCAAATCCTGAGTCAACCATTCCCCACCAACCTCAGGCAAGTCACTTCATCTCTCCATCATCTTATGTGTAAAGGAGACATTGTCTGACCTTCTAGGATTATTTTTGAGGACTTAAAATATTAATTGCACTAGGAATATGTTACTTAAATTTGCAGGAACACAATTCATAAATTATGGAATTTAGAGAACTAAATAGCCTAAAAGACGCAAGGAATATATTTAATCAATAAGAGGGATATTTCACATCATGATTTGATGGAAATTTAATAGAACATAATGTGCCACTGAATATATTTTTCTTCTAAAGCAAATATTATTTCTGAGTGTTTTTACCTGGTAATCTTTTCCTGACCCCTTTGAATATACAGAAGTCCTTAGAAATCCTCCATCTCTTTGTTAAGAAATATTTTCCTGTTACTCAAACTAATTATTCCTTCTTAACCCAACATTTTTCATTTCTTAATATTCTTCAGAAGAAAATAATTCTTCCAAACATACTTAACGGGTTTTTTTTGCCTCTTAATCCTAATTTATTCTCATGACATTCAGGGTTTCTGGTCATTTTGCATATTTGCAGTACCATTTAAAATATTTCCTAGGCACCCTTATAAATACATTAGTAGACAATTAATTATTGTTCTATACACAGTATGACATGTTCTCACAGTAGCTGCGTCATGCTCAGTTTGTTATGTTTTACGAAATATTTCTGTAATGCCAGTAAAGAAAATAAGTCTTGTGGGAAAAGGAGGGCTGTGGCAGAGCTCCTCAAAAAAGATTCCAGTTCTTGGCTGATGGGGTTTACCCTCATGTCTACATAATAAATGAAGCACGGAGTCTTGGCATAAAGGATAACACATGCAAGTGTGAACAATGGGATCTTATAACTGTATCCTATATTGAAAGATAAGGTTGCATTGATCTCTGGGAAGTAAAGTTTTAGTGTACTTCCATTTGTGGAAAGTTTATCTCTTTTGAGCAGCTACCATATGAAGTCTCTGGGGCACTTTAGAAAATAATGAAGAAACCATTTTTTACTTCCAGAAAGCATTGTGTATTTTTGAAAAACTGGCTCTGTGCTCATCTTTTTGTAAGCTAGTGAAAAAGCAGCCAAAGATGACCTTCTTTCCTGAGCTGTGTACTTTGAGTAAAGAGGCACAGAAAAGCAGTATCCAACGGGCCTTTGGAGTCATGCCCTTCACAAGCAAGTTGAAATTCTCATTTCCGTCCAGAACTGAATAGATAGGGGTAGGTGGAATGAAAGGATGGATTAGAAAAGTAGATCTTGCCCAAGCCAACTGTGTCTGGGTTTTCTTATACGCCAAGAATGCACACAGCTTTCATTCCTCCCCACAGAATTCCAGACAGACATCTGAATGTTTCAGGACAGATAAAGAAGAGCAGGTTGCTCTACTCGTCTACTGTTTAATTTTTTCCTTGCTCCAAGATTGTATTGCAAAGTCGCAGAGATAGCTCAAACGGTAGAGCTAAATAATGGGCCTTGCAGATATTTGGGCCAATATCTGCAAGGCCCAAAGATCCATTCCAAGGGGTTTTTTTCCCCCAGACATCACCAGATGCAGACTTGGTGCCCCCTGGACTGTGGATCCAAGCACTACTGACCTGGACCAGACTGAGCTCTGCTGGGAATGGCCTATACTCCACCCCCCCCATCCCCCCACCCCCTGCCGCCCAACACACTGCCAAGTATGATCCCTTTGGGAAAGAAAAAAAAAAGAATGTATTGCAATCTGATGTACTGTAGGTGTGTATCTGTGCGCACGTTTGCACAGACACGTGCTGTTGCTGAGAGCCTCCCTCAGTAAACTAAATTCCATGAGGGCAGGAAACATCTGTTTCATGAGCTGATTTCTGTTCAGTATTTCAGCAGTGCCTGAAACCTAGCAACTTGTAAAAGAAAATATTGGTTGAAATATTGGTTGAAATGAATGTGTGAATTAATGAATGGCTGAGTATCATAGCAATGGTCTTAACTTCTCTGCAGTGGTCTTAACAATTCTGACTGAGAAAACCAGTTGCTTTTCTGTAGTATATTTGGCCACTTTCCATCACAGAACACTTAAATGAAGAAGCTTAACATAGCGTTTTCTTTTCATTTCATGTCACAAAATCTGTATGTGGGGGTGTTTGTATTGGTGCTATAGTTAGGTTGTCATTCTGGAGATGTTAATGCCTTGGGGTAATTGTACTATGCTAGATAGGAAAAGTCAGCCTGAAAAAAAAAAAGATATTACTCAGTGAAATTTTGTGGAGGGAAGAGAAGCTGTCAGGGTGAACAATGTAGAGAATCATGTTGAAAGAAATTATCACTTGTGGCAAGAAATAAATCTAATAAAGAGGATATGAATGGACCTATCCTCAAAACAGATGAAGGAAAAAGTACTCTGCAACAAGCAGATGTGGATATGCTCATGAGTATAGTTACAAGCCCAGTGAGTGAGGGTATGCAGTCCTGGAGACACCCAGAGAATCGAAGAGAAACATAATTCAGAAAAGAAGCAATAAAATAATATCAACAAAACCCATCTAAGACAAAAAAGATGAATGGAGAAATGGAGAAATATTAAAACATGTTTAATCCAATTTTGTTGTTAAAACCCTAACCAGTATTCATAAGTATATCCTTTTGCTGGACTCCTATCCCTAACCCACCTCTATCAGAAGCACTGGTTTGAGTGATTTTTTAGGGAAACTGAGCACTTGTGTTGAAAAGAGAAAGATGAGATGAATCAAAGACAGAATTAGGTAGGTAGATTATGCCTAAATATCCCATACATGACATTTAAATGTGTGGAGTTAATTTATTGAAAGTTTTTCCATTTTAAAAATAAAAAATTGTGACTTATAAAGTTATTGATAATTGAGTTTGTGGCATATATTTCAGTACTAATCCCAGCACTAGTGTCAACTTCCCTCCACCAGTGTTCCCATATTCCCTCCCCATCCTAATCTTCACCCCATTCCCACCTATCAGCTTGACAGGCACACCACAAAGTTCCAGTGGCTGTAGCTTAAATCTGATGTTTTCAGTTTTGTTGAGTCTGTGTTTTGGATATATGGCTATACCACTCACCCAAATCACTAATATAACTGAAGCCCTGGTGCCTCTTCACCCATTAACCCATTATTTCCCTTTCTCTTCTTCCCTTTGCCCCCTGGCTTTCTTTCCTTCTCTGTCCTTTTCTCTAAATACTGTGGTCAAGGTGATCGAGGCATCGCCCTTTTACTTCATTCAGTATTCTGTATACTACAGATAAGTGAGATCATCCTGTATTTGCCTTTCTACTTTTGCCTTACTTCACTCAACATGACATCATCCAGTCTCAGCAGCACTGCAGCAAATTGCATAATTTCATCATTCCTTGTAGCTGCGTAGTATTCCATTGGACTCCAAAGTTAATTCCGTATCTTACCTGTTATACTGAGTGCAACAATGCATATGTGCAAATGTCCTTTTGAGAGAGTGTCTTTATGTCCTGGGAGGAGTTTTTAATGTAATAATTTAATTGTTCCTTCCACATATATTTAGATGAGTAAGATGAGATCATGATGATTAGTCATTTACCTTTACATCAAATGGCAGCTGAATTTCCAGGAGTCGACCCTGTGGAGGTGATTGGGTGACACCTCATGGGGAGCCTAGAGAGGGCAGGGCCCAGAGACAGCCGGCTGCCAGATTAGGAGGGAAACTGCCCTGGATGCTGGCTGATGGGTGGTGGACTTGCTGCTAAGGAGGACAAAAAAGCAGGGAAAGGAATTTTTAGGTGGGAAGTAGACTGAAGCAGTAATACCTGCACTAGCAAGGCTGAACAATGGGGCCAACATCTGATTATCTCTTTTTCATTGTTGTTTTCATTTTACCAAAACCAAATTCCCCCTACCCTTGTAATTCTGTTTCCAGACTACTATGAACTTAGAACGTAGACTGTTGGTCTCGATTATATACAGATCAGAGCAAACAGGTTGCTGAGACTAATGATTTTTCTTCTAATGATAATGTTCATACTGGTTTGAACTATTACTTCATTGTATCACTTTCATCCCATTGATCATCGATTTGCTCAAGCGGGCATCAGTAACTTCTCCATTCGTCCTAGCCCTGAGATTTTAGCAAAAATTAAGAACTATTACTTAATTTTTAAAATTAGGATGACATTAGTTTATGTGATTATAAGTCTTAGGATTGTGCTTTTACTTTGTAACTTAACCTTATCACCATAAACATGTATCTCCTGATTTTCAATTATATTGTCCCCACATAACTGAATGTGAAATAACATAACTGAGTTAAAGTATACCACATCATCGATTTACTTTTGAAAATTATCTGACAAAAGGGTAAGTTTTTTTTTGTGAATTAATTACAAGTTGATTAAGAGGGATTACCGAAATTTAGGAGTATGTCCAGTTCAAGGACATTCATTATATTAAACTTCACAGCATCTCCATCTGCCTCACCGATCTGCTTGAGTCTGCAGTGACGGCCACCCTCCTCTTGAACCATTTTGACTCTGACAGAGTATTCCGCCAGACTAGGGTAGTTCCAAGATCTCTATGGCTGTACGCATAAACTTTTGGATTCATAAAGATGTCTTCCTTTGACTCCAAATGGATAAATTTTTTGTGATGGCAGCAAACTCATACTTTGATCTTTTAAATGGAAAGTTTGTCTAAAAATCATTCTGAAGAGGATTATTAGTGGTCACTCAATAAAATGCTCTCACTATAGTTATGACTTGTAGCTCATTGATCTTATAATTATGAATTTGTTTCTGTAACTATGGAGGGTATAAGGCTAAATATTGTTGTTCCTGGAATTGGTTAATCCTGTAGAAAACTCAAGATAATGAAAACCAGCCTCCATGTAGACATCTTAAATATTTTTCGTTTAGATTCCAGCCTCTAAGTCTGTAGCATGATGCCCTTCATACGGCTGGAAGGCATAGTGTGGAGACCATTAATAGGTCAAATGTTTAGGCCTTGTAATATAAATTTATCATTAAATACTGGCCTCATTGGGGTAGGTTGTGAAGATGAGACTAGGTGCAGTTCCAAAAGGAAAAGAGGATTAGTTCAATAGAGAAAAATGAAAATGCTGATGGTCAGAAAGAAGGAAGTACTGGTAGAGACACGTGTGTGCCTGGGTCAGCAATACCTCTGCTGGTCTTGGGCAGAGGTTGGAGGCCAATGACAGAAGGTGGTTTACGCAGACCACTGAGTGTGAGGTTGATGATGACCACTGAGAACATGGAAAACTGAGCCCAAATGTGTGGTAATTAAAGTTATACTCAAGGATGTTTAATCTGGTATGTAAAATGGATGAGATAAAACCTAGACTAGATTAGAATTTAGGGGGGTTGGAGAGAATGTGAAATAACTTTTAGCATTTTTGTTCTCTTTATAACATGTGAGGGCATTTTCCCTTTGGGTGCTGGGTGCTCAGTGGGAATGCTCAAACATGTTATTGGTGGTCAGCAGCGAAGCCCTTGACATGGGGAAGTGCTTGCAGAGTCAAAGATCTGACCCTGTACTTCAGACATGCAAAACATGGGTTCTACCATTTAAGCTACATCTCCAGCCTTAGGTACCATATTCTCGAATTTTACAGTAGCTGAAATATGGCAAGGAGGACCCTTAAATGAGTAAGAGAGGAAGGGACCTGACGGAAGGGAGGAAAGATGAGGAAGACTTTTTGATATAATCTTGATTGTGTGCTTAGAATTCAGTAAATCGTAGACCAACATTAGCATGACTTCCTCAGAAGTTTTCTTGATGTAGTCAGAAAGTAAGCGAAGACCAGCTTATTTGTATAACTTTAGGAAGAGTGCTCCATGTTTAAGGAGAGGTTTTCCTCTACTCTTATCAGAGACAGTGCCTCATGCTCTTGACATTCTGTGTATGTATTTTTGAAATTTAGTTTTTCATTTATTTCTATAAGCATTTACTCAAAATTAGATAGTCTTTCCTTTTATTGATGTTTGGACCACTCCCGGCAATGCTCAGGTGTTACTCCTGGCTCTGCACTCAGAAATTACTCCTAGCAGGCTTCGGGGAACCGTATGGGATGCCGGGCATAAACCTGGGTCGGCCATGAGCAAGCCAAATGCTCTATCCACTGTACTACCACTCTGATTCGTATAGTCTTCCTTTTAAGTTTGTTTTCATTGTCCTATCCTCAGCATTTCTAGTGCCTCTATTCCAAGATTGCTTAATCTTTTTTAAAAAATTTATTTATTTTTTAATTAGTGAGTCACAGTGAGGGTACAGTTACAGATTTATACATTTTTGTGCTCATGTTTCCTTCATAAAAAGTTCGAGAACCCATCCCTTCACCAGTGCCCGTCCTCCACCACAAATAAACCCAGCATCCCTCCCACCCCCCTAGTCCCATCTCCCCCCACCCCACCCTGCCACAGTGGCAGGGTATTCCCTTTTGTTCTCTCTCTCTCTAATTAGGTGTTGTGGTTTGCAATAAAGGTGTTGAGTGGCCATTGTGTTCAGTCTCTAGTCTACATTCAGCACGCACAAGATTGCTTAATCTTATTTTTTTTAATTAGTGAATCAACATGAGTTACAGTTACAAACTTGTGAACTTTCATGTTTGCATTTTGTTTATATCCCTCCACCAGTGCCCAGTCTCCTCCAAAAATGTTCCCAGTATCCCACCCACCCTCCCACCCCATCCCCCCGCCCTACCCCACCTCTGTGGCAGGGCATTCCCCCTTGTTCTCTCTCTCTCCTTTTGGGTGTTGTGGTTTTCAACAGAGGCACTACGTGGCCATCGTGTTTGGTCTATATTCTATTTTCAGAGTGCATCTCCCTAATCTTACATTTTTTTCACTGGATATTAATAAAGACCATCTTACCAGTTGGTCAGTGGAAGGGGTTATAAACATTAGGATTTAGCATGTCAAAATGCAAGGGGCTGGGGTTATTTAAAATTTTTTTTCAGTGACTAATTTAAACACTGATCTGACCCTAGTGTGTTCTATAAGAGTTCACTTTTTGGAAATCCTGATGCCCAGTCCTGTTCAAAGTCTTGCTAGGAAATCTGCACATCTTACCAAAGATGGGGGGCATTCTAACTTAAATCAAAAGATGTTGAGAGTAAAATGTTGGACTCAAGCAGAAAAGTGCTTGCTTTGTGTGTGGCCAACCCACCAGAAATACCCCCTGAGTACTGCTGGGTGTGACTCCAAAACTCCCTAGCCCCAGAAAAGTTAGACTCTCACTGGATGACCTAGACAGGTCACTGCTGGGATCTTTCATCTTCTAAGAAAATTATCATTCTGGAGTAACAGTCAGCTAGACTTTCGAAAGGTGCTTCTTTGGTGAACACCAGAGTTCTCAGCCTGGGACTGGCCACCTGAAATTAGTCACAGATTGGTGTCTCTGCAGAAATTATTTGTAAAGCGGTGGAGTTGAGCCCTTGGCATGACTGTAGTGGTGGAGTGAGAGTTTTGGCCAGGCAGGTAGCACAGCATCCTTGAAACCATTCACTGTCTGTCATTTGTGGTTTATCACAACTGAACACAACATCATTTTCAGTCAGTAAGAAGACTCAATCTATTTTTCAGCTTCTCCGGTTGGCAACGGTTATATCAAGCCTCCAGTTCCACCTATTTCTGGCACACAACGAGAGAAAGGGCCGCCAACCATGTTACCCATCAATGTGGACCCAGACAGCAAGCCAGGGGAGTATGTCCTCAAGAGTTTATTTGTCAACTTCACCACTCAGGCTGAGCGCAAGATTCGCATCATTATGGCAGAACCCCTGGTGAGTATTGCCACAAAAACTCCCTCTGAAAATTCCTCTTTACATTGATTGTAGTAGAGTCTGCTCTCTAAGAAAGGACAGGTTGCTTTTTCCCTATTTCCAAAGGATTTATTGAAAGTATATGTAATTTTTAAAGATAACAGTTCAGCTGTCTGTTTTAAGACAAAGGAAATTGAGGGTCAAGGACTTTCTTATAAACCTTAGCAATTACAATTTAGTATCCTGCTTCTAGTAGTATCCTACTACTGCACTAATAAGTCGAATATAATTGCAATAAATCAATCATAGAAAATTATATTCAATTTGTTTTATAGATAGGCCTTTTTTGTTTTAGGGCCACATCTGGCAATGCTCAGCGATGCTCAGTGGTTACTCCTGGCTCTGTACTCAAGAATTACTCCTGGCAGGGCTTGGGGGACCATATGGGAGGCCAGAGATGAAACCCAGCTTGACTGAGTGCAAGGCAAACACCCTACCTGCTGTACTATCACTCTGGCCTCTATGTAGATGTGTTTTAATCAGATTTTTTACTCCCCCTTGTTTGAATAAATGAGGGGAAACAAATCACTATTCTTAAAGCACCTCCTTGAGCTTCCAGAACGTATCATCTTGGTGATGGGCTCCTCTAGGAAAGTGTTTTGGTGTTTTTGGTCAGAAACACCACTTTGATTTCACACAGTGGGAAAATAAAAAAATTCTTGACTCATGTATGGCCCTTATTAGTAGGTAGAAAATGAGGAGGTCAGTACTTCTCTTTGCAGTTCTGCTGAAAATACCAAGTGTGTCAGCCTTTCATTAATTGCTGTGACAGGACTCTCCAGCCAGGGCACTGCATCTCAAAGGACACTCAGGAAGGAAGGTAGTCCAGTCGGTAGATTCAAATTACTTGTTTTCTGACCTTGGTGGAGCCACACACAATAAGGGAAAGGAAAGGAATTCAGAGTGACGCAGCTTCTTGTGTGACACCTGACACGATGCCCCCAGTGAGCATCCTGGGGCCATGTGAAGACAATCTGAGGTCTGCTTTCCAGTATTATGGCCTACAGTGATTAAAAATTTTATTAATGAGACTTCAACTCAAGTCTCTAAAATCATGTAACAGATGGTGCACAGCCTGGAAACACATTAACATATGAGACTGCATCATTCATGAAAAATGATCTCTTTAAGAATCACAGTTTAAGGCTTGAGAACCAGCGTTCAGTTTGGCAACCCGAATATTTGTTAAGGGGCTGGAGAGATAGTACAGCTGGTGGAGCACTTGCCTTGCCTGTGACAGACCTGGGTTTGATCCCTGGCATTTCATATAGTCCCCTGAGCACTGCCAGAAGTCATTTCTGAATGTTGATTAAATATGTGTTTACCTGATAGTTATACACTTGGCATTGTCAAGTATTGTTAGCTTAGTTGAAGTTATGAATTTCCCTTCTTTTTATTAAAAAAAAACCTGTTTCTTGGTTTTGCAGTTTAAGTCACTTAAATTAAGTCTTAAATCAGAACATGTTTGCTTTAACTCATTTCTGGAGTACTTTGTGCCAGGCTTTTCTCCTTGGATCTTCATAATGACTAGTCAGGCAGGAATTGTATACATGCCTGTTTACAGATGGGAAGTGTTGGCACAGAAAAAGTATGGCCATTGCCCAAGGTCACACAGTATTGATTTGATGTCATACTGGGTGTCTTCAGAATCACTTTTGAGCCACTTTGCATTCTATTGCTAGTCTTGGCCTGGCCATCTTTATGTAGCAAGGTATTCTTGAACTTCTTCAAACAAACTAACACAAGGCTCTCCTATAACTGAAGTTGTGCAAAACTCAGGTACCCAAACTCCTCTTGCCCAAAATACCGCTGTTCCTTGGAACCCTCACAGCTCCTTGAGCAATGCTGAGACTCAAGCCCCTCTCTCTAGTGAAGGATGAGAAGCACGTTGGCCCCAGACCAGATGAACAAGTTGAAGGAGGAGAGAGTGGTAAGACATGTCAAATGGCAAAACTAAAACAGTGACGTACTTGCCATGGGCTAAGGGGCTCAAGCATGAAGCACTTGTAAAGGGTTTACAGCAAAAGTGAGTTTTTCAGTCTTTGCAGAGTTTCACAGGCAAAGCAAAATAGAAGCAGGACATGCCTGGCAAGCAGGCAGATTTCCTTAAAAGCCTAGCTCTGCTTTCTAAGTTAAAACTGAGTTGGAAGATTGTGCTTAAAATTTGTTAGGTTTTCTTGACAGGTTTTTCCTGTCAGTGGAGATAAACTTAAAGTTTTGAGTTCTGACATTTGCTCAATGGGGTAGTCTCCATTTTGTGGATCCCAATAAAAGAATTAACTTTACTATGCAAAGACAATGAATAGAGGGTGGGAGCAGGAGAGACAGATGAGAAGCAACAGGGGCAAAGGTCTGTGTACATCAATGATGTTAGAGAATGATAGAGCTAAATATCCAAACCACAGAGTCAACAACACTGAAATCATGCGACCCAAACCTAAATAAACAAACATAAAAAGGTGCCGTCTTGAGAGGGCAGACTGGGATAGGAGTGAAGAAAGGAGAGGGTACCTGAGAATGCTCACGGAGGGAAGATGAAACCAATGACAGCATTGGTGATGGGACTTTGCATGTCCAAAACCCAATCATAAATGATTTTGTAAATCACAGTACCCCGTAACATAATTTTTTAGGGCATTCGCCTTGCACGCGGCCAACCCATGTTCGATTCCTCCACCCCTCTCGTAGAGCCCTGAGAGTATCACGCCCTCACTGTAGAGCCTGGCAAGCTACCCGTGGTGTAATCGATATGCCAAAAACTGTAACAATAAGTCTCACAATGAGAGATGTTACTGGTGCCCGCTTGAGCAAATAGATGAGCAATGGGATGACAGTGTGACAGTGACAGTGGGAAAAGAAAAAAATTAACTTTATCTGGTGCAGTAAAGAATCATTTCCTTTCGTAATAATCAAGAAGTGAAGATGGCTGGTCAGTAACATAGGGGTTAAGGTGCTTGCCTTGCATGCGGCCAATCCTAGTTGCGTATGGTCCCCTGCAATGCCCTGGTATTGATCCCCAAGCGAAGAGCCAGAACTAAGCTCTGAGTTCTGCCAGGTGTAGTCCAGAAACAAAACAAAACGAAATGGCAAATGAAGGCTGTTTGCAGTTGAGTATCATGGTGATTTTTTTGAGAAACAAGAAGAGTTTCACAAATTTAGCAGGCTGGCTGATGATACCTTCTTAAGCTTTCAGTGTTTCAAAAAATAATATTTTAATTATTGTTAATTAGAAATGTATGGAGTGAAATCGTTTAGGTTTAGCTTTTTCATCATTGCTTGGAATTTGTTTGTGTGGCATTTTTCTTCTTGGAGTAAGCATTATGTCTAAAATACAAACATGCACCCCAGCAGTCTTTTAATTAAAGGTAGACATTTTTGTTCCTTCCTATGAAGCAGTGTCACTGTTCCCAAACAAGACAAATTGAATAGAAAATTTGTAAGTCCTCTTCATCAGCAAATCTTTGCCTGGGAGAGGAGATTATAGTAGATGATGTTGGCCAACTAAATGGACATTATGTTTATAGCAGAAGAAACTTGTTCAATCAATTTTATTATTGTTGCTTTTAATAATAAGGGCCTATTTATTCCCAGTATGCTTTTTGTCTGAGGAATAAACTACTTTGCTATATCTATTTGTCTCCTGAAATATGCTTGGTAATATTTTGTCCTGATTTAATTATGGACCAATAAATGAGCGAATTCTGTGTCATATTACCTGGTTCTTCCCTTTCTCATCTTTCTTCTTTCCCCCTTGAATTTTTCTCTATTCTGCCCTTCTTCAGTCTATACTCTGGGGTCAAGGCTGGTCTAGGCATCCCCCTCTTAACTACATTACATTTCCTCATCCACTTATACTATATACCACAGATATGTGAAATCATCCTTTGTTTATCCTTCTTCTTCTGGCTTACTTCACTCAACATGATCATTTCAGTAATTTCTTCTTTATGAACGTTTTCAGCTCAGGATGGTGAGCTTTGCACAGGGTGAGCTCTTAAGAAGGCTGCAGATGAAGTCGTAGCCTCTCTCTTACTCCTGTTGGTTTGCTATTATTTACTTATAAATTTATAATCTTTCCTGTTTAGTTGCTTTTTTTCTCTTATTTGGAGTTCTACACTTTTACTTATTAATTTAAGATGTGAATTATTTATTTTCTTGTTTTAATTTTGAATTTATACTATTCAACAAGTATGAGAATATTTTACCCAAGTTATTTGAATTAATTATTTGTGTTACTGGTGCCCATTTGCGCAGATCGATGAACACCGGGACAACAGTGCAACAGTACTACAGTGCACCTTTTTTCCTATCTTTTTCTGTCACTGCTCTTTAACATATATATATACATATATATATATATGTATATATATATATTTTTTTGGGGGGGTCACACCCGGAGATGCACAGGGGTGACTCCTGGGTCTGCACTCTGGAATTACCCCTGGTGGTGCTCAGGGGACCATATGGGATGCTGGTAATCGAACCCGGGTCAACCACATGCAAGGCAAACGCCCTACCCGCTGTGCTATTGCTCCAGCCCCCTTAAATATATATTGAAGTTTCTTGGCCTATGTTGCTTTTTTAAAAGTCTTTATTTTATTCTCTATCCTCTCTTGTGCATTCCGAATAGTTTTCTTGGGTTGATATTCAATTCCTTAATAGTCTCTTGGGCTCTGTTTCTAATCTGTGGTTTTAACTTCCCATTTAGGAACTATAATTTTGATGATTCTAGTTTTTATTTAGAAAACTGCTATTTTATTTTCTTTTCCTTTTTATTTTTTATTTTTTTTTAATTTAAATTTTATTGAATCACCATGTGGAGGGTTACAAAGTTCTCAGGATTATGTCAGTTATACAGTACTCAAACCCCTTCACCCGTGCCCATATTCCATCACCAACCACCCCATTATACCTCCCGCCCCCTCCCGCCCCCCCAGTCCCCGCCCTTGTAAGTGATAAGTTTCACTTCGTTTACGCTTTATCTTGGTTACAGTCCATGTTTCAACACATAACTCACTATTGTTGCTAGGGTTTCCCCCCAAAAAAGAGAAGACAGTCCCACTGTCAAGGAAGCAAATGGTTCCTTTTTATTTTTATTGAGGTAACAATAGTGTAAATGCTAATGCTTTTGGCCCTCAGTTTAACAGCACATCCACCACCACCATCCTTTGGTCTCCTCTTGTCTGCCATTCCTTCCTCATCTCCTCACTCTCTACCTATTTTGTAACCCATAGTTCTGTTGTCAAACACCAAGGATTTATTTTCATTGAATACTATCCATTCCTTTGTTTTGCTGATTCTTCTTTTTTATTTTTAATTTATTTAAGTGGATCTGAGGATGGAATGCATTTCTTAAGTTTATAATTTGTATCTTATGTCTATAACCTTACATGTACATTCTTTTTTTAATTTTAATTTTAATTTTTTTATTTTTTAAGAATTTTATTTTATTGAATCACCATGTGGAAAATTACAATGCTTTCAGGCTTATGTCTCAGTTATACAATGCTGAAACAACCATCCCTTCACCAGTGCCCATATCCCACCACCAAAAAAAAAAAAAAAACACAGTACACCTCCCATCCCGCCCCCCCACACCCCCTCCCTACCTTGTAACTGATAAATTTCACTTTACTTTCTATTTACTTTGGTTACATTCAATATTTCAACACAAACCTCACTATTACTGTTAGGAGTACCCCACTAGAGTCAGACCTGTTGTGAAGAGATATGAGGTCACACGGCTGCAACTGAGGTTTTGGATTTCTGTACTTTAGCAACTAAGTCCAGGGAGATTTCTTCCAGGTATTGGATCATTGCAAGCTTGTAAACCCCATCTGTGGTCGTCATAATATGGTGGTCACCACACCCTTCACCCCCGGCAAGGAAGAGGTGAAAGAGAGAGAAATACCTTTCCCCTCCTGGGTGGGCCTGGGGCCACAGCTTAGTTCTCAGTCTGGAGATATTCTGCGAGGAGCTGCCCATGGCGAAAAATTTAGCTGATGTCTGGAGTCACACTCGTGAAGCTGCGGAGAGGCCGCACACACGTGTGGCCCCCGAGATCACATCTTGGCAGCCTACATGTACATTCTTACATCTTCTAGATTACTATGTTTTGCCATTTGGGGGAATTATATGTCTATTTATGCTTCATAAGCAAGCTAACTCTTGCTTATGATAAATTGTTTATACACTTGAAAATTTTTCTTTGTAAATCCTTAATGAAGCTCATTTTTCTATAAATCTTGCAGTATGGGAGTGTCTTTCCTACATGGTTTTGTTTGAATACCTTTGTTTACCTTGCATTGTAACTATCTGGGACCAAATATGTTGTCTTTGTTGAATAGGAATATTATGATAAACTAGAAAACATTAGTATAATTTTCAAGGGTAAATGATGTCTTACAAAATTTACAATTGTGTGCATATGTATATATATGTATATATTATGTATATATAGGACTATAGTGTAAAGGTGTTTGATGGGTGGAAGCCAACTTCCATAACTGTTTTTAAAGTTTAAAGAATACTATACCAGCCTAAGTTCCTTATCAATAATACCTGTGTCTGATTCTCTCTCACTTTCACTCTCTCATGCCCCAGTCTAA
Organism: Sorex araneus; assembly: GCF_027595985.1. Lineage (NCBI taxonomy): Eukaryota > Metazoa > Chordata > Mammalia > Eulipotyphla > Soricidae > Sorex > Sorex araneus. The sequence goes on along the minus strand of NC_073302.1, from coordinate 237,089,892 downwards.
AACATCACTTTATATACAGTAAAGAATAAATGGTTTGTAGAAAACTGAACAAGTGACTAGATTTTAAAAAATCATTAACAGGAGTCAGAGAAATAGTATAGTGGGTAGGGTGCTCATCTTGCACGTGCTCAATCTGGATTTGATCCCTGGAATCCCATATGGTTCCCTGAATACTGCCAAGAATAGTTCCTGAGCACAGAGCCATGAGTAACTCCTGAGCATCACCAGGTGTGGCCCCCAACAAAAAAAAAAAAAAAAAAGACAAAAAGAAAATACTAACACGTATCTTCAAATAAATGACTTTGTAGGAACCTGTATATTTCTAAGGGTTATCTGGCAACATCTCAATTAATAATGATAACATTATTTTTGTCCTTTGTATTCCTCAGATGAATGCCCTATAATATGCTGAGTATAGGGGACATTGATTCTCAGCTTTCTGTCTTGGGCCATCTAAGGATACCTCATTATTCATTGATATCGTCACCTATTCCTCCTTCACCCTAGCATTATGTGGAGGAGAGTCAAGATGACTCTTAGCAGTTGGACACAGTCTCCAAATGTATGCTGTCATTATATCATAGACTCTCAGCTTATATTGCATCTGCCACTATAGTCATGGGCAATTCCCTTCTCAACAGACATTTTTCCAAAAACAAGACTCAATAACTTTTGAAAATTAAGAGCTTTCATAATGATCACTTTGAAAATTTAATGAATATAAAAAGAAATAAGGTTAAAGACAAAACAGTTTTTTAATTCAACATCATCTGAATGTGAATTCTGATTTCACCTGGCTGGTAGCTTGTAGTCATGAGCTATTGGATCCATCTTTTATTTTCTCCTTTGCAACATTGGAATAATAGTATCTGGTTCTGTAGAATGGTTGAGAGGATTAGAGAGGAGGAGTGAAGCATTTGAAGTTAACCCTAGGGTATACTACAGTGATCAGATGTCATAGCACATCTCATAGTTATCAAGGAGCACGTAACCAAATTTTGGCTTATTTATTTGGTCTCTGTCTGTCTGTCTGTCTCTCTCTGTTTCTGTCTCTGTCTCTGTCTCTCTGTATATTCTAAAGGACTAGAGGTTTAAGCAGTGTGGTTGAATGCCTGCTGTTGTCGCTATTAATGCCAGATGCCAGATGCCAGATGGTTGTCCTAAACTCTGTCATGGCAATGAGAAAAAAATAAATAAAACTAAAAAAAAAAAAAAGCTTTATAAAAGCAGACCGGATCTGTATATTTATAGGATCGTACTCTGGGAAGTGGCAAAGGCAAACAAATGAACAAGAGAAAACCGCACCCCCCACTATTTTACTGTATCTCCAAAACAATACTTGAGGCCTATCGGGTACATAAAGTGAAGTCCTGGAAAATATGATCAGATAATTGAAATAAATATAGCTAGGATGGTTCTAAAGGCTTTCCAAGTGGAAATTTCATAGGTTCTTGTATGTAGGGGTCTCTGAATTCATTAAGTCACTGTTATGCCAGATCAAACTGGGAATGAACTGGCTTATTTGACTAAGTAAACAAGTTCAGAAAACTTAAGAACTTTCTTTTTCCCCCACTCCTGTATTTGAATTTATTGAAAACCTCAGAGGAAGAAATACTTAATTTTTTTAAAAGTCATTCAATCAAAAGAATGTTTTGCCTTATAATACTGTACTAATTTTAGCTGTCCAACACAATGATTTGATATGTTTATATCCTAAAAATAATTGCCACAATTTTGCATCACCTCACTTTCTTTCAGTTATTTTTCTTGTAATAAGCACTCTGTCTTAGAACCTTTCAATTTGTAATAGGATAGTGGGAGCCAAGCGTCGCCATCTCATATATGACCTCTCAAGAAGTTACTGATCTCACAGGTGAAATTTTGTATATTAAAGCATTTTCAATTGCCTTTTCCAGATTGTCTCTTTTGTTTATTCTCCTTCCTGTAATCAGACCAAAAACACTAGAAGCTTGATATTTCTTCAGAATCCTGCCAATAGTCTGTTTCTGACAGAGATAATGTAATCTATCATTTGTCCTCTCTTCTATAAAATGTTAACAGTCAGGCCACATTTTAGTTCTAATAAATGTGGGAAATGAGTACAGCATTTTTTTCTGTTACTTAATTTTTTAATTAATTTATTTTAAATGAATCACCGTGAGGTACATTTACAGAATTAGAGACTTTCGTGCTTACGTTTCAGTCATACAATGGTTGAGTACCCATCCTTCCAACCAGGCCCATTCTGCTCTCTGCTTTTCTGTGTATAGATATCCTATCTTAGAGAACCCATTCTGATTCAAATTTTCATTGTTAGGAGTTGTAGTAGAAACTTAATTGGGTATTGGGCCAGGGACTTTATCTGGATATGTAGTTTATCAGCATAAAATGTCAACAGGAAGGAGACATTCTATGCCACTTAACCATGAAAGCAAGCAGTTTATTCTCTTTCAACTTTGATTGAAACTTGGGAGAAGGAAAAGATCTGCATAACTTCAAAGAGAGAAAACACATCTACCTTTCATCTTTTCCAATAGCAGCTTTGACTAAGTGTTCCCCTCCCTCCCAGGTTTTGATATTTAAAACATATTCGTGATAAATGGTGACCCAAATAAATGATGGGTTTCATATTGGAATTGCTTCAGCCTTAATGGCCCCTGTTCACAATACAGCTAATTAACAAGCTACAGGAGGGATTTTTCAGATATTAATCCTGCATGGAACATAGGTATGGGAAAATAGGCACTCATTTTTCAAAACACTGACTGTGCATCTTTGCATGTTAGCATAGAGACAATAACATGGTATGATCCAACCACTTTGCTAATATGGAAGGAAACAAGGAGATTTTTGTTTTAATATTAAGACTATAAGTAAACCAGAAGTCAAACAAAATATGTTTTTGGTGTATAAAACCTTGGAAGAATACAAATTGCTAATCTCTATTGTACCACACTGAATCTGTAATAAAATATGTCATGCCTTAAGACCAAGCCTGTGCAAACGTCACAGCCAGCTGGCACAAACAGGGAAAGGCCATGTAGTTAGCTAATGACAGCCTTGCTGCATGCTAATGTTATTCTTGAAAAACTGTTGTACCTCAACACTGAACCTTAGGCTTCTAGCTCCTGGGCAATGTCACAGGGCTAGCGATTCTCCTGTAACCTTGAAATTGGGTGACACACTGTGCTATAATAAATAATGGTGATCCAATACCAGCAAAGTATCTATAATGATTTTTCTTGGTAGCTCTAATCATTTGGGGGATAGAGAAGGGGGACTTGGGGCCACACCCATCAGCGCTCTGGGATTCCTGAGTGACCTCAATGTCACTGATTTATAATGTATTTGAAAATTACATAATGATATTTAAGGGGTGGTTTATGATAACTTGGATGTTGGCCTTAAATAGATGACTTGTGTAACTAATGGAGCTTTCATAATTTCTCAATTTGACAGGTAGGTATCTCCCATTTCAGGTTCTAAACACATTTTCTCTTTTTAAAAAAATGTTTATTTAGCTTACATTACTATTAATGATGATTTCTCATAGACATAATTCCAATACCACATCCATCACAAGTATATGCATTTCCCTCCCCTCCCTCTCATCCCCCCTAAAACCCAAATTCCCAACTTAATTGGGTCATTTCCTCTGTTATGTTGCCTTTGGACCTTTGTTGCTACCTTGCTGTGTATCTTTAAGTGTAAGAGTTTTTCTGTTTAACTTATTCTTTTTAATTATCATAATTTATAATATTAACATTTATGTTATAGGCCTACCGTATTATTGCACTATCTTTTAGTCTTTTTTGATCTTTTTGACATAACATTTTTGGAGTCATACTAAGTTGCTTATAGATTATCTTACATTCTGGACAAATGATAATTTTTTTCATGATTACTTTCAGGTTGAATATTTTCAATAAAAATATTTAAGTGATTACTGCTGAGTAACTCATTGCATCATATGGAAGCACATAATATCTCTTTATTCAACTCCCACTTGATGATAGCCAATTTACTATCATACATGCAAATTCAAAAATTAACTGGAACCTTCTTTCCAGAAGGGATGTAATTGTCTTAGACAGCACAGGCACCTTTGATTGATGGTGGGAGAATTTGCCATTAATCTGAATGGCATTAGCTCTTGTGTAAGATATTTTGTCTAAAATTGTGGTATTCTGGTTCCAGAGATTCTTCCCACTCATTATATGTCCTATTTACGACATTTATTTCCTGTGCCCTTGCCCTATGAGATTGATTTTTGTTCTTTTGGTTTTATGCGTGCGGTGCCATCCATTTTCAGGGCTAACCCTCTTATTTTTTTTTAATCTTATCTTATTGTCTAGTCCTGCCTCTTGGAGAACCCAACAAGCTACCAAGAGTATCCTGCCCACACAGAATAGCTTGGCAAGCTCCCCGTGGTGTATTTAATATGCCAAATACAGTAACAATAACAGGTCTCATTCCCTTGACCCTGAAAGAGCCTAAAATTGTTGGGAAAGATGAGTAAGGAGAGGCTGCTAAAATCTCAGGGCTGGAATAAATGGAGACGTTACTCGTGCCTGCTTGAGCAAATGGATGGTAGTGATACAGTGATACCTGGGGGAAACTGCATGCAAGATAAGAGCTTATCTCCTGTACTCCAGTACCATTTGTAATGATTGTGATCACTACTCTAAGCAAGCAAAGACTTAGACAAGTGGAATAGTCACCCCAGCTTCAGCTTGTGATTGCAAATTGTATCTGATAAGAGGTAACACACTAAACTTAAAATGCAGTTTATTTTTACTTGTAAAAATTTCTTCATTTCTGGTTTACATAGAATTTAAGCAGTCTTGTGTTTCACCTTTTCAAATTCGTGAGTTGTCTGTTCATTTCTAGATATCAGAAAATATTAGATCCTTTATTCAGAAACGATTTAGTGTTTAAATAATTTGTGAACTGCAAAATACCTCTGCATTAAATAAAGGGCTGAGTTATTGCCTCTAATTGTGTTTGGATATCTGTCTGGTATATCTTTATAAAGCCTATTTTAATTAGCCGTGTCCATAATCTGATAGCCATTAACTAACCTCAATCATGTGATAGTCAATGATAATGTTTCATCATGCCCAGATTTGCAAGTGGTGGTTTTTCTGCAGTCATCTATGTTAATCTTCATATACTAACTGGGTGTTACATGTCTGTTGGTTAATGTTGTGAAAGTAGCAGAAACACCAGCTTTAATGTCTTTCTGCACTGTGTGTTCAAGTGTCAGTTTATCCATAAGGATAGCATGTAGTCTTTTGCCATACTCCTCTTTTAACAGTCCCCCCACTTCCGTTGCTTCCATAAACCTAATAAGGGAAATATTAAAAAACAAATCTAGACTTAGTTCCCTAGTTTGTGATAGAATAAATTTAATGGTTTAAAAGACAGGAAGAATCTATTCTGATCAGATGTGAATAATTATATTACACTTGACAAAGTTCTAACTTAGTTTTCAAATTGTAAATTAATATTTTTACAGTACCCATTTTATAGCAAAGCAACTCAGCTTGGCTACAAAGACCAGAAAATGGAAAACTTGCTCTAACACAAATATTAATAGCTAAAATAGGAGATAATGGTGTTGAAAATTTCGCTTAGCTGCAAAATGAGTTCATCTTTCAGATGAGCTTATGAATTTGTTTTTATTGTTGTTGCACACTCTTCTATTTGGTGTAAGTTCTCCTTACTATGAGTATTCATGGATTATTTAGGAGAAAAGCAATCCTTTCATGGTTCTTAAATTAATTCTTTTCAGTGATGAAATGAACTATAAAATGCTATGATAGTAAAAATTGGATTGAATCTTATACCTGGTAAACCATAAGAAATGTATTATGTCATAATAAAAAACACCTAATTAGATGTTACATCAACCTAATAGTATTGAATTCACTTTGCCCAGGGGTGAGAACATGATTTCTTTGTCCAGTTTTTAAGAATTTATCAAAGTTTCTTCTTTTTGGGAATGGAAAACCAGGGGAAGGTCACTCTACAAGTTATTTTCAGTCAATTATTTCCGATTATATGCTTATTTTTTACTATTTGTGAAGGCAACATTTTTATTACCATTCTTTTAATTTTATTGACAGAATTGATAACATTAATGTGAAATTATAATGAGTGCATTTCATGTGTGTATATGTGTATAACTGTCACCATTTCCATCACCAAGTGTCCAGGTCACTGTGAAAACCCCTTCGCATCTCTCTCACGCTTGCTACCCTTTCTTCCTGGTAGTCACCATAGTTCTGACCAAGCAAGGAGTTAGTTTATATTGTTCTTGCCACTTTCTGTTTTAGTTCCTTATATTCCCTATTTGAGTGAAACATTCAACCACTGTTTTTTTCTTTTTCACTTATTTCACTTAGCATAATTTCACAACGTTCTTCCGCTTTTCCCCAAAGGACATAATTTCACCTTTTCAGATGTCAGTAGAGTTCCATTGAGTACATACTGTAGCTTCTTTATATAGTCATCTGTTATTAGGCATTTCAGCTGATCCTGGTTTTAGCAACTATGAACAGTAATGAGTGAACATAGGGGTACACAAGCCCTTTTGAATTTGTGTTTTTATTTCCTTTGAATAAATGCCTACGAGTGGTATTGGATCACATAGAATTTCTGTTTTAGTTTTTGAGGAATCTCTAATATTTTCTATAGAGGATACACCCATCTGCATTGACACCAAGAATTCTGTTTTCTCCATATGCTCACCAATAGCTTACTTCCACTCTTTTTATATAATGCGTTTCCACCTGTATGAGTGATAACCTGTAGAACATCTTAACACAAATAAATAATGATTGAAAATACACATATTTTCAGTGACAAACATGCCAATAAAATTTCAATAATCTGATATAATAATAAGCATTGAAGACCCATTCTTACAGTCTCTCAGATATAACACTGCTATTTCCAGAAAACACTTTACAGTTTGACATTTCAACATTTCTGAAAGTCATTAATATCATTTTAGGAAGGCACGATAATTACTATAATGGGGTAGCAATTTTAACCAGCGCAAATCTTGATCTCCACAGGTAATGCTAATAGTGAGACATTTTTCATTAGGTCTTTTTAAAATTCACATACATATACAGTACTGCCCAGCCTAAACAATATCTTATAATGATATTTTCTGATGTCTTTCTGAGTTTCTACTCAATACATAAATTTAAACTACATAAGTTGGAAACAACATGGAAATGGCATAGCTAAGTATTTTCTAAGATTATTAGCTTTGCTCAACCAGTGTTGGCACAGATGTGGGGAGAAAGGGACTCTCCTTCACTGCTGGTGGGAATGCCAACTGGTTCAGCCCTTTTAGAAAACAATATGGACAATTCTCGAAAAATTAGAAATTGAGCTCCCATTTGACCCAGCAATACCACTCCTAGGAATATATCCCAGAGAGGCAAAAAGTTATAGTAGAAATGACATCTGCATTTCTATGTTCATTGCAGCACTGTTTACAATAGCCAAAATCTGGAAAAACACAGAGTGCCCAAAAACAGATGACTGGTTAAAGAAACTTTGGTACGTCTACAAAATGAAATACTATGCACTTGTTAGAAAAGATGAAGTCATGAAATTTGCATATAAGTGGATCAAAATGGAAAATATCATGTTAAGTGAAATGAGTCAGAAAGAGAGAGACAGGCATAGAAAGATCTCACTCATCTGTGGAATATAAAATAACAGAATGAGAGACTAACACCCAAGAATAGTAGAGATAAGGACCAGGAGGTCTGCCTCTCAGCTTGGAAACTGGCCTCACATGCTGGGGAAAAAGGCAGCTGAGATAGAGAAGGGAATACCAAGTAAGAGGATCTTGGGAGACCTATTCTGGTTGAAAGATCCGTGCCAAAAGTAGGCTATAAACCAAACATGATGGCCACTCAATACCTCTATTGCAAACTACAACACCCAAAAGGAGAGAGAACAAAAGGGAATGCCCTGCCGCAGAAGCTGGGTGGGGTGGTGGGGGATGGGGTGGGAGTGGTGGGAGTGATACTGGGATCACTGGTGGAGGTGAATGGGCACTGGTGGAGGGATGGGTAAACGATCACTGTACGAGTGAAATGCAAACACGAAAGTTCATAAGTTTGTAACTGTACCTCACGGTGATTCACTAATAAAAATTTTTTTAAAAAAAGATTATTAGATTTGCTTAGAAATCAAAGATAAAGTGAAAGAAAATGAGATATATGCTATAATCTTTAAATATTTTTATTGATTGCAGATTTATATATTGCTATTTTATTGAGATAGGCACCATAAAATTCATTCATATCAAACATCACAAAAAAATTTTCTTTGCTTCTTTTCAATGGTAGGGGCCATACGCAGAACTTCTTGGAGTGGTGGCAGCAGCTTCAGGGGTTAAACCCAGGGCCTTGGACATGGAAGGCATGTACTTTGTTGCTTCAGCCACTTACCTGACCTTTAAGTAGTTACACTATTTTGAATGAGATGAGGGCACCGGGAGCTCCTGACCAGTGCTAGAGACCCTGGGAATCCTCCCAGCAATTTTGGCCAAGAAGGCCTGTAGTGGTGCAGAGGATTACCTGACCATGCTGTGGTGCCAGACGGTGTTTGAGGCAACCACGAGTACTGGGAGCACCCAGGGTCAGAGGCATGCAGGGCTAGAACTTTAGCCTCTGTGCTATCTCTCTAGCCCTAAACAGTCACTCATTTTGTTTTATGGTTCAATTTTTGTTTTGTTTGGGGACCACATCCAGCTGTGCTCAAGGATAACTCTTAATAAGAGATTTGGAGGATCATATCGGGAATAAAACTCAGGTCAACCCATGAAAGGCAAGCACTTTCATCGTTTGTACTATCTCTCTTTACTATCTCTCTGACCTTACATTCACGACTTTTAAAGTGTACACCTTAATATTTTTCATGAACTTTCATATAACTTTCATATAACTTCACAACTATTTCTAGACCACTGCCTTTTGAAAACACTTTAGAAGAGAGGTATTTTTTTTATTAGTTTATTTTTAATTAGAGAGTCATCGTGAGGGTACAGTTACAGATCCATACATCTTTGTGCTCATGTTTCCCCCATACAAAGTTCGATAACCCATCCCTTCACCAGTGCCCATTCTCCACCACCAGTAAACCCAACATCCCTCCCCCCCTCCCCAGTCCCGTCTCCCCCCACCCCACCCTGCCACTATGGCAGGGTATTCCCTTTTGTTCTCTCTCTCTGATTAGGTGTTGTGGTTTGCAATAAAGGTGTTGAGTGGCCATTGTGTTCAGTCTCTAGTCTGTATTCAGCCCACATCACCCTTCCCCCACATGACCTCCAACCACATTTTACTTGGTGGTCCCTTCCCTGAGTTACCCAGAATGAGAGACCAGCCTCCAAGCCATGGAGACAACCTCCTGGTACTTATTTCTACTATTCTTGGGCGTTAGTCTTATAGTCTATTATTCTATATTCCACAGATGAGTGCAATCTTTCTATGTCTGTCTCTCTGTTTCTGACTCATTTCACTTAGCATGATACTTTCCATGTTGATCCACTTATATGCAAACGTCATGACCTCATTTTTTCTAACAGCTGCATAGTATTCCATTGTATAGATGTACCAGAGTTTCTTCAACCAGTCATCTGTTCTAGGGCACTCAGGTTTTTTCCAGATTCTGGCTATTGTAAACAGTGCTGCGGTGAACATATAAGTGCCTATGTCACTTCGACTATACTTTTTGGCTTTTCTGGGATATATTCCCAGCAGTGGTATTGCTGGGTCAAATGGGAGCTCAACCTCTAGTTTTTTGAGAATCGTCCATACTGTTTTCCAAAAGGGCTGCACTAGCCAGCATTCCCACCAGCAGTGTAGAAGGGTCCCTTTCTCCCCACATCCTCTCCAACAGCGGTTGCTTTTGTTCTTTTGGATGTGTGCTAGTCTCTGTGGTGTGAGGTGGTATGTCATGGTTGTTTTGATCTGCATCTCAGAAGAGAGGTATTTTTAATAAATGGTACTTTAAATCTATTTTCCTACTATTTAGTATCTGAAAATTTCCTTGTATTTTGCCAGAAAATCAAATCTGGGGGCTGGAGTGATAGCACAGTGGGTAGGGCATTTGCCTTGCACTCAGCCAGCCCAGGTTCAATTCCCAGCATCCCATATGGTCCCCCGAGCACTGCCAGGAGTAATTCCTGAGTGTGTGAGCTAGGAGTAACCCCTATGCATCGCTGGGTGTGACAAGAAGAGGAGAGGAGAGGAGAGGAGAGGAGAGGAGAGGAGAGGAGAGGAGAGGAGAAAGGGAAAGGGAAAGGGAAGGAAATCTGTGACATAAACTAATTGGATAATTAATCAATTACCTAAAAAATTGTCTATGTGAATTGGGGTATATAACCTTATTATGGTAATTTCTTGGTAGCTGCTAGATAATTTTTTTTTGTCAAAAAGTATGTGGGAAGGGATGATAGCTTAGTAGGCTAAGGGCATACCTGTGGGAGCTTCTCATTCGCTCAATTAAAATGATGATGAAATTTGTAGCCAAATTTAATTGAAGTTTCCCCTCCACTCTTCAAATAATGGACTCATTTGTACTTGTGTCCATTAGAATTGGCAAAGAAATAGACTTTCCTAAAATGTTCAAAGCCATCTGAAAATAGGACAGATGCTCTCAAGAGTTTTTAGTTTTAAGAAAGTGCTAAAAATGTTCTTTCACATTGGAATGTACCTTCATATTTCATGCCAGAGGGAACCACGCAGCATCTTACTTGTTAGTACTTTCAGTTGACTGAGGTTAAATTAAACTCATTTCAAAGATACTTCCTCAATCATTCTCTGGATCTTATCCCCCAATATTTGGGATAAAAATCAGAATCTAGTGTGTTGTTGAAGGATACTCATTTTAGTAACTGAAGGGAATAAAAGAGAAACAGTTTTATCAATTTCCATGTGACTTTCTTCTAGAAAGCTAGTCAGGATGCCCCGGAGTGATGTTCATTTTTACCTGTGGGCAAATTGAGGCAGCATCAAGGCTACTCAGGCTTCCTGTTCAGTGATCCCCCAGGTCAAAATGACTGGGGTATATGTTGAAAGAGATTTGGACCCCAGTTACCCTTTATGTCTGGAGGGTATCCTTCAGGGGTTTAGACGGTCCGTATTCAGAATGGAATCCTCAGGCGCAGACCTTAGATCTCTTTCCAAAATTGTATAAAAGTTTTTATAAAAGTAAGATATGAAGAGAAAAATATATCAGGCATGAAAATAATTTGAACCTCATTTTCCTTTGGTTCAGACTGAATAGCTGCCAGCATGTATTCTGATGAAATGTGTTAGTGGCATTTCAACAGGTGGGTCATAGCTCTGTGTTCCGAGGAGTGCCATCAACCTAGGCATGGGGTAGATGGGACAGCTTACCACCTACCTTCTTGTGTTCAGCTGAAGGGAAATCCCAAATTTTCTATTCTGAAAATTCATTTTTAACTGTTCATGCCAGATATGTGCCTTATAAAGCTTCTCAGCTGGTAGTATCAAAATCCTGAGTCACTTATGCACAAACCTGTATGTATAATTTAAAAACACTAGTTTTAAGAGGAGAAGTTGGGATTTAAAAAAAAAAGATTTTTTTTAAGCTTGGCTTTTTTTTATAGCATTTCAACATTAAATTAAAAGATTTCCTCTAAATTACATATTAAGAATTAAAGTCATTAAATGCTACGCTTTTTTTTAGAGGAAGACAATTACTCTTTGTAATGTTTTTATTCTGCATTCTACAATTCTGCTTTCTACTTATACATGGAAGATTCCAGGAAGCTAAAATTAAAGCTTTAATTAATGTCAGTGGGAGTGCGAATTGCACCCAGAAAATACATGGAACTTAGTATCGACTCCTGATCATCATGAAGGAAGTTACACATGTGGTAAGATGAATATCTTACCAAATTCCAATAACAATGTGGCTAAAACTAATTTTAATTCTATCAAAATCTATCAATTATTTAGTACTCCATTTATCCTTCAGTCTATGAAGTAGATTTTGTTGTTTATTTGCATTTTACTAAAAGATGAATAAAGGTAAGAGAGCTAAATAAAATGCATATATGGCAAATAAGGTCCATAGGATTCAAAGGAAAATCTTCCAGATTTCAAACCCTTGTGTTAACACCTGCATCGAAATATTGTAATCAGAGGGATTGGAGAGAGAGGACAGGGACTTAAACTTGTCTTGCATAGGACTAACCTCAGTTAGATATGTAGTTAACTGCACATGGTCTCTGGAGTACAGAGCCAAGTGTTGCTTTGGGAAACAAGCAAATGTAACCTTATAGCCTCCTCAAAATAAGTAAATATTGTAATGTATTGTGATGATGTAGCATCTTGAGCAAGGTTGGTGATGTGTTTAGCAAATAAATTATTTCATCTTATTCCAAGGGCATTGCTGCACTAGCTATCTGTGTTGAAATATCTCTAATAAGACAACACCACTGAACCCAATTAGTAACAGTACTGTAAGTCCTGGTACCTACAATTTAAAAATGGGGAAAAAAATAATAAAGAAATTTGGGGTGGAGGAGTAGTAAAGTTCTACCTTTGTGGTATACACTGGGATTTTTGAGGCCACCAAAATGTCAGGAGTAAAAAGTGATTTACTTAATACATTGTTTGTATTCAGCAAACAAAATTCCTCTGATACTTAAGAGTCTTCATAAATGTATCTGTATCATCTAGTAAGTATATGGGAATCTTTCCTATTACGGACTTCAGAGGCACCCGGTGTGAAAAGGCTATAAATTGAAAATGTGGGTGGTATACACTGAGATTGTTCGGACAACAAGATCTGTGCTTTTCATGTATGAATACAAAGAGCTTTTAGAGTTTGTATTTTCCTAAGGAAGGGTGAGGGAGGTTGGAACTTCCTAAGGTGTGAGAAGCACAAACAGATCCTTGCTTTTTTTCCTATGGAAAGCTTGGAACCCCTACAGAATTCTTCACGCCAGCCTAAAATCCCTCTCTGATGCATCAGTACAGCAGAGCTCTTAGATTCAGAGGTGACAGACTCCGAAGAAGACCCCGCGGTGCTTAGCCAGCCTGAGAGCAGCGTTGGGTTCCTTCTTGTGATCAGATTGTAGAAGGGGAGAAGTATATAACAGGTTTTTCTGCAACTCTATTCTGAGAAAACAGAATACTGGGAAAATGTTAACCATTATGTTTGAAGAAGTGGCTTGGGGTCCAAAAGATGGTACCAGGTAGTTCAGCAGGTAGGGCACTTGCCTTATCCATGGCCAACCAAACCCCGTTCAATCTCCAGCACCCCATCTGGTTTCCCCAAGCACCTTAAGGAGTGATTCCTGAGTGCAGAGCCAGGAGTAACCACTGAGCGTAGCTGGGTGTGGCCCCCAAACAAACAAAAAAGTCAGACATCAGAATGAGCCCATTAGGGGCATTTCTTCAAAAGTAGAGACTTGGAGGAGTGGTGCACGGGGCTGGAGTGGTAGCACAGCGGGTAGGGCGTTTGCCTTGCATGCGACCGACCCGGTTCAATTCCCAGCATCCCATATGGTCCCCTGAGCACCGCCAGGAGTAATCCCTGAGTGCAGAGTCAAGAATAACCCCTGTGCATTGTCAGGTGTGACCCAAAAAGAAAAAAAAAAGTAGAGACTGTGGAATGTGGATGGAAATGAATCTTGATTCTATCTACCTTGGTTTATATATATTCTCTGCTGGTAGAGAAAGATTGAAGAGGTGAAGCAGAATGAATATATATATATACATATATATATGTACATATATATATAAAACTTTCAAAAGGTAAATGTAGTTTTTTGAGGGTATCCTTGTTGACTAAAGTAAAACTTACTATTCTTATATTTAACTTTTGCATATTTTCTAATCATAAGCCAAATTTTGGATCAGTACTAGTTTCCATGACTAATAAAATAAAAAAAATTAATAATAGCATTTTAAATAATATCTGAGAGCTTTTAATAATTATTTTTATATATATTCTTTTTCTTTGTAGGAAAAGCCATTGACAAAATCTCTACAGCGTGGAGAAGACCCTCAATTTGACCAGGTACGTAATGTACATATTATGTGCTAGCTTTTATTTGTTGCAGAACATACAAAAGGCAACTTTCAGATGTTCATTATTGTTATATTGTATATTAATGAAATTTCTCAAAGAATAGATAGGGATGTCATCTCAGGAACTGTGTCCTGAAGCTTTTGTAATTAAAGCTCATAAGGGATGTTCTGAGAATATTGCTGAATTTTTATTGGGAAGAACTGGGAAAGATTGCGTTAGCAGGCTCTCATTCACTAGATTTGTTTATCCTAGAAATAAAAAACTAAGGAGCGACAAAGTATACTTCCATGTGAAAATGTACTATGGTTCCTCTGAGTAAGCAATACTATATAATAATCAGATTTCTTTGCTAGAGCTTATCCTTGTATCTAATTTTTTTTTTTTTTTAGTCGCTGCTATTTTCTTTACATGGCACCAGCCAGCAGTGCTGTTCCTATATATTCCTTCCATGTTCAGTAATATGTTACAGGACTGGTTGTTGTCCTTTAGGAATTCATAATCCTGTGAGAAGCTGCCAAAGCAATCATCATAAAGCAGTCTAATAACTTAGGCTCTAATAAGAAAAGTAATACAAAAAAAGTTAATCAGAATAAAACAGAGGAATTCCTTTGGAAATAGTTCAGTTAGTAAAAGGACGTCTGACTCTAAGCTGCAGGCAATAGATGGGAAAGTAGAATCTGATAAATCCTGACCCACTTAGGTAGACTCAAGAACAATGGATAAATCAAGTATCTTTTAAATGGTTAGAGAATTTCAAAGAAAACAGAGAGGTGTTTCCTAAATGTTTGCAATGAATGACCAAAAAAAAGACAGCAAATGCTTCAAAAACTCCATCTAGTGCCCACAAAAGGGACAATGTGCTGCTTGATGCCTTGTAGCTAATCCAAGATGATGGAGGTTTTATTGTCTGGAGAATACATCGTGAGCAGACATCCCACTGAGCTTTGCAATTGCCTTTAATGTGAGAGCAAGAGGAAGATTCTCTGGCCATTAAACTCTTGACTGGATGAAATAAAAAGTGTCAGGAGACAAAATCCTCCATTTTCTGTCTTTTAAGGTGATCACAAGTTGTGCTCATGGCCAACCTTGCAGGCTCTGTGGCTGTCGTCTTGTTCCCTGTTGCTGGGAGAGCGACTGTTTCTGAAGTGGAAATGAATGAAGTAGAGAGCTAGTCTCTGAGCCATGGAGCCATTTTCTCTCATCACATCCTCCTGAATTGTTATTATTGGTGATGCTTGGTGGTCAAAGACCACCCAATGTTTGGGGTCATTATTTTGGAAATGTGGAAGATCTTGGGATCTTTCTGTTTTCTGTAAGAATGAAAATACCTGCCTTGTGTAGTTTGTCACTGTATTTCACATTGTCTCCTTAGATTACTGTCCTTTACTCAAAATTCTTGTACACTCTGTTTCTCCAGCTTATTGCTGCTTTATTTATTTGCTGGGGAATAGTTCTTTTCTAAGTCAACATTGCAGATAATTATCCAAATAATTTGGCTTAAACATATTTTCTCATATATCAGTCAACACTCCTTTTCTGCATTCGGGCATTGTGGGAAAGGACTTCTTTAGAACTTGATCAGAGTTTAATTTCAACTTTGCCACTTTATTATCAATAATACTTTCAAATAGTGTTGCTGGGACACTGAAATGTTCAGTCTCTATACTGACTCAGATCTACTAAATCAGAATCTGCAGACTAACAAAATCCGTGTGACCTATATACACTTGGGAGCTGGAGAAAGCACCAACAATCTGAGTATTAAAGGCTCTTTAGGAGTTTTCCAGTAGTAGATGTCCACTGAGAACTTTCAAACAAAAATTTATATATAGGCCATGAGAAAAGATAACTGACAGCATCTTAGAGAATTAACTAGATTCCTTTACAAGTTTATAGGGAACTTGAAGGAAATTCCCCCAACTGCTGGATTTAGTGGGGGGGAGGGGACATTTAGTGAAGTCATCTTCAAAAATGCCAGGGTACGCATCTAAAGCCGGAGAGATGAGACAGGGATAGGGTGCCTGCCTTGTACTTGGGTCCAATCTCTAGTACCACATATTGGTCCCCCACAAGCCCTGCCTGAAGTGATCCCTGGGTGCAGTCAGAAATAAGTCCCGAGCACAGTCTGGTATGACCAAAATAAAAAACAACCAAACAGAAATTAGTCTGCTAAGGAAAAAAAGTATAGAATAGAACTACAAAGTTATCCAATCAGGCTATCAGATTTCTCAGCAAAAAAAAAAGGTCTAAGTAGTAGAGAGTAAAATGATGTATTCTTAATTCTAAAAGATAAAAACTTCCAACTAAGAAGATGCAAAATTATCACTTAAATATGAGGGAAAAGTGAAGATTTCTCAGATAATTTTTCCAATTCAGGCCTGGTTTACCACAACCAGGCCTGCACTGCAAGAAATGTTGAAAGAAATTCTTTTACAGGGGAAACACACACACAGACACACACACACACACACAGACACACACATATTCTCTCTCTCTCTCTCTCTCTCTCTCTCTCTCTCTCTCTCTCTCTCTCTCTCACACACACACACACACACATACCACTCAAGAACACAAAACATTTAGTGTAGTGAGGAATAGAAATGCAGGGATGGAAATACAAACAAGAATAGAGTGATGCAACAACAAAACAAAGGCTGTATAAAAGAATAGGACAAAATTGAAGACAAACCAATATCAGCACAAAAAGATTATTTTATATACAGAAGCACTAATTCAAACTTCAAACAAAAGTTTAAATGGAAAACACCTAGAAAAATAAATCAAAGAAAGTGAGAGAACCACAAGCAAAGACTAACAGGAAAATCAGGGAGCAACCAAAATCCAAAGATCAAACGGTGATCATTAAATCCCAGTTAGTAATAATTACCCTTAATTTTAATAGTTACTAAAACATAGTGGCTATCGGTAAAAAAAAAAAAGAATCATTTCATGTTATACCCACAAGAAACTTATCAGATGTTAAGATAACCATAGATTCATAGTAAAAGATTGAAGTTTATTTATTTGGTTTGGGTGTAACTTCTGGTGGTGCTCAGGACCCACTCCTAATTCCGCACTCAGAGTTTGTTTTCCCCTTGTTGAAACTCAACTGTGTTATTTCCTTCAGTTCAGTAAGTAGTCTCATCACCAGGCCTTTGAAATCATCCAGGAGATGAGAGTGATCTTCTGTGCTCAGGATCTTTGCAGGGCTTTATTGTCCATCAGTGAATGCAGCTCCTCCTTTTTACTGTCACTTCAGCTGCCTCTCTGGGTTGGGAAACTGGGTAGACATCCTGAGCAGGGGCTTGGTTTGGCCGCAGATCTCACCAAACAGTCTTCGCCTATGAAGGGTGGCGGGGGCAGGGTTCACTGAGCATCACACAGTGCAGCTTCCATCCAACAGGCCTGGGGGGGGCCTCCCTCTGGCTTTTACATCTTTGCTTATATATTATGACATAAATTTACAACAAATTAAATGATGCAAACAATTAAATGCTCTTGGTTAATTTTCTATTTGAAAAATTGCTCCAACTTGCTTCGTAAAACAGTCTTGTACAGTGAGTGGAGGTTCTGACCTCTGCATAGTAAAACATGTTTATGCGTCTAAGAAGCATGTGCTAGAACAACCAGAATTAGGATTCAAAGACTTCTTTGCACTGAGAATTGTCTTACTACAAAGTGGCACTGCTTAAGAAACCATGTGGGAAGTAGGGGAAAATACAGGAGGATATCGAAGACTGACCAGTATGTATCAGAGAATACTGGGGAGAGAAATATATCAATACCTGACTGTGTCATTTGCTCGGGAGAATCTAAGGGAAATGATTACAGAAAGACCATTGTTAGTCATTTGGTTTGTCCTTTGTGATACTTCATATAAAGTTGTCAGTAGTGTGGTAAGAACAGAAGTCAAGTTTCATGATCGAAGGGAGTCGGGAAGAGGAAACATCCCCATTACTTAGCTAATTGAGGAAGGTGTATGTATGTGTGGTGGAAACTTCAGGTGTTTAATGAGATATAAGGTTTAAAAACTCTGCTCTCTGGGAGAGGATGGGATGTATCCAGAGCAAGAGATGTATCCAGTTTTCACCTGTCTGCAAGGGGAACACTTACTGGTTTTACTCCATTGACTGACATTCGTTCCAGAAACTCAGTGTTGATTCTCACTTGCTGTGAAGTGAGCTGTTTCCTACAGCAAACTTGGGAAGCCCAGTGTTCCTTTCTTTCCTTTTGCTTAAAGATCTAATGTAGACTGAGATTGCTCAGCAACCTTAGGTTAAACATTTAAAGACTGTGTTTTCATCTACTGGATTCAGAAAAACTCAGGAATACTAATGTACAGTCGTTCTGATAGAAGGCACTGTAGTTTGAGCTTGGTAAACTAGAGGTGGGTCTTATTTTGTGCCACAGTTCACCTAGAGAGAAACATTTATTAACTGTCATAAATAAAATTCTGCCACCAACTGTCATATATTTTGTCATAGCCAGTTTTATCTCTGAGCTTCGGTTTCAGTTTGGGAAATGGAAGAGATAAAAAGGGAACCAACGTTTTTGAGGTAACATTGGTTTACAGGACACATTTCAACAATTTGACACCTTTACTGCACTCCACTCTGCTCAAGTTGCCCACATACCAGCATGGAGTACAGAATTTCTTTTCTTTATGGATCTCTCTCTTCTCTCTCTCTCTCTCTCTCTCTCTCTCTCTCTCTCTCTCTCTCTCTCTCTCTCATCCCACCTTCTACTTTCTAAATAGAACTCTTTTACTTAAAATAACATACTATGAAGATCTTATAGTAATTCAGTTTATCGTCATAGAATCCCAGTGAGGGAAATAAACATTCTTAAGTTTTCACTTGAGAGACCTGAGCAATAGTACAGTGGATAGGTCATTTGTCTTGCATGTCAACTTGTTTTTGATCCCTGACAACCCATGTGGTCCCCCAAATCCTGCCAGCCATGATCCCTGAGCACAGAGTCAGGAGAAATGTCTGAGCACTACTGGGTGTGGCTCCCTCTGCCAAAAAATGTTTAATTTCATAACTATAAACAATAGGTCTTTAAAAAATATATAACTAAGTTTTTATAAAAATAAAGAGCAGAACTATAGCTTAAGACCAAATGATCTATCCACTACACTAATGAAATTGTGACATTTTGCTCTCCTGAGATTATTATAATTGGTTCCTGCTATTAGCAATTCAGTGCAACTTACATTCTTTACTGGTATCATCTTTTTAAGTCCAGATAAGTTTCTCAAACACTCTTAAGTAACTTATTTTGAGATTTTCTTGTAGATGTTATGAACTTTTATGGCACTTTTATTTCTTAGTATGTTAAAATGTCATCTATAAGCAGGAAAACATGGTAAATAAATCCATAAATTTGCAATAAAACTTAAATAATATTTTCTATCTTGGAAAATGAAGTTTTCTTAAAATATGGGCTAAAGCAATATATTGTACAGTGGATAGGGCACTTGCTTTGCAAACGACTGGCCTGGGTTTGATCTTCAGAACCCCATCTGTTCCCTTCAGCCTCACCAGGAGAGCACTGAATAGAGAGCCAGTAGTAAGCCCTGAGCATCTCTGGTATAAGAAAGAGTGAGAGAGAAAGAGAGAGCAAGGGAGGAAGAGAAAGAGAAGAAGGAAGGAAGGAAGAACATACTAGTGTTTCAATGTTTAATCAAATGCTTCAATTCAATGAAAATCCATTTTAAATAAATAAATGAAAAATTTATTTATTAGAAGTAAGAGCAAAAATATATTAACTGGCATTGGATTTATTTAGTGTTATTTAATGTTTCTTAAAATATTTACTCATGGTTGGGGCTGGAGCAATAGCACAGAGGGTAGGGCGTTTGCCTTGGCACGCAGAAGACCTGGGTTCGATTCCCATATGGTCCCCTGAGCACCGCCAGGAGTAATTCCTGAGTGCAGAGCCAGGAGTAACCCCTGTGCATTGCCGGGTGTGACCCAAAAAGAAAAAAAAAATTTACTCATGGAACAATAGGTTATATAAAAGGATCAAGATGTTAAAACCAAATAATTAAGATATTTTCCTATTTGCAAGATAAATATGTTTAGTGCATATGTATTTTTTTGTGTGTTTGGGGCTAATTCCTGGACCTGTGCTGAGGAATCACTCCTGATGGGGCTCGGGGATCATATTGTACCAGAAATTGAACCTGAGTCAGCAGCACGCAAAGAAAGCTCTTTATCCACTGTACTATTTCTCTAGCCCCTGAATAGATTTTTAAGTAGTTTTATGATAAATTGTTCTTTAGACTTTGGTGTCTGTCATAACTCATAAAATATCTTAATGTAGCAATCATTTGGTATGTGATCAGGTTTTTAAAATGCATTTGAGGTAGCTTGGCATTTTCTATCACTACATAGATAGTACTCTGACATGTTAGTATTTGATCTTCTAGACTAGCTTGAGAAATTAAACTATAAATAGGTTCACTTTAAAATTATTCATTAAATGCACCATTCATAACAAGCCTAATTTATTACTGTAAATGCATGATGATCCTACTGAGTATTCTACATTTGTGTTTCTTCTTTACATTTAGCAAGCATAATAAGATACTTGCAAAAATTAATGTTTTAGTCACAAAATAATGCAGTCTCTTTTAGCCTATTTGTACATAAAATGCCAAAATAAACATTAAGAAAACATTTGCAAAGTACATTTAGTATTTCCTTCTCTCCCCTCCCCCCAAAGAAAACATCAGTATGAAATAGTTCTGTGATTCTGTGCACTTCATCTCCACAAGCTGCACAGTACTAGCTCATCTATGATGGAAGAATATGATCATTTAAATGCAACAAGAACATCTTTGTCAATGAGCCTGCCCCCTTTCAGCAGTAGCACAGAGCTGAATTCATCTCACCATTGGCTCTGCTTCCCGTAAATGAAGGAGTTGAGTAACCAAGAAGCCAGTTAGACCTTACTCCCTTCCTGAGCTTTGAGGGCCAGGTCTTTGCAGATTCCACCCTTCCTTCCTGAAGCCTGGACTCAAAAGGGCAGTAACAGAGAGATGGAAAAAACACACACATCCACCCCATGATGACCTTTCATCTCTTCTAAGACCGTCTCAGTGTATTTGCATGCAAAGTATGCCCAGTAGATAGCAAGAATGGCTTCAGGATGACTCTTTAGTGGGTAGAGAAAATTAATAAAGCTAAGATTTGAAGAACCACTGTTGGTGTTTTCTACGGAGAATGTGGGTTGCACCTAAGAGAAGTTGCTGAACATTCGGTAACTTGAAATGTTTAGGAGTTAAGGATTGGTTTATATCTCGTGTTATGAGTCCATTTATTCTTCATAAAGAATAAGACTTATAAATAAATATCCTATACAAGTGTATTTGAAACAAGCTTTTAATTTTAGAAATGTTTTGAATATATAGAAAAATTACAAAGATAGTATATAGATAATTCTCATATCACTTGTCCAATTTTTCTGTTAACATCTTACATTGCCATGGTACATTTGTCATGCCTAAGAAACCAACACCAGAACCAAAGAGATAATACAGTGGGTATGACATTTGCCTAGTGCACAACCAACCAGAATTCAGCCCCCTGCACCACAAAAGGTCCCCCTAACACACCCAGGAGTGATCCCTGATTACAAAGCCAGAAGGAAACTTTGAGCACTGCCAGAAGTGGCCCACCCTCCCCTCAAATAAACAAATAAATAAATAAACCATCACCAGTTCATTGTTAAAACCCTATCATTAATAAAACCCTATCATTTATTTACATTTTATTTGCTTTCCCCTAATATCTCTTTTTTGTTCTGAGATAATGTTAAGGGTGCCCTGTGCATTCACTTATTGTGTCTTCTTGAGTCTCCTTCAGACTTACATAAGTATTTTTAAATTATTGAAATATAATAGTAGATTGTTTGGGATCTTATTCCCTTTGGACTAATTATGACTGAATTGGAGCCAGAGAGTTAGTACGGGGGTTGAGCCTTAACACTGGATCAATCCCTAACATCACATGGTCCCCAAACAATGCTGGGTGTGACCAAAAAAATTACTGAACTTTTTGCAAGACCTTCATTTACTGTGGTTGGGGATGTCAACTGGACTAGCAATACATACACTTCTCAAAACAGTAGGAATTAAACTTCCATATGACGCATCAATATCACTTAATGGCATCTACCCCGAAGGCCCCAAAACTCTACGCAGATTTTTGCATTCCTATGTTCACAGCAGCACTATTCATAGTAACAGAAAATTGGAAAAAATCCAAATGTTCAAGAGCAGATAAAGAAACTATGCTACATATACACAATGGAGTAGTACTCAACTGTAAGAGAAGATGAAATTGTGCAGTTTGCTGCTATGTGAGTGTATCCTGTTGATTGAAGTTAGACAGAAGGAGAGGGAAAGACACAGAATGATCTCTTTCATGTGCAGGATATAAAGAAACAGGATATAAAGAAACAAATGTCCAAAGACAACAGAATCTGAGAACTGGTCTTCAGTAGGAAACTTACCACAGGGGAGAGAAGTGGTGATAGGACTGGGAGGGGAGTCACTGGGACAACAGTGAAGGGAAGTGGTCACTTGGGTGAAATCTGTGATACTGAAAAATGTGATGTGTGGTGTTGGAACATTGTACGACTGAAACCCAATCATGAACATCTTTGTAACTGCGTATCTCACGGTGATTCAATTTAAAAATAATGTCATGCATGGAACCCCATCAGTAGTAGTATTGTACACCATGGTGCTAAAATAAAATTAAAATTAGGGGGAAAGACTGAATTAACCAATGGTCTGGGATTCTGAATTCTGTTCTCTGTCCACCTGTAAAAGGAATCCAGTTCATATCTCAATTTAAAATGTGTTACACGGTTATGACTTTTCTTGTGCTGGGGTATGTTTTGAGAGATCTAGTAAAGTATTCCCTTAACTCACCATAATTTTTTTTCCTTAAAAAATTGTTGGTATTAGGGACTGGTAGGATGCTTGCCTTTCATGCAGCCAACCCAGGTCCAATAGTCAGCATCCCATATGGTCCCTTGTGAGTCATTCCTGAACACAGAGCCAAGAGTAGCTCCTAAGCATTTCTGGGTGTGGCCATTGCTGGGTGTGGCCCCTCCAAAATTTATTGCTATTATAGCCATGGGCCCAACAAGCAATAGTGTGGGAGACGGGTTCTCTTTGAAAAGTCATGGGATATTTTTCAAATTAAAAAAGTCTAACGATGATAATGGCCAGAGAGAGAGTACAGCAGGTAGAGCTCTTGACTTGCACACAGCTGACCTGAGTTCAATCCCTGGCACTTCATATATTCCCCCTAGCCCTATCAGGAGTAATCCCGGAGCAAAGAGCCAGAAGTAAGCCCTGAACACAGACAGGTTTGGTCTTTCCTCCACACACACAAAAAAATCAATGAGTAGTAATACCACAGTCCTAGCTTTCAGTTTTATTTTAATTAATATTTTAATTTCAATTTTAGCTTATATTAAGCCATAACTGAAGATAATGTTCAGTTTTGCTTATATCTACATAACCATAATTATGAAACTGAAGAAAGCTGTTAAGAAATAGAATCCAAAGAAAAAGAAATAGAATCCAGGGCTGGAGCAATAGCACAGTGGGTAGGGCATTTGTCTTGCACTCGGCCAACCCGGATTCGATTCCCAGAATCCCATATGGTCCCCTGAGCACCGCCAGGAGTTAATACCTGAGTGCATGAGCCAGGAGTAACCCCCTGTGCATCACCAGGTGTGACACAAAAAGCCAAAAAAAAAAAAAAAAGAAATAGAATCCAAGAAAGAAAGTATAGTTTTTGTTTATTCTTAATTCTTCTTTTAAAGGTAAAAGAACTTCTTTTAACTTTTGAAAAGTTCTATTTTAGAGAAGCATTTTCACTCCCTTTGCTCACTTCCTCTTCTGTAGAAGTATGATATAGGCTGTGTAAGTACAGAAATACTTTAAGTTAACTAAGGTTTTCCGTATTTTTTGTGCCACTACTCCAGCTAAAACTATGATCACTACAGACTAGGACACTCACAATGTGAGTGTGTGTGTGTCTGTGTGTGTGTCTGTGTGTGTGTGTGTGTCTGTGTGTTCTAATAACCAGGATTAGCAAACTTCTTTGGTCCAGCACTGATAGATTAATCTATCCAAATACCTTTTTCATTTGTTTGCTTGTTTGGTTTTTGGGCCACACCTAGGAGCACTCAGGATGTACTCCTAGCTCTGCAGAGGATCATATGTGATGATGTGAATCAAACCTGTATCGGTCACAAGGAACTAGAGTGTCTTCACTGTACTATTTCACTGGCCCTTCCAAACACCATTTTTATGGTCTTATTTTCCAATTCAAAAATCTTTGAAAGCTTCTTATTTTCAGAAAAGAAAATTTAATATTTTTCAAATCAGTTTTAAGTACCACCTCTGACTTGTTCCAATATAAAATCAATGAATTATTTTTCCCTTAGATATGTGTAAGCCCCTCTGTACTTTTCCTTCCTTCCTTCCTTCCTTCCTTCCTTCCTTCCTTCCTTCCTTCCTTCCTTCCTTCCTTCCTTCCTTCCTTCCTTCCTTCCTTCCTTTTTCTTTATATTTTTGTATTTTTTCCTTCCTTCCTTTCTTCCTTTTTTTTTTGTTTTGGTTTTGGGGCCAAACCCAGCAAAGTTCAGGGGTTACTCCTAGATCTGCACTAAGGAAGCACTCCTGGCAGTGCTCAGGGAACACATGGATGCCAAGGATCAAACCTGAGTGGGCCATGTGCAAGGAAAGCACCCTATCTGCTAAACTATCTCTCCGGCTCCTGTATTTCTTCTTTCAAATCATTCAAAACCCTCATAAAATTGTAATTATTATCATAAATTATTTTGCACCCATGTTACCATAGAATTTCCTGTTTGAGTCCTTTTTTAGTTCAAATTTCTGTTTTTTTGAAAAGGCCTAAGTAAAATAGTACTTCCATTACTCTTAAACGTCTGCCTACTCTTTCCATTTGGTGATCTGTCTCCCCTGAGAACTGCTGGCTTCACTGCATACCCTTTCTATGTTGGTATATTTCCTTCTATGTACATGCATACTTTAGAGAGACCTATACCAAATTTGGATCATACCAAATAAACTATCTTTTTCTTTTTTTACTTAACATACCATGAATATATTCATAGCATTGACTATTTTAAAATGTAGTCTTTAGTGAGCTCATTGATATTCTACATCAAATTTCACATTGTATTGAGGCATATGCATACAATTAGAACAGGTTGTTTTATTTTTTAACTATATAATAAGCAATGCTATCTTGAACATTCTTACTCATGTCTAATTATATACTTAAGACAAATTCCTACAAGTGGGCTTATTAAAAATAATTTTATTAGGTTCTTAACATGTATTTCCAAATGATCTTCTAGCTGTGTTATGCCAGACTTTTTTCTTTCTGTACTGTGTGAACATGTCCATTTTAGCTCTGCCTCGTCAGTTTGGGGTGGCATAATTTGCTTATACTGTTTGTTAATTAGATCATTAAAATCTATCTTATTGTTGTTTTACATATCCTGATTACAATGCCTTTATCAGATATATGTGTTTTGTAAATTTTTTTTCCAGTCTGTTACTTTTCTTTTTTTAAAATCTTTCTCTTCCTGTTGGATAGCACAGCTGTGGATGACCCCAACCTTCCCAAGTGTTTTGTAGATAAGAATATCCAACATTGTGGTCACTATTTTTCAAAATCACTTCTGCTAAGGCTAGAGATTTCTATATAGCAAATATTACTATCCGCCCAATTGTTACAAAGACAAAATAAGCAACAGCTGGTGCCAGATGCTATAGATGTAGGGCTCAGAAAGCCGACTGAGTTTCTCTTAAGAAACTCAGATCTTGTCCAGCGTGGTCATTCCCAGCTATTATTGTCATAGCGGTCTCTTCTCTATATTACCTGCCCTCAGCCCTGCACACACTTGTGGTTAGTTTCAACCACTGACCAGTCCTCCTAGCCCCTGTTTTCCTTGGCCATGTATATTACTCTTCTCCTATATATATTTTTATATACCACAAATGAATGCATCCATTCTATATCTGTCCCTTTCCTTCTGGCTCATTTCACTCAGCATGATACTATATGACTGAAACCCAATCCTAAACAGCTTTGAAATGGTCTATCTCACAGTGATTCAATAAAAATAAACAAATAACTTATTTTTCTTTCAAAACAAACAAATAAGAAAGAAACTCAGAAACCGGTGGTGGCGGTGGCACAGTGGCAAGTGGCAAAGCTGGCCAAGGAATGGCAGCTCTCAACAATATCTTTGTAAAGCTATAACTTTTAATGTTGATGAGTTTCAGTCTATCAAATTGTCATGCCTTGTCTTAGGTGTCCTACGTAAGAAATCTTTGCCTATGTCAGGGTCACAAAGACTTCCTCTAGTATGTTCTTTTATATTTTCAGATTTAATCAATTTAAATCAATTTGGAGAGCTCAGTGGTAAATTTTTAAAATTTTTTTACTTCATTTAAACACCATGGTTTACAAAGTTGTTTTTGTAATACAGTTGTTCCGGGCAGTTCCATGACCCATCCTACCACCAGAGTTACCTCTCTACCATTGTCTTTTTCCTAGCCACGCCCCATCCCTGCCCCCTTAGCAGACACACAATAACTTATTTTATATTGCTTGTTACACTAAATGGCTAATGGGATTATCAAAAAATATTCCAGTAAGAGAAAATTTGTGAAAATTATTACATCTCATGATGGGGTCATTAAATCCTTGTCTGAGGGTTTTCTGAGCTATTTGTTGCTAGTTGAGCCTCCTGTGTTAATGTTTTTTGGTGTCTTGAGCTTAGTGGGCTTCTATGTTACTTTCCCATCTAATTTGGTAGGATCCTCCTGAGATGTCATTATTGTAAATTTGGAGGTGTCTCACAGCCTTGTGTTCCGGGAACTCCAGGATCTGCAGAATGAGTTTACATGGTGGTGGTTGTGCGATGTGGTGTGAATACCAGGGCATCCCGATGTATGGGGGTGGGAGGAAGCTTCACACCCCCACTCTGAAAAGACCTTAGAGTTCTCATCCTGAAAAGCAGTGTACCTGTAATTTTCTTCAATTTGATGTTTCTGCAGAGATTATTCATGAAGTGGTAGCACTGTAGCACTGTTGTCCCATTGTTCATTGATTTGCTCAATCAGGCACCAGTAACGTCTCCATTGTGAGACTTGTTGTTACTGTTTTTGGCATATTGAATGCGCCACGGAGAGCTTGCCAGGCTCTGCCATGCAAGCGGGATACTCTCGGTAGCTTGCCAGGCTCTCCGAGAGGGGCAGAGGAATCAAACCCAGATCGGTTGCATGCAAGGCAAGTGCCCTACCCGCTGTGCTATCGCTCCAGCCCATGAGGTGGTAGAGTTGAGTATTGGCATGGTGGCAGCTGTAGAATGTAGGTGTGACTGCCAGAGCTTCAGCAGGGTAAGGATTCTGCCCACCCCCCACCCCCAGGATACCCCAGAATTTTCAGGACACCATTGTACCCATGAATTTTAGCAACTTGGCTTGCATGTCCTCAGAGATTTAGCCTCTAGTGTGTTCAAAAGTTTTACAGTTGTCTTTACTTAGGTCTGTGTTCCATTTTGAGTTCATTTTGACTTATGGTATGAAATATGAATTGAGGTTTATATTGTGTATAATAGTAAAATATCAGGAATCTTTTCCTCTATGAAACTTAGAGTTACTGCTGAAGACATTTATTGTTTAGAGAGAAGGGGATAATTTTTCCCTTAATGCAATGCAGAGTATATTATGGCTACTAATTTATAGCTTGATTCTAAGTTGGAGAATATCTTAGATTAGTAGGTAAATGATTACCAGTAGAATAGCATGCATTTTTTAAAAATTTTTTTATTGAGTCACCATGTGGAAAGTTACAAAGTTTTCAGGTTTAAATCTCAGTTATACAATGCTCGAATACCCATCCCTTCACCAGTGCTCATATTCCACCACCAAGAATCCCAGTATAGCTCCACCCCGCCCCCCCACACCCCTAACCCCCCATGCCCCTAGCCCCCCCACCCTTAGCCCCCCCCGCCTGTGTAACTAATAAATTTCACTTTACTTTCACTTTGATTGCATACAATATTTCAACAAAACTCACTATTATTGTTTGGAGAGTCTCTCCCCTAAAGTCAGACCTGCTGAAAAGGAAGCATTAGATAATTTGTTTTCCATTGCTGAGGATGAAGAGGTATGAGGTTGAGTGACCACACTTAGCGGCCTCTCAGTTTTGGGTTTCTGTAATTTAGTATTTTAGTAACTAAGTCCAGAGAGATATCTGCCAGAAGTTGCATCGTTGCCAACTTGTACTTCTCAGTTACATTATATTCCACATATGAGTGCAATCTCATTTTTGTAACATCAGATGTTTGGGGGATACATTTCACCATTTCACCTAAACAAGTAGTGTAACTATAGTCATTACTATTTGTATTTATTTAAAAAGGCATTTTTTTTCTTTTTGGGTCATACCCGGGGATGCACAGGGGTTACTCTTGGCTGTGCACTCAGGAATTACTCCTGGAGGTGCTCAGGGGACCATATGGGATGCTGGGATTCGAACCTGGATCGGCCGCATGCAAGGCAAACGCCCTACTCGCTGTGCTATCGCTCCAGCCCCTAAAAAGACATTTTCAAGGAGCTAAGAAGTACAAGGCACTAGACTTCTGAGATGATGTGGCCAAATAATTCCTTTGCAGTCCATAGTAACCTGTATGCAATTAACATCTTATTTTGAAAATGAAAGGGATTCAAAGGAACTAACTTTATTGAACAAAATAATTACTGTCTGAGGAACACCTGTCAACATTAAGTGACTTGAACTCTTGGAAATGTAATTAAGATTATTACAGAAAGAACTGAGTTAAACAGAAAATTTTTGTAGTGAATATAGCTTGGATTTGTTTGTGAAGAGATTACTCAGTAACTGGCAATGCTACCACAACTCTTTAATCACGTTTCTTTCTGTAGGTCATCAGCTCAATGAGCTCCCTCTCTGAGTACTGCCTGCCTTCCATCCTGCGTACGTTATTTGACTGGTATAAGAGACAAAATGGCATTGAAGATGAATCACACGAGTACAGACCAAGAACAAGCAATAAATCAAAAAGGTATTTTAGTTTCGTGTAAGGATCATGTGGATTATGGTTTCTTTCAAGGACTATAGATCATTGGGGCTCAAGCGATAGTACAGCAGGTAGGGCACTTCTCTTGCGTGTGGTTGACCTGGATTAGATCTCCACCATCCCACTTGATCCTATAAACCTGCCAGGAGTGATCCCCAAGTGCAGAGCCAGGAATAGCCCCTGAACATAGAAGGTTGTGGCCCAGAGGACAAAATAAATAAAAAATGGGAATTAAGTGGCATCCCGGCCTTCCCACACTATCACACAGATAGATACGTTGCAGGTGTCCCCTTACCTAACTGCCTGCTGTCACTGGCTGAAACTTCATACACAGCCATAGTTTTGATATGGCACAGGGGTCAGGTGTAACAACCCCAGCTCATTCTCTTTTTGTTTGTTTGTTTGTTTTATGGGGTCATACCCAGTGGTGCACAGGGGTTACTTTTGGTCTGCGCCCAGGGATTTCTCCTGGCAGTGCCCAGGGGACCATATGGCATACTGGGGATTGATCCTGGGTCGGCTGCAGGCAAGGAAAATACCCTACTCACTGTGCTATCAATCCAGCCCCTTCTTGCCATTTTTTTCCAATGTTTCTTTCTTCCAGTCTACTTAAGAACAAGGCCCACTGCAAGCCCTGCCTGGAACTGCCTAGATCTTTCTGTCCTGGATAAGAGTCTTGGGGGTCTTTGAGTGAGAAGGACAGTCACTGGACATTAGCTGAAGTCTTGGAGTGGCCACCATTTAATTAGCCATGAGATTTCAGGCAGCTCACCACTTCTCTGCACCTCAGTTTGTGTGTGTGAAAAACAGGGAAGGTAGATTACACTTACTCTAACTTCTGAACTCAATTCAGCTGAGAATTGTGTGGGTTACTCTTTAAGTCTTCTTTCTTGTGCATTTGAAAAAGTGGAATCACTGCTACAGGAGCACTTCAATAGCCCTTAAGACTTTAGATTCTGTGCTGTCAAATGAATGTGCATCTTCTCAAATTTTAGGTAAATGCATACCAATTTATACATTTGGAATCAACTACTACTATAGAAATATAGCAAATATAAGAAAGTTTAATTCAGGTATTTTTCCCAAATTATTTTAAAAGCAGATTTTTTTCACATTGATTATGCTTTAAAAAATGCTTTTCAACATAGTAAACTGAAATTGACTACATAGAAAATCAAATCCAGACTAGTAAATGCATTGGTGGAACTTATGCAAAATTATTGATTTATTGTTCTGTTTGGGAGGGAAATTCATAACCCTTTCATACTAAATAACTTATAGTTGAAGAGGGTACTTTTATTTTTTTATTTTATTTTTCATAAAGTTGTTCACAATAATTGACTACATTCATTGTTTTGACACCAATCCCACCACCATTACAACTTTCCACCACCATTATTTCAAATTTTCCCACCACCCCTGAAGCCTGCCCCACAGGCAAATGCTAGATAATTTATTTTGTATTGCTTATTATGAATAGCATGGGGTGTCATGTGCCCACAAAAATGACTACCCACTTTGGGAATTCTAAAATTTTAAATAATTAGGGTCTGGAGACATCTCTGCATAGAGCTTCTCGGTTCTAAGGTTTATTTTGAGTCTCTGGATCATTTAAGCCCCATTAATGTGCTTAAATGGCACCTGGGGGCAGTTTGTGGGCATGTCAGCCAGGACTCCAAAGGGATGGGGAGATGAGAAGGACTCCCCTGGATCCCTTGAGGCCTGGAGTTTTTAGTCACTGGTCCTACATACCTGGCTTTTTTCATTGGGTTCTGGAGGTTTGTGGCCACCAGATTCATGCAGGGCGGGTGGAAGGATGATGCCTGTTCCTGTCTGAGTTATCCAGGTGAAATCAGCCTGGTGCAAAGGTCCGGAACATCTCTGGGCGAGCTGCTCAGTTCTGAGATTCAATTGTGAGTCTCTGGATCAACCAGTATTTTTTATTTGAGGTCCAGTGCACATTTGGTAAAATTCACCCTTTTCAAGTGTGTGACTCAAATACTATTAGGATATCATACAGTTGTTCAACCACCACCATTACCTAATTCCAAAACATTTTCACCACTCCACAAAAAAAAAAACACAGTGCTAACTAGTTGGAGAGTTTTTTTTTCTCTGTTAAGCCATTTCCTGTAGGAAGAGGACACAAAGAAAAATCCTCCCTCTTCAGATCATGACATTTTTTTTTTTGTTTTTTTTTTTTGCTTTTTGGGTCACACCTGGTGATGCACAGGGGTTACTCCTGGCTCTGCACTCAGGAATTACCCCTTGCTGTGCTCAGGGGACCATATGGGATGCTGGGATTTGAACCCGGGTCGGCCGCGTGCAAGGCAAACACCCTACCCGCTGTGCTATCTCTCCAGCCCCCAGATCATGACAGTTTTAATCTAGCTCATAGGCATAGCCATTCCTACTATTAAGAGAGAGAAGAAAATCAGTGATAAAATAGGAAATATTATAATTTTTAAGATCTATTCAATTTTAAGAGTATAATTTAAAGTATGTGTCTGAAAATGGGCTTAATTAATATAACTTATATTAATTATAAAATTAACTTATAGTTATTAGAGCCATGTAACTAATACCCATATTACATAATAGTTTATGAACAGATTCTCAATCATTTATGTGGATGAAGAAGGGGAAGTTTTATTGAGTTGATTTAAATGGTTAGTTTTACTGTCATTGTTTAGTTAGTAAAACTATGTTTTTCTTCAACTAATATCTTTACTGATTGAAAATAATAGGTTTTTAAATCATCTTATGAATTATTTTCAGACTAGAGTAGTTACCGAGAGCAATTATAAAATTTGGATTGCAAAATTCAACTCACTAGCATTTTTGTTAGCCTTTGAAAGCTTGGAATGTGAGAGAGAACGTGTATTAGGAAGAAAGCCAGAAGAGTGAGGTTCTCTAGAGAAAGATGTAGCAAATAATCCAAGTTTCTGTTACTCAAAAAAAGGAAAGAGGAACCTTCGAGAGAAGCATAAGCAACTGAACAGTCAAATGTGACGGATGTGTATTTGGATTATGATTTCTAAGATTAGAATAATATCAACATTTTGACTGCCAAATAAATTTGTCAAAAGCCTCTGGCTCCTGGCAGTTAGACCTCAAACCAGCAGTAAAGTTGAATTCATTATTGGAAAAGTATACGTCCTATTTTATTTGAAAGCATAAATTGGCTTATTAAATAAAAAGAAAGCCAGCGTGTTTAATTTTTTCTCCTGCGAAGAACTGCTGCTTTCTCAGGGGCCTCTGAACCCTTTGGCACATCCTTGATAGCCTTCAATCCAAAATATCTCTCTACCACAGCTGGAAATCTCTGAAAGTTCTCCTTCCTTTTCATTTTCAAATTTCTTGTTTCCTAATTTCATGATACCATCTCTAAGTCAGACTTTTAATGGCCTCTATTGCGGCAGCTCTATTACATCTTACTCTCCCTGGCTAGCATCGCTTTTTAGTTCTAATGGTTTTGAAGAACTCCTGCGCCACTGCTCTTCCTCCTAGCAGTTCTGTTGGAAAGGATCCTGATTGGATGAGATCCTACCCTGTCCTTACTATCCTTTTGAAAGCTAAAGCTATTCTCACAGTCACAGTCACAGTCACAATCATCCCATTGCTTATTGATTTGCTTGAGCAGACACCAGTAACGTTTCATTGTGAGACTTATTGTTACTATTTTTGGCATATCGAATACACCACGGGTAGCTTGCCAAGCTCTGATGTGGGGGCAAGATACTTTTGGTAGCTCTCCGAGAGGGGCAAAGAATCGAACTTGGGTCGGCCATGTGCAAGGCGAATGCCCTACTGCTGTGCTATAGCTCTAGCCCAAAGCTATTCTATACTCCACAAATGAGTGCAGTCCTTCTATGTCTGTACCTCTCTTTCTGACTCGTTTCACTTAGCATGATACTCTCCATGTCTATCCATTTATAAGCAAATTTCATAACGTCATGTCTTGTAACTATCTCACAGTGATTCAATAAAATTTTAAGAAAAGAAAGTTAAAGCTGCAACTACTCTGGTTAACCCTTCCCCTGTCAAATTATTTTCATGCTTCCCCATTAGTTTTATTTAATATACAAGTTTGAGCATTTTTTTTGTTCTGCAGACTATAACTATTTTACATTCCTATCTTATTTATTTATGCTCAAACTTTTTTTTTTATAATTTATTTATTTTTAATTAGAGAATCACCGTGAGGGTACAGTTACAGATTTATACACTTTTGTGCTTGTACTTCCCTCATACAAAGTTCGGGAACCCATCCCTTCACCAGTGCCCATTCTCCACCACCCGTAAACCCAGCGTCCCTCCCACCCTCCCCAATCCCATCTCCCCCCCACCCCACCCTGCCACTGTGGCAGGGCATTCCCTTCTGTTCTCTCTCTCTAATTAGCTGTTGTGGTTTGCAATAAAGGTGTTGAGTGGCCACTGTGCTCAGTCTCTAGCCCTCATTCTATGCTCAAACTTTTGAATAAGTACTATTAGCGGTCCCATTTTGCAGTTGGAGAAATTACTGGTAAGTAGAAGAGGCATAGTTTTAACCAAAGACTATTCCATAAAGCGAATGCTTTTAGCCATGATTCAGTGCTTCGGATAATCACTTCCTGTGTCTTTCCTTGTTCAATTCCAAATTAGTCTACGATTCATATGTCGGATTGGTGGAAATGAGAAGCAGGGAAGGAACTTAAATTTCTGTCCTTCTGGCAGAGATAATTTTGAATGAGCATCTCTTAATTTTTAAGGAGTTCAAATGATTCCACTTGGCTGTACCTCCCTCTTTCATCTGCTTTTTTGTGTATTTGTGTTTGGGGGACCACAGCCAGCAAAACTCAGGGGATACTTTTGGGGTGACCTTAAGGTGTCAGGGACTAATCCTCAGCCTTCTTCATTGAAGTCTGTGAAGTCTGTCCCTTGAGCTATATCTGGCCATTTGTCATTCAGTCTTTTTCTTTCCTTACCCTTTTACTTCTTTGCTCATTCATAAGCCTCAAGCAGCAGAAGAAAAAGAAAAGAAAAGAAGACAAATTCTGATTCTTTCTTCACCCCCTGTAGCTCTGGCTCCAATAATTAATGATACTTCCTTGTCAGTTCCTTCCATTATTTAGCTCCTTTCAAAAGGTCCTTTTTTTGAACACCTCCAGTGTATAGTAGCCCTAAACTATTCACTAAACAGAACCTATAACCATTTCACAGGCAATACAATGCCTGGTTACAATAATGGTTTCTTTAATATTCCACATAATGGTATCTTTAATATTCCATAAGATGAAATTACAGAATCACAAATATCTACTTAAGTTTCCATGGCTGAAAATTTAAAACTTGAAATAAAAGATTCTGATTTAACATCTTTTATCTATTATTTGTCAACTGCACCACTTGATAATAATCATTTTCACATTTATTTAGCATAGAAGTCTTATAATAACACAATTGATTTATGGTCTTACTGGGGATTATTTTTGTATGTTATTACTTGTAATATATCTTCACTTCCATTAAATGTGACTATTTTCAATTTTACAGTGATGAGCAACAACGAGATTATTTAATGGAAAGACGGGACCTCGCCATTGATTTTATTTTTTCTTTAGTATTAATAGAAGTTTTGAAACAGGTAGGTAATGAATTTAGAGTTGCTCTTAGATAAGATCTAAAAACTACATTTAAAAAAATCTAAATTTCTATGTCTGGCTCTGCCCTCTGAGTGACTCTTTTCACACACCATGATACTCTCTATGTCCATACATTTATAAGCAGATTTCATGACTTCATGACATACAATGATTGCACTCATTCGTGGGATATAAAAAACACAATATGAGATTATTGCCCATGGACAATAGAAATGAGAGCCAGGATTATCCCATGGTTGGAAACTTGTCACAAGTGAGGGAAGTGTGAGAGGGCAGTTAGATAGAGAAGGTACCACTATGACAATGACAGTTGGAAATGATCACTCTGGACAAGAACTGTGTGCTACAAGGAGGTAAAGGGATATACACTATAACCTTACAGTACCTGTACCCCAAAATATAAAGCCAGAGAGAGAGAGAGAGAGGAGAGAAGTGTCTGCCATAGAGCCAGACTGGGTGTGAGGGGTGGAAGGAGGGAAACTGAGGACTTTGGTGGTGGGAAATGTATACTGGGCAGGTGTTGGAACACTGTATGACTGAAACCTGATCATAGATATCTTTGTAACTGTTTATTTCACAGTGATTTAATAATTTTTAATCTTAAATTATTTATGATTAAATTGTTTATTATATCATAATAATTGTTTGTTAATTTTTAATCTTAATTACATTATTTATTAGAGCATATGAATTGTTTATGGATTACTGAAAGCTGTATATAATTATTGAAGTACTATTGCTGCTCTGATCATTAATATCCCTTTAATATATTTTTTTTTTACAGATTCCACTTCATCCTGTAATAGACAGCTTGATACATGATGTTATTAACTTAGCTTTCAAGCACTTTAAATACAAAGAAGGGTAAAGTAATTTTTTCACCTTGGAGTTTTTAAGATGGATGCTTCAAGCTAAATCAGGTTGGGTCTCTTCAGATGACCAGGGATCTCTGAACTTGTTGAATTATTTCTTCTTAGGTACCTTGGTCCTAACACTGGCAATATGCACATCGTTGCAGACCTGTATGCAGAAGTCATTGGTGTTCTGGCACAAGCTAAGTAAGTGATCATTAAATCATAAATGGGATCATGAAACCACAGGAATGAATGTCTCTCTTAACCCACCTCAGCCTTACCCACAGGAAGGTGATGTATCTGAGTTTACAGGGAACTAAAGCTCTTTTTACCCTGTGTGTCTCCTCTCTGACTCTGATTAAGAAGCTCCTCCAAAGTAAGTACTGAGACCCTTTTCAGTGTGTCTTTTTTGTTACCTTTTTCACTAGCAACTGGGCCAGATCTTATCCAGTGTCCATGAGTTTTCATGAATTTCAGGCAACTGTATCAGGAAAGAGACTTACCAAGTATTTAGTTTGTTTCTACCCAAGTATTCCAAAGAAGTTCATCAGTTTTTAAAGTTTTGTTGTATATGGTCTATGAGGGGAAGGTTACAATATATCATCTATGAATGGGAAAATTCCATTCTAGAATATCTCTGTCCTATAGCCCTTAGTTAATTCAGCGGAGTTAAAAATGGCCCAGACTCTGTCATGGAAACAAGTGGGGGGAGAAGGGTGGGGAATTCTCATTGCTAAATTTATCTGGCCCTGTAACATTACTTGCAGGCTAGAACAAAGTAGTGTTATACTAATAGCAATGATATACTCCTTCCAAAAGTGATGTCACACCCTATTCACCCATCTTCATTTTATTCAACCCCGAGGCAAAGTGGGCAAGATTATGAATGCCTAGGTTAGGCCAAATGAGCCCCAAACATAATATGAGACCAAGCCAAGAGGCCAGTTTAAAGTAACAGTGATGCCCTGATCCTTATGAAATATAATCCTTGAGATTTTTATCTTCAGGACATGGAGTTTCCTAACTTAGTAGCATGGAAACACCCAATTTATTTTTCCCTTTTTATAATTAAAAAAATTTGGGTCACACCCACTGTTGCACAGGACTTGCTCCTGGCTTTGTGAGCAAAGATTACTCCTGGCAGTGCTTGGGGAACCATATGCAGTGTCAGGGATAAAACCAGGGCTGGCGGTGTTCCAAAGCAAGCACCTTCTCCCCTGTACTCTTTCTCCAGTCCCAGGAATACCCATTTAATAAATTTTTAATTAAGAAATTAAGTTCTTATCCAGCAACTTTGCCTAACCAAAACTTGAGCTTGGAAAATAGACCTATCCACCACCTTACATGCCCCCCCAAAAAAGTAAAAAGTAAAATAAAATTATATGCATACATATATGTGTATATATATGTATATATATATACACAGATTGGTGTGACACTGACTCTAAAGAGGAGTGAATAAATTGCTGCCAATTAAATATATAAAGCTCAAAGACTGAGCAACAGAAAAGAAAAATAAAGTGGCCAAAACATAAAAACTAAACATTAGAGTGACGTGAGCCATCTCTTTTGAAAGATTGTTTATTGTCCTTTTGTTATAACCCATTGTGATCATTGCAGTTCATGAATCATTTAAGGAGGGAAAAAGGAATATTGCTTTTGGGAGAGATTTCCATTGCAATAGAATAATAAAAGTTCTCGAGTTTTGAAGAGACAAGCTACATTTGTGTAGCAAATTAATTCATGTATATCGACTTCATTCTTAGAAAATATTAGAAAAAGTATTATTAATAAGTATTTTGGCTGATTTGTCAAAGCCTAAAAATCTCAACATATTCCTTTGTCATCCTTTGTAATTATCTCAACACATTCCTTTGTAATTATCTCAGCATTATTATCTTATACTATCATAATATCTTATATTATCAGTTATCTTAAGCCAAAAGTGACTTGGTATTTTTTTTCTTATATTTTGGTAATTGCCAGTACATAACAACGTTGATTGTTAGAGGATGATCTTTCTTAGCTATGTCAGTTCTGAGTTGGTTGTGAATGAGTTGAAAAACCATTCCATAACTAAGCAACACTTGATGAAAGTGGAAATATCCATATTAGGTCAGATTTCTCGTCCACCAAGCTAGTGATTTCTTGCCAGTAGAAGCTTTTTTTTATTTTCATGACGTCAATATTTGTCCCAAATCTGTCCTAGTAGGATATAAGAAATGCCTTGATTTGGAAAATTCTCCAGTGCTTTCTAATCAAAATAGAACCCCTTGGTAAGTGGTAAGTGAGTTCTTGTAGTGATTGGAATAATGCACAGTAATCTCATTGACATACCCTCATCCTGTCAGTGGAGAGTTGATAGATGGTACAATTTTAAACCAGTGTCATTCTTTAAATTATCACCTTCTTTTCTTAAATTTACCAAGACCTTTATTATCACCTCAGTAAACTAATGTTTTATCTTTGTGTGTGTGTGTGTGTGTGTGTGTGTGCACACGCACACATGTGCAGGTGTGTGTGTCTGGACATATGCTTATCTGGCTTGGGCGATTATCTTTTTTAAGAGAGAGAGAGAGAGAGAGAGAGAGAGAGAGAGAGAGAAAGAGAGAGAGAAAGAGAGAGAGAGAGAATGTGGGGTTCTCCAGAATGGAGAAGGAGCCCCAGCATGAGATAGGAAAGTATGAAAGTCTGTATCCCAAGAGGGGAGATGTGGGCCACACATATATATAATTTAGTACCACATGTGCTTGGCCACAATATATGGGCACAGGCAACCCAGGGCTCACGCAGGATATGTGCCAGTAACAAAACAAAAAAATATATATTTAGATTGAATATCTCATACCTAGTAATGCAAAAAAAAATTTCTTTTTATAACTTTAGTTATTTATATGTAGTTTGGTCTTTAGGTTTAGCAGAATAGTTCTTTTTTACAATCTCCTAATGATAACGTGCTTTATTCTTGTCATTAAGAGGGAAAAAATGTTATTTAGTGATACTAACCTCTACTGTTGGATTCTTAAAAATAAATAACATTTTTATTTATTTATATTTGGCTTTTTGGGTCACACCCAGCAATACTTAGTGGTTACTCCTGTTTAGGAATCACTCCTGGCAGTGCTCGGGGGACCATATGGGATGCTGGGGATCGAACCTGGTTGGCCTCATGCAAGGCAAATGCCCTTCCTGCTGTACTATTGCTCCAGCCCCCTTGGACTCTTTTTTTTTTAATTTAAATTTATTTATTTTTTAATTAGTGAGTCACAGTGAGGGTATAGTTAGTCATTCACACATTTTTGTGCTTGTTTTTCCCTCATGCAATGTTTGAGAGCCCATCCCTCCACTAGTGTCCATTCTCCACCACCAATGAACCCAGCATCCATCCCACACCCCCAATCCTGTCCCCCCCACCCCACCCCACCTCTGTGGCTGGGCATTCCAATTTGATATCTCCCTTTCCTTTTGGGTGTTGTGGTTTGCAATAGGGGTATTGAGTGGTCATCCTGTTCAGTCTCTAGTCTACTTTCAGCACGCATCTCCCTTCCCGCGCGGGATCTCCAATCACATATTACTTGGTCTTCCCTTCTCTATCTGAGATGACTTCCCCCAACGTGTGAGGCCAGCTTCCAAGATGTGGAGCCAACCTCCTGGTATTATATACTACTATTCTTGGGTATTATATTGTTTTATAATCCAGAGATGAGTGCAATCTTTCTATGTCTGTCCCTCTCTTTCTGGCTCATTTCACTTAGCATGATACTTTCCATGTTGATCCATTTATATGCAAAGTTCATGACTTCATCCTTTCTAACAGCTGCATAGTATTCCATCAGAGTTAGGAATTACTTTTTTTCAAGAGGTTTTGGGTTAAAATCGTGTACATTGACTTGTTCTTCAAGCCTGTCTTCTCCCTTGAAGCCGTATCTCTCTTGCTCATGTCTCTGTTTCTTTGCTTGCTTGTTTCTGCTCCGGAAAAGCTTGTGGTATCTCTCAAACATGTCCTTCTCCCTCTTTATCTCCTCAATTTTTCTAAATAATTTTCAATAAAAACTTTCTTGCTTCACAAAAGATAAATTTAAATCCTGTATATTGACATAAATAGCAGGTATTGCTTTTAAAATTCATAGATTTCAGGTTATATGACATAATCTTAATGTATATATTCTTATACCCTATGTTCATAATATGTACTATTCATTTAAAGCAGTTTTTTTATGTGAATGTTGCAGTGCACCAGAGACTGAGTAATCATTTAGTTCCTGTATTACTAAATAGAAAAGATTTGGTTTTTCAAAAAACATTCATTTTTACTAGAACTTGCAGGGTGGGGACTCCTTAGTAGTTCTCAGGAAGTCAAGAAGCCACCACTGATGATATTCAGCCAGTCATGTCTGCAGTTCAGCACAGAGGCCTGAGAACACAGTGTGACCCAGGCCAGGGGTGCCAGAGACTAACAGGACCACACAGTGATGCCAGGGTTCTCAAAGGCCACACAGTGTACAGTGTGGTGCCAGGGATTGAACCCCAGTCCGCTGCATGCTGGGTATATGCCCTAACTGCTATACTACCTCCCAGCCCTTTTATTTGAATTATATTAAGGAAAATTGGATTTTAAGTACAAGTCAACTTTTAGGTTATTTTTATGCTGAAATAACATGTCTATCTCATTTAGGACTTTTTAAAATAAAAGATAGCCATGTTTATTTTTAAAGGAGAAATGAATAGACTTTCAGCCACTAAGTCATGAGAATACTGGAATGATGTGAAATACAAATAACCTACTCCTCCTGCCTTTACTTACTTTGGTCGTGGATTAGAAATAGCAAACTTTCCTAAGTATCTTGGACCTTAACATTTGATTTCATGCAAATCCATATGTTTACTTTATCCTTTTAAATTCTCACATTTTAAATCAAAGTTATTAGAAAAGACTGATGCTGGAGATAAATCCCAGAATATTCAAGAACATAGTTTTGGAAGTCTCAAATAGGTATCTGATTACAGATAGATTATACATTTAATGAACTAAGTTGTACTTTAATATTTGCTAATTTTATAGTCCTAAGAATTAATTTGCAATTTTGCAATTAATTTCCAGTATATGTTACTTATAATGTAAACAAAAACTATTTTCTAACATATTTAATAGCACGTAAGAATGTCAGAATAGGCCAGCAAGTTTAGGGTGCTATTTAAAAATGGAATGAATGCTTTGTAGAGACCTGTACTATATAGGCTACTATGGGATAGGATTGTACCCTAGCATATCCTTAGTTGTATTATTATACATTAGGGAATATCTAATTTATAAAACATTTATTTATTTATTTATTTAGTCACCATGAAATTAGAGGTATTCATGAATTGGTTTTAGGCATACAATGTTTCAACCCTGATCTCTTCAACACCATCCACTTCCTTCTACCAACTCCCCATTTCTGCATTTGCTTCCTACCCTGCTTTTACGAGAGGCACTTTTAATAATATACATTTTCAAAATGTGATGTACAGTACATTGTCATTTATAAAACATTTAGATCTTGACATTATTTATATTTTTCCCTCATTGCCTTTCTAAAATCTTTCTATTGTGAAATGTATAGAGTAAATTTAAGAAAAGTGTATCAATTTTAGAAAAGTCCAATTTCTGTCAACAGGTTGTTACCAAATGCAATCTAATCTGCACACAAGCCCCAAAATGAAAGATAACAAGCATTCAAAAAGACTTTACACCCACTTGCCAATCACAAACTCCTTGTACTGAATTTTTGGTGACCAATATCTATATGGTTATCACCTACTTTAATTCTCATAAATCTCTATTCTTTTTAAGTTATTGTTGAGTTTTTGTTCCAAAATTCTGGAGTTCTATTAGATGGCCTTTAATTTTTGTCACCATTACTTTGTAATCATGTCTAATCTCGCCTTACTCTGAATTGCTCCTTTTCACTTACTCAGGATCTCAAGCTGTGAGTCCCAGGAAACAAAATATAATGAATCTTATAAATCCTTTTCCTGTAGTTTTTCCTTTTTTTAACTTAATAATCAAAGCAGCAGGGACTAGAGAGCTAATAAGGAGGTTAAGGTGTTTGCTTTCTTTACAAGGGGGCAATCTAAGTTTGATCCCCAGCACCCCATATGGTCCTCAAGACCTAAACAGGAGTGATTCCAGAGCAGAGAGACAGGACTAAACCCTGAGCACCATGGGTGTGACCCCAAGCTTATAGTAACTATCAAAGCAAAAGCAGCCATCTCAGAACTAGTTGTTATTATTTGTATGTATATGTTCCTTTACTTTTAAGTTCTTTGAAGACCTGCTATTCCATCCTCTTAGGATCCCTCTGTTTAATTCTATACGAAAATGTTGTAATTAATATTATTGTTCATTAATGTTATTTTACTTTCAAGCAATACAAATACCTCAAATTCCTTGTAAAATCCCAAACATGTGGTAGACAGCTGACTCATCTATGAGTTGAGCCTGGCATTTTTCCATGATTAAATTTTTCCTCAATCTACACATGTCTTTTTTAACCTGAAACTCTTGAAGAACTAATAACAGGAAACTTCAGAAATAAATGCAAACTGTTTCTTGGCATTATTTCTGTCACTGTCTAAATTGTTCATCTTCTCACAACTGAATACTTAAGGCCCCTGAGTTCTGCAATTGTGTTGAAAATTGCCAAGCCTGAGTAAGTGAAGCCATCAGTCTCAATTGAGGAGATAGAGTTTGTCAAGAGGGTTCAAATTCACCCTGGATCCGTTCCCTACCTGAAGATGATATTGAGCATCCTTATGGCACAGGATAAGAAAGAAGATTGAATACTGGACCAAATCTCCAATATTGAATCCTAATAAAACAAGAGCCATTCTACTTACTGATTTGAAAATCTTCTTTTCTGGACCCTGTCACTGCTTGGTGCTGGAAGTTTCCATTACAGTCTATTTTATACCCTTTATTTGATACATCCCTTATGTTTTCTCAGATTCCCTGCTGTAAAGAAGAAATTTATGGCAGAGCTAAAAGAACTGCGGCACAAAGAACAGAGCCCTTATGTGGTTCAAAGCATAATCAGTTTGATAATGGGGATGAAATTCTTTCGAATTAAGATGTATCCAGTGGAGGACTTTGAAGCTTCTCTTCAATTTATGCAGGTGATGTCTTGGGCAGATGAATGGAAGGCCTTGTCACCATGAACAGCTCTCTTAGGATGTGAAAGCTTTGTCAACATGGGAGGACAGGAAAATTCCACACTCATTGTTTTAAATAATTGAGTTGCAGGAACATAATTTAATTTCTGAACTTTTATGTCATCTTTGGGTAAACTATCTATTTGAAATATTTTGGATGGACTATTTGTTGATTTTTTTTACCTCATCAGCTACATATTATTCTACAATTAAAATGTAGCTAGGTTTTTCACACACTTTAGAATTGGTAGCATTGAACTGGTTATTGTAGCATGCACAGGTATCAGTACTTGAATAAAGAAATGGTTTTTATTTATTTAATTAAAAAATATTAATTTAGAAACTGGGGAGATAGCTTAAAGGGCTAGGACACATGCCTTGCATACATGAAACTCTGAGTTCAGTTCAAAGCACTTCATAATCCTCAAGGTTGGTGTGATACTGGACACCCCCCAAAAACTATAAGGGGGACCTTTAGTGACCCCAAAATCTGCTGGGCCCAGGAATTGCTGGGTCCTTACTGCTGGGCCAATTATTACCAGCAAATATAGGGCCAGGGTCCTCTGAGCAGTTCTTGGGAGGCTCAAAATAATTTTTAATTCTTAATTTAAGACAGTGACAGGAGAATTTTTTAAAAATTTCCTCTTGCGGTTGGAGATTTATAGCACTTGGTCACTTGCCTTGCACGTGGTTGACCTGGGTTCAATTCCAGCATCCTACATAGTCCCTTGAGCCCTGCCACAAGTGATCTCTCAGAGCACAGAGCAGGAGTAAGCTTTGAGCTCCACTGGTTATGGCCCCAAAACAAATACCTAATAGGTTAAGATATCTATTACAGTGCTCATCACTCTGTACATAGCAAAAGTATCGTTGCTAGTGAGGGCTTAGCAAAATAAGAGTTATAAAATTTCAACAGTTGAAGGTATTTTCTAATGCTGCTGTGAATCATATTTCATAAAAATATTTTATGGAGATGAAATATAGGGCTTACGAATATAGGCTGACTGTAGTACCTCAAATGTACTAGCATAACAATATAAAAGAGATAACAGCACTTTAATGAGGACACTGAGGAATTGGAATCCTCATACACTATTGGTTGGAATGTAAATGTTACAGTCACATTGGAAAACAGTTTGGTAGTTACTCAGTTGTTAATGATTCTATATAACTCAGTTATATAGAATTATATAATCTAGCAATTTCACATCTTAGCATCTACTCAAAGGAAATGAAACTATATATCTCTGTGAAAAATTTGAATGTAAATGTTCATAGTAGCCTTATTCA
This sequence comes from Sorex araneus, assembly GCF_027595985.1. NCBI lineage: Eukaryota > Metazoa > Chordata > Mammalia > Eulipotyphla > Soricidae > Sorex > Sorex araneus. The sequence goes on along the minus strand of NC_073302.1, from coordinate 237,045,635 downwards.
TAATGTCAAAAGAGTAGAGATAACTATTGGGTTCATCAACTGACAATTCATAACAAAAATATATTCATACAGTAAAATATTTTCAGTCATGAAAAGGAACAAAGTATGGGTGAACATTAAAAATATTATACTATGAAAGAAGTTAACCATAAAAGGCCACAGATTATTTAGTTTTATATGTTTGAAATGTCCAGAGTGGGCAAATAAATTGTGATAGAAAATATATAAGAGAAGGAAGGAACTCTAGCTAAAGAAGTTGAAGCTTTTCTAATGAGAAACTTCTAGGTGTAGCTAATGGCTAATGTGATAGATGTCAGTTGTGAATACACCTCAGACTATTTAAATGGCTGAATTTACAGGTTATGTAAACTGTATTCAACAAAGCTACACAGCTGACTTTAAATATGTAGCTGATGCAATATGGAAAAAAACAGAGTGCCCAAAAGCAGATGACTGGTTAAAGAAACTCTGGTATATCTACACAATGGAATACTATGTAGCTGTCAGAAAACATGAAGTCATGAAATTTGCATATAAGTGGATCAACATGGAAAGTATCATGCTGAGTGAAATGAGTCAGAAAGAAAGAGACAGACATAGAAAGATTGCACTCATATGTGGAATATAAAGTAGCTGAGAGGTACAAGCTTACAATGATGCAATTTCTGGCAGATACTTCTCTGGACTTAGTTACTAAAATACTAAAATACAGAAGTACAAAACCGTGCGGCTGCTAGTGCGGCCACTCGACCTCATATCTCTTCATTCTCAGCAACGGAAAACAAATTATCAAATGCTTCCTTTTCAGCAGGTAGACTTTAGGGGGGAGAAACTCCAAACAATAATAGTAAATTTTTTGTTGAAATATTGAATGTAATCAAAGTAAAGTGAAAGCAAAGTGAAATTTACCAGTTACACAGGCGGGGTGGGGGGCTGGGGAGGTGGGGGGAGTGGGGGAGGTTTACTATGGTTCTTGGTGGTGGAATATGTGCACTGGTGAAGGGATGGGTGTTCAAGCATTGTATAACTCAGACTTAAACCTGAAAGCTTTGTAACTTTCCACATGGTCATTCAATAAAAGAATAAATTAATAAATAAAATATGTAGCTGAATGATGCTACGAGTACTTACATACATATGAAAAATAATACAAAAGAGAAGCCACAGTTCTAGGAACCATAAAGTTCTACTCTATACTAGGAAGCTGTTCCATGAGAGTATTGCCTATTTTAGGCTGATATCTTAGATAATATTGAGATGCTGGAGATTTTACTTATTGACGATGGTCCCATTGTTGGCTGAAATTAAGTGGTGATATCTAATGTAGATATTAACATGTCACAACAAATACATGCATGGAACCTGGGACTCTTTCCTCAAAACAATCCCTAATATCCACCACAAGTTATTAACTAAAATGAAAGAGAAAAGGTGCTGACATAATTTCAGGCAGACCAACTTTTCTATTAAATGATTCTCATAGACAGTACTCCATAGGAAAAGACATCCTTGTTCAACAAACTCTTTCAAACATTTCCTTGTCTTAGGTTGGGGGGAGGTAGGGGGAGAGCATTCCAGACTTACTTATGAAACTATCTGAATGATAAACACACCTAAAATGTCAGGGCTAACAAGTAAACAGCCCTGACTGTGCCCCGGGTTATTAGAGCCAAAAATAAGTTTCAAGTTTCATCCCTTTTCCCATGTTTACTTTCTCTGGGTATCTGTGTGTATTCACCAAGGGCCAACCTTCACACACAATAGAATCATCCAACAATTCAGTGGATGAATATCTGCTTGCTGGTTGTATCTTGTTTGTTCTCTTAGCATAGTGATTTGAGATGCAAGTAGGAGCACAAGAAAATCATTCTTGCTGTCTTTGGGACCATTATGAACTTAAATACAACTGATTTTTATTTTATTATTGAATGTGTTATTTGTAGCATATATGATTAAATTAAGAACTTCTTTAAATTTGTTTATATACATCTTATATGTCCAAGTCAATCTATTCTTACTGCCTTTATTCTTTCATCTATATCCTAGGAATGTGCACATTATTTCCTCGAGGTCAAAGACAAAGATATCAAGCATGCCTTGGCTGGACTTTTTGTTGAAATTCTTGTCCCCGTTGCTGCTGTGAGTTACGTTTTTATCTTCAGAATTTTTTCAAGCTGGATGAGAGAATCACCCATTTCATGAAAACAATATTAACATTCATCTCTATTACAGGCTGTTAAAAATGAAGTCAACGTTCCCTGCCTTAGAAACTTTGTTGAAAGCCTATATGATACCACGCTAGAACTTTCTTCTCGAAAGAAGCATTCCTTGGTTAGTATCTATGAGAAAATCTAAAACACAAAACTACAGGATTACAGTTTATTCCAAAGTCTGCTTGCAAGTTATAAGGAGCTTCACAGATAGGAAAATAGCCTACATATTTTCAGCAAGATTTCAAAATTTAGTGCTTGCATTTAAGGTTGACCTTGACTTATATAACATAATGATAATAGACAAAGATTAGACCATGTCATCTCAGATTACCCTCCCCGTCTACGGGTTCTGTGTTGTATTTTCAAGGTTAGCTTAAATTAATTTTTTTAAAATTTATTAAGTTTTCCCTCACCTCCCACCCCAATTGAAAAAATTTATAGGAATAGCTCTTCTGAATCCACAGGAGTTTTCACTGGCTAATTTCTATGGTGATATTCAGAATCTCAATAAAACTTGGCAGGAAAGGAAGTTAGGAGACAGTTACCATAGGAAAGATTCTATAAAGTCTGAGAAAACAGTTTTTGGACACGATGTTGTACTGAAGAGCATCATAGAAAAAAGTTTTGAACTGACCACAATCTTTTGCTCTCCATGGTAAATAAAACTCCAACATATGGATCAAAAGTGATATATGACTTCTACTTGTGATAGTATTGTGGAAGCAAGTTTTTTAGCTGGTTTTCACATGGTTTAGGCTAATTACCAAGTATAACAATTGCCACATTCTTAAAGCAGGTAATCCACATCACTTTGCAGTACAGTGATGTCAGATTTGCTCATTTCTCTAGATGTCATTGTTACTAGTACTTGGTTTTGTTTGGAGATTATTCACTATAATTAACTTTGCATTAATGATTTCAGTAGTTCAAAGTCATTTTTCTGGCCAGAGAAATAGTATAGGGGTAAGTCACTTGCCTTGCATGCGGCTGACCCAGGTTCAATCCTCAACACCACATGTGGGCCCCTTAGTATAACAAGGAGTGATCCCTGAGAACAGACAGTAGGAAGTCCTGAGTATCACCCACCGGGAATGGCCAAAAAGAAAATGAAATCAGTTTAAAAATTAATTAGTAAAAAGAAGAAGAAACTATATGAATGGAATGCACGGCAACTGATTGTGGCAGTCTTTGTTAATTCAAGTTAATAAACAAGCCTTTTACGTTTTTGTTTAAAATGAAAAATAGTACTCACCTTAATTTGAGAGGAGTCATAAAGATTTATACTACATGACTCAGTAAAGTGATGAGAGGTTTTTCATTTATAAGTTTGAGTGATCATTCATTATTCCCACTTGACTCCTCCAGTCTCTGCAGGAAACCAGCGCAGTCCGGCAGGAAAGGCACAGTAGCACCTCTGTTTATTCGGTTGTAAGCAAATTCCTCCTGTGGTTAAATTTGGCTTGGTGGAGTTTACCAATGCAATAACATTCCTTTTAGGAATCTCCCTTAATTACTGGAAGATCACATGTTAAAAACAAATAATAATAATACACACACCTCCCTCTATGATGAGGACAAACTAGGAGCAGAAACAGCCAATAATGTTTTCACAATTCTTGTGTCTTCCTGCTTTTTTTCCTGTGCAGTGAGACTGATCTATCTAAGAGAGTAACCTTGTTCTTCCAAATTCGTGAGGGAAACCTAAATTGGCAAATCAGATTTTCACTTACCGTATGATAAGTGAAACGATATCCGGTCCCCTCTACCATCAGTAAAGGTTTGTACGATACCAGATTTTGCGCAGGCTCCATTGGGCTGGTTGTGTTGTTAAAGGGTTCTTCATATTTTGACCCCATCAAGCCTACTGAAGGAGCTAGAAGGGGTGTGTGCGTGTGTGTGTGTGTGTGTGTGTGTGTGTGTGTGTGTGTTTCCTACCTATTTTGCTGAAATATAAATCATCCTATGACCTCATCTTCTTTCTCCTCAGGCCTTATACCCCCTGGTGACCTGTCTGCTTTGTGTCAGTCAGAAGCAACTGTTCCTGAACAGATGGCACATTTTCCTGAACAACTGCCTATCCAACCTTAAAGTTAGTATTTGTCAGATTTAAAAAAGGAGTCTCTTATAGAAATATATAAAAATTCTTAGATTGGCATATTGCTTCTAAGTTACTCCTAGTATTGGGGAGCGGAGGGGTGGATTATACTATGATAATAGTTTTTTTAAAAGTGTTTCCAGTTTTAGGAGGGGAATAGGGATAGGAGGAATCACTTTGACTTTAAAGAAAATATTCTGTCGTGGTGTGACTAAATGCCCTTTTTATACATGTTTTTTGTTAGATTTTTTATCTTTTTTTTTTCCAGTGTGGGTAAAACCTCTTTTAGCTGAGGCAAGCAGATGATTTGATTTCAGAAATGGATTGCTGTCTCTTCCATCACTCCATTGCCCTTCGATCTCGGGAAATATTTGAAATATGTTTGAGTCTTTGGGAGGATTGGCCTAAGTACATAGAACTATTATTCCCAGTCACTATTGTCATCAGTGGAAGGTATTCTATTCAGGGAACATGACAGGTCATCACCATAAGCATTGCTCTAGAGGACTGGAAGGGCAAAAATCATGACACCGTAAGCAAGAGGTCTACAGTTCATAACTATTCAGAACTCCATAATGATCAGCTTTAAAATCAGCTTTATAGGGCTCGACATGTTGCTCAACTCACCTGGCACATGAGGGGTTCTGGGTAAAAATTAAAAACAAGGAAAGAGAAGAAATTACCAAACTGTTTGGGGCCTACAAAGACAAGTGAAAGGTCTAGAGCACAGGTCCCCAGTCCAAGGAACCTGGGCTTGATCCCAGTACTTCATGCCTCTTTAGTATGGCCTGTGTAATTCTGGTGAGCCCAGCAGCACAGGGGATGTCCCCAAACAAACAAAAATAACTCTATAAGCCTTAATATGGTAAACATTTTAAGCTGTAATGTCTTCCTGATAAATGAACTTAGTGAAAAACATTCCTAGCATCAATGAAAGTGACATGATTTTTTCAGAATTATTTCTAGTGGCATTCTAAGATGTTTAATATGTGTGTATGACAGATTTTTATTCATTTATCATGCTATCAAATTTAAAGACTGTAGTTTTTTAAGCCGCTATATATGAATTCGCCACATCCTTTCTTAGCAAAGCCCTCATGTTATCTCCCTCTGTGTTTGCAGAATCTCATTACCTCTGCCTAGGTAATTACTGGAAATAATGTTAATTATTACATGTTACATGTTAATTATTAATTATTACATATTACATGTTAATCCCACAGTACTTCCCTTCCCTCTAGTAACCACCATCATTTACGCTGGATTGGTTTTATTGGTTTTTGTCAGCTCATTGTTCATATTTCACATATGAGTGAAACCAGCTGATTGTTGCCGCTCACATGCTTCTTATCCCACTAGCATAATCACCTCAAGTTCCAGTCACTTTGTCCCAAATGGCATCAGTTACCTTTTTTTTAATACTTTTTTTTCATTAGTATTTCATTGGATATATCATTATTATGTCAGCATCAACTCATCCTCAGTCAATTATATAGATTGTGTCCTTCTGACCCTCTTATGCATTGTTGTGGCCTCATAGCATTATTGTTTCTGGTTCTGTGTTACTGCTTATCAGCTTGCACAAGCTTTTGTTCTCATTTTTCTGTAGATGAACCTCTTGCAATATCTCTTATAGATCAGTTCTTATGGTGGTAAATCCCATTAACTTCTATTTGTCTTTAAAACCTCTTTTTCCTCCATCATATTTCCTCAGATAATTTTGAAGGGCAAAGTATTTTTGACTGGCAGTTTTTATCTCTTATGAATATGTTACTGTATTATGAATAAGTTCCTCCACTCTCTCTCAGCCTATAAGGTTTCTGCTGAAAAGTATGATGAAAGCCTCACAGAGTTGCCTTTGCAGGTTACATTTTTTCTCTAGCTATCCTCAATATTTTGTCTTTATCATTATTTTGTCATGATTTGACAATGATGCATCATAGTAAAGTTCATTTTGCATAACAAATTTTAGCTTCCTGGATAAATGGTTGAATTTTTTATAAGCTTGTTATTTGCTTCATGTAAATTTTCAAGGTGCATTTAGTTATAAATTCCTGTAATTGCTTATACCTGTTTCCTTGCCTTTTTGTTCTAATTATATTATTATGGCATTAACCATAATTGCATAATAATCTGCATTAGAGATGTTTTAATCACCAACTATGTACTGGCTCTAAAAGGTGATTATGAAATCCAAGATTAGAGTCATTAGCTTTCTTCACATTGTCAGTAAAATATAATAGCAGTGACTATATAGAATTAAGCTTTTAAGCATTCTGAAAACTGAATCCCTTTCTGGGTTATCAACTATAGTTTAGTGACCACTTTCAGCTATTTATTTGTGGGGGTTTCCTATATGTTATCTACCTCCAAGATGTAGCCCATTGTCATTTTTATTGTGTGGACCACTTTATCTTGTGATTGGCTTCAGATGGAATTTTGTTTTCTCTTACATTTTATACAGGAAATAGTTATTATATTTAAAATCAAAATTAAGTGATTAAGAATGTTCATGGTGCATTTTTCTGTATCCATTATAAGAAATGTGTTTATGACAAACTTTAGGTAGAATTCAAACAATATTTTGCATGAAAATTTATTGCTGTGGTGAGAAAGACTTAAAAGTTTTGGTCGAGATTGCCTTTGAAAGATAGCAGTATAGTCTAACTTTGAAATTTAATTGCTACATCTTTGGTATTTTGTTTGGAGTTCTGGGGAGATGCCACTAGAAAGATATACTAACAGAATTATAAATATCCACAGAGATGAGTGGGGCCTGTCTGCAGTTAATGTTCCCCTATAAAACCATTTCAAGTATTAGCGTTTCTGAAAGAGAAAAGCAGTAAGATCAGAAAGAATAGGGGCATTATAAATCTGTACATTTAAAATCCATAGCTATAAGTGAGTGCTATTCATTGTTCTTTAAAAGAAAAACATGTCTTTAAAACAGAAAATGGTAGTCAGGAGAAATCAAAACAGGCTCCACAAATTTGATTCAATTCTGTAGTTAGAAAGCACACAGCATGAGGTTCTAAAGAAGATGCTAGAAGTGGGTAAGAGGGGAGGGCAATTGTACAAAAACTATTTATGGAATTAAATACCTTCTCTTGAGAAGCTTGGCGTTTCACTGGAGGATCAATGTGTAATGAAATTTCAAAACTTGGTACAGTCTGAAACATATACAAGTTGTGAGCAAGAAGAAATAAAATCTGAATTTTACTCAGATAGAAACTCTTCCTCTAAAGGTTACTTGTCACATTTAGACATCTAGTAGCCCTTAAAGGATGAATGAGACAGTGATTAGATAAAATAAAGGCAAGGTTATTTTACTGTATGGGAAGTAATTGTTAGAATTTGCCATTGAAGATAAAGAAAGATCCTTGGATAGTAGCAATCAAAACAAAATCATATCAAAATCATAATTTAGAATTAATCCCAGTATGGTTTTTATAAGGCCATTCTAAAAAGTCATAAATACACAGAAAATTTTCTGAACCTTCCAAAGAGTCCAACAGTGGGGAAGAAATACCTGATAAAGACTAATATTGCTTCAAGAGTATATTTTGTCTTGAAGTATCTCAGAATTTCTTGGGATTTGGAGCCGAACATACCCATTCATAAAGAACCACCAGTTCAGCTCTTCTCACTCTGAGTTGGTCTTTCGCTTTTCTTGTCTCTCATCATCCCTTTCTGGTTTCCTCACACCACGTAAGGATAAGAAGCATCTTGTTTGAACCCTAAGTGGCACACTTGATAACCATCTCTGATGTGTCCTGCAGAGACATCATGGTAGCAGGGTGACACTTGCAGAATAGACGTATGCAAACCCTGCTGCTTTCCAAGCTAAAAAGCTCTTGAACTTGACACTCACTGAACATCATTGCCCTAGTTTGTCCTCAGGGTCAGTCTGTCAGAAATAGACTGCTACTCTGATAGCATGACCTTGAAGTCTGCACCATTCACACCTAACTGACACAGTTAAGAACTAAGTCACACGGGCCAGAGAGAGAAGACAGCGAACAGGCACATCCCTCACATGGAAGTGACCTGGACTCAATCGATATCACCACATATGGTTCCCCAGATAGCTCCCTGAGCAGAGCCAGGGTGATCCCTGATCACAAAGCCAGGTACAAGCTCTGAGCACCACCATGTGTAGCCCCCCAAACAAAAGTAATCCCCCCAGAACACCTAAAAAACATATTAACAATATACCCATTAAAAATGTTGGAACATTGTATGCATGAAACCCTGTCATTAACAGTCTTGTAAAAAGTGGTGGGAAATTTATAACCCTTTTTCTTTTTTTAATCTTTTTGAGGTATTGTGGTTTACAAAACTGTTAATGATGGTTTCCTGCAGACATCATTTCAACACCACACCCACCTCCAGAGTATCCACTTCCCTCCAGCAAGTTCCCCAAGCCCTTTCCTGTCTTACCCTGTAAGCTAAGTTCTGTGGGCCAACTCTCCAGCTCTCTTGCCTTTAGTATGATACTTTCACCAGGAAATGAACATCTTTCTGACACTCTTGGTCAGTGGTGACCAATACGTTTTTCTTCTCCCCAAATTTTATGTCAAATTCGAATATAGTGAACTAAGAATAAAATGATATGTTCCCTTTACTTCTGCCATAATATACTTAACTCTGAAAAAAAGAAAATATGCTTTGTAAACATGATTTAAAATTTTTTTTGTTTGTGTGAATCCCCATTTATTAATAGTTCTTTGAAGTGCAGTCTATACTATGGTCATAATAACTATGTTCACATTTGTTAACCTAAATGAAAGTAGCTGAGACAACATTTCTTATGTCTTTACATTTTAACCTAATCAATATTGTAATATGCCAATGAAGTCCAGATTAAGAAAAAAACAATAAAAAAATAAACCTCAAAAATTAAGAAATGGCCAGAGAAATAATACAGTGGATAAGACATTTACTTTTCACATATCTGATCCTGGTACAACCCCTGACATCACATGTGTATTAACTTGTTTAATTTTCACAACATTCCTATAAGCTTTACCAATTAAAAATTAAAGAGCAAGAAGGATTCAAATTCATTGAGACAGATGTCTACTTTTAACAATCATGCAAGGATGTCAGAGGCATTTGCTGATTTATAATGATTGAATGAAGAATTATTTGAGTTCCTGAAATTTTTAAATGATGGAATACTTTAAATGCAGTTTTACTAGACCTAAGTCCCTTTAAATCACCAAAACATTTACTAATTATAAAGTAGATCATAATTATTTTACTAAGGCAAAAAATATCTGTGGTGTAAAAAATTTCTGGTGCTTCAAAACAAGTTGGGATTATTTTTCTGAGGCTCCATAAGTAGTTATAAAGATTAATGGAAGGAGAACAGTTAAGACATATTGATGTTAAAGCACATTATAAAGCCTCCAAAATTAAAATGAGATGGTATTAACACATAATAGACAAACTAATAAAAAATCCAGGAAAAAGTCAAAATAGATAAGGAAATTTAGAATTTTATAATAACCATTACTTTAAAAGATTAAAACTGCAGAGACATGAGAAATCTTTCTCAAATCTAAAGAACTACTCCCCATATCTTATAGAATTTATTTATGTGACTCATCTTTATTCAGTTAATATTTTAAGGTGAACTTTTATCCTTGATCATCTTAAAGGAGTTATGAATTCTCCAAAACTCAGTATGCAAATGCCTACACTAAAAAATAAAACAGCTAGAATAGTAGTCACCTCTCAAGTCTCATCAGCTTCTGTTCCTTTGCACCAGCAGATACTATTACCAGGTTCCAAAACAGGATCCCTCTTCATCAGCTTCACCATCTGAACTTCCATCTGAACTTTTCTCAGCCAAAAAACTGTTCCTCAGGACCATGACCATTCTTTTTTTAACATTACTCAGCATTCCTAGTGCCACACACAGTGTCTGGCCTAAGAAAATCACTCAAGTCTTCGTCGAGTGGATGAAGGAGCAGATGGATGGATCATAATATTTATATGAGTTTTCCTTTTCCCCTAGAAATCTGTCCTGGCCGTCCCTTAAATTTATGTTGTTTCTCTTCTTTCCATTCCCTAGCTCCTGTCTCCATTCTCCATTCTTACCATTGAATATTGTCTCCCATCCTCCACAGATTGCATGCAAACATCTTAGAAAAATGGTCCACACACAGTAATGCTCCAGGGTTACTCCTTCGTCTCCATTCAGTAATTACTCCTGGTACTGCTCTGAGGACCATATGGGGTGGCAGGGATTAAAACTGTGTTAATCACATGCAAAGCAAGTGCCCTACCCACTGTCCTATTGCCCTGGCCCAAATAATGATTCTCTTTCATCTCTATAATCAAGGTTCTAGCACACTGCCTAGAATACATTATTCTTATTAAAAGTGAGGCTAATTATTTAATCATTTAATGGTTATAAGCTATATGAAATAAATTATTGTAGACCTACTATGAGGGGTGGTTGGGAAAATGGAGACAGTGGTGGAGGGAAGGTGACAGTGGTAGTGGGATTGGTGTTGGAATATTGAATGCCTGTTACAAATCATCATGAACAACTTTGTAAACCACAGTGTTTAAATAAAGTAAAAGAAAACTTAAAAATATTAAAATCTTAGAATTCCTTGAGTGCATAGCCGCTCTCATGGATGCACAATATTATATTATATCCATAACAAGCAATACAAAACACATTGTCTAACATTGCATTTTCAGCAGTTATGAGGGGTGGTATGACTGGTCTTGAAATATTGAAGGGAACTAAAGTAGAGAAAGAATACTTTGCAAATTGTCTGCCATACAGGCAGGGGGAGATGTGGAATAAGGCAGGGGCTGGGAGGGGGAATCTGGGGATTTTGGTGAAGGAGGGGATGGGTGTTAGATGACTATATGATCAAAGTTCAAACATGAGAATTTTGTTACTGTACCTCATGGTAAATTAATAAAAAAAATTTTTAAAAATTTTTAATAAAGCAAAAAACAAAAAATGGGACTAATTTTAAGTGGGGCTAATTAGGTGGGAGTTGGGAAATCTGCTTTATAAGTCTATAAAGGGTTTTAATCAATAGTATTAAGAATGAATTTAATTTCTTCTTGGTACCAGGGGATACCTAAGGCTGGAGGGCAAAGGCAATTTCTTAAGTATTTACTATGGCAAGGAAGAGAATAGCATGACTCTTCTAGAACTGTCCCATCCTGCCCTCATGGCATGCTGCCACCCACTGGGACTCTTCATTTCTAGGCATTTAGAGGTGCATTATTTTTTTTTCTTTTGGGGTCACACCCAGCGGTGCTCAGGGGTTACTCCTGGCTTTGCACTCAGGAATTACTCCTGGCAGTGCTTGGGGGACCATATGGGATGCCAAGAATCCAACCCGGGTCGGCCGCATGCAAGGCGAACGCCCTACCCGCTGTGCTATCGCTCTGGCCCCCTAGAGGTGCATTATTGCCATACCTCATGATTTAATCTTCAATCTAACATCTTGTTTTTTTCTATTGTAGAATAAAGACCCCAAGATGGCTCGAGTTGCACTGGAATCTCTGTATAGATTACTTTGGGTTTACATGATTCGAATTAAATGTGAAAGCAACACAGCTACGCAGAGGTAAGGAGCTGGCGCGCCGGGTTACTTAGCGGCCAAGAGCTACTTCAAAATGCCGAGCACAGGTTTTGCATGCTGGAGGCCTTGGTTCCAACCCCAGCACTGCATAGTCCCCAAATACCACTAGGAGTCGCCCCTAAGCATGAATAATTCCCGAGGTCAGCCTGTCCCAAGGAGGAGGGTTGCCAGAGCTAGAATGATAGTATAGGAGTAAAGATACTTGCCATGTTGCAGCCAAGCAGGTTCGATGGCCGCATTATACTTAGGCCTGGCACCATAGGCCCTGAGCAGAACTACATCATTGGGCCCTTGCATTGTACCACCAGTGCAGCTATCATTAGGAAGGACCCCCGGTTGTCTGGATACTATTTTGAAGGCCATTTTACCCTCTTACCCTCCCCAAATGGTAGCACATCATTGAGTCATGTGTAGATAATATCACTTAGTGAAGAGAGTGTTTCGTTTTATTGTTTCATGAACTAATCAAATTAGAAGAGTTTGGAAGCTGAGAACTTTGAAAATATTATCAGAATGTTTTTAGGCTTTGCTTCGTCATTAGTTCAGCAACCATCACAGAAACACCAGCCTCCACCAGGACTGCCAAATTCTGTGCCCAAGGCTGCAGTTACCACGTTAACAAAGGAAACGTCTATAATTTTCCAACTGCCCTTAGCTTTCCATAAATACTTTTCATAGAACAATTATGCTAATGGAAAAGGGATGAAATCGTTTGTTTTCTTTTTTCTAAATTCTCTCTGATTCTTAGATTAGATGAGACATCTGCCATTTTCCCTTAAAGAACTGGAGCTCAGCCAATCTTGCTTGTTTTCTTTCCCCACCCCCCTTATCTTTCAGCCGTCTTATAACCATCATCACAACACTTTTCCCCAAAGGGTCCCGTGGTGTGGTGCCAAGGGATATGCCTCTGAACATCTTTGTGAAAATCATCCAGTTCATTGCACAGGTAATGGAGAAGCTTCTGGCAGTGAGAGTCTTCTAAATGCCTTTCAGTGCCAGTCTCCTTCTTATTAAGTACTAACAGAGTCTAAAATAATATCTGACACAGACATATGTTTTGGAATGGTTTTGAAGTGTGTTCATGCTTAGCTCTTTCGTTTTCCTTTTTCAAAACAGTGTGTCAAGTGTTTTCAGCATTTGACAAAAGAACTGGGAGACGGCATTTCAGTGACTCATCTAAGGTCACTCATCTAAGGTCTGATGGTGAAAGCTTCAGCACAGAACTCGTCATCCCAGTTCTTTCCTGATTCCCTGTGCTGGCTTCTGCAAGCCAAGAGGAAGCAAAGGGTCTGATGTTTTGGGGGTGGAGGTGAGGGAATTGAAGGATGACAAATTCTTGAATTTGAAGGGCAAATAATGTTTTAACCGTCACCCGGCCAACAGGGAAATTCAATGGGAATTTTAGTATTTATCAAGCACTTTTTTTGACAGGAACTGACCAGAGCACTTTAAAAGCACTGATTTACTTTAAAGTTGGGTCTAGCATATTAAATAGCGTCAGTTTGCTATTTAGGCCCAAGTTAACACCCCAGGATTTTACTTCTCAAAACACCATGGGAGTAAATGTTTTGATCCCAGCTTTGACTTCATGTGACTTCAGCTCAACACCCTTCAAGAGCATCATTCTTCTAGACTACTCTTCTGTGGATGACAAAGCCTGCCTGCCTCCCATACCTGAGTGAGATAGGAATAAAGGGAAATAAGTGATGTGAAAATACCACTGAAGTACAGTTAATATTCTTGGTATAATGAGACATCTCTACAATAGCATTCAAAGAAAGAATATCACTTGTTTTGCTGGTAAATGAATAAATGTCACTTTCTACATGTCGTTACTATGATGATGTATGCACTCATGACTGTGTACTCAGAATAATTTTGCTCTGTGCAGTTTAAAATCAGTCTGTACATTTTAGTAGCAACTGTCTTGAACTCTTGAAATCTGGCTTAAATTTTCTGTTTAAGTACATTTAATTTATCCTCACTGATTATTCATTTCACATGCACAATTGTCAGTTATAATATGAACCAAAGAATTCATAATGTTAAAGAACAGAAGGAATTTGGTACTTTTGCTGTGGCATTTTGAGAAGTACTTTTTTGACTGAGTTCTAGGAAGTTAGCAACTGCTATACAAATAGAGTTTGGACTATGTATAGCCCAGGCACCACACTTGTGTAGATTTTTCTTCTATATATTTGGTCCATCATTCCATGCTGTAGGGGTTAGTTACGTGTGTGATTTCATAAGGGCATCTCAGGATACCACAATAAAACAGAACAGTGCCACTAAAGTTTCATGTGGTCCCATCTCCCTTCACAGATTCCCTGTGATCCCTGAAACAAAGCAGAGCCGCACTTCCTGTAACAGACACCTTTTTGGTGTCTGTGACTGAACTAGAAATCTCATGGTGAACTTGTACTTGATCACTCTTGTTTTCTTGTTTTCGCTACAGGAGCGCTTAGATTTTGCAATGAAAGAAATTATTTTTGATTTTCTTTGTGTGGGAAAACCAGCCAAGGCCTTCAGTCTCAACCCAGAGGTATGACTGCTCTTATTTGTCTGTCCACCTGTGAGTGTATTAAGAGTCAGACCTTTGCTTTGCAACTTTGAGCGATGGGGTGAAGAACATGTTCTCTGGAAGCCTTTTCTGTGTTTCCGTCCTTGTGGTGTGATTAAATAGAATAGATGATGGGATATCCAGAGTGAAAATTTGGATGAATGGACTTAGACTCATGTAACATGGATGTACTATCATACTCTGTTCTTGTAAAACATAATCTTGTTTTACATAACAAGATTCAAAACATAATCTTTCCCTAACGTTGGGGGTGTTCAATTTTAGAAAAAACAGTCGAAAAGGACTTACAACTATTTTAATGTTACCATATTAACAAATTGAGTATCAGAAAGTGATGAAACAGAAAAACTGAAACAGAAAAAAGCTTATAGTAATAAAATAGGAAAATCTAGTGAGAGTAATTAAATAAGTATTTGATATGCCAAAAGCAGTAACAAGAAGTCTCACGACGGAGACGTTACTGGTGCCCGCTCAAGCAAATCGATGAGCAACAGGATGACAGTGATACAGTGACAGTGAGTAATAAATATATTTTTCTAGAGCTGCATCCCATTATCTATCAGGCTGATCATGGAAGTGAGTCCATAACAGGTATTATGTACAATGCAGAGTGGTAGAACTTATGCAAAGTTCATTTTAAACTTATATTCATTTTAAACTTCTTTGAGGCTGGGGAACCACAGCCTAAGTGGTACTCAGGTTTACTCATGACTGAGTGCTCAGGGACCACTCCTGATGGAGCTCAGGGGACCATATAGGTCGGGGATTTAATTATGATCAGGTGCATGCAAGGCAAGTGCCTTACCCGCTACACTATCTCTATGGTCTGGTTTTCAGACAGTTTTTAAAAATCATTTCCTTAACTCTGTACTGTCACTAGGCATTGTCTTCATTTTACAGAAAAGAAACAGATTTAAACTTGGAAAACTTCAATAATTTCTTATGACCAGGTCACTTTAAGAGATAAATTTGACATTGGATTATGTAAAATATAATAATTTACTTTCAAAACTAAATTGAAAATATGTGCACCAACTTACTTCTGACTCTGACATTATCTAGAAACCCGAATAAACAAAATTATCCCAGCTGACTTGTGACTTTAGCATTATCTAGAGTGCAGGAAACTAAGAGAAATGACAAGAATGGCTCAAAAGCTGAATAATATATTAAGAAAAGGAGGTGACCATTTTGGGTTAGGTTTTTTTTTGTTTGGTGATTTGTGATTTTTGGTACTTCATCTCCTGGCCTAAGCCACCAAAACATTTGTTGTCTCTTGAGAAAAATACATAAATCTAAAAACTATTTTACAAAACACAACTAAAATTAATGAGGAAACTAACGGGCTTTGATATCCAGTTTGTAGGTCCACACTGACTTGTTTATAAATCCCAATACCTAGAGAAATTTTCACCAAATCCTAATTGAAATATTATTTTCTCCTTTAAGCCTTAATAAAAAGCTTTAAAATAAATGAGTCAGTTTAACTTTGTGTTACAGAATGTGATTGTGTACCAGCAATCGGTGACTTGGATATACCTGACATGATGTGTAAATTCCCACCTAATACTTACTATGACCTCAGTTTTCTTACTTAAAAAATAGAGTATTTGACATACCTTCCTTGTTTGCTTTTTAAAAAATGAGAATTAACTAGTTGTACTGGATACATTCTGGAAATTCAATAAATTGTAACTAAATTATCACTGTTAGTACTGGCACTTATTACTTTCTGGTATACGTACTTTAGAACTTATTACTTCAGTGTCTTGAAAATAGGAATGTAAATGTTTTCACGTGGCTGTTTCAGGAAGCCCAAATGTTTATCTTTAAGAGTAGTGCTTCCAAAGCAACTATCTCACAGACATCTCTTTCAGAGCTAATATTGTACCTTATCTGAACTTGGGGAAGAGTAATCTGACCCAAAATAGCATTTTTTTTCATATTACCAGTACAGGGTTCTATGGCATTGAGATTTTTTTAAGTTGATTTTCGCACTTGTGAATTCACCTTGTGAATAAAGTCAGTGCGATTTAGAGCAGGTGAATTTGTTCTTGTGGGCCACATCAAGAATTTCTTTCTATTTGTTCTCATCTGAGCTCTGTGAACTAACACATGTGGCTTCTTTCTCCTTCTGGAAGACATAGAGCCTTCTCCTTACCTCAGCTTACCTTACTTGGCAGCTGTCAGAGGATAACTGCCTACCTTTTTGAGGTGCATGCAAAAATCTCCAAACAGACTGTGATGTATGACCATCTTCAGTGTACCTGTCATGTTTCATGAGTCTTCTCAGTTATCTTCTGGGAGGCAGTGACAGGGACAGAAACTTTGTTTTATTTCCATAAGGCTGGAGCGATAGCACAGCGGGGTAGGGCATTTGCCTTACACGATGCTGACCTGGGTTCGATTTCTCTGCCCCTTTCGGAGAGCCCAGCAAGCTACCAAGAGTATCTCGCCTGCACGGCAGAGCCTGGCAAGCTACCCGTGGCGTATTCGATATGCCAGAAACAGTAATAACAAGTCTCACAATAGAGACATTACTGTTGCCCACTCGAGCAAATCGATGAGCAACAGGATGACAGTGATACAGTGATACAGGTTCTTTCTAAATTGGTTTGCATTTAAAATTACTCTCCCAGACTAATCTTGAGGTGAATCCAAGCCTAACGTTGCTAACAGACTGACGGTTTGATGACACTACAGGAATTGAGTGTTTTTAGCATGAATATTTTGTCTCTTCCAGAGGATGAACATTGGTTTGCGTGCATTCTTGGTAATCGCAGACAGCCTGCAGCAAAAGGACGGAGAGCCTCCCATGCCCGTGACAGGAGCGGTCCTCCCTTCAGGAAACACACTGAGAGTGAAGAAAACATATCTGAGTAAAACGCTAACTGAAGAGGAAGCCAAAATGATAGGTGGGTATCAAAGCCATGTGACAACTGGACCTTAAAGCCTTTCCAATGGCCCTTCGTGAGATACAGTTTTATAAAAGTAGCTGAGGAGACATTCCAACATTAATTGTTTTGATTGATTCATGCTGTGCTCTTGTTTTAGTGCCCTTTAAGCTTTTTGAAACTTCCTGGGAAACATTTTGCCATTTAAATGTTAGATTTTTATCCATGGTCTTTTCATATTTCTAATATTGATTATCTATAATCCACAGTAAATTTCTAAGATATCTATGTACTTCTGTAGAAAATCCTGTTTATAAAGGGCGAGTTCAGAATGTGGGCGCTCAGCGTGTACGTTCTGTGGCTGAGAGCTGCTTCTCCAGGCCTCCCCAGCAGAAGAACCAAGAGACGGGACCACAGGCTAATGGTCAGAGTAGCCTGTTTAATGCAGAGCTGTTAGCACACTCACAGAACATCTGAAGGAGTTCGGAATATAGATAGGACTGCACTTAAGTGTCATTGATCTTTTACAGGGCTAAAACATTTCCATGAAGGCAATTCTCTTGGGGGGGGGGTTAACTCAAGGAGAAGATGCTCTGTCTCCTAGGGACTTCTATATTGCTCTCTCTTTCCCTTTAATGTACATATTCAACAATTTAGCTTACTTCTTTTTAATACTTGTAGTTGTTTGGTTAAGCACAGTAAGAGATATAGATTCCAAAACTTAAGTTTTTTGTGCTCTGAGAGCAAGGCTGATCTTAGTATTCTTAGCAGAGTATCCTGCTAAGATATGCTTCTACCATAAATCCCAGACTAGATCCTCAGGCCAGGCTAGCTCTTCCTAACCCATGATGGTCCTGTCTCTTACGTGATAATGGCTTACATCAAGACCATGCTTTTATGCCTTGTAGACTGTCCCATTTCAATGCCAGGGCAGCTTTGCCACTTGCCCCTGGTCCATCCAAGTCCCACAGTGAAGACCTCCTTTTGGGGGGTGTTAGAAACTATAGCAGTCAAAGCCTGAGTGAAGTAATTATGATGGATGATGAGTAGTAGATATATTTCAGAGTCAATCAATTCCCAAATATTAGAAACATAGCATTACTGGTCTTTCTGTGTTTAAGCAAAGAACATTTTTCTATAGTAAAATATGAAAAGTTATAGGGAAAATATAAAAGCAAGTATTTCACTTCAGATCCAAAGTCCAAAGCCATCTAAGTAACCAAGCCTGACTTGGGGAATTGTAAAGCACAAAGGGAAAGTTAAAGATAACTCAGGGGCACTAGAGGTGTTTATAAGAGCACTGTTAGCTTCTCTGTGGGGAAGAAAAGGGACAGTTCGCTATGAGGCCTAAAACATTAGATAATATCTAAATATCTAATAATAAAGCATCATCATATACATAGATTGACTAATTTTCATAGTTTAAGTCTTTTTTCCCCAGTAGAATTAGCTCAATCTGTATTTTAAACATTCAATATTCTGCATACACCAGGTTATATTATTAGTTTAGCCTGTAGGAATTATACAATGTTCAAATGAGTGTAAAAAGAATTAGTGAATGAGAAATGCTCATTAATAAATGTTTCATTAAAGTTTAAGTGTTGAGGGGCTGGTGCAGTAGTCTAGCTGGCAGAGTGCTTGCTTTGCAAGCATCCAACCCAGATTTGATCTCCAGCACCACATATGACCCCCCAAGCTCCCTCCAGGAGTGTTCCCGAGCACAGAGCCAGAAGTAAGCCCTCAGCATTGCTGGGTGTGGCCCAAACCAATCTCCACCTCCCCCCAAAAAAGTTTGAATGTTAAATGTAAAGCAGCTTCTTTTACTTTAAGGTTTATGTATATGAAATCCATATGCTATAGATCTTTGTCCTTAACTATAGTGAAAATTTCATTTAATGATAGCAGTAAAAATTATACATAATACTTTTTCTTTACCATCATTTTTGTTATTTCCTGTGATCCCCTGAATACCACGAGGAGCATCACCTGAGCACAGAGCCAGGAGTAGCCCTTGAGAACTGATGCATTTGGGAAAAAACAAAGTAATAAAATTTATAATATGAACTCATTTAATTTTGCTAAAAATATTCACACATAGAAAACAACGTAATTATTAAAACCTTAACGCAGAATGAAAATTATCCTTTAGTCACTAATGATAGAGGATTTTCTTATATTAACCAGAAACATTAGAAAGCTAGAGTAAAACATTCTAGTTCCCTTTTTATATTGGTGCTCTGGAAAATATTTGCTTGAGGATTTTGAGAATTCGCTTAGTGAGTTTCAGTGATCATTTGGTGAGCAGCCAACAAGAACAGGATACTCTGCTAAGAATACTACAAGTTAGGGATTGACAAGTACAGGGCACTCTGCTAAGAGCACTATCAGCGATTCAACTAGAGTATACTCAAAGAAGTCATTGACCCACAGAAAGTTTTTAGCAATAACATGTCATAGAGGATTAATAAAATGGAATTTCACTCTATAATAAATTCATTCAGGATAAACGATCAGTGTATGACTGAGATGCAAACACGAATGTTTGTAAGTTTACAATTGTACCCCATGGTGATTCACTAATAAAAAATTTTTTAACTAAATAAATTTTAAAATAAAATAAAATGTAATGATAAAAAATAGGAAAAAAATAAATAAATTCATTCAGTGATTTGACCATCACACATATTTTTCCAGGCATGTCATTATATTACTCTCAAGTACGAAAAGCAGTGGACAACATTTTAAGACACCTTGATAAAGAAGTCGGAAGGTGTATGATGCTAACTAATGTCCAGATGTTAAATAAAGAACCAGAAGATATGATCACGTGAGTACAATGAAGACTAAGTTTTCAATGAAGAGTTTTCAATGAGGAACTGGGGCTGGAGAGATAGTCCAGTGAGTAGGGTGCTTGCCTTACATGGTTTATGCTACATCAATAGCAATTAATTTTATCATCTTCCACTAAAATGGAAGTCTGTCACTTGGGGAGTTTTGTGCTTCCTATGAAATCTATGGAACAGGG
Source organism: Sorex araneus (assembly GCF_027595985.1). Lineage (NCBI taxonomy): Eukaryota > Metazoa > Chordata > Mammalia > Eulipotyphla > Soricidae > Sorex > Sorex araneus. Next base: position 237,025,205 of record NC_073302.1, on the reverse strand, counting down.
ACTACAGTAGTTAGTAGTTAGAAATTAATACACCAATTAATTTCTAATCTTGACTTGCTCTAATAGCTTAGAATTTGCCTTACACTTCAGGCTACGCTGGATCATCTGTTTTCTGACATGTAGGAAAATAATCCCAGCTGTTTAAAACATCTGGTGAACTAGCTAGGTTTGCCCTTTAAACAACTGACTGTGTTGCAAGTGAACTATTAGAAGAGATCACTAGACTCCAGCTGTGGATAGCTATTGAGGATGTCATTCGAAGACTTTCTTTCCGTGGTTTGAAAGTCACTGGACAACAACTTCCTGCCAAGATTCCTCATATCTCTCATGCAAAAGAGCTATGGAAAGGGAAAGAAAATAATCTTCCAGCTTTCCACCAAAGCAGAGTACTTTAAAAGTCAGCATATATGTGTTTCATTTTTCACTTCAACAGCCTTGTGTTCATTCTTAACAAACTTGCAAAATCATTCTAAAAAGTGATGGAGAGGAGCAAAATTGCTTTCTGACTGTCCTATTTAGATTCTAACTACAACGGCTAGAGCTTTTGTCTAGCACCCAGCCAATCCAGGTTCAATCCCCGGCATCCCATATTGTTCCCTTAAGCACTGTCAGGAGTAATTCCTGAGTGCAGAGCCAGAAGTGACCTGTGAGCATCGCAAATGTGGCCCCAGAAACAATACAAAAATAAATAAATAAACATTCTAAAGAGGATAGATTCTTTTTGTTGTATTCCTACAACAACTGCTTTCCAGCAATGAATTACTTCTCTGCTACGTTGCACCACAGGATTGTGTATTCTTTTCCTGTGGTCGCATTAATTCTGTGCCAATTCTGTATTTATTCTCAGAAGCCTAAATCATCAAAATTTCAACATGCTGCTATATTTTGTCACTTACGACATGAAAGATTTGATGGGCAGTTCATTTTTTCTGCAAAGATTACTGATAAGATACATGGTTAAGAATCAAACAGTCGGGGACTAGAGTGATAGCACAGCAGGCATGCGGCCGACCCTGGTTCGATTCCCAGCATCCCATATGGTCCCCTGAGCACCGCCAGGAGTAATTCCTGAGTGCAAAACCTGGTGTAATCCCTGTGCATCACTGGGTGTGACCCAAAGAGAAAAAAAATAACGAATCAAACAATTGGCTGAAATTAAGCTGAAAATTGAAATAATATACCAAAAAATTAGTATTTTCCTTCAGAGTTTATAACAGTATAAAAGGCATCAATTACCTTTGAACCTTCATAATCTCATGGAAATAAAAAGAAAAAAAGATTCTTTATCCACCTTAGTTCCATCAGCATAATTCGAAAAATCACACAAAGTGTATAACTATATACATTTCAATATTTTGTTGAGATTATGAATAGCTTATTTTTGGAAGCACTTGCTCAACACCTTTGTTGCAAACCACAACAGCTAATTAGAGAGAGAAAGCAGAAGGGAATGCCTTGCCACAGTGGCAGGGTGGGGTGGGGGGGAGATGGGATTGGGGAGGGTGGGAGGGACACTGGGTTTACGGGTGGTGGAGAATGGGCACTGGTGAAGGGATGGGTTCCCAAACTTTGTATGAGGGAAGTGTGAGCACAGAAGTATATAAATCTGTAACTGTACCCTCACGGTGATTCTCTAATTAAAAATAAATAAATTAAAAAAAAAATAAATAAATAAAATAAAAAAATAAAAAACAATTAGAATTTAAAAAAAAAAAAAAAAAAGGGGACGAAAACTCTGGAGGAAATATAACTTATCAGATGAGAAACTTAACAGATTTTATTTATCTTATTAGCACCATTTCTTTTGTATGTTAAAATCCAATTATAAATGCTAATGTAGGAATGACTGTTTATTTTTTATTCTGATCCACTCATGCATGTCTTTAAATTCAGAGGTTCAGGTACAGCCGTGGGAACCACATCCCATGGAACCCAACTGAAAGACAAAGCCATATCACAGAAGGCAGTTGCTCTCAGCATTCCTCTTTCCAGATGTACCCATTGTCTAGGGCACATCTGAATTTTCACAAATTATCTTAAAAATCACCAAGCTATAAATAGCTGAAATATATCAAAAGACAGCAAGGGGCCCATTCCAGGCTGACTCAGAAAGCAGAAGCTCAAGTCTTACTCATACTTCATTTAAAAAAAAAAATGTTTACACTCTTTTGACTTATGTTTAAACTTTGTTTTCAAATTTCAGCGGTGAGAGGAAGCCAAAAATTGACCTTTTCAGGACCTGTGTCGCTGCTATCCCTCGACTGCTTCCTGATGGGATGTCAAAACTTGAACTCATTGACTTGCTGGCCAGGTATGTGAGAGTATAATGGACATTAATGACCAGCATTGGTTTTAATATCTAGTTGTGATTACTTAAAGAAAAAAATAGGATGATCATTGACACCTGGCAATATTTACTAAATGAAGCATTATTCTAAGTACTAAGTACTGTGTGGAAGCAAAGAGGAATAAAGGAAGTTTCCCCTCCTTACCGCCCCCCACCCCCGTCACATTCAGAGGGTTTGAAATCAAAGCTAGAGGACAGAAAGACACTAGCGAGCTTGAGGCTCTTGTTTTGCATACCCCTGACCCTGTTTGATCTAGCATCTTAGGTGATTCCCCAAGCACTTCCAGGAATGACCCCTGAGCACTGCTGGAGGTGCCCCTACAACTAGAATAAATTGCAAAAAAAAAAAAAAAAAGTAAAATAAAAGGTCAAAGCAAATATGTAGCACATAAGGTAATTAAAAGTCCAAAGTTTGAATTTATTCACACTAGTTGCACAGAAATGATAGATTACTTCAGTGGGTATAAGAATCATTGCAGATTGGAATGTGAACAAGTATCTTGGGGAGAAGTTAGAACTTGAATTGCCCTTGAAAGAAGAAATCAGAAAGGGAAAGTGGGTGAGTGACATGAGCAAAGTCATGAAATGAGACAGACTAGAAAAGAATTCATTAGTCAAGCCCTATTCCCTAATTTTAAGACCAAAGACTATCAAGTGTCTAAGAGGTAACAGAGATCCTAAACCAATTAGAGTATTTGAGAAAGCTACTAAAAAGCATATAATTATCACCATCTCCATCCTACTTTGTATGCAATTTAACTCAGTCCCAAACTTAATTTGCTTTGAGTGAAATTGTATCATTATAGTTAAGTAAACTTAATGATTCAATGTTTATGTGATGTGCTAGTTAACAGTTATACATGTCTTTAACTTAAAACTCAAGTTTTAAGTTATATTTATATTTATATTTATATTTAACTATATTTATTACCTAAATATAGTTTCAAAGGCAAATATATTTAAAAACATGAGAATATTGGGGCCGGAGTGATAGCACAGCAGGTAGGGCATTTACCTTGCACACGGCCGACTGGGTTCCATCCCTGGCATCCTATATGGTCTCCCCAGCAACGCCATGAGTGATTCCTGAGTGCATGAGCCAGGAGTAAGCGCTGTGCATCGCCGGGTGTGACCCAAAAAAGCAACAAAACAAAACAAAACAAAAACGTGGGGTATAAAGAGGGAATGGAATGAGAAAGAGGTAGAGTCATCCTTGATTTTGCAAAAGAAATTTAGAAATTAATTGATAAAAGGGAGTAGAAGAAAGACTGGCAAGGTGGATTTTCAACAAATCTTTATTGTCTGAGCTAAAGTTTTGTTTTTTGTTTTTTGTTTTGTTGTTTGTTTTTTTGCTTTTTGGGTCACAACTAGCGATGCACAGGGGTTACTCCTGGCTCTGCACTCAGGAATTACCCCTGGCGGTGCTCAGGGGACCATATGGGATGCTGGGAATCGAACCCGGGTCGGCTGCGTGCAAGGCAAACACCCTCCCCGCTGTGCTATTGCTCCAGCCCCTGAGCTAATTTTTTTTTTAAGTAAAGATATAACATGCTGAAAAATGTATGAATCAAGATAAGTTGCTTAACAAAAGAAAAAAAAAAAAGAAGATAAGTTGCTTAACTTCTCAGCCTGTCCAGCCTGTCTTTTCTTCTTGGTAAAATTGGAATAACACTGCCTACCCCATAGCATTGTTGAAAAGGTAGCACTGTACCACTGTCATCCCGCTGTTCATCGATTGGCTCAAGCGGGCACCAGTAACATCTCCATTGTGAGACTTGTTACTGTTTTTAGCATATGGAATACACCATGGGTAGCTTGCCAGGCTCTGCCATGCAGGCAGGATACTATTGGTAGCTTGCTGGGCTCTCTGAGGAGAGGAATCGAACCAGGTCGTCCTACCCTCTGTGCTATCGAAAGGTAAAGTGACATAAAGCAAATGTTATTTTGGTTAACCCAAGCTCAATGGACTCAGCAAAGAAAGTTGCCAGTTAAGTTTAAGTAAAATTTCACTTATTTTGATATGGTTCTAATTGGTGACAACACATACTACTGCTTTAAAATCCTGATTTTTTTTGTAAAAAAATATTTTTATTGCATTACTGGGATTTACTGTCCTGTTAATTATACTTTTTATGCATACATCATTCCCATCACTGGAGAGCCCTTCTCCCTCCACCAGTGTAACAAGGACCCCTCCAAAAATTCCCTCCCATGTAAGCTCAGTCCTATAGACAGACCTTCAGTTCTGATTTCTGATGACATTTGTTGTTTCCCTACTGTGTGAAATCCCTAAATTTTTGTTGTTGTTTTGGGAACATACCCAGCAGTGATCAGGGTTGCTCCCGGCTCTGCGTTCAGGTATTACTCATAGTGGGAACCAGAGGAACATATGAGATGCTGACCATTGAACCTGGGTTGGCCACATGCAAGGCAAGCACACCGCCTGCTGTCCTGTCACTCCAGCCCCCAAATCCTAAATTTTTAAGTGTTATGCAGCATGCTGGAGGTCTCCATTGTTATTTTCTTGTGACTCTGAGTGATATATTTTTGCCTCTTGGATCAACACATTTGTCTAATCCAGTGACACCTAAGTGTGCAAACCTCAGTGCCAGGTGTGCGAGGGAATTCTATTGGACATGGCTGGAATGTGCTGTTATGGCACGTCACATTTTGTATTGTTATATAGATTCTTGCCAACCCTAAAGCAGTGGCACTGTCTTATGAGGGGGAGGGAAAAAGTGCAAATAATTATCCTTGAGAGGTTAGAACTTGGAACAAAAATAAAGAACATGATTGGACTTAAATGGGAAGCCAATCAAAAGTACTCTCTGATAAGCCTGAAAAAAAATCCCAGAGGCTGATCTCAGAGGAGCCATTTCCGGAGTGCGTGAGGCACTAGCTGTCAGTGGCTATTAACCTCTAAGAAAATGAGCCTCTTCATGGAACACCAAGGGTGTCAGTGGACAAGAGGGAGACAATTCAATAACAAAAATTATGAGTTTAGACCCTTTGGTCATTTTATTACCTTATAATCCAGTTGTGTTTGGATTAGGTTCTCTTGATGGTCTAGTCAGAGAGGTGTGAGGCCGTTTAGACATTTCACAGTCACGTCTCTGGTACACTTTTACTGGAGGAAAAGCTGGGTTTTCTTCACAGGCTCATGTTCACACCAGCTCCCTGTTTGTCCCAGCACAACTCCCTGAGCGGAAAGTTTCAGGGTTATCTCCCACAAAACTGCCCGAGCACCCCACTCCCAGCAGTTCAGATAATGGCTCAGTACCACATAAACTCTGGTGTTTGGTAACCATAACAACGCTTCATGGAATGGAAGTGGAAAACCCATCTCTCCAAGTTACTGTGACATCTCTGATTATGTCCGTGTTGCTCAGTCCGCTCACAATACCCAGGAGTGAGGAATCCTTCCACGATGGCTCTCAGAACACCAAGATATAAGTCCTGTGTTAGCAGAGCCTTCCCGTCTGATCTTGGGTCCCCCAAGTGTCCTCCAGATGGGAGAGGGCGTTCCCTTCTCTCCTGGGCAATTGTCTCTCTGTTCTCTAATTCTGTCAGATGTTTCCAGCGGGAAGGCCCTTTCTCCCACATCTACAGACTCCTATTTTGTCAGTTCCTGCAGCATGATACAGGCGCGAAGGGCTTGATAGTCAATATTTGTTGTTCTTTTCTCAAAACTTTGTAATAGGGTTTTTAAAGATTAAGTCATGCATATAAATCACCTGGCAGAGGACTGAGAACACAGTAAGCTTTGGGCAAATGTTAGTTATTTTTAGGCATCTGTGAAGTTGAGTTATATATAATGCCATGATGCAGGGTGCATTTTTGAATACCTTCCATTAGGAAAACTGAGCACAGTTATTCCTATTTTCAGATAAGGAGAATGAACTGCTTCAGTGAAGTCAGTTGCTCAAACTTTCAGAATTTTACATGGAAATGTAAAAGTGAAATGGAAATGAAAAGGTCTTATGTAAAAATGACACATAATATATTTACTGCGGTGTTTCTTTATAATTTATGAAAAATTATGGGCCAGTGCCTACACAATTCCATGATCTTATCCTTTGCCATTTCACTTTTCAGCATATGCCTAAGTAATGGAAAATGTCTGTTTGTCCAGCCAAGTGAGAACTAGTCTCCATTACAAGTATTGCCTCAATAAACGACTTAATCATATTTCTTTATTTTAATGGTGATATATTTCAAAGCACTGCAGTAGGTGGGAGTCTATTTTTTAAAACCTGCAGAGAAAAAAATTTCCATGATTTCTGATGGACTGTTCTAAAGGTCAACAATCTTATCTGCCAGGCCTTCCTTTGGGAAGCGTCGGTCTCTGGGTCTTCTCTCTATGAGTACTTCTGCCTCTGTTGCCCCTGGCGTTAGGAAGCAGCAGTCTCCCTACCTCTCCCAATAACCTTTCACTCATCCCGATGGAGTTTAGATGTCCGTTTCCCCTAACTGGCCTTTACTTCTGAATATGGCTTGTGAGTTTGAATCATTCCTTTTCATTCGTGCACCTCTATGCAATCAGGTCAGAAAAAGGTACTAAGCTGTTACCCTTCGAATCAGGAGCTCACCAGAGAGATAGTACAGAATTTAAAGCGCCTCCCTTGCACATAAGGTCAATCCCTGGCACCAATAGTATTCCCTGAGAACTGCCAAGAATGAGCCCTGAACAATAAGCCCTGAGCACTGCTGGATGTGGCCCAACCCCCTACCTCCAACATGTACCCAGAAGAAGTCAATTGTCTGATATTACCAAGTAAGAAGGTAGCCTTGTTCTAGTTCTGATTTTCCCTTATTTACCCCACATCCTTGCTCATTCAGTAGCAGGCTTTGTGGGAGCACATCATTTACCCCCATGCATCACTGCAGACAAGGCATCTGGCTCCTTAGCCCAGTTGCTTTGGCCTGTACATGTCTGCCACCTGTTTGATCAGGCTGGGCACAGCCTGTGTCCCCATGCCAGCAGCAGGACTCTCCTCTTCTCTTTCCACTTGTCACTGCAGAGTCCTTTTGAGCCCCCTCAACGGCTTCATATTTGGGTTGTCACATACCTGTTACCATATCCTAGGTCCCAGGACGCCAGCTCAGCATGTCAAGAGATGGGGTATTGATTCCCAAAGCTCATCAGACTCTTTTGTGAGCTGCCTTCTTTGAAAGCCTTTCTGTTCTCTGTTCCAGACTGCCCCTCTCAATCTCAGTTGTTTGAGTGTAACTGCAGTTGTTTATTTGGCAAGCAAGAGCCTGATCTTCCTTACTGGCATGGTTTTTCTGTGGTGGTTCAGATACGTGTTTGCTAGACAAACCTAGACAAGGGCCTGCAAAGATGCCAACCAGTACCACGCGGTTTTGCCTTGGTTGGTTGAGTTGGATTTGGTTGGGTTTGGGAGCCACATCCAATGGCAAGGGGCCCCACATAGCTCAGTGCTCCCGGGTCATTCCTGGGAATGCTCCGGGAACCAGGGATAACAGCATGGCAAAGCAGGAACTAGGCCAGTTGAACTGTGTCCCAGGCCCACTCCATGCCACTCTCCTGCCTGACCTGAGTGCTCACAGTAGCTTGACAATGTCTCTGGACCCCAGAGACCTTTCTCCTTTCTTTCTTTGTCTTTCCTTTCTCTTTTATTTGCTAAGTTCCTTTTTTGTTCCTTTTTTTTGTTCTATCAAATCTGCATGTATCTCACAGACAGATTTGTGTTGATTGAACTGAAATCCAATAAAAGTCAAAATAAAAAGGCTGGCAGAGGGAGGGGGCAGTGGGCACTGGGGACATAGCACAGCGGGTAGGGCATTTGCAGCTGACCCAGGTTCGATTCCCAGCATCCCATATGGTCCCCCAGGCACCGCCAGGAGTAATTCCTGAGTGCATGAGCCAGGAGTAACCCCTGTGCATCACCAGGTATGACCCAAAAAGAAAGCCGTGGGTATTAGCCACTGGCTAGAGTGGGCAGTGTCCTTTCGGGGATAGACCCATGGGCGCATGTCCCCTGCACATGACCCCTGCACATGTCTTTTCGGAGACAGACCCATGAGCATTCTTGTCCCGTCACAGCTTCATCTTCTCCCCAATCTGCTGCCATATCACACGCCTTCATGGGTCAGTATCATTCATCCCTGTGATAGCCTGGACTCCTCACTCCTGCTGTCAGATATTCCAGTGTCATTGGCAACTGGGCCTCTGTTCTCTGGGCTCCTCCACTGCCTTGACTTGTCTGTGCTTCAAGGATCTTTTTGAGCCTCTTCATTGTCAAACGTGTGGCCACCCTTAGAGCAGACTCCCAATCCTCACTTTCATGGTTCTCAGTCCTAAACGCATCCCTGCAATCCGCATCGCAAATTGTGAATAAGAGCCAAGTTGAACATGGAGGAGAATTCATCTTACTTGGAAAACTGAAAGGAATGTCATTTACTTGGACTTCTCAGAGGTTGATTTCCTAAACTTTTTTGGCCTGTTGCCCCAATTACTCAGAGCCCCCTGAAAATCTACCTTCTGTTAGCAGATAAACAAAAAGCACCCCATGTTTTTTCTGGAGGCGTCTACAGACGCCATCCATCATTCCAAAGCCCCCAGAAGGCAATATCACCCACTTTAAGAAACACTAATCTGAACAGGTTATGATATGGCATTGATCTTGACTCTAAGAGAGCTTTTTGTCTTGTTTCACGACTCTGGCTACTTCCTAGGACTGTGATAATAAAGTCTCATGAATCAAAAGGGTAGAAGTTCAAAAGGAAAATGCCGTTAGAGCTTTCGCTCTGAGAATCTTCTCTTCTGTCTGTTGATTGCTGACACATGGGCATTTCTTGGCTTGTGAACCATAGCATGATGCATGCATGATCTCTGTCATCATCATCATAGGACATGCTCCCTGTGTTCATATGTCTCCAGATTTCCCCTTACATTGAATGGAAAGATAGTACAAGGGTGAAAACACTTGCTTTATATCCTCCTGACCCTGATTTGAGTCATCTGTATCACATATGGTTCCCTGAGCACCTCCAGGGTTTACTCCTGAACCAAGAATAGCCCCCAAGATGTAGCCACCCCAAAGCAAGATAAACAAACAAACAAACAAATAAAAAGAAAATCCCTTTATGATATAACCACATCAAATTAGATTAAGTACTGTTTACTCCAGTGTGATTTTATCTTAACTTAGTTAGATCTATCAGTGATAGCTCTGTTTCCAAAGAATGTCACATTTTGAAGGATTGAAGGTTTGGATTAAAATATTGGTGTGGGCCCAGTGGGATCGAAGGAGAAAGCAACTCAATTCATAACCTTGATTGGTATCAGCAAGAGTAAATATTATTGGTATCAGCAAGAGTAAATATTACTGAATGCCTGTTGTCTGCTGTCCTTGTCCTGGAAAGATGTTCTGTCATCATCTTTGGGTACTTTTTTTTTAATTTTAATTTTATTTTTATAAAGTTGCTCACAATAATTTATTATATTCAGTATTACAACACCCATCCTACCACCATTACACCTTCTCACCACCAGTAGTTAGAATTTTCCCAACCACTACCCAAACATGCTTCAAGAGCAGGCCCTAAATAATTTATTTTGTATTGCTTGCTATGAATAATCTGCTAAAAATGATTCAAAAAGTTTCCATAAAGTGTGTGAATATTGTTGTATCTCAGCCTAGTGCCATTAAGCCATTGTATAAGAGATTTTAAAACCATGCTGTTACAGACTGTATGCTAATATATATAGATAGATTATAGACAGATACATATATATATTAGCACACAGCATACATATATAATATGTACACATTTTTTTAATTGAGATTAGTGACCTTCTACTTTGTGCCCCATCCAATGTGGTGTTCTATTCCTGACATATCAGTGGTGTAGAGTATGAGATGTCGCATAGCTGCAAGTGCTGTCAGATGCTTTAGGCATTAGAAAATTCTAAATTGGGTGATACAACTGGAGTTAAGTTTTTAACTGGATGTTGACTTTGGGGTCCAGAGGCATCTGCAGCTTGTTGCTCTCTTCCAAGATTTTTTTGTGATTCTCTGGATCATGGCCATTAATAAGTTTATATGGCGTTAGCAGCAGTTGGTGGACATGACTGCGAGGCTCCTGGAAGCACAGGGAGATGGGGAGAGAGAGCCCATTCTCAACTCCATGAGAGCCTGGAGATTTCAGTCACAAAACCTGCATACCTGAGTTTTTCAGCAGATTCACTCATGGATGAGGCTCGTCCGAGTCTGTGGAGATTGGCTATGAGCACAGTGGTGATTGAGTTCTGGATGTTTTCAGCTGCTGGGGCTCTGTTGGGGTGGGTGAGTCTTTGGGTACTTACTTAAGGCCATACGCAGATGCAAATGTCTATAAAAATAACAAACTAAGATGAGAAAATGATTTCAAGTGTGTTTCATAAATTAGTGTTTTCAAACCCTAAAGCCTTGTTAGGGGAAGGAGTACATGCTCCCCAAAACAGATTGGGGTCTCTCTTTACCTTATGTGCAGTCAGAGATACTCAGATTTCATGTGCTACATATTAGAATTCCTCGTGAAATTTTTTTTGTGGGAAAATGAAGCCTCTGAATTAAGTACAAGGAAAGTTTGGATATTCCTGCCTTTGACAAGCCTTCACTGGAAGACCAGCTTAAAGTTCTCCATGTTTCTTTTAGGAATTATGATGTACTTAAGATCTAGGTACAGGAAAAAAAGTGAATGTAAGACATAATTTATGTTTTGGTCTTCTCTTTATTTCACAGGCTCTCTATTCACATGGATGATGAATTGCGACATATTGCACAAAATTCTCTTCAGGGTTTATTGGTTGACTTCTCAGACTGGAGGGAAGATGTGCTGTTTGGCTTCACCAACTTCCTGCTCCGTGAAGTAAATGACATGCACCACACACTCCTTGATTCATCACTGAAGTTACTGCTTCAACTGCTCACACAGTGGAAACTTGTCATACAAACTCAAGGGAAGGTCTATGAACAAGCCAACAAAATCAGGAATTCAGAGGTGATTTTGACACTCTTCCCACCAATTTGCACTCATTAATGTGCTATGTATGTCAGTAAGTTGCAGCCTAGAGAACTTGCAGACTTACATTCAGATACTGGAAACTTTCTCCCTTGTGCTGACTTTATTTTCACATCTGCTTAAATTGTGACCAAAAAATTCAGATAAAAATCTACCATATCAGGTTAGATTGTTAACATTGATGGGAGCATTTAGAGAGCAGAAATTGAAATTTTTTTAGACTCATGATTTTAAATCTATTTGTAAAATCAAATAGCAATAAAGCTAGATGTGGATATATGAAAGTTAGATATTGTTATTTCTGGTCAACAGCATATTGGTTACCTGTATCCACAAAGTGTAAGATGCTGTCTTTTAGTTTCTCTATTCTTTCATGACTAAGTCCTGAATAGTAAAAGTGTAGTAATAACATTTTGGAGAGCAGGTTGAAGAGGAGGAGAGCAAGGTGGTGGTTTGGTATTAGCATATGAATATGCACACACACAGAAGAATTCTTGAGTCATAAAAAATAGAAGTACTATCATTTGTCACAACATGAATGATTTTTCTTTTCTTTTTCTTTTTGGGTCACACCCAGGGCTTACTCCTGGCTCTGCACTCAGGAATTACTCCTGGTGGTGCTCTGGGGACCATATGGGATGCTGGGAATCAAACCCGGGTTGGCTTCATGCAAGGCAAATGCCCTACCCACTGTGCTATCGCTCCAGCCCCAACATGGATAATCTTGAGGATATTATTCTTAGTGAAATAAGTGAGAAAAATACAAATATTAGATGATATAACCTATACATGGACCCTTTCACACACACACACACACACACACACACACACACACACACATACACACACACTAGTTCATAAAACAAACAAAATAAAAATTCTTGGTTGACAGAGGAAGGGTTTCCAAAATGGGTAAAGGGAATTCAAAGTTACAAATGTTCAGTTACAAAATAAACCCTAAGGATGTGTTGAACACCATCATGATTATAGTTAATGAAGGTGTGTTGTCTATATAAGGAAGCATATCTTAAAACTTCTCATCATGAGAGGAAAAAAAATGAACTATGCATGGTGATGGATTACCCAGACACATTAGGATTGTTATTTGACAATATACCAATACTGAATTATGTTGTCCACATTAAACTAAATCATGTGGTGTGTCAATTAAACCTCAATTTTAAAGAAGCATTCTAGGGGCAGGAACTATAGTACAGCAGGTAGGCATTTGCCTTACACACAGCTGACCTGGTCTCAATCCCCAGCATCCTGTATGGTCCCCCAAGCAAAGCCAGGAGTAATTCTTGAGTGCAGAGGCAGGAATAACCCCTGAACATCGCTGACTGTGACCCAAAAGCAATAGACAAAAATAACAAGAAACATTCTGAAAAATGAGCAAATGGAGAAAAGTGTCTGGTCAGGGAAGAGCATAGTGAGAGTGTAAGGAATGTTCTAGAAGCTCATGGAAGTGTAATTGTGTGTGTAGCACAATTAGGCACCCAAATAGTCTAACATCAGAGATGATATGCAGTACAATCCTCCTGCCTTGTGTTCTTCATGTATCAAATGATAATGGGTAGAAAGAAGTATTCCATGTGTTTGTACAAGGAAAATGGAAATAAAGGTGAAATCTGTCTTCTTATCTGACTCACCTGTGGTTTAAACTCACTCACTTATGATTTGGAGACTGTCAGAGCTCATGTCAAAACTGGCAAAACCTATATTAAGATCTAACGTACAAATAAGTAAGGTTAAATAGGAAGTAACATTTTTAAAATTCAGTTGAACAGTATCTTAAAGTCTGTGGAGAAGCTAAGGAATGACAAATTGATTTGATTTTATCAAATACATAATCTAATCTCCAGTACAGATAGAAGTAGTTTTTGTTGATATTAGTGTCCTTTAAAAAGCTATATCTTATCAGAGGTAACAGATGGTTGATAGTATTCTAAAGCAACAATTGATCTGGAAAACAAAAAGCAATCTGTGATGCTTCATGAATATTAATTACTCAGAGATCTGTTGTACTGTCATCATTGCTTAAGAGTAGAAGTTTTGACCCACCTGATAATGTATATATTAGAGGACGTTTTCTTCCATTGTTATTTTTCTCTAACTGTTGTTATTTCGTGACAGCTAATTCCCAATGGCTCCAGCCACAGAATTCCATCGGAACGAGGGCCACACTGCAGTGTCCTTCATGCCGTGGAGGGCTTCGCTCTGGTGTTACTCTGCAGCTTCCAGGTGGCCACTCGAAAACTATCTGTTTTAATCCTCAAGGAAATTCGAGCTTTATTTCTCGCCCTGGGTCAGCCTGAGGTATAAATTATCCCTTTGAATTTACCAGTTCATCTGTTTCAGCAGTCTTAAGGCTTAGGTTCGAGACCATAGATGCAACAATACTGTATTACTTGGGTACTTTCGTCTCACCTGATGTTAGGCAATGCTTTATTGTCAGGTTTTTCCTTGTATAGTAGTTTTCTTGGTTTCCCAGAGAGAACTCTGAAAAGACCCTCTCCTGGTTCTCTTAGAGATGGCTCCCTTGGTTAAGTGAAGAATGGATCTTTTTTTTTTTTTCACTTTTTTTTTTATATTTGAGGCAGTGTACCTCAAATGAAGAAAAAGTTAGAGATTTTCTAGCAGAGAATGAACTTAAGAAAATAATTAAAAATTTAAAAAAATATATGAGGGTACCAAACACTGTGGCTAGTGTTTCTGTTTCTGATTCTTTTTCAACTCAATGATATTAGAAAAATAGCATCACCATAAAACATATCCCCAGAGATGGGAATTCGCCAAGCCATTCCCATGAAGCATGATAGGATTCCAGCTCCCTGCCCCATGCACAGATGGAAAACCCAGGCAGGAGAGGATGAGAAAAGATTGTGGGGTTGGGTTTTTGTTGTTGTTGTTGTTGTTGTTTTATGTCATGTACTTCTTTAGAAAAATTCTGCCTTCTATTTTGTTTTAAATCACTTACCTTGACTATATTATCTTCAATATTTCATTGTCCTTTCCAAATATTACCAGCTCCTCTCAGGCTGTTCAATGTCTTCAGATAGCCTTCTGATGTATTTAGAACTAAATTTCTGATATCTGGAAATCAGATATCTAAACATGCTATATTTCGTCTCACCATTATGTCTCTCATTGTGATGGTGATGGTGAATACCATGTGTGTATCACATTTAACTCTTGCAGTAGACTAAGAATTAGTATTATCCTTATTTCCTAATATGCAGAGACTGAGACTGAGGTTTTAAGGAGAATGAATGAATCCAGCATCAGCAGGATTAACAGAGCCAGGTTTCAGGGCCAGATTTATCTGCCTCTGAAGCCCCTGTACTTAGCTGCTGCTCCACCAGTCAGCGTCAAACGGTTTCTCTTATGCTGCTTTCCTTGATCAACCACACATTTTCATATATATTCATGAATAAAGATTCTCCAAGACTTTCCTCTAAAGCTACGATTTGTTTTTCTAGTGGCCACACCCTGCTGTGCTCAGGGCTTACTCCTGGCTCAGCACTCAGGGACCACTTTTGGCAGGCTCAGGAGACCATATGGAGTGCTGGGATCCAACCGTGGTGGGCTGTGTACAAAGCAAGCACCCGACCCACTGCACTATCACTCCAGCCCCAAGCTACTAAAATTTTTTAAACATTTTTTTTTTGTTTTGGGGGCTACATTCAGTGGTGCCTGGAGGTTACTCCTAACAGTGCCCAGAGGATCAAACCCAGGGTCTTCCACATTCAAAGCAAAGAGCTTCAGTCCTCTGAGTCATCTCCCTGACCCAATAATTTTTAATTTATTGCCTTCTCTATAGATAGCAGGTGCTACTCATATTTATAAAAAACATAGGCAGGCACTATTTATGTAGAAGAATTTCCTATAAGAGAGTCTATGATTTCCAACTTATTTCCTTTACCTAACTGCTCTCCACAACTTAGATACCTTCAACAATAGTCAGACTCTGTGACAGTTATTTTTAACTAAAATTCAATCACAATCGTTTTTTTAAAAATAATTTTAACAGCTCTCTGAATTTAGTAATATTTCAGCCTTCTGATAACAAATCTTTAAAAAAATACTTTAACCAAAGTAAGATTGGTTTATAAGACTATATATGTTTTAGAAATATAACTTCACAACCCTTCATAATAGCTGTGTTATGAACCCAAAGTACCAATATCTCTCAACCATGGATCATTGGAACCCCTCCCACTTTGAAATAGGATTTTCATTCCTTAAACTAGTGACAATACATTCTGCAGTGATTTAAGGAACACTTTGTGGAATGATATTTAATACTGGTACTCAGACTCTTGCTCTCACACACGTCTTAGAAATTCAGGCACTATTTTTTTCTAGTAAATGTGAAATTGAAGCTCTAATTATCTTCTGAAACTTGCAAGACTAAACTCAGAATCTCGGGAATTTTATTCACGACCTCTCAGTGTCTTGGCACTCACTTTCCTATGAGAAACCCTTATCACTGTCTTGCAAGCTGTTCTGCTTCATGCACTAGACAAAGATGGGAGGTGGTGGGAGGATTAATTTTCCCAAGCAGAGTAATCACCTCCCCTTTGTACAGGATGATGACCGGCCTATGATTGATGTCATGGATCAACTAAGTTCTTCCATTCTCGAAAGTTTTATTCACGTAGCTGTTTCAGATTCAGTAAGTATACATTTGACCTGATAGCTAATAGTTCTTTTGGTGGGGGTAAGGCCTTGTTCATTTAATTTATTGGTTCATTTATTTTGTTCAATCACCATGAGATAAACACAAAATTTTCAGTCATACAGTGTTCTAACACCCATTCCTTCACCAGTATGCATTTTCTTGCCTGAAAAAGAGGGACAAAGACAAAGTATGAAGAATTCTTAGGCTTTATGTCAGGTTAATAGAGTGATAAAAAGGGTACTTGTTACAAGGCTAGTTTTCCAAATTCTAACTTGAGCGACATTCAGATACATTTAAAATAAAATGGGTCCTTAGGAATGTAGACAATATTTTGCAAACTTTCATCTCAAAGGAGAATTCCCCAGCATTCTTTTTTTTCAACTGTTTTATTGAATCACTGTGAGATAGACCATTACAAAGCTGTTCATGATTGGATTTCAGTCATACAGTATTCCAACACTCATCCCTTCACCAGTGTATGTTTCCCAGCACCATTGTCCCAGGTTCCTTCCGATCACCCCCACCCCCCACACCCTACCTGCCTTATGACAGGTGCTCCTCTTCCTCCTCCTCCTCCTGCTCCTACTCCTTCTTCTTTCTCTTCCTCTTCTTCTTCCTCTTCTTCTTCTTCTTCTTCTCCTTCTTCTTCTTCTTCTCCTCCTCCTACTTCTCCTCCTCCTTCTTCTTCTTCCTCTTCCTCTTCTTCTTCCTTCTTCTTCTTTTCTTTTTTCCTCTTCTTCCTCCTCTTCCTCTTCTTCCTCCTCCTCTTCCTCCCCCTCTTCCTCCTCCTTCTCCTCTTTCTCCTCCTCCTCCTCTTCCTCTTCTCTCTCTCTCTCTCTCTCTCCCCCCCTTTTGGGCATTGTGGTTTGCAATATTGGTATATAATATTATATATATATTATAAGAATAATATCCATGACCAAGGAAAACAGAGGTTAGGAGAATTGGTCAATGATTAGAACTAACCCCAGCATTCTTTAAGGAAATTAATTTTTCTTATTAAACCAAACACTATGGGACCTATACAGTGCTTGACATTTACAAAGTGCTTTCACATTTAGTATCATATTTGTCTCCACTGAAACTTAAAACATAAGTCACATGGGAAAAAAGCAGTAAAACCCATATCTGTAGCAGTTGAACTCAGAATTGTATGATGGCCACTCAATACCTCTATTGCAAACTACAACATCCAACAGGAGAGAGACCAAAAGATGCCCTGTCACAGAGGCAGGGTGGGGTGGTATGGGTTGGGGTGGGGGTGGTGGGAGGGATACTGAGAACATTGGTGGAGGAGAATGGGCACTGGTATTGCATTGTTTACCAGTATCAAAATGTTGAGCTGGGGGTCATAGGTCAAAGCAGGCACTTTGGAAGTCACAGAGGAAAGGAGAAGGCTGTGAAGGCAAGTAGGTCTGGCTTTGTGCTGGGTGTTTTTATATCCTGTTCTCATGCAGCTTACCTAAAGATTAAGTGAGGAGCTCAGCATTGTGATTTCCAAGTCATAAATTAAGCAGACAGAGATTTTGGGATGTTTAGTCCTTTTCCCAGGTCACAGGCTGTGCATTGAACCTGCATTGGAGTCTCAGCTCTCTAGCTATGAAGCTCGGGTAGTCCCCCATGACAAGCCATTAGCCAGAGGCCACCGTTATCAACCTCTTACTTACAGGAACTTGTACACAACAGAAATGAATCACTTTAAATGCCTCACAAACAGAGCAAATTTCTCCTGGCACAACAGTTAAATTACTTGAAACTTGGTCTTCCCTAAACTTAAATGGAAATATGAGTGCATTTTGTTATCAGTATGGACATTTCAAAGAATTTTAGAATGTACTGGTTTTGCTTGACACCATAGTACAAGAAAAGCAGTATCTAAACTAAAAAGCATCAGTAAAATGCCCTTCAGAAAAGTCACCGTGCTCAACCACCTTCTGCAGTTGCTTCTCTTTGACATAGGAAGGTGGTTATTTCTGATCAAGGTAAAATAAGGATCAAAGTCTTTAAAAATATGGATCTGTATTGCAAACCATAATTCCTAAGAGGAGAGTGAGAGAGAGAGAGAGAGAGAGAGAGAGAGAGAGAGAGAGAGAGAGAGAGAGAGAGCACCTGCCATGAAGACAGGCTGGAGAGGGGGTGGCAGGAGAGAAACTCCTGTGTGGTAGGAAACATGTGGTAGGAAATGTGCACCTGTGGAGGAATGGGTATTGGAACATTGTATGACTGAAACCCGCCATGAACAGCTCTGTAACTGTGTATCTCATGGTGATACAATAAAATAAATAGCAAAAAAGAAAATATGGATTAAAGGTATGAAAAACATACCTGTGAATCTTAGACATTAATAGCTTCAGAATTTTGAGAAGGTTAGATCAGTGGTCAGGTTTAAATTAATTGTGATGTATTTGTTTGAAAAATACATTAGCTTTTGTGTTCTAATCATGTAACAGTAGAACTAGGAAACATGACCCAAATTTTTCAACTCTGCACTTTACCTGCTTGCAGTGTAGCATAGGAGACAACAGTGGCTACAAACCAAGGCCTGTTTGGTGGCATGAGAGGGAGTTTTAATTCAAAGCTGGACCCATTGCAGAGGTCAGGAAGAGCCCTACGGAAGAAGGGGCACTTATGCCAAGTTATTTATAATGTGGACATATAACTTAGCAGTCAGTGTTGATTCACTTCTGCTTCTTGCACCCACAGGCAACATTGCCACTAACCCACAGTGTGGATCTGCAGTGGCTGGTGGAGTGGAACGCGGTCCTGGTCAACAGCCATTATGATGTGAAGAGCCCTTCCCACGTTTGGATATTTGCCCAGTCTGTCAAAGACCCCTGGGTTCTCTGTCTTTTCAGTTTCCTCCGGCAGGAAAACTTGCCCAAGCACTGCCCCACTGCCCTCAGCTACGCCTGGCCCTATGCCTTCACTCGGCTTCAGTCAGTCATGCCACTTGTGGATCCAAAGTAAGCCTCTTGTGACTTCCAGTTTGTCCTTTTCACTGTCACCCAGGGCCTCATCATTCATTTTCATCTTCTGTCAGACTGGGATAGTACCATCCTTCCTAGTTTCATGACATTCTAATTCAGAATTCTTAGCATTGAGTAAAAACAAATCAAAAGAGCTTATGTAAAGCTAGTGGAGTTCAGGAGGAGGGGCATGCTTGATAACTAATATGTTTACCATCAGACCCTGACTGATGGAAAAAAACCTGAAAGTCCCTTCAAGTCAACTTCCCATCCAACACAGACAGCTCTTGACAGCAGACACTTTCGAGATACACATATTCAACTCTATTTGAGCAGTTCCTATAATTTTTATTTATTCAGTAACATTTAAAACCCAGAAATTAGTTCCCCTCTCCTTTTGCCACTCTGTTTCTAGTAGCCCAATCAATGCCAAGAAGACCAGCACTGCCGGCAGTGGAGACAACTATGTGACCTTGTGGAGAAACTACCTTATTCTCTGTTTCGGAGTTGCCAAACCCAGTATTATGAGTCCAGGCCACTTAAGAGCTTCCACTCCAGAAATAATGGCGACCACCCCTGATGGTACAGTGAGCTACGATAACAAGGTGACATGACATGCTTCAGAAGAATTATTCTGTAAGGTTTTTTTTTAGCTTGTTTGTCTAGCACTCACAGTGCCAATCGCACTGTGCCTGCCATCTGGAGTATATGGGATCAGATTTTCATCCTACACATTTCTAAATTCCATTGAGCATTTACGTGAATAATTTATTATTCCTTCCTGACAAGTGGGAAGCCGAAGATGAAGAAGAATTAAGAAGCGTGCTTATAGTCATAGTGACTTGTATTTGTTAGTGCCCTAAGGTTTGCTGTTCCTACCCAACATACCACATTTCTCTCATTCCTCACAAGTATTTACCTTTAAAACACATCTGCGTTTAATGATGCTTTTAACCAAGGTTTTGTAGATTTAGATGCTTTCTGAAAACAAAATGAGATAATTATAATTAAAATGCTCTATAGTATTTGTATCCCAGGTGAAATATACATTTGTGATACCATATTGAATTTTATGGTTTTTTTTATGGAATGATGGCAGTGCCTTGGGATATGGTTCAGTATTTTGAAACTGTTATAATGGAACTATCATTTGATTTTTAAAAGCATTATTTATCATGCTACTTCTTTTTCACTTCTCATCAACTTGTTTCAGGCCATAGGTACCCCATCGGTGGGAGTTCTATTAAAACAACTGGTGCCTTTGATGAGACTAGAAGGCATTGAAATCACAGAATCCTTAGTTTTAGGATTTGGAAGAACAAATTCACTTGTTTTCAGGTACAGTAGTCTTAATAGCTGTTCTCAATTATATATGCTGCTAGTATGTATCATAGTTCCTGTTTTATTTGTTTTTATTTTTCACAGGGCCAGGGATTGAACCCAGAGTTCAATATATGCAAGATAAGGCTCTACCAATGAGTGTAGTTCTTATTTGAAGATCAAGCTGAGTTTGCATATTGGAATGTGTCAGGAGAATTTATAAACTTTCACAATCTCCCCTATGCCCTCTTTGGTTGATGTGTGAATAATAATAATCATTCCTTACTACAACCTCATTTTTAACTGTTGATGCTTTTGATTTTACCTTCAAATGTTTTCTCACCTACGTGCTTTGTTTACCTAACTATTAATGAAGAAATTCAGGGGATAATTGCCAGTTAACTGGACTGCTCAGAGGCCTTAACCTCAAATTAATGAAGTTTCTCACCAGCCGGTTGTGCACAGGCTCCCAGAGATTGAGCGCTGATGTAATTTTTCAGGTGCATTTCATTAAACAAGTTGATCTTTCTAAAAGGCATTTTAGCTGCCTTAGTAGAACCAGCCAATCTTACTTTCTACATTCTTATTCTTTTCAATCTTTAATCAAATAACCAATAACATTCCATCTGGGAGTGTTGAAGCCTTTTGACAGTCATCATAAACATGAGTTAGGTTTGCTTCTGATGACTTTAGCTAAACAATAAAAGTCTACAAGGTCAGTAAAATCTTAAGCAAATATTTTATACAAACACAAGAAAATCTCTTAGTATCTGTGATATGCTCTATTTTTAAAATAAACTGAATAAGATTAGATTTTTCATATATAGAGTTAGCTTTTTCTTTCAAAAAGACATTGTAAGTTCAGATAACTTGATTGTCAGCTAACAAATGTACTGCTTATTAGTTAAGACAAACCATCATGGATAAATGCTCAAAGAAAATAGCAAAAACAAATCCTGAAACTATTTAAGATTCTTTCTCTCAGAACTTAAGACTCTTTGCCTGTCAGGCCCTCTCAGTACTCCAAAAACTAGGTAATACTAAGATTCCAGTATTTTGGTTCTAGAATATATAATGTCTTTGAACATTAGTTTTCTCATCTAGAAAACTGGCATAATAAAAATAAATTCTATATAATAAAAACTATTGCATTTTTATAGACTATCTCACATTTATTAAGAATTAAATATAAGAATGCACATAGCAAATAATTGTTGGATGGTTGTTATATGATGGAAAAGGTCATTGTATTATTTCCTTTTTTTGATGAAGAAGTTTATTATCTGTGTTGGAAAAATCTGGGCTGGAGAACAGGTTTTTCAATGTCTCATTGCAAAATGCCATGGAGTTTACAGTCCTGTCCTTGGATTCCCTAGATTAAGATGTCTGATAATACAGATGTCCTGCCAGAAAATACAAGGTTTTCAGACAATAGAGCAGATTGTAAATAGAATGCACAGTGACAAACTAGATCACATGTCTTTTTTAACATCATAGTTCAAAAGTTATTTCTTAAAGAATGAATGTCACGTGGGTCCAGAGCAATAGTACGGCAGATAGGGCATTTGCCCTGAATGCAGCCAACCTGAATTTGATCCCTGGCATCCAGATGTTCCTCAAGCCCACAAAGAGTGATTCCTGGGTACAGAGCCTGGAGTAAGGCCTGAGCACAGCCCAGTGTGGTCTAAACTCTACCAAAGAAAGAATGCATGTCACGTGGGACCAGAGCAATAGTACAGTGGGTAAGGTGCTTGCCTTGCATGTGGCCAGTCTGGATTCGATCCCTGGCATCTGTAGAGTCCCTCAAGCACATGAAAAGTGATTCCTGAGTGCAGTGCCTGGAGTAAACCTGAGACACTGCCAGATGTGCCCAAAACCTAACAAACAAACAAAAAATACACATCATGAGACTAGAGAAATGGCAATAGGCAATTTATACAGGTAATATAAGATATAAATTGATATAGTCTAACTTTTAGTTATACTATACAGAGAGAAGGTTTCAGTGGAAATCTGCCACACTATTTGTCACCATTTATATTTTTTTAAGTGGACAGGTCTCCCAAGAACTGCTCCCAGAGCCCGAGGGTCACTCCCTGAGATTCTTAGCCAACAGGGACAAACAGTTGAATCCTAGGACCCCAGGAATTGAATTTTTTTCTTCTGTTTATGGATTCAATTTCTTTTCAAAATATTATTTTGTTATTTAGAAAAGTTTATCCATAGACATCTCTAGAGCATTACATCAAAATCAAATACACAAATGTATTAAGCCACAAGTTTGTGCGTGGCATTGGGTTAAAATAATAATATATTTTAAAAAGAAGAAGAATACAGAGTTTAGGCCAATACCTAAACTCTGTTCCCATTTAACCGCATAATTAGAAAATGGAGAGGCCAAAGAAATTTGTCCTGTGAGATGCAAAAAGAGCAAATGATTTAGTACTGAATGAATATATTCATGACAAGTTTGTTATCAATAATGATGAATTTCAAATGCTGACTTTTTTTTCTCCATAGAGAATTGGTAGAAGAACTTCATCCGTTAATGAAAGAAGCTCTGGAACGAAGACCAGAGGTAAGATTTTTATTTAAATAATTAACAGCTGTATAATTTTTTAAGTGTTATAATATAAATAAAACTTCCTCCAAACACAAATATTGCAACATACTTTTAACAGTGAAACTCAATGTTTTCATCTTTTTCATTATTTTTCAGTCTTTATTACTTAGTATTATATGATTCCCATTTAAGTATATTTCATATGGGCCAGAGAGATAATAGAATAGCTAGGACACTTACCTTGCACTTGACTGGCCCAGATTCAATCTATAGTACCATATATGGTCTGCCTAATGCTGCCAGGAGTGATCCCAGAGCACAGACCCAAGAATAAGCCCCAAGACCAGGGCCCAAAGAACAAAAAAAAAAAAAAAGAAAGAAAGAAAAAGAAAAGAAAAGAATCACAGACATTTTAAAATAGTTATGTCCTAAACTTAAGAATGCAAAGCAATATCTACACCCATGTATGCCTTAAGCTAGTTAATTTCTTTGCGGATTTGAATCTATTAGATTTGGGTGGTTAATCTTGTTTTAATTTTTTATAAAGAATTGAATATTTAATAATATTATTTTTTTCTGGCATATCAAGGATTTTCTCAACATTGTCTTCCCTGAAGCAACTCTGAAAAGGATTAATTTACAATGTAGCAAGACAAAAAAAATTAGAATAAAATTTTTTTCAGGTTTTTTTTTTAAATTTGATTTTTATTATTGAATCACCGTGAGAACAGTTACAAAGCTTTCAGGTATAAGTCTCAGACATACAATGATCAAACACCCATCCCTTCACCAGTGCACATGATCCACCACCAAGAACCTCATCCCATCCACCCCCCCTCCCACTTGCCGCCCCCCCCTCCCCCCCGCCTGTGTGGCAGGTGATTTTCACTTTATTCTCTCTTTACTTTGATTACATTCAATGTTTCAACAGAAAACTCACTATTATTATTTGGAATTTTCCCCAATCACACATGCTGAGAAGGCATCATTAGATGATGTTTTCTGTTGTTGATATTGAAGAGCAAATGAGGTTGCACGGCTTCAATAGCAGCCTCGAGGCTTTAGATTTCTGATATTTTAGTAATTAATTCCGGGGGAATTTCTGCCAGAAGCCACTGGGTTACGGAGTTGGTTTGTGTGCCTCTGGGATCATGGCCATTCAGGAAAATTAGAATAAAATTTAAAATAATATAAACTGCATACAAATTTAAAAGAATATAAACTGTATAGCATATAAGCCTCAAACAGAAAATAGCAGAAATGTAGCAGTTTGTTTACCTTTTTACTAAATGAACAGCATTGGTAGGTTAGTAGCTTCACTTCAAGAACATGTTCTAGATCAGACTTTCAGGAAAAGTTAGGCCTCTAGGAAATGAAGGTCGTTAGTTCAGTCAATAGTCACCTAATTATCTCCTTATGATCAGTTTTTTTAATAACCTATAACAAGTATTCTTCCTAATTATTTCTAACTGGAAGAAAGTAAAATACTTTCCCCTTCGATATTGAAAATGATAAACTATGAAATTTCAATAAAATTTTGGGAGGTAAAGCTAGGGGTAAGTTTTAATAAAGTTTTATTAAAGTTTCATAATTCCATTACTAAGGTTTCATGAAATTTGTTACTGTTGTTTTGTCCACTGTAAATGCTTTAATCTCTTTCTATGTAGAACAAGAAACGCCGAGAACGAAGAGATTTGTTAAGGCTACAGTTACTTAGAATTTTTGAACTTTTAGCTGATGCTGGCGTGATAAGTGACAGGTAGGGACAAAATTCTATTGTGTTCATCTCGCCTTACCATACTGGTTGTCTCTGTCTCCTGCCACCACCCTTTCTTTTAGTTTATTACCTTTAACTTTTACCCCCCAAATCCAGAAATGAATATTGTCAGTATGGGCTTTTTTTTAATTGTATTTTTTACTTGCATTTTTAGAGCAAGTAGGTAAAGTAGGTCAAGAATTAGTATATAATTTCTGACAGTGAATCTTATTTTTCATGAAACCTGTACTACATTGACAAACCACCTACATTGTTTATTTGTTTTTCACTCCAGCACAAATGGAGCATTAGAACGTGATACGTTAGCACTTGGAGCTTTGTTCTTGGAATATGTGGACCTCACCCGCATGCTTCTAGAAGCAGAAAATGACAAAGAAGTTGAAATTCTTAAAGATATCCGGGCGCATTTTAGTGCGATGGTTGCCAATCTGATTCAGTGTGTTCCAGGTACAGTAATGCATCACTGAAAATTATCTTTCAAATCTTGAGAAATCATTTGTTCTTCATAACTGCACCCTCCTCTCCAATTCTGTACCGATCTGCGTACATTTCTAGGATGAAACTGCTTACTTGTTGTTGAACTACATGAAAATACTCATGGGAAAAGATTGCGGTCATTCAACAAAGAGTTGGAATGGGAATAATAGGAATTAAATTTGGCTTGGTGCTTGTCTTTATTTCTAGTCTTTGTTTTTGTTCTCATCTAAGTATGAGCCCATGTGATTTCCATAGGAAGGAAGTTGTTCAGAGGAGCATTTATAGAGCTTCATTTATTCATTCTCATTCGTGTTTTCCTTTTTGGTCTGGAGGCCTTATCCTGCGATGATCAGGGCTAACTCCTGGCTTTTGCTTAGATATTACTCTTGGCAGTGCTCAGGGGACTGTATGGGGTTCTGGTGATCGAACCCAGGTCGGCCACGTGTGAGGCAAGCAACATACATACTGTACTATCTCTCCAGCCCTTCATTGACTCATTCTCAGCTACATTCCTGACTCTTTTTCTCTCTAATCAATACATTGTGAAAAATCCCAGATAGCTAATGAAATTGCACTATGAGATTATTTTTTCAACAGTCAAATAGAAACAAAATATTTTCCTCTTAATTTAAAGAATACAAATAGCTGGTAAGTTGGATATAAAAATCCATAGCTGTTGGCGCCTGGAGTTATGGCTAAGTGAGAGTCC
Organism: Sorex araneus; assembly: GCF_027595985.1. Lineage (NCBI taxonomy): Eukaryota > Metazoa > Chordata > Mammalia > Eulipotyphla > Soricidae > Sorex > Sorex araneus. Next base: position 236,999,332 of record NC_073302.1, on the reverse strand, counting down.
ATACCTTCCAAGTATGGATCTAAGAGTTCAGTCTCCAATATCACCTCACATGCCATGTGTAATCCCAGTGGTACTCTATTTCTTCCCCAGTGCCAGAACATTAATCAAAAATAAAACACAAAACGTATTACTTGCTATAACTGAAGGTTTTGAACATAATTACAAAAACCTGCAACTCAACTATTCCCGCTTCTTTTTATTATTTTTATGTTCTCTAAGCCTTTTAACAGTCCTTTTCATCTTCATTGCCCTAGATTAACTTTGACTTGACTTTATCTGTTAAAGTATGTTAGCTTAAAAGACGATCTGTAACACACACACACACACACACACACACACACACGTATAATATATTTCTTGTTGAGATGGTAGGGGGGAGGGCCACACCTGACTGTGCTCAGGGAGCACTCCTAGTGGTGCTCAGGGAACTGTATTCAGTGCCAAGGTTCAAACCCAGGCCTTACCTCCCATACTATCTCTCCAGCCCCTACACCTTATAATTTTCAGGTGTTTTGAAACAAAAAACAGCAGTAAAGAGATATTAGATATGTTGGTTTTCAGGCAGTGCCTTAAAAAACAGTGTCTGTGAATCCATTTTCCCTCTCTTCTCCCTTCTCTGACTCAAGCTTTGACTCAACCTAAGAAAACCAAGAATATACACACTGAAAAAAATTATATTTCGTTTTTAAAAACATGCCTCATTGTCTAATGAAAACTTGAGACTAGCAAGATGGTGCTGTGAGTATGGTGTCTGCCTTCCACACAATAGACCTTCCCTTGATCCCCAGTGCCACATATGGTCCCCTGAGCAGAGTTAGGAGTAATCCCTGAATGCACCAGGTATGGCCCAAAAACAAAAGCAAAACAAAAGAAAACATGGCTTAGGAAATGAAATTACTCCTTTCTCCAAATCTAATAGTCATCTATGATAGTGACAAATTAAATATATTTACTATATTTTTCAGTCTAGTGGTTTCTTAACTCTTTTTTTCTCTCTAGTTCACCATAGAAGATTTCTCTTCCCCCAGCAAAGCCTGAGGCACCATCTTTTCATCTTATTTAGCCAATGGGCAGGACCCTTCAGCATTATGTTCACTCCTTTGGACCGTTACAGTGATAGGAACCATCAGATTACAAGATACCAGTATTGTGCTTTAAAGGTAGGTCATTTTACCTCACTGAATTACTAGTCAGTTCAATAATCTCTTGCTTTCAACTGACAACTATGTCTGTAAAACAATGTTCAAATAGATAAGATGGGGCCAGAATGATAATATAGGGGTTAGGGCTTATGCTTTACCAGCCGCAGTCCAGGTTTGATCCCAGGCATCCCATATCACACCTTGCTAGGAGTGATTCCTGAATGCAGAGCCAAGAGTTACTCTTGAGCATTGCCTGTGTGTCTCAAAAGCAAAAAAATACTTTAAAATAAAATAAGATGATATTACAAAATATAAGTGCACATGAAAAAAATCAAATGAACATAGTCATATATAAATACAGAAGCTGAATTTTAAATTGCTCACATATGAGCATCTTTGTATTTATACAACTAGATCTCTGAGTAAATATTTTACTTTGGCCAATTATTTTATATGCCACTGTTATTCAATGTTTCTCTTGTATAGAACTGTAGTTACTATGTACTTACTCTTAAAGTAGTTGCCAGTTAACTTTCAAGATAAAAAATAATAATAATGTTACCTCAAGATCAAAACCTACCAAGAAGCACTTTCTACTTTTCATCTCCTGTCCAAGGAAACTTCTGGAAAAATTTTCAGACTATTGAAACTATTCAAAAGTTTTAGAATGATGATTCCTTTTATTTCAATTATTGGATATGCCAAAAACAGTAATAATAAGTCTCTCAATGAGAGACGTTACTGATGCCCACTCGAACAAATCGATGAGCAACGGGATTACAGTGACAGTGACAGTGATCCTTTTGAAAATTAATTTATATTCACTTAGTCAAAGCAAAAGTTGTTGGTTTTGGATTGACTTTCATCTCAAGGGATATCACTTGAACCTTTGCCACCATAGGCCTTAGAACCTGCTAACTACAAAGCTGATCAAGAGTTGTCCTGGGGGCTGGAGCAATAGCACAGCGTGTAGGGCGTTTGCCTTGCATGTGGCGGACCCAGGTTCGATTCCCAGCATCCCACATGGTCCCTGAACACCACCAGGGATAATTCCTGGGTGCGGAGCCAGGAGTAACCACCCCTGTGCATCTCCGGGTGTGACCCAAGAAGCAAAAAAAAAAAAAAAAAGAGTTGTCCTATATATGCAGGGAGGCCCAAAGGACAGTAACCCAACATAGAAATGTGCCTATTAAGGGGACAGGTGGGGGTAGGAGGGAACTGAGGGCATTATAGAGGGAAGTTGACACTGGTGATGGGATTGGTCTGGGAACATTGTATACTCAAAAAGCTGTTATGAACAACTTTGTAAATCATAATGACTAAAACATTTTTTAAGTCTAAAAGTTGGGTTTTTTTTTTTTAAATTAAATCAACATGAGATACATAGTTAGAAAGTTGTTCATGATTTGGTTTTAATCATACAACATTCCAACACTGGTCCCTTCTTCACCAGGGTATATTTAAAAGGTTTTTTTCAAAGATCTCTCCTCTTACCTTCCTGTATACCCCATTCCATCTCAAATAAATTAAAGTTTATTATTCTTCATTTTCTTCACTTTTTCTGTAGAAATTAAAATTATTTATTTTCCTCTTTTCTCTAATTTATCCTTTCAGACCATCGGCCAAATATTTGTGAAATTTTTCAGTTTGGTGCATTAGTCAAGTGTGTTTCAAATCAAAATTCAAAATTTCTATTTACAATAGAATTCATTCACTTGAAATCCCCAAAGTAAAATGGATCTTAAATGCCATTTAATGGCTATTTTGTTTAGAATATCTGCTTTGTCATCATATGCAGATTATAAAATTGCATGTCCACAAAAAATCACCTTTTTGTGTTGTATAAAAAGATTCAAAATTTTGAATCTCTTTTTATTGATGAAAATCAATGTTTGTTATTTGCATATGTGAAATAGTATCTGTTTCACAATATAATGGAAATAACTGCTCGAATAGGACCTTTGGCATGCAATAACAAAGGGGCCTTCACTCACTATTAATGGGTTGTGACCTGATCCAATCTTTGTAGGAAACAAAGAGAGAAGAGGGGCTTGAGAAGGGATTGGAGACAGTGGAGGAAGGATTTTGCCTGCCATTGTGGGGATGGGTTTAGTGCCGTGACATGGTGCCTACAGTTTAAATCTTAAGACTATCATGAATCCTGTTACTTCTAATAAACTGAGAGTCCTTGTTGTTTATAATGGTGGTGGCTGTGGTTTATAAAGCCAGTCTCCTCACGTTAGACTTTCTAGGTTTTGTTCCCACATTTGTGTTTTATTATCAGGCAATGTCAGCCGTATTGTGTTGTGGCCCCGTGTTTGACAACGTAGGACTCTCTCCAGACGGGTACCTGTATAAGTGGCTGGACAACATTCTAGCTTGTCAAGATTTACGAGTAAGTACTACTCCCAAATGCATTGTTTTTCAGTGTCTTGGGTGGTCTACCTCAGTTGGTTACTGTTATTCCCAGCATGATCTTTTATACACATCCATCTCAAATATGTATGTTATGTATTGTTCCAGTTAAACGGGGTATGTCAGGTCATTACAGTAATAATCGTAATGCAGTTACAATTGGCACTTGTAGAGCACTTCCCTTGCATGTGACAGACTCAGGCTTGATCTCCAACATTCCCTATGGTCCCCTGAGCCATACCAGGAGTGATACCTGAGCACAGAGCCAGGAGTAAGCACTGATCACCAGGAGAAATAGCTCAAAAAACAAAGCAAAAAAAGAAGAAGAAACAAGAAACAGACTGCATTCTGCTGTCACAGTAACATTTAGTAGTCAGTAGCAACAAGGTAATTACAAAATTTACTTTCAGATACCCAGTGGGTCAAGGAAACTGAAAAATAGTGTTTAAGACTGATGTCAGTTTTTATTCTTTTTGTATGACCAAGACAAAAATATTGCTTTTTTCTTAAAAATAGAATGTTTTTATTTGATAAGCCCATATGTGCTGTCTTATAAACAACAAAACCAAGAAGTCTTCATAGGAAAATTTGGGTTGTGTTGATGTTGTTGATGTTGTTTTGGAGGAGGCATACCCAGCAGAGCCCAGGGCCTCTGCAGTGACTCCAGCAGTCACTTAGAGGCCACCTCCCGGCGCTGCTCACATGCCTCAGGATTCTGGGGATCTGAGCTTACAACCTCACATGGGGAATGTGTCCTATCACTTAGGCCAAATCTACTGTCCCAAACTTGAATCATTGTAAGAAATGCCATCCTCTCCATAGTATTGTAAATGTAAAAAAAAAAAAAAAAAAAAAGGCTCAGAAATATTGATTTTGTACTTTGGGGGGATTTTTTGTGGGAAAATTTTTTGTGCTAAGGTGACCATGCAGTGTCTGGGATTAAACCTGCATGGAAAGCAAGTGCTCTAGATCATTGAGCCATCTCCTGCCCGCCCCCCAAATTTTGGTTTTATTTATTTATATTGGCTTTGTCTCATTTTTTTGAAAATTACCATAATTCAGGTAGTATGTATACGGTGGTATCGGCATTTATGGCCTTGGTATATGCAGTTACCCCAAGAACTGTCAAGTCTATATTGCTGAGGTGAGAATTGTCTTAAGTGGCCCCTATTTTAAAAACATGATATTTTGGAGAGAGAGTAGATATCTGCCCTGCATGCAGTCAGTCCAGTTCAAACCCTCACATCACATCCCCTAAACCTCACCAAGAATGATACCTGAGCATAGAGTCAGGAGTCAGCCATGAGCACTGCAAGGTGTGACCCCCAAACAGAAACAAACAAAAATGAATTTTTTTAAATTAAAAACGAGGGACCAGAGCAATAGTACAGCAGGTAGGGTGTTTGCCTTGCCCATGGCCAACCCGGGTTCAATCCCTGACATCTCATATAGTACCGCCAGCACCGCCAGGAGTAATTCCTAAGTGCAGAGCCAGGAGTAACCCCTGAGCATCTCTGGGTATGATCCAAAAAGAAAAAAATAAAGATTAAAAATGAGTAGTCCCTATTTGAAGGATTTATTCAAATTTAGTTTGTATGCTTAATTTTTCCATTATACCTTGTACCTTCCTGCAGAGAAATAACAGAATATAAGTTACTCAAGATGAGTGCGTACTTTCCACTGGTTGCTCCCAGTGGTGCTCCCACATCCAGAATCTGCTTTCCAGCCCTTTGAGCTATCTCCCTGCTCCCCCATTTTGATTAGTTTGATATTGACTAGACTTGATTTTGTTTCTTTCCCTAGAATAATCATCCTTAAATGTGGGTAATTAATTGCATTTCTTCCTATATGCAGGTTCATCAACTTGGCTGTGAAGTTGTTGTCTTGCTATTGGAACTTAACCCTGACCAAATAAATCTTTTCAATTGGGCAATCGATCGATGCTACACAGGTTCCTACCAGCTGGCATCTGGCTGCTTCAAAGCCATAGCAACTGTGTGTGGAAGCAGGTAGGAATCATTAGTGGCAATACAAATAGGACAACTCTTCCTAGTATAAATAATTGAGAGCTACCTGTTTTGCAGTGATCTGAGAGGAATGAATTCTATGGGAATACAAAAGTGTATTTCTCACAGACTTCCTCGAAGTCTATGAATACAGTAATTCTAATTAATCACTGTATCATTGTATCACTGTCGTCCCATTGTTCGTTGACTTACTCGAGCAGGCACCAGTAATGTCTCTATTCCTCCCAGCCCTGATATTTTAGCAGCCTCTCCTTACTCGTCTTTCCCAATGATTGGAGGCTCTTTCAGGGTCAGAGGAATGAGATCTGTTGTTACTGTTTTGGGCATATTGAATATGCCATGGGTAGCTTGCCAGGCTCTGCCCATGTGTTCAGGATACTCTCGGTAGCTTGCTGGACTTTCCAAGAGATGTGTGTGTGTGTGTGTGTGTGTGTGTGTATTACTCTCTATGATTTGTTGAACTCAATCAAATATGGTGTGGTAATTATGGAAAATGGGTAGGAAGTGTCTTATAATGTGTTCACACAGCGGCCTGGAGCATGGCAGCAGTTAGGTAGTGGAGGTCAGCTGCCAGGGGTGGGTCCTTTGGGGTGGGAAGGACTTCCACCCGCCCCCCTCTGGGGCGCCCTGAGTGAAAACAGCCTGGTGCAGAGTCCAGTGGCATGGCTATGGGGGCCTCATTTTTTTTTCTTTTTGGGTCACACCCGGCGATGCACAGGGGTTACTCCTGGCTCTACACTCAGGAATTACTCCTGGCAGTGCTCAGGGGACCATATGGGATGCTGGGAATTGAACCCGGGTCAGCCATGTGCAAGGCAAATACCCTACCAGCTGTGCTATTCCTCCAGCTCCATGGGGGCCTCCTTTTATACTCCTTATCTGAGAGAAGCAGCCATTGAGATCTGGAGGGTGGCTGATGAGGAGATTATCTGGTGCCCGCAGGGTGTGGCAGGGTGTGGCTTATGGGTGTGATCCCTGGGTCAGGGAGATTGGAATAGCAGGCAAAGGATCTCTACTTCTGGGTTCATTGAGTCCAGAGTCCAAGGTCACAAAGCTCCTCATTATCTGGCTTCCATGGGACTTCATTCATGCATGAGGCTCGGCCAGAGCATCCAGAAAATGGCCTGAAGCATGGCGGCTGTTGGGTAGTGGAGGTTGGCTGCTGGGGCTGGGTCCCTTGGAGCGGGGAGGGTTCTCACCTGCCCCCCTCTGGGGTGCCCCGAGTGAAAACAGCCTGGTTTTATTATTCAGTCAACAATATTTCTGTCACTAATAGTGAAATATTAGAGCAGAATGTGAAAATTATTTTAAAAATGCATTAAATGTTTTCTAGGACTGGAGAGATAGTACAGAAGGTAAGACGCTTGCCTTGAGAGCAGCCCCATCCAGGTGCCAGAGCCCTGAGCACCACCATGAGTGATCCCTGAGCAGAGAGCCAAGACTAAGCCCTGAGCATAGCCAGATTTGCCATCCTCCCAACAAATTTTTTTTTCTAAGTATATTTGTAATAGGTGTAAGCTACTTGATCATCTTGTAACCAAATTAAATCCAAGATGCCATCTAAAATTGTTAAATCCCTCATGTCCGAAATTCAGAAAGGAAGAAAAGAAAAATGTAGTACCCAGGGTTTCATAGAATGAATTTGTAAAACCCAGTCTATAACAGCTCTAGTCCAGTGGTCTAGAAAAACATTAAGTAAAAAAAATCTTTATCTTTTGAGTTGATTTTTTTAAAGTATCACCCTAAATTTGTGATTGCTTACCCAAATGTTGCATGTTGATTTATCTCCACAGTTTGTGTCTATTCTGAAGGAAGGTTAGACTAGGGCCCCCCCAATGTCATGGCCTTCACCTGGCTGCCTATGGTCGTCTAGATTTCTGTCACTTCCTGCCACAGGGTGTGTTCAGAATTTAAAGTTTGAACTGTGGCCTACATTTGGTCTCTGTGTACATAAATTTCCAGCATAGCCTAGACAAGGCTCTAAATTTACTTAAGCAATCTTAGCACTAATTTTGTCAGTTCTTCTTTGTTATTGGGCCACCCCTGGCAGTGCTCAGGGCGTACTCTGGGCTTTGGATACAGGAATCACTGCAGATGGGACTCAGGACACCAAGTGGGATGCTGGAGTCTGAACACAGGTCAGACACATCCTTAATTGCTGTTCTACCTCTCCAGTCCTGTTTCCGTTTCTTTATTTCAAAACCAGTTGTTGTAACCTTTTAGTGCTTTATTTGTTTTCTGCAAATTTTGCCTTTCAAGGGACTGGAGTGATAGCACAGTGGGTAGGGCATTTGCCTTGCATGCAGCTGACCCGGGTTCAATTCCCAGTATCCCATATGGTCCCCTGAGCACTGACAAGAGAAATCTGACAAGAGTAATTCCTGAGTGCAGAGCCAAGAGTAACCCCTGTGCATCACCAGGTGTGACGCAAAAAGCAAAAAAAAAAAAAAAAAAAAAAAAAAAAAATTGCCTTTCAAAAAACACTTGTGAAATAGACTTTCCTGAAAGTCATACATATGAACAAATCATTTTCTATTTCTAAAGCAAATTTTCATTTCATGCCACTTTCTTCTTATAATATGATTTCCTTCTTCAAGTAAATAGGAATGATCCTATGCCCAATTTATCTTACTAGATTTGGGGGTTTATAAGTAGGTTTATTAATTCAAGGAACTGCTTATAAATTATATCAGTAGGGAACAGATTAGGAAATTGAGAGTAAGGTTAAGAGGCTTTCACAGTTTTAAGTCAAGGTAAATCATATACTTTGTATTAGAAGTGTAGGCCATTTCCAAACACTAGCCAACTTAACAGAATTCTCTTCACATTTAAATTCTTAAGAATTTTATTGTTTTCACTACTGCCCTCTACTAAAATACTACTAAAATATGTCTCATCTGGAAGGGGCCACACCAGAGATGCTCAGAGGTTACTCCTGACTCTGTATTCAGGAATTATTCCTGGCTTGCTTGGGGAACCATATAAGATGCTGAGGATCCAACCTGGGCCTGTTGCATGCAAGGCAAGCACCCTAACTGTGTACTATCTCTTCGGGCCCCCTGTTATTAAAATTTTAATAAGTGAGTTATTAACTCACTTAGAATACTGTCCAAGAACAGTGTTCTTGGTTTGTTTTGTTTGTTTCTGGGCCACACTGGTAGTGCTCAAAGCTTACTCCTGGTTCTTTGCTCAGGGATCGCTGCTGGCAACTTAGGAGAATTACATGGGGTACTGGGGAGTGGAACTGGAGCGATAGCACAGCGGGTAGGGCGTTTGCCTTGCATGCAGCCGACCCAGGTTCGATTCTTCCGTCCCTCTCAGAGAGCTTGGCAAGCTACCACCCGCACAGCAGAGCCTGGCAAGCTACCCATGGTGTATTCAATATGCCAAAAACAGTAACAAGTCTCACAATGGAGACATTACTGGCGCCCGCTAGAGCAAATCGATGAACAATGGGACAGCAGTGCTATGGTGCTACACAGTGCTATATTTTTTATCAGAAAATGAAAGTTCATTTTTATAATTTTGTGGCATATATTTTTTCTGTTGTTTTTATGTTTTACCTTCACTTTCAAATCCTTTACTAATTTAAATCAGATTCAGCAATCTGGGAATTTTTTTTAATTTATTTTTTATTTTTTAATTTTTTTTGCTTTTTGGGTCACACCGAACAATGCACAGGGGTTACTCCTGGCTCTGCACTCAGGAATCACTCCTGGCGGTGCTCAGAGGACCATATGGGATGCTGGGAATAGAACCCAGGTCAGCTGCGTGCAAGGGAAACGCCCTACCTGCTGTGCTATCACTCCAGCCCCAACCTGGTAATTTTAGACATTAGTAGCCAATATCTAAAAGAACAGCAATGATCCATTCCTAAGAAGACAAGTGAAGCTGATGATTTACAAATCCCAGTTACACTCCCAGTTGGTGAACCATGCGTGCACCATTGGTGTGTCAAATGGAGCATCCCTTTAGAGCCCAGAGCATACAAATTTGTACTCTGGAGATCATCCCAAATTCTAATTTTAACTCTTCCTTTAATCAGGCTTCATTCTTGAGTAAGTTATTACAAATGTTTCCTCTTTTATAGAATGGAGGTCGTTTAGACTTTGGGTAAAGACTAAACAAAACCAATCTCTTGATCTGAAGACATAGGAAACTCCCTGCAAATTCTTACAATTAAAGTCAGACTGCAAGATCATCCTCTCATCGATGAGTAATATCTGTTTCTCTTTAGAATACTTATTTTTTCTGAGCTTTGTGATTTGGTAGTAGATAAGCCAGAACTGGTGGGTATTTCCTGAATTCCTCAAGATCTTCTCAACTGAGAAAATGGTCTCACAAAATTGTCTTCTTTCTCAATAACATTTCCTATTTGTTTGGCCATTTGATTTTTATTCTAAATTATCATATCTGTCTCTTTTTAGCCTTTCTACTGCCTGAAATGGATATTAAATCCTGAAAAATATAAGATTCTATTTCTAAGCCTATTTGAGACATTGAAGTACAAATATTTCTTTTTTTTTTTTTAAATTTATTTATTTTTAATTAGAGAATCACCGTGAGGGTACAGTTACAGATTTATACACTTTTGTGCTTATACTTCCCTCATACAAAGTTTGGAACCCATCCCTTCACCAGTGCCCATTCTCCACCACCCGTAAACCCAGTGTCCCTCCCACCCTCCCCAATCCCATCTCCCCCCCACCCCACCCTGCCACTGTGGCAAGGCATTCCCTTCTGTTTTCTCTCTCTAATTAGCTGTTGTGGTTTGCAATAAAGGTGTTGAGTGGCCGCTGTGCTCAGTCTCTAGCCCTCATTCAGCCCGCAACTCCCTTCCCCCACATGGCCTTCGACTACAATGTAGTTGGTGATCGCTTCTCTGAGTTGACCTTTCCCCGGAACGTGAGGCCAGCCTCGAAGCCATGGAGTCAACCTCCTGGTACTTATTTCTACAGTTCTTGAGTGTTAGTCTCCCACTCTGTTATTCTATATACCATAGATGAGTGCAATCTTTCTATGTCTGTCTCTCTCTTTCTGACTCATTTCACTCAGCATGAAACTTTTCATGCCCATCCACTTGACTACAAAATTCTTGACCTCCTTTTTTCTAACAGCTGCATAGTATTCCATTGTATAGATGTACCAAAGTTTCCTCAACCAGTCATCCGTTCTGGGGCATTCGGGTTTTTTCCAGATTCTGGCTATTGTAAACAGTGCTGCGATGAACATACATGTGCAGATGTTGTTTCGATTGAAGTACAAATATTTCTTTTGTGCTCTTTCTCTCCATTGCTCCATTGAGATATTTCTAACCTTTTCTCTGGGTTTTTTTAATTTTCTATCCTGTGTTTTTTCCGTTTGTTTGGTGGTGGTTGTTTTTTTTTTTTTTTTTTTTTTGTCCTATTTGCTGAGCTATTGCTCCAGACCCTGGACAGTTTTTTTTTTTTTTTTTTATTGAATCACCAAGTGGAGGGTTACAAAGTTCTCAGGATTATGTCAGTTACACAATATTCAAACACCCTTCCCTTCACCAGTGCCCATCTTCCATCACCAACCCCCCCAGTATATCTGCCGCCCCCTCCCACCTTCCTAGTCCCCACCCTTGTACGTGATAAGTTTCACTTCATTTACGCTTATCTCGATTACATTCTATGTTTCAACACACAACTCACTACCGTTGCTCCACATAAATTCCACAGCTCAGTCTTAATAGAATCCCCTCATTTCATGATAAAAGTGCATAGCCCTGCATACAGGGCAGGCTTTGTCCACTCTTCTCATGTCTTTAAATTCTCAGTGATCCAGCAGTATTTTTTGTGTGTGAGTGTGGGTGTGGGTGTGTGGGTGTGTGTCTGTGTTTCACCCCCCCTATCAGAGAGAGATATGAAGGAAAGGTACCTCTGCACTAAGAGGTACCTAAGGAAATTTGCTTTTTACTTGCATAGTCAGAAAGGTCTGTTTCCAGATAATGCAATTTGTAAGAGCTCCAAATTAGACTGGCTATGTACATTTGTACTGTTGTGGGCTGTCTAGACTGATAGCTGTGTGGATAAGTACATGAATTCTTTAGCGTGAGATATATCAGCATGGAGTCTAGACGCCACCACTTTTATATGATCACAGAAAAGATTATAGTAAAAGCCATGATGCCATCACTAGCACAAATTAAGCACATCTGAACATAAATGGTGCCCATCCTACATCACTAGCCTCTTGACCATCCTCTGGGGAGCTTTTCGCAATTTCCCATTTGAACCATCAATCTCTCGTGCATTTGTTGATCAATTAAAATCAAAAGCTTATTCAAATTTTTCTCTTAAATTTTTTTAATTCTCTTCAATCTTACTAGATTTTACATTTGTACTATTTATTTTTTCATGTAATTTTTAATGTATTGGCACTGAATTATTTATAATATAATTTCAATTTATATATCAGTAAAAGTACAGTTTTTAAAAAATGTTTTTTACTTAAATCAATTTATCATTGTTTTATAATTTTGTGGAATTTCAAGTTAACTGTTTTTATATAGGTATCACTATCTCCATGGTTAAAAAAAATCCCTCCCATATGTGAGATTTAAAAAAAAAAAACAATAAGGGAGTAACATGGTCAAAGCTATTAGAACTGAAGATTTTGTCTATAAAATTGAGCTCTCATAAGGGAAGTAGGGGTGGTGGCTGAGAAGGGCCCTTGGAATTCTACTGGAGGAACGCAGTACCCATCTTTTTATTATCCTATCATTTTTTTTACTTGGTCTGCTCCACAGATTCTTTCCTTCTGTACAGGGTGCAGTATTTCCCTAAGGAATAGAGACAAGGGCCAGGAGGATTATTACACTATTTGGAAGCCTGCCTCATATGCTGGGGGAAAAGGCACTTGGAATGGAGAAGGGACCACTAAGTCAGTGGTGGTTGGAGGGATTGCTAGGGATGGGAGATGTGTGCTGGAAGTAGACTAAGGATCAAACATGATGGCCTCTCAGTATCCATATTGCAAACCATGGTGCCCAAAAGTAGAGAGAAAGAATGAAGGTGTCTGCCACAGAGGCAGTGGGTGGGGTGGGGTGGGGGTGACACAAGGGATACTGGGGACATTGGTGGTGGAAAATGCTCACTGGTGGAGGGATAGGTGTTCGATCATTGTATGACTGAAACTCAATCGTGAAAGCTTTGTAACTATCTCATAGTGATTCAATTAAAAAAAGAAATTTGAAAAAACAAGATACAGTGTTTCATACTCCTCTCTCCCTAGAAGACTCCCCATACTACCCTTATATCTCCTGGCACTTCTTCAAGGCACAGCTTACTTATTTCCTCCTTTAAAAAAGTAACTTCCCTGGGGCTGGAGCAATAGCACAGCGGGTAGGGCGTTTGCCTTGCACGCGGCCGACCCGGATTCTAATCCCAGCATCCCATATGGTCCCCTGAGCACCGCCAGGGGTTATTCCTGAGTGAAGAGCCAGGAGTAACCCCTGTGCATCGCTGGGTGTGACCCAAAAACCAAAGAAAAAAAAAGTAACTTCCCTTACCCCAGTCTCAAGCACTGTTTCTAGTTAGCACAGCTTGTCAATAGCTATAAATTTTGTCTCACAAATTAAACTGTAAACTTCTCTTCAAGGATCAGTATTACTAACTTATTACCATTAGTACTTTACAATTGTTCTACTATATACTTGGTGTTGATCACTTAAGTGGAATGAATGAAACTATTTAGCTGGGGGGCGGGAGGGTCGGGCTGGAGAGGTAATAACAAAAAAATAAAAACAACAGCAAAGAAAATATTAACGTCATTTATTCTTTCCATTGTGTTGGTTTTCAATAAGATATCTTGCATTAAAATCTGTCTTTGTAAGCAATTTTTATATGTGCTTATCCTGTGTGGCAATATTAGATTTTAAGCAAGAATAGAGCTATTCTCCGTCATCTACTAATAAATAGCGAAGAGAAGGCAAAAATATTAGCCAAATGGCCATAAGAATATGATTAGCAAATGTGATTGAGATTAATGTACCTTCTAACATTTTATTAGCTAATGATTTATTAAGATTACTAGTGAGGCTATCTTATAAACTATGCTGTATTGTTGTTCTGTATTTTTCAGGAACTATCCCTTTGACATAGTGACCTTGTTAAACCTGGTTTTATTCAAGGCCTCTGACACCAACAGAGAGATTTATGAAATCTCCATGCAGCTCATGCAGGCACGTACCATTCACTTAACTCAAATTTTTTATCCTTGCGCTCAGAAAATAGAAGTGGTATTTGCTCACTTTGCTGAAATTCATTAATTTATTACTGCAAATAACTGGCAATGAGAAGAGTGAAAAATAATTACATTGTTTTCTGTAAACCTAGAAGTTCACTATTGCTTTACATATAGCACTATACTAAAATATGCATTTATTGTGTCTGTTACTATAGTGTTACTATATAAATATGTATTAAATATAAATTTCAATGTATGTTTATTCCATTTTTATGCTCCTCTCTAAAGATCCTGGAAGCAAAACTTTTTGTTTACTCGAAGAAAGTAGCTGAGCAAAGACCTGGCAGTATTCTCTATGGCACCCATGGCCCATTGCCACCCCTCTACAGCGTGTCACTAACCCTTCTGTCCTGTGAACTGTCCAGGATGTACCCTGAGCTTACTCTTCCACTTTTCTCAGGTACCATCAAATAGTCAATAATGACCTGTGTCAGTGTGATCATTGCTGTTCGGAAAATCTTTCATTGTTAACACTCTGGTGTAGCTTTCTAGTCAAAATTATTGATAATCTGTAAATTTGTAGATAAAAATAGTACTATAGGTTAAGTCCAGTTACATAAAAAGTAAATTTTAAAATATCTGCAAATATCAAATAATGTGTTTTTCTAAAACTATAAAACATAGGTTTAATATAAAGATGCTTATATTGTCAAAATTAATTCTTTATAAATTATATATGGTCAGTTTCCCAAAGAAATTTAATATAGGGGGTTTAACACTAATACATATAAACTGCTGCATGTTTTTTATTGGTAGGGATGATTATTTGTAGCTTGTGTTTCTACATATGTAAGTTGTTGAAAGTTTTCTTTGGGACACATCTTTAGAAGTAATCTTCATGAATAATTTTGTGGCAATCAATTTTTAAAGAAGTTTTTGTCCATTTGCTCTTTGCCCAAGATCACTTAGTACTTTGCTTCGATAATGACTTTGTTCTCTTGAGTTCATCCTCCTTTTCCATTTCTACTACACCTCTCTTAGTCCAAATCCTTTTGCCTCTAACTCCCCGACTACTATCCACCTTCCATCTGCAATCCATCCTCTACACGAAATCAAATATATTCACTTCCTAACTCAAAATTCTCTATTTCTTAAGAAATTTACTGATGATAGAAATTTTCATTACTGAGTGGTTGAAATATGCCAAAATTTATACTGTAAATTTATATTAATTTCTCTTATTTGTTTTGTGCTTGGGACCATACCTGGTGGTACTCCCATCCTGGCTTTCTGTGCAGAGGTCACTCCTAGTGGCACTCAGGGGACCATACACTATCAGGAATAAAACCTGGGCTACTGCATGTGAAGCACTCAGTGCACCCAAGCTGCTTTCTTTTTAGACCTCACTTGTCATTTAGTCCTTACAACTCCATAAGAAGTGTCAGGTAGTAATTAAAAATGAGACTCTGGAGTCAGGCAGTCTGGATTCAGTCACTCAGTGACCCCCTAGCCCAGTCACTCAATGACCAGTTGACCTTGACTGAGTCATAGAATCTCCAAACTGATTTTTTTTTCTTGGTTTGTTTGTTTGGGGCCACACTGTGCTGTGCTTAGGGATCAATTCTGAAAATTCTGGGGAACCATATGTGATGCAAGGGATCGAACCTGAGTCCATGTACAAAGTAAGCTTTTCCCACTGTGCTAGCTCTCCCTGGTCTCTACATTGATTTTTTTTATCTGCACTGACAGGTATTTCATACATGGTATGGAGATTAAAATGGCTTAAGATAAACCAAGCAGTTAGCCCAGGACTGTCAAGGAATTATCACCAGCACTATCACTATAATCAGCTTCCTTGTTCTACACACGAGAAACAGCCGAGCTGATGTTAAACAATTTTAAACAATTTTGCTGGAGATCACATAGCTAGGAAGCAGCAAAGTCTGAATTAGATCTCAGTATTTTCCTCCAGAGCTTATATTATAAAAGAGAATTTCTTAATCTATTTTAAAAAAAAAACCTCCTTTTTCAAACTTGGATTCTACATTTAATCTAAGAACTCATCTCTTTAATTCTCGCTTTATCTTTCACTAAGCCAGACTTTTCTGTAAATCCTTACTTCCAAACATGATGTTTCCTCTACTTGGAAATAGTCCCTTTTTTCTATTTCCTTTAGTCATTTTGAGTCTGCTTCTACCATGAAAACCTCTTCATCTAAAGCAGTGTTATATCTTTACCTAGTACCTGAAATAGTGGAAGATAAATTAACTCCCTTCTTGGAAAACTAAAATTTATTTTATTCTTTTCAACCAAAACTTGAGTGTTGCCTATACGTCACACACTGTATGTGGGTCACAGAATACAGAAATGAACAAAATGCTCTCTCTCATTAGAGGTGTATAGGCTAGGAATGAAAATATGTTGTCAAATAGTTATAATACAGTGCAGCAAGGGCAATTTTTATAAGTACAACTGGTGTGTGAGCTTAAAGATGAGGAAGGTATCTATTATTGCATGATGACTATCAGGAAAGACTTCCCAGATCAGTTGAGATTTGATTGGGGATTGAAAGAATAGTGGAAATTTGCAAAGCGGATAAGTAGTTGGCATTACAGTTGGCAATTAAATACACAGTTTAGACTAGAGAAACAGTAGTATATGGATTGGCCTAGAGGTATGAAATAGCATTATGCATTTGAGAATCATATAACAATCAGTTGGGCTGCCATGACATGAAATAAAGGACGAGAGTTAGGAAAGATCATGAGCAAACTAGAGGCAGAAGTTAAATCTTATTTTGAATCATGTGCTAAGGAGTTTGTTGGCCAAAAATCTTCTCTGTGTGCTCTTTGAAACTCCCCAAAGCCCCTGGGCATGGAAAGGGCATCCAAACAAGCTGCGTATTGAAGGGCATTGGTTACTTTCAAACAAGAGGAGAAGCTGACCGGATTAGACCAGATTTCATAAATTCAAGCTTCAGTCTGAAGAGTGGGTCTGAGAATATTTACTTCAGAGAAACCATCTGGGAAACAGTGTTAATATCCAAGGAGGATGAAGACCCGAACCAAGACAGTCTTGAGAGAGTAGAGAGGAGAGACCAGTAAAGAGTCAAGAGCCAGCAGGTGGAGGGCACAAATAAGTGATATGCAGGTGTCAGGGATGATAACCCAACTCAAGAGTCCATGGAGGTAGGACTGGAGCCATAGCATAGCAGGTAGGGCTTTTGTCTTGCACGAAGCCGGCCCCAGTCCAATTCCCAGCATCCTATATGATCCCCCAAGCACCACTAGGAGTCATTCCTAAGTGCAGAGCCAGGAAAAATCCCTATGCATCACTGGGTGTGACCCAAAAAGAAAAAAAAAGAGTCCATGGAGGCAGAGGGGAGATTTGGAGGGAGGCCAAGATCATAAGCTCAGATTGGAATGTTGAATGTCAGCAGCGACAGACATTCTGGCATTCACACAGACTAAGGTGAGGAGAAGACAAACCTTAGTAACTCAAACTAGGAGAGACTAGAGTGAAGGGAGTAGAGGAGATCACCCTGGAGAGAGCACTCAGTGGAAGAACCCGAACACCTGGCCTTTGAGGGATGGGCCAAGGAAGCATGTGGATAGAGAGGGAATGTAAACAGGGTCAGAGGAATGGAAGGACCGGAGGGAGAGTTCAGGGGCAATACGTGTGCCTTGTGCCTTGCATGTGTGAGTCTGTTAATGAGCCCTGAGCTGCAAAAAGAAAAAAACAATTTGAAAAAAGAATGGAAAATAACTGAGAGGGAGGTGGGTTTTCTGGAATCCCACACACACAAAAAAAAATTTGAGAATTTCAAAGGAAGAAGGGGACCAACCACAGTACCAAATGGAGTAGAAGGATCCCCAAAGATGCAGTGTGAAAACTGTATTTCGATTTTTGTGCTTCATTGGTGACTATTAAAGGTTCCCATGGAGGTGTGGCAGCAGGAGGGTTGGCTGAGAAAGCAGAAAATGAGAAGGTGGAGCTACCGTGAAATGCAGGATGGAAGGATTAGCAAGACGTGAGCAGGAGTCCCTGGTATAGAGGAGAGGCTGAAAGGACAGAAATTAATCAAGAGGTCACTCTGATGAGTTACAAATGGTTCAATGAAAGTTTTCTTCAGGAAATGAAATTTTTGTCTTTTTTGATTTATGAAAAAATAACTTTTCTAACATGGGAAAAATCAAAAGGATATAATAGATTCCAGGCTTTTTTTTTTTTTTGCTGACTTTACTATTATAAACCATATGGTGAAGTTTTTGTTGCCTGCAGTTTCAAATGCCCTAATCAGTTGTAAGCAGCTAGTTGTGTAGGGGTTGATGTACAGTAGTCCATCCCATATTATTCTCAAAGCACCCCCAGTGGGTGCCCGAAGTCACAGATAGAACCAAAGCCTGCAGATACTGTTTATTCCCATACATACCTATGAAAACACATAATTTATAAATTAGGCATAGTAACAATTGCCAATAAAAGTTTTTGTAATAATACTATAATGAAAGTTATGTGAATGTACTTCCTTGTTCCTTCCCCCTTCTCCTTCCTCATTCTTTACAAAATATTGTATGTAATTTTTTTGGAATATAGTAGACTACAGGCCATTGAATCCATGGAGGAGAAATCATGAAGGAGAAGGGACTACTGCTATGCATTGCCTCACATTTTATTTCATTTTATTGGAAGGCGAGGGAGGGAGGGGACTGTCCATACGCTTTATTTCCTTTGTTCTCAAAACTGCCTCAAGGGGCGAGACAGATAGGGTAGCAGATAAACTATCCTTGCTTGTGGCTGATCCAGGTTCAATCCTTGGCACCCAGAATCCCACTGGAGTGATTCCTGAGCATTGAGGCAGGAGTAATCCCTGAACACTTCCTGCTGTGGCTCAGAAACAAACAACAACAACAACAAAAACAGTAATCCATGCCATGCAGTAATGTGGTTAGAGAGGTCAGAAAAGGACCCACTATGACAATGATAAAACTGGGTGCTGAAAGAAGGGAACGTGACATGCGAGATGCCTTCCAGTAATAGTGCTGCAAACCACAGTGCCTAAAAGGAAAAAAGAAAAGTGTCTGCAGAGAGGCAGGCTGGGGGCAGGAGGGAGACCCAGGACATTGGTGGAAGGAAGTGGACACTGGTGAAGGGTTAGATGCTCAAGCATTGCAGGAATGAAACTCAGTCATGAACAGTTTTGTAACTTTTTGTCTCAATGATTCAATAAATTTAAAAAATTTTAAATTCATCCATGCCCTGATCTAGTGCTTTTTAATACTTCAGACACACTCCTCACCCTCAAACCTCAGGTCTTACAAATAAGGTATAATGAGGAAAAAGAATTCAATCGTGGAACAGGTTAGAAGGTGACATTGCTACAAATGTCTGTGGAGTTCTCTGGCATTATTGGAGAAGGTGACACGTTCTCCATCACAGCTTTCTGTGTGAGCGGAAGGCCTTTTCCTCTCTAAGGCCTGCTTTCTTCCTAGAGGAGTATAAATAGTTCTCCTGCCATAAAAAGGCCCTGCATCAGTGGAGCCAGAAGTCCTTTTCTCAGCTGAACCCCCAAGCACTTTATGCCTGTCATGTCATTTGTTACTTTTGAGATTGCCCAAGTTATCTGCCCCCACAACTTCTCAGAGCCTCTCCCCAGAGAGACAGGAGCTGATCTCGAGTCCTTCCTGTCTCAGTGGTGCTGACAGTGTTACCCAGGCAAAGTCCAGAATGTTGGGGCACATGTGTGCCAAGGTTCCAGAATCTGATATGTCCCAAAAGTCCATATAGCTATCATTAGAGGCATAATGTTCTGAACTTAAGTAGGTGTCCATTTGTGTGAAATAGAATGGTGTAACACTAGTGATTGTAGTGAATATTTACATCTATTCTTTCTCCTCCAGAAACATTTTTTGTTATTTTAGGCAGTAAGCCAAACCAATCAAGGCTCTTTGGGGGATTGAGTGAATTATCTTGCTCTGATTCTTGGCTCAGTGTTGCTTTATTCTGCAGCCGTGAGCTCACTAGACGAGATTATCCACACTGGATAGCAAGTGCATCAGACCAAACTTTCTAATTTCCCTTAGGATAAAATCATTTCTTCTCTAGATATTAGAAATAGAAGATGACTGCAGAGCTTTCAGCCTAAACATAAGTGTGGTCTTTTATTTCTATAGAAAACATAATTCAGTTATAAAATCAAATGCCACTCTCAGTGAAATGATGTAGAAATGTGCTCAGAGAAATTAATGGCTAAATGCCTGAACCAGACCAATAACTTTGTCTTTTGGATTAATTTATTTCATGAATGAAATGTTCCATTGAGCACACACTTTGTGTATAATTAAAAATTGATTCCACACTGACTGATCCAGCCTTTCTGGAAAACAATATGGACATTCCTTCAAAAACTAGAAATTCAACTTCCATATGACCCTGCAATAGCACTTCTGGGAATATATCCCGAGGGTGCAAAAAATCACAGTAGAAATGACATCTGTATTTGTATATTCATTGCAGCACTGTTCACAATAGCCAGAATCTAAAAACAACCCGAGTGCCCAAGAACAGACAACTAGTTAAAGAAACTCTGGTACACCTATACAATGGAATACTATGCAGCTGTTAGGAAAGATATATTCATGAAATCTGCTTATAAGTGAGTGGCCATGCCTCATGGCTGGGGGAGAAGACAGCTGGGACAGAGAAGGGATCACTAAATCAATGATAGTTGGAGGGATCGCTCAGGATGGGAGATGTATGCTGAAAGTAGATAAAGGATAAAACATGATGGCCTCTCAGTATCTGTATTGCAAACCATAATGACCAAAAGTAGAGAGAAAGAAGGAAATTGTCTGCCATAAAGGCAGGGGGAGGTGTGGGATGGGGGAAGGGATACTGGGGACACTGGTGATGGAAAATGTACACTGGTGGAGGGATGGGTATTCAATCATTGTATGACTGAAACTCAAACATGAAAACTTTGTAACTGTATCTCATGGTGAGTCAATAAAAAAAAATTAATTCCACAACATACATCCAATCACTGGGTTTGTCTTAGAACATTACCTCTCACTTATTTTTTTTCTTATTTTTTATAAGACTTTTTTTTCTTATTTTTAATAAGAATTGGAGTGATAGCACAGCGGATAGGGCATTTGCCTTGCACACAGCCGACTAGGGTTCAGTTCCTCCATCCCTCTCTGAGAGCCCAGCAAGCTACCGAGAGTATTCTGCCTGCATGGCAGAGCCTGGCAAGCTATCCGTGGCGTATTCGATATGCAAAAAACAGTAACAAGTCTCACAATGGTATGACAGTGCCACAATGCAGTGCTATTTTTTTAAATGTTATCAAGGCACCATGATTTACAAAATTATTCATAGTTGAATATATATGTTCTAGCACCAAACCCGCCACCAGTGTTTTTCTCCCCCAAAAGAGTTCCAAGGTTCCCTCCACCCACTCTCCTACTCCCCATCATGCCACCTTACAGGCACCTTTTAAGTTTGGTTGTCAACGTTTGGGTCTCTTGTTCTCAGTTGAGCATATTTAGCTCTACCATTATTTATGCCACTTGGGCTCAGATCCCCTTGCTTCCCATCCATTTCATCTTTCTACCTTGATTTCTTTCCTTCTCTGTCCTTCTCCTCCTTATACTCTGGGGCCGAAAGTGATATAGGCATTTTCCCTCCCCTTAAAAGCCTTGCATTCCCTCATCCAGTTTTACTATATACTACATATAAGTGAGATCATCCTGTGTTTATCCTTCTGGCTTACTTCATTTAACATAATATCTTTTAGTTCTGTCCGTGTTGCAGCAAATTTTCATGATTTTATCATTCCTCACAGCTGCAGAGTATTGCTTCTCACTTCTTAGCAACTAAGAGAGAATGGAAGACACTTTGCCAAATGATGGTGTAGTGAACACATCATAGCCATTGTCATAATTACTCTGCCCACCTATTAAGAGCAAACTGGCTTGCAGGCACTTGCTGAGAATAGTTATGGTTATATTTAGCAATTTTCATAATAGCCCGGTGAGGAATCCCAACTGACTCCACTTTACAGATGAGAAAAGTGAGAAGAGAGATTAACAATTCCTGAGTCTCCTGTAGCTAATATGTGGCAACACCAAAATAGAACTACATGTCCTGTTGAATCTAATCTGCATTAACCACTTTCATCCACATTTTGCCACTCTCAATGGATTCGAAGTTGTGATACCTTCCACCTCACTCCACTCTTACCAAGGCTGTATTTCCCCCATCTTGTTCTCGGTCTTCGATCCACAGAGCAATAGATGTACATAGTTCTCGAGTTCTAAGATTTCATGGTCTTGGGCTTATTGGAAATATTTTGCTCACCTGAAGGCACTGTCCAATCTATCCATTGGTGTAATAAATATTTCAGACACTTTAAATGCGATCCATCATTGTACAACTCTCCATCATTGCCATTCTTGCAGAGGTAAGCCAGCGCTTCCCCACAACACACCCCAATGGACGCCAGATCATGCTGACCTATCTGCTGCCCTGGCTGTACAACATCGAGCTGGTGGACAGCAGGCTCCTTCTCCCAGGCTCCAGCCCCAACAGCCCAGAGGATGAAGTGAAGGAACGAGATGGCCAAGCCACCACTTCTCACGGGCTGAAAGGAAACGGCTGGGGATCCCCAGAAGCCACATCTTTAGTCCTGAATAACCTCATGTACATGACCGCCAAGGTAAACTCAGAGGAAATAGTCCTCAATAATAAAGCTGCACCATCTGAAGAAAACCTGGCTTAGTCTAACTCTGTATGCAAGCCCCAGATAGTGGTATTTGCTTAAATTACATGACTGATTTTAAGCAAAGAGATGTGGTACAGTGGGTAGGGCACTTAGCCTTGTATGCAACTGACTCCAGGTCAATCCCTGACACCACAGATAATCCCGCAAGTACCACCAGGAGTGAGCATAACTGGATGTGGCCCAAAAGTCAAAGAAATAATGAATAAACTTTTTAAATAAATAAATAAATAAATCACATGGCTAGAGCACAAATGGTGTACATTGGTGTGACTATTTTGAATGCCAACTTAAAGATGGCTGAGATGCTAAATTTTTTATGTGTTTTTTACTACAACCAAAAACATATAAGATGCCTAATATTTTTCAGTCACCAGTGTAACATGGAGCATTACTGATTCATATGTTACAAATTGCTGAAAATGGCATTGGATGACCGTATTTCCCCTTTTTTGTTTCTTTGTTTTGGGGGTATACCCAGTGGTGCACAGGACTTACACCTGGATCTGTGCTCAGGGATCGTTTCTGGTGGTCCTCTAGGAACTATATGGAATGCCAGGGATCAATCCCGGTCAGCCACATGCAAGGCAAACACCCTACCTGCTGTGCTACCACTCTGGCCCTGACGTGGCCAGTCTTGTACAAAGACTTTTACCAGTTTGCTTCCTGACAGTTTCCATGTGTGTCTTGGGTTTTCTTTTGTTTACTACAGTATGGAGATGAAGTTCCTGGACCTGAGATGGAAAATGCTTGGAATGCTTTAGCCAACAATGAGAAATGGAGCAACAATCTGAGGATCACTCTGCAGTTTCTGATCAGCCTGTGTGGTGTGAGCAGTGACACCCTCCTCTTGCCCTACGTAAGTGTCCTTTGCACTCTAAGGGGTCACTCAGGCTGTCGGTGGTCCCACTGGCCAGATTCAAGTTCAAATATGCTGTTGCTTCAAGTGAAATAAAGATGCCAAATGTTGCCAGCATCATCTGTGAGTCTACTGAGTTATCAGAAAAGTTTTCTCTGCCCTCCCACCCCCCACTCCCTGGAGAAGCAGGCCCAGTACCCTAGTCATGCCTTTTTCTTCTCCTTTTCAAGCCTTTGGACATGAAAGTCTATAAATTCAAGGATGACGTGTCCTAACAATTACTGCACAGCAGGAGGGCGTTTGCCTTGCATGCAGCTGACGCTGGTTTGATTCCTCCGCCCCTCTCAGAGAGCCCAGCAAGCTACCGAGAGTATCTCGCCTACATGGCAGAGCCTGGCAAGCTTCCCGTGGCATAGTCGATATGCCAAAAACAGTAACAAGTCTCACAATGGAGACATTACTGGTGCCCGCTCAAGCAAATCAATGACAGTGGCTGTGACAGTGACAGTTAGTTTTGTATACTATAAACTAAGTAAAACATTATGTTATGGCTAATAAAAATGTTTTCTATTTTTATTTTGACTTTTTTTAAATTTTGTTTTGTTTGGGGGCCACACCCAGCAGTGCTCAGGACTTACTTCTGGCTCTGTGCTCAGGGATCACTCCTGGCAGGCTCAGTGGACCATGTGAGTTGCTGGGAATCCAACCTGGTTTGCCGTGTGCAAAGCCAGCATCTTACCCTTTGTACTATATCTTCACACTCAATGCAGAATGAAAACATGAAGGATGCAGATTTTTCTCTTCAAATTTTGGTAAGATAAGAGAGAAGTGAGCAGAGAGATAGTGCTCAGAGATGCCTAATATCTTGTGCTTGTATTTGGAGGTGAAGAAATCAACAAAATGACAGTATTTTAAAAACCTGAACAGCCTGTGTTGGCTGTTGTTTGGGGAGATTTCATGCCTACTGCTTTTCGGTTCCGGAAGCCTCACTGCCCCTTCCTCTAAACTGAGTTTAACATAGTTTAACTCAGGTTTAACTATGAGGCCAGCAATGCAGAGCTTGACACGGGGATGTTTGGTTTTAAATTTAAAGCCATATGAACAGCATAAAACTAATTTGTTTCTAGGGAAGAGAGAATAGCAAAAGAGTGAATTCCTTTTCTTTCTTTTTTTTTTTTTGTCCCCTATTTAGAATTTTTTTTTTTTAAGTATAGAGGCTAGAGAGACAGTGAGAGGTATTTGCCTTTTTTTTTTCTACTTTTTTTTTTTTTTTGCTTTTTTGGGTCACATCCAGTGAAGAGCACAGGAGTTACTCCTGGCTCATGCACTCATGAATTACTCCTGGCAGTGCTCAGGGGACCATATGGGATGCTGGAAATTGAACTTGGGTCAGCTGCATGCAAGGCAAATGCCCTATCCACAGCTATCACTCCAGCCCCAGTATTTGCCTTTAAAATAGAAAAAAAATTTTAAGATTTTTTTAAGAAGTTTTATTTTAGGCACCATGGTTTACAATACTGTTGATGATAAGCTTTCGTTCTGAATTCCTTTTTAAACAAAAATAGCTAGCAGGTTTTTTCCCACAGATTCTATTAATAGAATTCTGTCTTTTTTTTTTTTTTAAAAAAAAGGGGGCCTTTAGATGTCAAGTTTTCAATTTAAATAGAATGCAGGAGTCCCCCAATTTTAGTAACTTTCCTCAACTCGGCTACTAGAAAAGGTAAGGCCTTCCACAGCACGCACCTGTCAGATGCGTGTGGAAAGAGATGTGAACTTCACCCCAACACTCTGTTCCTCCACGGAGAACCAAGGATGAAGTGAGCAGGACGAGAAATCCAGCCGGTGACACACAGCCAGTGACTTACATTGAAGCTGTCAGCAGACACGTTCCTCCGGATGAGACTCTGGCAGACTCCCCTGGTGTTCTGTTTTTCTTCTCAGATCAAAAAGGTGGCGATATACTTGTGCCGTAATAACACAATTCAGACCATGGAGGAGCTGCTTTTTGAGCTACAGCAGACAGAGCCTGTGAACCCCATTGTCCAGCACTGTGACAACCCGCCTTTCTACCGCTTTGCGGCCAGCAGCAAGGCCTCTGCAGCTGCCTCCGGTAAGGACGGGGTAGCCGGTAGACATCTTCCCAGGGATTGCTGGCTTTCCCCCGATGCGCCCATTGGAAGGCTCTGAGTAGGGGTGCTGCTCTTTCTTCCATTTTCTTTATTCTAAGGGTCTCCTACACCATGTTCAGGGGACCCTGGAACCCTCCGAGTGATAACCTGGGCAAATAAGCCAAATAGTTCAGTGCTGAGGCCTGGAGATGCTTGAGCCCAGTAGTGTGTGAGGCCATCAGAGTCCTACTAGTGCTGGTAGGGGTCACGCAGTAAAGACATTCTCCAGCCTTCTGAGTTAGCTCTACAGCCCTTGTTGCTTTATTTTAGTTCCAGTATGTCCATTCAGTTAAGACATGATTTAAGAGCCAGAGAGATAATACAGTGCATTGGATCCTTGCCTTGCACACGGCTGACCCAGACTCTATTCTTATCACCACACATGGTTCCCCCAAGCGCTGCCAGGAGAGATTCCCTGAGCACGGAGCTGCCCAAGAACAGACAGGTGTAGCCCAGAAAAACAAAACAAAAGAAAAGAAATCAAAAACAAAATAAATGGCCTGAGAAGAGCTAACGGCAGAAGGGCATTGCCAGATAAATGAAATGACTGTGCAAGTGTGATCACGAAGCAACCCTTGTATGCCATTTAGCTTTTGACTTTAGGCCTGTCCCAGGCACAAAACTGCATTTCCTTATGAGTCTCATTTATGAGTCCTTTTTTAGACCTGGGATCTTCTTGACTCATGTTCTTCCAGAATTGTCTAATGTGCCCCCCAAGAGCATCCTTAAACTGGCTTTCCAGCATCATTCATTGAGATACAGATGATTATCCTCAAATTACTTGAAGGCAGTATCTTTTATTTGCCTCATTTTGCAGCTGCCTTCTAGTCTCTCTCTCTACCTCCAATCTCTTATGCTTTCTGTTTGCCCCACTCCGTGTTGCCAGGGTCCTGACAGAGAAGAGGTAGGAGCTAGAATCAGAAGCACTGGCTGCTCCGATTCACTTCACTAGCGTTAGTTTAATAATTCCTGGATCAAGAACAGCAAAGGCCACTAATAGCAGGTTCGGCCACTATTAATAAGCTCCTTACCTAAGAGGTCAGGAAAACAGGAGTTTCAGGAATGTTGCGACCTTGCTTTGTAACAGAGTTCGGGATTTGGTTTCCCCATAACAGATACCTGAGACTGTCCCATTGCAGTGATGAGGGCTTGGGAAGGTTGTGAGATTGTGCACAATCGCCAAAGATGTAAGGAATCTCTCAAACACGGGATCTTACAGGTGTCCTTTCCTGGAATTACTTGAGGCTTTAGCTTGACCCCTCTGCTTGCATTCTTGTGTCCTAAGTGATATTCTCCTAATCCTGTCCACAGGAACTACCTCCAGCAGCAACACAGTGGTTGCTGGCCAGGACAGCTTCCCGGACCCTGAGGAAAACAAGATACTGAAAGAATCTGATGAGAGGTTGGTAGAAATTTTGCATAATAGCCAGTGTTATTTTCAAAAGATGTGCCAAGGCATCAATAAAAGTTTGTGGAGGTTGAGAAAGCTCTCCGTCCTCCCTCCCCTCCCTATGCACATGTGTGTACATGTACACACACGCCCTTGTTTTTATTTTGTTTGTTTTTGAGCCACGCCCAACTCTGCTCAGGAATCACTCTTGGGTCTGTGCTCAGGGATCACTCCTGGTGGCACTCAGGGACCATGTTGGGTGTTGGGGAATTAAATGCAGCTCAACCACTTGCAAGGAGAGTGCCTTCCTCACTGTACTATCTCTCCAGCCTTCCATGTTTTTAGAAATACAGACTAGATTTTTCTGATTCTCTTATGTAAATCCCTAAAGATGAGAATCTCTTAGAGAGACAGAAAAGAGAAAGATTAAGAAGATTGTCATTATGGTGGTCAAATCCCTCTTATCTGGGGCTTAATAAAAACTGCCAGAGGTTCTGCTATAGGTACTGTTCATCTAGTACTACAGGGAATGTCCATGCTTTGATCTTATAGTTGAAATTTTCTTAGAGGTAGAGTTGATTGCTTGAGGTGAGTTCTGGGGGGTCGGGGGGGGGGGGCGGGGTGGTGTAGAGCAGAGCTACATCCAGTGATTCTCAGTGCAGCAGTGCAGGCCTGATGGCTCAGGGCCCAGAGCCACACTTGGAGGTGCTCCATGGACCTGAGGTGCCCAGCTAGGCATGCCCTTTACTACTTGCTCTACCCCCGGGACCAAAATATTCAAAATATTTGTTCTTTTTTTGGGGGGGGAGAGGGAAAGGGTAGGGTGGGAGAGGTTGGGCCTGACAGTGCTCAAGGCTTAGTCATAGTTCTGGAGAGCTTAGTGGACCATATGTGGTATGAGCTATTAAACCAGGTCAGTAGTATGCAAGGCCAGCACCCTGCCCACTGTACTCTCTCTCTGGCCCGAAATATAATCATTCTTACTCACCCTTAAACACTGTCACACTGTGTTTAACCATACTGCAAAGTCCATATTCCCCTTTTATCAGTTCCTATGTGGTGTTTTTCTTGCTCACATATTGCCTGAAAACCACTCATATGTAAGTAGAATCTGGATTTCTATGCCCAGTGATCAGTCATCAGGAGTAGAAAGGAAAACCCAAAAAGAGAGAAGCAGAAATCAAAATTAAAGGGTGAAAGTAGGTTGGTTCTCATGGTGTTTTAAACTGAGCATTTTTTAATGAAAAGTAATAGAGTGTTTTCACATAAAAAAAGTAGTTACAACAATGAGATTTTTACAAATCCATAATGCACAGGACCAGAGCCATAGTACAGCAGGTAGGGCATTTGCTAGGTTGGATCAAAATCAGTATCCCATATAGTCCCCGAGTGCCACCTGGAGTGATTCCTGAATGTAGAGCAAAGAGTAAACCCTGAGCATTGCTGGTGTGACCCCCCCCCAAAAAAAATACATAATGCAGCAGAAAATTAATGATTAAGATCATGAAGATAGCAAACTTAGCCTAAAATTTACATACACATACACACACACACACACACACACACCAAAATACTTCTTCTTCGTACTTGCCCTTTGGGTTTATCCTCATCCTGTGCCTGAGACTATGACCTGGGACACAGGGAAGTTTATGTGGCTTGTGGCTTGTGGCTTCTGAAGGCTCATTCCCTTATCCAGGTGCTTATCAAACTCCTCAGAGTACTTCTGGGTTGCCACCCTGCCTCTAGGCAAATGCTCATTCGTAGGAGTTTGCCTTCATACAAGACCAGATACTCAAACACAGAGCAAAGCTCTGAATTAAAAATTTCACCCTTGAAGCCAAATGATAGTGCAGCAGGCAGGGCACTTGCCTTGCACTTGACCGACCCAGATTTGATCCCCTACCCAGGTTCAGTCCCTGGCACCCCATATGGTCAGCCTCACCAGGACTGATCCATGAGTGCAGAGTCAGGACTAAGCCCTGCTGAGTTCAACCCCAAAACAATAATAAATTATTTTTATAAATAATAAAAAAAGACTTTGTTCCACATAGTTCTTTCTCTAAGAAACGTCTTCCTCAGACATGAGTACTCAGATTTTTCATACTCCTCATCTCAGTAGTATAAAAGACTTAATAGTAGGTTTTTCAGGTCTGTATTTGCTTATCTGTTTTTTGGCTGCATGTCCGTTAAGTTTCGCTTTGTGGGGGCTGGAGTGATAGCACTGCAGGTAGGGCGTTTCCCTTGCACGCGGCCAACCCGGGTTCGATTCCCAGCATCCCATATGGTACCCCCGAGCATCGCCAGGAGTAATTCCTGAGTGTATGAGCCAGGAGTAACCCCTGTGCATCGCCGGGTGTGACCCAAAACAAACAAACAAACAAACAAAAAAAGTTTCGCTTTGTGAAAGAGGTGAGACTAGAAGTAGCATAAAGACAGTACTTTGTTGGTAATGAAAATGCACTAAGTGCAGTATGATTTTGTACCTCAAAATCATAAATTAGTACCCTTAATAGAGCCCTGTTACCTAAACAACAATAAAAATTGAAATTTAAAATAAATTAAATTTGTTTTGTATCATTTTATATAAATATAGAGATACAGCATTTGATTGTCACACACTTCCTCTCAGCCATACCCATGCCCTATATATGTTTTTAGATCACTAGGGGAAAAATGTGCTGGACTGGAGAGATGGTCCAGCAAAAAAAGGTGTTTGTCGTGTACATGGATGACCCCTGTTCAATCCCCTCCACCAAATATGGTCCACCCGAGCCCCTCCAGGAATGATCCCTGAGCACTGAGCCAGGAGTAAACTGTGATCACAACCAGGTGTGGCTCTAGCTCCCTCCATTCCCGCCCAAATAAAAATGTTTCTATTTGAGAATCTTTGGTACCTGAAGAGAAAAGGGGTTCTAGAAATCCAAGGTAGAAGCATACTAATTAGTATGTTATTATTGGACAGTGTCCCATAGTTTGGGGAACATTTCTATGCCATTTCTTTTTTTGTTAATTCCTATAACTACAGTAAAATAAATAGTGAAGTATTATTGTTCTTCCTTTGGGGCATTTTGGAAACAAGTTCCCTAAAGAAGTGAAGACCTTTGCCAGCAACATGGGGCTAGAGTGTGAAAACTTGGTCCTGAAAGCACGTGTCTAATATACTGGAGGCAGATGGAACCACATGACAACATTGTTGTCTCAGGGGTGCACCAACAAGCTGTTTACCCTCATTAGCTTCTGTTTTTTTCATCCATAAAGAAAATAATGCCTGTCTTGAAATAAGTGAGTGGGATTAAATGAGATACTGAAGGTGTGTGGGAGGTTGCAGCGAGAGATTCAACAGCAAGAGTGCCTCTGGTTCTGTGCAACCCAAATTGCACCTTTCCTAAGAACCCTGAGGATTTTGTTTTATTTTGTTTCGTTTCAGGGGAAGTTGGGTTTGGGGGTTTTGAAAATACACCTAGCAGTGCTCTCAGGCGCTATTCCTGACTTTGTGCCCAGGAATGACTCCTGATGGCATGCAGGGGGCTCATATGTTGTGCTGGGAGCTAACCAACTGCCTGCAAGACAAGTACCTCACTTCCTGTACATTTTTCCAACTTTACCTAAAATCATTTTAAAATAGGAGAGAAACTTGTTTTTATCACAGTGAGATATGCAGTTACAAAGTTCTTCATGACTGGGTTTCAGTCATATAATGTACCAATACCGGTTCCTTCACCGGTCTACATTTCCCACCACCAATGTCTCCAGTTTCCCTCCCGCTCCCCACCCCCTACCATCAACAACTCCTCCTCCTCCTCCTCCTCCTCCTCATCCTCCTCCTCCTCCTCCTCCTCATGCTCCTCCTTCTTCTCCTCCTCCTCCCCCTCTTTCTCCTCCTCTTTCTTCTCTTCCTCCTCCTTCTCCTCCTCCTCTTTCCTCTCCTCCTCCTTTTTTTCCCTCTCTATCTAGAAAAAATTTGTTGTTGTTGTTTTTGGGTCACACCCAGCGATGCACAGGGGTTACTTCTGGCTCATGCGCTCAGGAATTACTCCTGGCAGTGCTCGGGGGACCATATGGGATGCTGGGATTAGAACCCGAGTCAGCCACGTGCAAGGCAAATGCCCTACCTGCTGTGCTATTGCTCTAGCCCCTCTATCTAGAAAATTTTTAAAGCTGCTTAAGTCCTAATTTTTTTTCCTACAACCATTACTATGTATTTCCAGTTCTGTCTACTTTCACTTGTTCAGTCACTCAGCAATTTTTTTATCAACTATCTGCCATCTACCAGACTCTGTGAATGGGGATTCTTAGTAGTCAGTACCATCCTTTTCTTTTTAAACAAGTGCTGCATTTTCTAGCACAAATAAAATATTAGCCTTCATATATTTATCTTTTCAAAGTGTGAGCCAATGCAGATGAGTGCAAGTGGCTGCTAGCCCTCTCAAGGGGGAAAAAAAAAAGAAATATTTGGAGACAAATATTTGGATACAATTTTTACAGTAATCTTCTAGGAAAAGTATCATCAGAATTAACTGCCAAAATAAATGAATAGCCACTGAAGATCAGTTTATGCTTCTGAGTAACTGTACATATGCATGTCAGTATTTCATGACTGTTCTCCTTGATTTGAAGGTTCAGTAATGTCATCAGAGCCCATACTCGCTTAGAGTCAAGATACAGCAATAGTTCCGGAGGATCGTATGATGAGGACAAAAGTAAGTACTTGAGGCTGAGAGGCCTCGAACGGAATGCAAGTGGTTGTATGTGAAATGAACATATTGATTATTCTTGTTAAGATATTTAAAATAGAGTCCCAAAATATGAAGGATGCCTTTTGTACCAATGAGCATAGAATCAGTATCTGGAAGCAAAAGGAACCAGACACTGGGCAAATAAAAATTATGTGTCTAAACTACTGCTTAAACTTGTAATTTTATATTCCTGGCCTTTTTCCTTGGTAAGAAAGTTGGTGAGAGGCTGAGGAGCAATGGTCTCATTAGGAAACCAATGGTACCACTCCACTTTTCAGTCTATCGTGGAGATGGATGTAAACTTTGTGCTTTGTGAGTCATCACCCAGGATAACATCTGTTTTCACAATGCATCTCTCAGTGGTGTAGCCAGTGAAAATCTGGCTAAACTGGGAACAGCATTTTCATATGAATTTTTTTGTACTTCAGGAAGTTACAGAACTTGAAAAGGTCAGTCAGTGCATTCGCTGATTTTATTTCAGCTCTAGACATCTTTGCAGACACTGACAAGATGCAGGGTGGTACATGGACATGCTTTATAGAAATTCTGAAATCAAACAACATCTCCACTGTTGTTGATGCTTGCTAAATAAATCCAGAAACTCTTAATGAAATTTGTCTACTTGGGTAGAAATCATCAATATGGTATTTCATGCTTTGGATTTATTTTGTGAATCCATAAACGGGACTTTTGAAGTTGTTGCTTTGAACTATTTTAATAGAAGCTGCAGAAGTGGGGTCAAACTAAGTAATTCTGGTAAAATAACAGTAAGCTACTCTTACTTATTTCTTGGTACACATACAGAAATTTCATCATTCAGAAAACCTGTGGGAAGAATGTTTAAGATCTGTATGTATGTAAATCTCAGCAGTGTCACTACCAAACTTGTTACTAGACTGTGAACTAAGGCAATGTGGCTTGTATTACTATCCCTGCCTCTGTACCTGATCAGAGGATTTTCCAACCCAAACACTGAAAAGTTGATTCTCAAAAGCACAATTAGTTCTAGTTCAAACCACATTTTACAGTTGATAAAATTGATATCAGACGAATTGTTGGTTCAGTAAATAATATGGTTGGTGTGTGCAATATTTGTTCATCCACAGTTTGAAGACAAAAAAAGAAAAGAAAACCTGAATCATGAAAAGGTTAAGCTATCAAACCCTGATTCAGTATGTGACAGACACAGTATTTAAAAAATGACTTTCTATGATTGGATTCATGACCTGTGTCAGTTGACTCATTTAAAGTGAATTTTTTTGGTCCTGGGTTTATGACTTGAAATTTAGCAAAACACTATAATAAATAAAATAATACTCAATTTAAAAATATGTTTTTAGGGGCTAGAGCAATAGCACAGCAGGTAAAGGTGCTGGCCTTGCACATGGCCATCTGGGTTCGATCCCCAGCATCCCATATGGTCCACCAAGCACCACCAGGAGTAATTCCTAAGTGATTCCTAACCAGTAGTAACCCCTGAGCATCGCTGGGTGTGGCCCAAAAAGAAAAAAAAATGCTCTTAGGTCTCTCTGGTATTAAAGTCACATATTCCTTTTACTCTTAAAGTAGTGAATTTCAGAGAATAATCATAATAAAATAGGATTATAATTATATAAATTCAGGTCACTGACTTTAGGGACAAAATGAAAAATAATGTAAATAGAAGTGTTTGTAAAGATTAAAAAACAATTGTTGGGGCCGGAGCGATAGCACAGTGGGTAGGGCGTTTGCCTTGCACGCGGCCGACCCGGGTTCGATTCCCGGCATCCCATATGGTCCCCCAAGCACTGCCAGGAGTAATTCCTGAGTGCAAAGCCAGGAGTAACCCCTGAGCATCGCTGGGTGTGACCCAAAAAGCAAAAAAAAAAAAAGAAAAAAATTAAAAAACAATTGTCAAATCAGATAAGATAAAGCAGTAAGTTTGATTTTGGCCTCTATTTTACATAGAAATATTTGTAGACCTTTTGTACTAGTATAAACAGCATTTAAATGTGAGCTTTGATATAGAATTCAATTCATTTGTTATGTGCCAGGGCTAGAGAAATCGTACAAGGGTTCAGGTGCTTGCCTTGCATATGGCCAGCTCTGGTTCAGTCCCCAGCATCCCTTATGGTCTGCTGAGCACCACTAGGAGTGATCCCTGACCACAGAGCTGGGAGTAAAGCCTGAGCACTGCTAAGTGTGGTCCATGAAGCCAAAAAAAAGAAAAACCAATTGTCAGTGGTATCTTACAAGACCGCTGTTATTGACCAGAGATGTTGAGTTTATAACACATAGTTTGGTCATAAGAGCTTACATTTTAGCTTATTTATTATAAGAGAAAATGAAATCCAGCTACTCAAATAAAGTGTTTATCACAGAAAGTCCATAAAATCTATACATGATCTTTTTCTAGACTTTGTCTCAGCACTTGCTCTTGAGCACATCTAATAGACCATGAGTACACTTTGAAATGAGGGCCTCCCTCATCTCTTTTTGGTTTCAGAAACAGTGACGGGTGTTGAGTATACAACCAGAGAAGCGAAGAGAAGTAGGCTCAATTCCCAAACTTAATGATGTTGTGTCTAGGATATGTTAGGGCGATTAGTTCCTCCCTGAGTTCTTAAAGGGATTAGGGGAAACCTAGCAGTCCCGTGCTTCTTTGTGTGGGTTTATCCCAAAGTATGCAGCCTTTAAATGTTCATTATTTTGGTTGTGGTTCTGTTTTGGGACTGTGCCCTGACACGTTCAGGAGCTACTCCCAGCTCCCTACTCACGGATTGCTCCCATCAGTGCTCGAGGGAGCATGACATGCCTGGAATTGCACCTGGGCCTCTTGCCTGCAAGCCATGTGCTCAGCCCACTGTGCTCTCTCTCCAGACCCTTAAATGTATTTTATTCTTAAATAATATTCCTTGTATATAATGAAAAGCAAACTTAGACCTAGATCCATATAGTATTTTGAAGAACTACAGAATTCTTTGCCAATACTACATGCTGGTGTATTAAATGCCATGTATTAAATGCCATGAAGTAATACAGCTAATTAATCTGGAGAGCAGCTAAGTCACAGCTATTTAGAGCTAATGTAAAAAATTATTTTAGGACAAATGATCTTTTTTAGTACATAAAAAAAGAATGCTGTATCCTTTTCTAACAGATCTCACAGAGTTACTGTTCTTCAAAATATTCTCCCATTTATGCTCCCCTTTCAAGTTGTATTATAGAGTAACTAATTACTATGAAAAGCATTTTGTAACCAATTTATCCTAGGTAGCTGTTCAGGAAATTAAAATGCTTAAAGTGAAACTTCCATTTGCATTTTGCTAAGAGGACTGAGATGACCGATTGTCATCCCTGCTTTTTCTCTGGCTAAAATTCCTGTGGAAAAGCTTCATAGAATAAAATTATAAGATTCCAGTGGCTGCTTATTGGTTTCATAGAAAGAGCCAACAGGCACTTTCTGAGGAAAATCCTGATCTCACCCTTGGAAACTCCCTTAGCTCACATCCCAAGAATAGTATATTCCAGATTATCTTGGTTCTAGTCCTTGGTTCTAGTTTTGTTGGGACCCTTAATGTTCAGAATAGGATAACAGACCCTGCACAAACTATTAACACCAGTGTTCTATGCTTAACCAGCAGCATAGAATTAACTACGTCTCACTACCCATTTCAAAGAGCAACCAAGAAAAACTGTACTGGGGAGATAGTATCTAAAGATGATGTAGTATGTCCTCATAATTCATTGAAATCTATCCCAGGACTAAACCAATTTATCTCGAACCATATACCTGGAGTCATGTCATGTGACCCATAATGAAATTGCTTATCTGAAATGCCATTGGCCTGTATGAAGAGCATTACAAGAAATAATTCCATATACTTAATTTAAAGGTATTGTTGTATAATTTCATTCATTCTTTCCCCCCCAAAAATATTTACTGGTCCCTTATTACTTGCCGGATTCTATTCTATGTAATAGAGAAGCAGTAATGTCCAACTTGGAGATAGTCTCCAGGTGTGTGGCAGGCAAGGATGGGTGTTTTTTGTTTTTTTCAAATAGAACAGTCATGGAAATCCTCTGTGACGCTTGGGCAGAGACTCAAATGAGGGAGCAAAACTTGCAGTTATCTGGGGAGAAGCCCTCCAGGCCGAAAGGACAATAGGTACGAAGCAAGGGAGCTGGGTGATGATGCTTCTAACGTGATGGAGGAGGATCAGGAAAGCAGGGAGGAGTGAGTAAGTCAGACAGCAGAGGAAGATCAGCCAGGAGAGTAGCAGGTGGGAGATGTTGTCGGTCCCAAAATTTGGATTTCATTTTGGGTGTAGAGTAGAGTCACAGAAGAGTGTGAAGCAGAGGAAAATTCATGGATGAACTTCTATCTGAGTGGGGCAAAGGTGGAGGCAAGAAGACAGTAAGGAGAGTGCAGTAAGTAAGGAATAAGGAGAGTGCGGTAAGGAGTAAGGAGATTGAAGTAAGGAACAAGGAGATTTCCGTTAGGAGTAATGAGATTGTAATAACCCAGATGGGAGGGGGTGGTGGCTTAGATAGAGAGGGTGGTGACGGAGGTGGTAAAATGTAGTTCTGTTCTTATGTTTAGAAGGCATAGGCCATTGACTGTGGTAGTGCACACTTGAACTTCAGCTCCTCTTTTCAAAATAGGAGAGTCTCAGAAGAGACAGATGAGAAGCAACAGGAGCCATGTCAGAATAGTAAGGTACAAAGATGGTGCCAAGGAATGGTAGAGCCAAATATCCAAACCACAAAGTCAACAACACTGAAATCAAGAGACCCAAACTTTTAACAGCCAAACTTAGCAACCAAACTGCCTGTCAAGAAGACAGACTGTTAGAAGGGGCAGTAGTGGGGACAGGATATGGGAGGGAATCTGGAACACTGGTGGAGGGAAGTTGACACTGGTGGTGGGACTGGTGCTGCAATATTGTATGTCTAAAACTTAACTATGAATAACTT
The DNA here is from genome assembly GCF_027595985.1 of Sorex araneus. Lineage (NCBI taxonomy): Eukaryota > Metazoa > Chordata > Mammalia > Eulipotyphla > Soricidae > Sorex > Sorex araneus. The sequence goes on along the minus strand of NC_073302.1, from coordinate 236,962,646 downwards.
TGTAAATTATAGTGATTTAATAAAATTTTTAATGTAAAAAAAGTACACAGCCCCCAAAATTGAAGACAAAATCATTCTAGAAGCATATAAGTAATCTAATTAATAAAATGTTTAGCTTTATTTTGAAAAATAAAGAACTGAAATAGGAAGACCCTATGATTGGTCTGTTATGTGTAGTGCAGTGAACAGTACCTGGCATCAAGTAAGCACTTCCTGTGTTAGTCCTATTGTTTCTGTTGTTTGTGTTGCTCTCATCATCATCATCATCATCATCATCTTCATCATCATCATCATCATCAAGAAGATTCTGAGTCATATGTAAGATGTGAGAGAAATTAGGATAACTCTAAGACTCCTGTGTTGAACAAACCAGAAATATGGACTCACGTTTACGAGATGTAAACTGAGAAAGGAGCAAGTTTCCATGGGGAATCACATGACACAATGTTTTTTGTTTGATATACTTGTAATTTCTGCAGCTCTATAATGAATAATTATAAGTTATGTATCAAAAAATAGAAGAATGAAAGAAACCTAATCAAGTAATTCTAACCCATGTGATTATATAATTCATACTTGTCAAACATGAATAGTTGCAAACACATTTTTTACAAGAATGAATTTGGAAGATTTCTTTCTAAAAATACCAAGTCAGGGAAATGAAAATCTTCTCCTTCCAAAAATAAAGTATGCATGTCTCTGTCACCCTACAGATGACCCAATTTCTCCCTACACGGGCTGGTTGTTGACTATCACAGAGACCAAACAGCCCCAACCCCTGCCAATGCCTTGTACAGGAGGATGTTGGGCTCCTCTCGTCGACTACCTCCCAGAGACCATCACCCCCCGGGGCCCACTCCACAGGTGAGCAATATGTGCAGGTAAATGAGGGAAGATATTGCTCCATTTTCACTAGATTTTTATTCCTATGAGAAGAGGAAGACCAATTCTAGTTCCACTCTGGTGAAATGCCCTTTGAGATCAGAGGACTGAGTATGACTTGAATGCTGGCTCTCAGCAGATTGACAGAGCATCATAAAATATTAATGTGCCCAGCTTCTATCTAGCCCTTGGAAATCTTCTTGACGTAAACATAGATATTGATATTAATTCTGTTGCACTTTCAAGATTGTAAACTGCTTGAAGAGAGAGCTTTTGCCTTTCGGTTCCCTTTATCCCTTGGTTCTTATCACCTAGTAAAGAAGAGATTTCGGCACGTGAATAGTTCAGTCCTTGTTTCCTCTTCTTGTACAGCTCTGTGCTCTGTCAGAAGTTAACCTCCATTTTCCTGGAATAGGGTCTAACATAATTCTCCAGTTGAACTTGAGTTGTACTTAATTGTGATTTAATGATTTGTCAGTGTACTTTCATTCTCTTCAGAAGTCATATTAATTTTATCATTTCGTGGATTAGGTGCAATATTGCTGTAATTTTTATGACTGAGATGGTGGTGGATCACAGTGTAAGAGAAGATTGGGCTCTTCATCTACCACTATTGCTTCATGCTGTCTTCTTAGGTAAGACTGGATCTAAGAGGAATTCTGGTCAATAGGGTCAAATATTTACAGAAATCATCCATGAAAGTTTCCTTTTACATGGACGTCCCACTTTCCTCATTTCTGAAATACTTAAGTGTTTTACCTTTTGGTGACAGCTGCTCAAAACTTTTGTCTGTTATGGTTAAAAATTGTTCTATTACTCCAACAGATAAAGGGTAGCACCTCCCTAATGTTCTATATAAAGATATCCAGAACCAGTTGGACCTACTTAAGGACCTCTGGCAAGACGAGATAAAATTAAAGTTTTGAAGCATCATCAGTTCATATAGAGGTAGAGTATAGGTCCAGTACTGGTATTTAAATAAGCCCCCAAATTGTTGAACAGAAATGAAAAGAGAAACAAGCAGATAGGAAGGTGCAGAAGATCAATTAGAGAGAGAGGAGAAAACTAGAATCCTTTAGTAACAAGGAGAGCCAGGGAAAGAGCCATCTAGACAGAAAAATGTTAACCATATCAAATGCTACAGAGAGGTCAAGAGAAGTCTTTCTGCATTTTATGAGAACATTTGATTTAAGCAATAAAACATTTTCTTTTTCCTAAGCCCATCTTCTTTATGTTGGTAACACAAACAGTAACAAAGAAAACTAAACATTCTTTTAAATATGTTCCTCCTGGGTATCTTGGAATCTTTACTATCCCTGGAATCTAAATGAGCTTAAAATTTATTTATACTGAGAGATTCCACTGGTTTGGTTTTTTTCTCTAGGTTTGGACCATTACCGGCCTGAAGTCTTTGAACACAGCAAAAAATTGCTTCTTCACCTCTTGATTGCCCTCTCTTGCAACAGCAATTTTCATGCAATTGCCTCTGTGCTCCTGCAGACCCGAGAGATGGGCGAAGCCAAAACACTCACAGTTCAACCAGCTTATCAACCTGAATATCTCTACACAGGTAACTAAAAAAGTAGTGACAGTGGGCAGCCTGAGACAGAGTCACGAAAGCAAAGAAAGCTAGAGATGTCAGTGGAGTCCAAGTTAACTTGTAATGCTATTATCTACCCCCAGTTTTCCAACTGATAAAAATAACAGCAGCATCGTGTATAATATTTCACTTGAAATTAACTTCAAAGTCTCTCAAATCCTTTTTTATTATTGGATATTTGAAAATATATTTTTCTTAATCTTATTATGATGGCTGCTCTCATATGTTTCTATTTCTTTATTAAAAATTAAGAATGTAGGGCTGGAGTGATAGCACAGCGGGTAGGGCATTTGCCTTGCACTTGGCCAACCCAGGTTCGATCCCCAGCATCCCATATGGTTCCCTGAGCACTGCCAGGAGTAATTCCTGAGTGCAGTGCAGAGCCAGGAGTAACTCCTGTGCATCGCCAGGTGTAACCAAAAAACATCAACAAAAAAACTAAGAATGTAAAAAAATTAGAATGTATGGGGCCTGGAGAGATAGTACAAGGGTTAAGATACTTGTCTTGCATGCAGCAACTCAGGTTTGATCTCTGGCACTACGTATTCACTTCAGAGAACCATCAGGAATGATCCTTTAGTACAGATCCTAAGTTTTTATTTAGAACTAGAAAATATTTAATGTCTTTTTAAAAAATTTTTTATTAGAGAATCACTGTGATGTACAGTTACAAATTTATGAACTTTTCTGTTTGCATTTTACTCATACAGTGATCGTTTACCCATCCCTCCACCAGTGCCCATTCACCTCCACCAATGATCCCAGTATCCCTCTCCCCACCCCAACCCCATCCCTCACCATCCCACCCTGCCTCTGCGGCAGGGCATTCCCTTTTGTTCTCTCTCCTTTTGGGTGTTGTAGTTTGCAATAGGGGTATTGAGTGGCCTTCATGTTCGGTCTATAGTCTACTATTAGTTCACATCTTCCAACCCAAATGGGTCCTCCCAGCATCCTCTACTTGGTGTTCCCTTCTCTATCTGAGCTGCCTTTCCCCCAGCATATGAGGCCAGTTTCCAAGCTGTGGTGGCAATGAACTCAGAGTTCTGAGATTGTCAGGGTTTTTATTAACCTGATTCTTTTGTACAATGCAATGCAATTGGGTAGGTTGCAGTATTTTATGTTACCGTTTGTGTGAAGATGTCTTCACAGCCTTGAAAAGGATGCACCATATTTTCATCACTTGTGGAGTGAGCCCTAAGCAGAGTCAAGTGCAGCCTCCAAAAACAAAACACAAAAATAACAAGGAAATCAAAATTTTTTGGCCAAAGACATGTCTATAACACTAAATATGAGAATGCAGAGAAAAGTGACTGTCTCCTTTGCCCTGAGAGCAGCTCATTGCTGTAGGGGACAGATGTTTCATTGTGACTGTCTAGTTGCCCTTAAGAAATTTGTTTAATGATTTTTTTATGAATTACCCAAAAGGTAATTGGTGGAAATCTATTAAAATTCTCTGCTAGTTTGAAACCAAAATTTTTCTAGACTCTAGAACAGAAAGCATTTAGGTATGTCAAAGAAAATACTGTGTCATAGAAATGTTCCCACAAACCTTGATCCATGGTTTTCATTTGGAACTAGAAAATATTCAATGTACTTAAAATGATAAATGAAGTCACAGTGTCCTGAGATTATTGGCATTTTTTAAAACTTTAAGATGCTTTATATCTTACAACATACTGGGTAAGGTACTATATTTTATATATTATCAAGTATTAGAATGTATCTTCACAGCCTTGAGAAGGATCAAGACTTTGTACAGTTTTTATCACTTGTACTCAACAGCATCATATCTTCTGATAGATTTATTAAAGCAATAGAGAGGAGAGGGGAAGAAAAAGTATATATCTATTAAAACAGCAAAGTAGATCACCATATTACCAAATGCACTCTGATTTACACAGCAGTGCAACTGCTAAGCAAGTAAGGAATGATCACCTTACATAATCATAACTGTAGCCAACATCAAGGGTTGTCTCAAAAACAATTGAATTACTACATCCTTCGCTATGCGCCCCTCCTGCTCTCAGTCAGTGCCACACCTCACACATCCCACTGTGACCTTCTCCCACCAGGTGGCTTTGACTTCCTGAGAGAGGATCAGTCATCCCCGGTACCAGACTCAGGACTGAGTTCCAGCTCCACCTCCTCCAGCATCAGTCTGGGGGGCAGCAGTGGGAACCTCCCCCAGATGACTCAGGAGGTGGAAGACGTGGACACAGCAGCTGAAATGGATGAAAAGGCCAACAAGCTCATTGAATTCCTGACCACCAGGTAATCATGGGCCAAGAAACAGGCTTCAGTTTTCAAGTTGCCTTTTGGGAATATGCCATCACTAAAAATCACACCAAAGGTGGGGCTGAAGCCATAGTACAGCAGGTAGGGCACTGGCCTTGTACGTGGCAGACCTGGGTTCAATTCCTGGCATCCTATATGGTACCCCAAGTACTACCAGGAGTGATTCCTCATTGCTGAGCCAGAGTTAACCCTGAGAATCACCATTGTGACCCAGATCCAAAGAAAGAAAGAAGGAAGGGAGGGAGGAGGAAGGAAAAGAAATAGCACAGCAGGAAAAATGTGCCAGAATTCTAGCAAAGGCCTGTTTCCTATTCTAAATGGTGTCTGCTGGGTCTGAGTATGAGGCAGACACTAGTAGTAGTTCTCTCAGATGCTACTGATGTCATAGTTTATGTGCAAAGATTTGTCTATAATGATGACGCAGTTGGAGGCTGAAGACAGTAGCGCCCGGGAGTTAGATGACTTTAATCATCTAATTAGAGCTGCGAGCATCTGGGAGGACTGAGATTTACCAAAAAAGTATCTCTCTGGAAATCAGAAGATATTATCCATAATCTATTCAGGAGCAACTATCTGCTGGTCTAGTTCAAAGATGAACATCAGAAACCACAAACTATAGGAAGTATAAGAAGAAAATCAAACTTTTAAGTCAAAACCAAGGAAAAAAATATGTGAACAGTCTTATTTTTTCTGTCTTCTGGTTCTTATTTTTCAGAAAATCAGTTTAGGGGACTGGAGAGATAGTACTTGCCTTGCATATGGCTGACCTCAGTTCAATGCCCAGTGCCCCATATGGTCCCCACAAGCACTATCAGAAATATCATAAAGTAAAGAGCCAGGAGTAAGCCCTGAGCCCCACCGGGTGTGGCCCCCAAAAACAAAACAAGAAAACAAACATAAACAGTTTAGATTATAGGGCTTCAGAATTTTTATTACCTGACAGGTCAGTGTTTGCACACTCTGAGATCTGGTGTGTGCTCACCTTTCTCAGCAAATTCAGGACTGAATATCTATTTTGTTGTATGCATTAACTAGTTTTGTTGTCAGCAATTAATTCCAAAAATTTAAGAATTAAATTTTCTTCCCTCAACTAGTGATCAGGTCTACACAGCCCAATAGAAAATGTGATGTACAGAAAAATTAGAAAAGACAGCCAATGGTGCCTACATGGAGGGTAGCCTGGCTTTGACATCTCTCACCACCACCAACACCACGATCAGAAAGAGTGTTCTTTGAAACTGTCACATTCCATTGTTACTACTGAAAACCAAGCAGACAAAAATGGCTGCCTCTCAATTCTATAGTATTAACAACTAAGTGAAGTGATCCTGATAAAAAAGCATTATCTTGAAAAATGCTTCAGTGTGCAAATTGAAAGTTAGTATTTCAATGTAGTTTCAATGAAATTCAATGTATTTCAGTGTAATCCTCTATTATCATTCTTTAATAAACAATATAGCACCAGTTAGCTCTCTAAAAATTGTTCTGGTGGATTAAATGATTTTAAATTTGTGAGGAAAATATTAGGAAAAACACTGTGTGGTAACATCTACTTTAAAAAGATGAAAAATTTTGCCCCTAAAATATGCCCAGTTCTGGAGAGTTAGCACAGCAGGTAGGACACTTGTCTTGAAGCAGCCAACTTAGGTTTGATCCCAAGCATCCCATAAGATCTAAGCTTGCCAAGAGTGACCCCTAAATGCAGAGCCAGGAGTCAATCCTAAGCACAGCTGGTGTGACCCAGAAAACAAACAAAAACATATGCAGTATATAAACTACTGTTATCTCAAGGGGAACAAAGGTCGATCTTTTTTAATATACTCTTAAGCTTTACAAGGCAACAATTTATCACAAAATTAGTAGAATTTAAAAAATATGTACTGAACTGCATAAATGACTTGTTAATAGAAAATAATGATTATACTCTTGACATTTTTTATTTGTTCTTTAAGGGCATTTGGTCCACTTTGGTGCCATGAAGACATCACACCCAAAAATCAAAATTCCAAGAGTGCCGAACAGCTGACTAATTTTCTACGCCATGTTGTGTCTGTATTTAAAGATTCCAAATCAGGTACTTATTCTCTTTCCTAAAACCCAATCTTAGCTTCTGATTATAATGGAGTTTATTTTCCCCACCTTAATCACACCCTTTATATGTGTGTAAGTCCTGCATTTGACATTGATAGCAAAAGCCTGTTCCTAGGGATCTATCAAAGCTTATTTTATATATGCCTAACTGAGTGATAGTTAATATCATGTCTATTTGCATGTGCTCTGTCAGAACATTTCCCCATCATCACTATTGTCCTCCTTTTACTTACCCTGCTAGAATTAACCTGTGCCTGTGATATTCATTTTATTTTTAAAAAGAGATGAGAAATAAATCTCTCTGTCACCTGACACAACTGTGAGAAAATGTCAGTCTTACAAACAGACTTTCAGAAAGAAAGAAATTTTGTGATGAAATGTTTGTGACTTTGAAGTTTTTACAAACAATTCCTGTTGTAATGACTACTCATATTCCAAATACAGAGTAATTCTTACTCAGACTATAGTGGCATCATATTCTTTTTCTTTTTTTTTTTTTATTGAATCACCATGAGATATAGTTACAAGCTTTCATGTTTGAGTTACAGTCGCACAATGATCAAACACCCATCCCTCCACCAGTGCACATTCCCACCACCGATATTCCCAATATATGCCCACTCTCCCCGTGCCTGCATGGCAGACAGTATTCCTCATACTCTCTCTCCACTTTTGGGCATTATGGTTTGCAATGCAGATATCATGTTTGGTCCATTATCTACTTTTGGCACACATCCCCCATCCCAACTGATTCCTCCAACCATCATTTTCTTAGTGATCCCTTCTCTTTTCCAGCTGCCTTCTCCACCCCTGCAAGCCCCCCTTCCCCCTCATGAGGCAGGCTTTCAACTATAGAGCAATCTTCTGGCCCTTGTATTTACTGTCCTTAGATGTCAGTCTTGTGTTGTTTTATTTTATACTCCACAAATGAGTGCAGTCCTTCTATATCTGTCCCTGTCTTTCTGACTTGTTTCACTTAGCAGACATCATATTCTTGATGCCTCTAGCCGAATTCCTCCCCATTCACCTGACCTTGACTGATTTGTGTGTGAAATTATATTTGGTTTCTCCACATGTGCAACAGTTCTCTCTGCCTATGAACCGGACTGGCCATATTCAGTAGGGCTCACTGACTGCCCCAGATGCTCTTATAATTAGCTCTACTCACAGTTGAAACACTCCAGATTAGCCACATCTCTTTTCATTATCAGGAGACAACTTACTTAAGAAAAAAAAAAAGGTGAAATTGAAAAGGGGAAGTCATTCCAGGAATTGGACTATCATTTCTTGATAATTTTAGTTCCCTTCTGGAATTTCTTTGAAATACTAAAGCATTTTAAGTTGATTTTTCTCCCCACTTATGAAAAATTGAACATAAAATGGAGGAAGAAATATACCATTTGTATGATTGCATATATGTTAGAAAAATATATCAATGCCTTATGCTGGATTCGCAGAAGTATATTAGGCTGCTCAGAATTTGGCTTTTTGCAACTTTTCCCAACTTGTTTGATACATTTTTATTTACTTCAATTTTCCTGGTACATCCATCCTGCTTTGTACCTGTTCCACTATAACACAATGAAATAAATTCCTAGAAAGACATTTATTAGTCAAGGTAACATAGCTCCAATGACAAATACCCCCAAAATTCAGAGGCTTTGTTCTGGATCAAATAACAGCATGGTATGGATGTTTGGCAGAAATTCTTCCATCCAGTGTTTCCATAGCCTTCATCCTGAAGAGACTCAGAGACTATAGACTGTATTTCTGAGGAAGGCTGGGGAACTGGGTTCACTGAGGAACCAAAGCACTGTAGCACTGTTGTTCAAGCAGGCACCAGTAACATCTCCATTGTGAGACTTGTTATTACTGTTTTTGGCATATCGAATATGCCACGGGTAGCTTGCCAGGCTCAGCTGTGCGATTGGATACTCTCTGTAGCTTGCCGGGCTCTCTGAGAGGGGCGGAGGAATCAAACCCGGGTCGGCCTCATGCAAGGCAAACGCCCGACCCGCTGTGCTATTGCTCCAGTCCAAGAAACCAAAGAGAAAAGAAAAGTGTTGTGACATCTATGAAGTAGGTAGCAAGGGACATAACCTCAAGAAACGGAGTGCTACTGCCTCCTTGCTTCACTCACCTGGTCACCTGGGGAAGTCCCTGGGAGTGTCAGAACTGATAAAGTCTGCCTTCAAGTACCTTATGTGAAATGCATGTTTGCATCCCAGCAGACTGTGCCCAAGTTCCACTTGATATTTATAATGCAGGAACCTATCCCAAACATCCAGTTTTTTAGGGAGCAGTGGCACTCTGGCTGAAGAGAGGAACTTGTTCCTTGCAGGAAAGGAAAAGTCAGTTCTAACCTCTGCCCCGCCTTTGGGTTTCCATGTTCTATCCTCAGAGAAAAGGATTTTTCTCAGAGAAAAGGAAGAATTATTTAATTCTTCAATTCAACTATTATTGAAGTTTATTATACTTGTGGAAGAATTATTAGTGAACAGATGAAGGGAAAAACATGTTCAAGGATGAACCAGGACATCTCCAGAGGGGCGAGAGCTGAGCCACACAGCTCAGGCAGAGGCCTGGTCACCTCCAGAATGGGAAAACGGGCCCTCTTGCCTCTGTAGTGTTGCTTTTATACTGTTTTCACAAATTCTCCCTAAAAGTCTATTGCTCAACTGTTGTCAAGGAGGAGAGTTTGGACTTGCAGGTGGTCTTTGCTATTATCATATCCTTTATGCCTCTTCTCTCAGGGTCCCAGCCACTAGTCTGACCTGGAACTTATGCATCTCATTCCGGTTCTGTGTTTCAAACACCTCCAGGCCTTTGGGCTGGTTTGGTTAAAGATACAGTAACTTTTTCCAGTCCACATCACCAGGGCCTCATCTCTCTGGCTGCCTACCACTGGAAGTATTTTTGTTGTTGTTGGTCATAAGTTAAATAGCTTTATCTGCAGAACACTGCCATCTTGGTGATGAGATTTCGTGGTCCTACTAGTGTCATTCCAGATTCATTGTGTTTGAGATGGACTTTCATGCACTTCCAGGAGATCTAGCCCCCACAGACAAGTAGAAAATATGTTTTGGATATCAAAATGAAGACTCAGAATTTATTTCAAAACATGACTATTTTCTTTTTAAATTTTATTTTATAAAGTAGTTCACAATATTTGATTACATTCAATATTCAAACACCAATCCCACCATCATTACACCTTCCCACCACTATATTTTGGGTGTTTCCATCCAAACCTCAATTCCTGCCCCAAAGCAGAACCGTAATAATATATTTTGTATTGTTATGAAAAAATGCTGAAAATGCTACAAAAAGGTATCCTTAGAAGGAAAGAGTATGAAGACTGTTGTATTTCACTGAGGGGCCATTAAGACCTTCTATAGGAGATCACTAACATGTTGTTAAAGGTTGAGCTTTGAGTGCTTTTTATATATGTATCTGGAAAAAAAAGTGTATATTTTCCCTCTGGGATTGGTTGCCTCATACTTTGAACCCTATCAAATGTGATGCATTAATCTTGGAGTATGGGTAGGGTGTGTGGTTTGCGCGGCCGCACGGTCCAGGAATGCATTCACTCACGGATGATGCTTTGCCTGAGCATGTGGAGAGCAGCCATGAGCAGCATGGCGGTGGCTGGGTTTTGGAGGTTTTCAGCTGCCAGGACTGGGTCCCTTGGAGCACGGAGGGGTCTCACACACCCCCCACACCCTCCGGGGCACCCCAAGTGGAACAGCCTGGCGTGAGGTCTGGCGGCAGGGTAACATGACTATTTTCATGACTGTGTGACATCTCATACTCTGCCCCACTGATGTACCAAAAGTAGCACACCACATTTGATTGGTTGTAATGTAGAAGGCAACCTATTTCGATCAATATATATATATATGTATACATATACATATATATATGCAAACAAAAGACAGCCTGTAACATCATGTTAGTAATTTCTTATACAGGGGCTTAGTGGCTCCAGAGTCAGATACAACACTCTCCACATACTTTCCTCTAAGGAAACATTTTTGGATAATTTTTAGCATAATATTCATAATAAGCAATACAAAATAAATTATTTGGTACGTGCTTTGGGGGCAGGTTTGGGTGGTAGGAAACTTCAAAATATTAGGTGGGATAATGTAATGGTAGTAGGACTGGTGTTGGAATATTGAATGTAATAAATTATTATAAATAACTTAAAAAACAAATAAATTTTTTTACTAATGTATTCTTTTATTGAATCACCATGTGGAAAGTTACAAAGCTTTCAGGTTTAAATCTCAGTTATACAATGCTCGAACACCCATCCCTTCACCAGTTGCACATATTCCACAACCAAGAACCACAGTAAACCTCCCCCACTCCCCCCACCTCCCCAGCCCCCACCCCGCCTGTATAACTGATAAATTTCACTTTACTTTCACTTTACTTTGATTACATTCAATATTTCAACAAAAAACTCACTATTATTGTTTGGAGTTTCTCCCCCCTAAAGTTGGACCTGCTGAAAAGGAAGCATTTGATAATTTGTTTTCCATTGCTGAGAATGAAGAGATATGAGGTTGAGTGGATGCACTAGCGGCCACACGGTTTTGGATTTCTGTATTTTAGTATTTTAGTAACTAAGTCCAGAAAAATATCTGCCAGAAATTGCATCATTGTAAGCTTGTACCTCTCAGCTACTTTATATTCCACATATGAGTGCAATCTTTCTATGTCTGTCTCTTTCTTTCTGACTCATTTCACTCAGCATGATACTTTCCATGTTGATCCACTTATATGCAGATTTCATGACTCCATGTTTTCTGACATGAATAGTATTCCATTTTGTAGATGTACCAGAGTTTCTTGAACCAGTTGTCTGTTTTTAGGCACTCTGGTTTTTTCCAGATTGTGGCTATTGTAAACAGTGCTGCAATGAACATAGAAATGCAGATGTCATCTCTACTATACCTTTTTGCCTCTCTGGGAAATATTCTCAGGAGTGGTATTGCTGGGTCAAATGGAAGCTCAATTTCTAATTTTTTTTAGAATCATCAAAAAAATAAATAATTTTTTTAAAGATCTATTCATAATTTGGGAGTTCTCCATATGGATTTAATCCTTTATCTACCATGCTTAGTATCTAAGACTGTTTTCCAAAACCTTTCCTCTGCATAAACACCTTCTTGTATTGTCTACTCATCCATAGGGTCAAAGGGTCAAGAGGAAACCAAAAGAAATGACACGTTATCTATCCCTCTTCATCTACTTATATGACAGTCAGATATGCCACAAAGTTTTTTAGCTCACAGAAACAGTCAGAATTGCCCCCCCATATTCTCTGGCATACTTCTTTCCCTACCTGATTTTCTTCTTGAAGAGAGGCACAGCAAGTATAAAGCTTAATGACCTAGAATTCAATCATGTGTTTTTACCTCACATGTTTTTAATTTTAATGTTAGTTGAAACGATTTGCTCAAGTGGGCACCAGTAACATCTCCATTGTGAGAATTGTTGTTACTGTTTTGGCATATTGAATACGCCACAGGTAGCTTGCCAGGCTCTGCCATTCGGGCAGGGTACTCTCAGTAGCTTGCCAGGCTCTCCCAGAGGGACAGAAGAATCAAACCCGGGTTGGCCGTATGCAAGGCAAATGCCCTTCCTGATGAGCTATCGCTTCAGCAGGAAATAATAATAATAAATAAAATATTTCATCTTGACTTTTTTTTTTTTTGCTTTTTGGGTCACACCTGGAGATGCACAGGGGTTACTCCTGGCTTTGCACTCAGGAATTACTCCTGGCGGTGCTCAGGGGACCATATGGGATGCTGGGAATCGAACCTGGGTCGGCCACATGCAAGGCAAATGCCCTACCCACTGTACCATCTCTCCAGCCCCTCATCTTGACTTTTAAAATTATAATTTTGGTAACAGTGTTAAAATTGTGTTAACATTCAGTTCCTCCCTCCCTCTCGAAGAGCCCAGCAAGCTACCAAGAGTAATTTGGCATCTCTACAGAGATCATTCATGAAACTTTGGAGTCAAGCCATTGGCGTGGTTGCAGTGGTGAGGTCTGAGTGTCACTACTGGGGCTTCAGCAGACAGGTTCTAGCCCAACTGCTTCCCAAGGGTACCCTGGAATTTTCAGTGGTGGGGACTGGTGTATCCATGAATTTTAGCTGTTTGTCTTGCATACCGTAGGAGATTCAGTCAAGAATCAGTAGATCAGGACTAGTGGGTGAGTCAGCATGGTGGTAGGAGTTACCTCACATTTTTGTTTTTATCTGATGAAATTGTTTTCTGTTCAGGTTGAAACAATAGATAGTACAGTATGTAGGGCATTTGCCTTGCATGCAGTCAACCAAGCATCGATCCGCAGCACCCGGTATGGGCTCCTAACTCTCACAAGTAGTGATCCTGGGGCACAGATCAGGATCAATCCTTGAGCACCACAAAATGTGGCCCAAAAACAAAAACACAAAACAAAACAAATGGTTTTTTGATAGTTGAGATTACCATCATGCTATTGGAAGAATGAATATTCAGGTAAAAGTTTAAACTATGGCTCTTTTTATTGGTGATATTTACATTTTTATATCTGCATATTTGTAGGCTACTCTGTAAAGCAAAATCTTTGGCCTGGACCTTATTTCTGTTTAGAATTGACGGGATCCACTAATAACTCTTCTCTATAGACACAAGTATTTTGAAGGTATTTTTCTAACAAATTCTCTGATGTAAAAATGAGTAAAGTTGGGGCTGAAGCAATAGCACAATGGGTAGGTCGTTTGCCTTGCACGTGGCTGACTCCGATTCGATTCCCAGCATCCCATATGGCCCCCAAGCATCTCCAGGTGTAATTCCTGAGTGCATGAGCCAGGAGTAACCCCTGTGCAACTCTGGGTATGACCTAAAAGAAAAAAAAAAAGAGTAAAGTAGAGTAAAGTTACTTTATGTCAAAAGTCATATGAAAGAGTAATACAAAAGTGTACAAATATGTTTTAAAAAATAGCAGGGTGGGTAATAATAAAACATGTGGGCACATATATGTCAGACATGAATAAGCACATGTCAAGTAGTTTCACAAAACCTCTGATATAGAATCTATTATTCCCAAGTTCGGTAAAGAAAAAGCCTCATGAAGAAGAAGTTTCTTTCCCCAGAATCCCCAAAACTCCTAACTCAAACCCAAGTCCATATTGTTCCAAAACTTATGATTCTTTCCCTTATGCTGCTATACTGTACTTGAGATTATTTAAAGGTTTTTATTTCAAAGTAGTTAATTTTAAATAAGTACCACTTGATATTTATTTGCTACCAAGAGTATCCCGCCTGCATGGCAGAGCCTGGCAAGCTACCTGTGGCGTATTTGATATGCCAAAAACAGTAGCAAGTCTCACAATGGAGACGTTACTGGTGCCCACTCGAGCAAATTGATGAACAATGGGACTACAGTGCTCCTGTGCTACCATAGGTCTGTTATTAATGGTTTTTAAACAATGGTAACCGCAACCCCAGAATAAGCAGAACAGTAACTACCTTCTTCCCCTGGTCTTGGTCTTCTAGGTTTTCACCTAGAACAGCACTTGAGTGAAGTTGCATTACAGACAGCCCTTGCAAGCTCTTCAAGACATTATGCAGGCCGATCCTTCCAGATATTCCGGGCACTCAAGCAACCCTTGTCAGCACATGCATTGTCTGACCTTCTCTCAAGACTGGTCGAGGTGATTGGAGAGCATGGAGATGAGATTCAGGTACAGACGGAAAGACCATTGAACTATCCTTCTCTGTTTCACTCATGAGGAGTTCATTGATTTCTTTGAACTCTCTTTTTCTAAGTGATCCAGCCATTTTTGACATGTGTAATTTATTTAAATGTCCAGTATTTATGGAGGTTGACTTTTGGTGAAGGATGGTCACCTCCCAAGTGGTGCTGAAGGACCCTGGATGCCACTTCTAATGATTCTTAACCAATCAGGTGCATCCAGTGAATGCTAGGGCTGGAAGATGCTGTGCCAGGTACTGCCAAGGATTCCTCAATGGTACTCAGGTGACCTCTGGAACTACTCCAAGTGATGTTCCTGGGGATATGTGGTGCCAAGTATTGAATGGAGGTTGGACACAAGCTAAACATGAGGCCTAACCTCTTTACTTATCTCACCAGCCCCAGAAGTATTTGTTTTACAAAAATTGCTCTAAGGAACGTGGTTCTAGAACTTCAATGGATAGTGTTTTATAGTCCAGCAACTATATGCCTGTGGGGACTCCTTTTCTGTTTTTGTAGTTGTCTTTAGTTGACAGAAGTGGGAGAATTATTTTGTATTTATTTGTCTTTTTGCAAACATTTCCAGAATGCTATTTGTAATGTTCCTATCCAAAGAAGAATTCCCTTTGTAACTATGCAAGGCACAGTAGACTGAGAAGGGCTCAGAAGTAAGTATTAGAGAGATAAATGCCACAGGAAAACACTATAGACTGGGCACACCAAAGTCCAGAGGTTTGGACAGGATGAAATCCAAGGGCATCATAGCTATGTAGTGTGGATAAGTCCCTGATTTTGAATCAGAAATGTTTGTGTATTCAAGGACAGTTGCAATCCTATGGGCTCTAGCTTCATTTCCTCCTCCTGGCTATTTAAAGTGCTGATTTGAGGGCTTGGAGGTTTTGTTTTTGATTGGTTTTTTTCTAATTTATTCAGTTTATTGGGGCCACCTACCTGTACTCAAAGTTCTTTCCAGGCTGTGTTCAAGGGACCATATGTAGTGCTGGGGATTGAAGAGAGGTTGGTTATATATAAGACAAATGCCTTAAACCCTGTGCTGTCTCTCCAGTCCTGAAAGTGCTGCTTTAAATGCCAGACCTTCTCATATCTCATATTTTAATCTGCAAATTTTAAACATCATTACTCTGTATTTCAAATGTCCACCATACCCCTCAGTAAGAAGACTCGCTTGCTATTTTAAGCCTTGTCCCTTCCCCAGTGGACTTCAAGATTTACCTGTTGAGGACTTCAAATATGGCGGGCGGGGCAGGGGGGGACGTCAGGAATGATTTATTTGACAGCTCCTGAATCATCTGAATTCCCATATCACCCTTAAAATTTGTTTCTGAACCTTGTAAATTAAACTAGAAATGACTGCTCAGTATTCAGTGATATTAACATTACACAAATAAACTTTGCATTAATAGAATGTATCTTGCAGGGATAATTCAAGGGGCTCAAGCATATGACTGGTAAAAAGAAGCTCCCAGTCAGATCCTTGATCCCACCTAGTCCCCTGAGCACTAGTAGGTGTAATCCTGGTGCCCCTAAGCACCACTGGGTAGCTTTGGTTCCCCAGAAACCCTGATCCCCTGCAGTACTGAATCAGTGGATGAAGCTGCACAGTCCAGCTCAATGTCACCGGGAGCAGCCCTGAGCCCACTGAGTGTTGCTTGGGTCATCAAAAATGATTATAAATATAATAAAATAAAATGTCTCTGGGAAGATAACAGTAGTTGTAAATAGTTCACAGTGTGGCTTTGCATGTTAACAGGGGTATGTCATGGAAGCACTCCTCACATTGGAAGCTGCCGTGGACAACTTGTCTGATTGTTTGAAGAACTGTGATCTCTTAACTGTGTTGTCACGGTAAGAACCAGCTTCATGCCTTTTGAAACTGAGTATGTTGTACTGAATATTGGGGAAATATCTGGACACTGGCAAAGTTGAGTGAGTAAATCTAGCTTTTATAATCTGTTTATGAGGATGATTTAACAGATTTCTAAAATTTTTAAAGGATATCATGCCATTTTTTAATATATAAAAAGCATGTTTTAATATATTTTATTTATATATTTTAATATCAGGAAAATATACCAGTCATGATCACTGTATCACTGTATCGCTGTCATCCTGTTGCTCATTGATTTGCTCAAGCAGGCACCAGTAATGTCTCCATTGTGAGACTTGTTTTTACTGTTTTTGGCATATCAGATATGCCACAGGTAGCTTGCCAGGCTTTGCTGTGCTGGCAGGACATTCTTGGTAGCTTGCCAGGACCAGTGATGATATGTAAGATAAATATTAGTGACTTAACCAGGAGGTTGACTCCATGGCTTCGAGGCTGGCCTCACGTTCCGGGGAAAGGTCAACTCAGAGAAGCGATCACCAACTACATTGTAGTCGAAGGCCATGTGGGGGAAGGGAGTTGCGGGCTGAATGAGGGCTAGAGACTGAGCACAGCGGCCACTGAACACCTTTATTGCCAACCACAACAGCTAATTAGAGAGAGAGAACAGAAGGGAATGCCTTGCCACAGTGGCAGGGTGGGGTGGGGGGGAGATGGGATCGGGGAGGGTGGGAGGGACGCTGGGTTTACGGGTGGTGGAGAATGGGCACTGGTGAAGGGATGGGTTCCCGAACTTTGTATGAGGGAAGTATAAGCACAAAAGTGTATAAATCTGTAACTGTACCCTCACGGTGATTCTCTAATTAAAAATAAATAAAATTTAAAAAAAAAAGGTAGAAAATAAAAAAAAATATATTAGTGACTTATTTTCTCTTGCATTTCTATTTAATGTAATTTTATGTAGTTATTTATTACATTGTGAACAAAAACTATTATTTTTAAATAAACAGACAAAACTCATCTAGATTATCATAATAAAGACAGTTGGAATAAAGAATTATTCAACCCAAAAAAACTCTACTTTAGATCATTACTTTTAATTCATTTTGTTGCTACCAGCATTTAATAACCCATTTGAAATAATTCTCTATTCCATATTTCTATTTGGGTAATTGAACACATCTTTGCTTAAAATTGAATCAGTAGAGTTATCTCTTTTACATTGGGTCTTATTAAATTTGTAAGTTGAACACTTTTTTATGAAAAGGTAGTTTTAGGGGCTGGAATGGTAGTATGGGGTAGGGAGTTTGCCTTGCATGCGGCCGACCTGGGTTCAATTCCCAGCATCCTATATGGTCTCCGGAGCACCACCAGGAGTAACCTCTGTGCATTGATGGGTGTAACCCAAAAAGAAATAAAAGGTAGTGTTAGTGTAAATTGCAGTATCATATATTAATTTATAGAAACCTACAGATATATCTAATCAATAGAAAGCTTGCAAGAATGTTGATGGTGTTATCTTTCTTGGCCTTAACGAGGCTTGGAAATCATTTTTCATAGCATTTTATGTGTATGCAATTTCCTTTGACATAAACATTTACTAATTTTTTTAGATATCATTTCCATATATCCTATGGAAATGAGTAAAACATTTATAACTAGCCTCTACATTTTATTTCATAAATATTCCTATCAATTCCAACCCTCCCCCCAAAAAATGATATGTATCTGTACATCAACCAACCACTTATTTCTCTAACCTGTCAGTAAAGTACAAGTCAGGGTGAGGTGTTGTTGTTGTTTAGTTGGTGAAGATTATTCTAGTTGAGTGTTGTTTTTCATAGCTTTGAATTTAAAACTAAGAAAACTTATTCTCTTGACTTTAAGAGTATAGAAAAATAAGAAGAAGTATTTTCAAAGAATGATTTGCTCCCTTGTTCATCAATAGATTGTAGGATTTGATTCTCATTGGAGCATGTTGGCTTTATCTTGACCATCTTCATTTTTACATCCAGCTCTTCATCACCAGATTTGAGTTCTAGCACTAAACTGACAGCAAGCAGGAAGAGCACAGGACAGCTGAATGTGAACCCGGGAACAGCCAGTGGCAACACAACAACTGCAGAACGGAGCCGGCATCAGAGAAGCTTCTCTGTACCCAAGAAGTTTGGCGTCATTGACCGGTCCTCAGACCCACCTCGAAGTGCCACACTGGACAGAATTCAGGCTTGTACCCAACAAGGCCTCTCCTCAAAAACCCGAAGCTCATCCTCCTTGAAGGACAGTCTCACAGACCCATCACACATAAACCATCCAACCAACCTGCTGGCCACCATTTTTTGGGTCACGGTGGCCTTGATGGAATCTGATTTTGAGTTTGAATACCTCATGGCCTTAAGGCTGTTGAATAGACTGCTGGCTCACATGCCGCTTGACAAAGCTGAGAACCGAGAGAAACTGGAGAAACTTCAGGCACAGCTCAAGTGGGCAGACTTCTCAGGGTTGCAGCAGCTGCTGCTGAAAGGATTCACTTCTCTCACCACCACAGACCTTACTCTGCAACTTTTCAGTTTACTGACACCAGTGTCCAAAGTCTCCATGGTGGATTCATCCCAAGCCATTGGTAAAGTCAACATTGCTCTTTCTCACAGTTCTGGTGGTAGCTATATACATCTCTAGTGCAACAAAATAATGTTGCTGACTGCTTTAAAAATTCTTCTTAGGGCACCAGAGCAATAGTACAGCAGGTGGGGTACTTGCCTTGTATGCAGCCAACTCGGGTTCGATCTATCCCCAGCACCACATATGGTCCCTAAACACCACCTTGAGTGATTCCTGTGCACAGAAGCAGGAGTAAGTCCTGGCCCCAAGCAAACAAATGAAAATTCTTCTTAGGACTGACTCGTGTCCAGAAGAATTAGTTCCTATCCCCTGTGTCAGCCAGTGGTGATTTCTGACAATGTTGGTTTCTCAGCTTGGCAGATAATAACCATCATTCCAAGAATTCTTATTAAATTTTTACTATGCAAGAAAATAAAAATTCTCCTTAGAAATAATTCCTTAAAAATAATTTGGTTTATTTTTTAAATTCCTTAATCCAAAAGATTTACTTATATCATAGAAGATATTTGAAGTCAGCAGCATAAAAAAAATAAAAAGTGCATTATTCACATTTTTGTGCTTTTTGGGATAAAATTATTGGTTCATTCCATTGCCCCTATATAATTCCCCATTTTATGCCAACTCATAAATCTCTTTTTCCCTTTAAAAATTCTTTATTGTTTTGAATTAAGCCAAATCAAATTATAGTTTTGGTACCACCGCATATAGCCCCAAATTTTTTTCAGCTTATTCTATAAAGTTGTTAACAATAATTTGTTAGCACAGCAGATAGGGCATTTGCCTTGCATGCGGCCCACCCAGGTTCGATTCTTCCGCCCTTCTTGGAGAGCCCGAGAAGCTACTGAGAGTTTTCGCCGGCACGGCAGAGCCTGGCAAATTACCTATGGCATATTTGATATGCCAAAAACAGTAGAAGTTACTGGTACCCACTCAAGCAAATTGATGAGCAACGGGATGACAGTGACAGTGATACAGTGATTTACTGTTTCAACACCTAGCCACCACCATATTTCAAATGTTTCCACCCCGACCTCCAAACCCTTCCCCAAAGCAGGACCTAAGTAATTTATTTTGTATTGTTTGCTAAGAATAATCCACTGGAGCCGGAGTGATAGCACAGCGGGTAGGGCGTTTGCCTTGCACGTGGCCGACCCGGGTTCGATCCCTGGCATCCCATATGGTCCCCCAAGCACCGCCAGGAGTAATTCCTGAGTGCAGAGCCAGGAGTAACCCCTGAGCATCGCTGGGTGTGACCCAAAAAGCAAAAAAAAAAAAAAAAAAAAGAATAATCCACTAAAAGTTATCCCAAAAAATTTCCTTAAAGGAAAGTGTATGGGGGCTGGGTAGGGCATTTGCCTTGCACACAGCCGACCTGGGTTCGATTCCCAGCCATCCCATATGGTCCCCCGAGCACCGCCAGGAGTGATTCCTGAGTGCAGAGCCAGGAGTCAGCCCTGAGCATCACCGGATGTGATCCAAAAAAAGCAAAAAAAAAAGGAAAGTGTATGAAGATTGTTGTATTTCACCCTGGAGTCCTTAAGCCCTTGTTTAAGAGATTACTAATATGTTGTTAAAGGTTGAGACCTATGTGCTTTTATATATATATATATATATATATACACATATCCATATATATGTTTATATATTTCCTCCCTGAGATGGGTTGCCTTGTACTTTACAACCCATCAAATGTCATGTGCTACTCTTGGTACATCAGTGGTATAGACTATGAGATGTCACTCCAGGGATTTTAAATTTTAAGTACTGTTAAACAGCTGAGGTTAAGTGGATGGTGACTTTGGGGTCCAGAAGTATTTCTGTGGTGTATTGTTCTGTGTTGCTCTCTTCCAACAGGTTTATTTGTAAGTCTTTGGATCATGACCGTTAATGATCTTATATGATGCAAGAGGCAGTTCCTGGGCATGACTGCCAGGCTACTGGAAACACAGGGAGATGAGGGGAGGTTGCCCATTCCAACTCTATGTGAGCCTGGAGATTTTAGTCACAAGTCCCCATACCTGGGTTTTTTTAGCAGTTTCACTCATGAATGAGGCTCATCCAAGCCTGTGGGGATCACCCAGAAGCATGGCAGCTATTGAACTCCAGAGATTTGGCTGCCAGGGCTCTATTGGGGTGGGGAGAGTAGCTCCAAATTCTTTTCATGAAGCTGGAGCTTAACAGAGTGGCACTATGCATTCCTCATTGTTTTTAAGTCTTTTTTATTTATATGTATAAGATTTGAGTGGACTGACCCATATCCTCTCATCAAAACTTTTCTTAAATCATACTCTTTGATAAAATTTGAAGCTAGTATTTCAATTCATTTTAACCTACTTTTATAAAACTGCAAATCCTTCTTTTATATAGACAGTTTAGGTAAGGCAAACACTGTGTCTGAAATTTTCAAATCAACTTTAGTTCCTTGTTTGCAACTATTATCATTGTGGTTATTCATTTTTCCTGTATTCTCTATTAGAATTTTTTGGGGGGGTGTGGGGAATGAGGGGCAGAGGTGCTGTTTGGCCATAACCAGTTACTAAGGGCCTTTCCTGGCTTTGTGCTCAAGAGTAAGTACTGGTCGTGCGCGCTCAGAGAATCATATGAGGTTCTGTGGATTTGAACCGGGGTTGTGACCTTATGGACACTCCTGTTATCTCTCTGACCCTGAGTTAGACTGCTTAAGCTGCTTCAAAAGACCACTCCCATGTATCCTGAAAATAAAATCTCAGTATGCCTTCCTATTGTTAACAGCTAAAATATTCAATGATTTCATTGTTGCTTCTCTTATCCAGGTTTTCCACTGAATGTCTTGTGTCTCCTGCCCCAGCTAATTCAACATTTTGAAAACCCCAATCAGTTCTGTAAGGATATAGCTGAGAGGATTGCTCAGGTATGACCTTTTATCCTTTGCCTGTGAATAAGCCAGATCCATGTAGGTCTTCAGCAAGACCCCAAGATAAAAATTCCCAAGATAAAAAAGACTCAGGAAGAATGGTGAGTTTGTAAAACCTGGAAATAGGGGCTGGAGCAATAGTATATTGGGTAGGGTGTTTGCCTTGTACAGGTTTAATCCCTCATATGATTCCCTCATATGATCACTGCCAGGTGTGATCCCTGAGTGCAGAGCTAGGAGTAACCCCTGAGCATCACTGGGTGTGGCCCAAAAACAAACAAAAAACCTGGAAATAATCTCTGAATGGTTGATGCACATTGTGTTTTTCAAATTTCATTATTGATAAAACAGGTAGGAAGAACTTGAAAGCATTATATTACCTGATTACTGATATGTATTTCTACAACCTACTACCCTCCTCACCCAAAAAAAAAGTTGACACTAATCTATTCCACATACTGCCAGTACTTAGAAACAAAATTGCATGTGTTTTGCAAAGTCTTGTGCTTCCTTGGTATATATTTTTAAAAATCTGGAAGCAGGGCCAAAGTGATAGTACAGTAGGTAGGATGCTTGCCTGGCACACGATTAACCTGGATTCAATCTCTGGCACCCTGTATGGTCCCCCAAGCCCACCTGGAGTAATTAATACCTAAGTGCAAAACCAGGAGTAAGCTGTGAGCACAGCTGGGGTATGGTCCCCGCCCCACCCAAAAAAAAAAAATGTCTGGAAACAGCCAGTGCTGGCAGGGTTATGGTGAGAGAAAGGAATTCCATTCATTGTTCGTGGAATGTCATCTGGTTCAACCTCTGTGGAAACCAATGGGAAGATTTATAAAAAGAGTAGGAATAGAATTCCCAAATGACCCAGCAGTACCGCTTCTTGACATCTACCACCAAAGCATACAAATTTGAAAGAACACATGTACACCTATGTTTATTGCAGCACTTAGTACTATGGGCAAGATATGAAGACATCCCAAACTGCCAACCGCACATGAGTGGATCAAGTTGTGGTATATACATGGTGGAACACTATACATCTGTAAGATGAGACAAAGTCACACAATTTGCTGCAACATGGGTGGAACCAGAGAATATCACGCTGAGTAAAGTCAGAAGGACAGTGGTATCCCTCAGTGGTCTCTCTCAGTTGTCTCAGACACAGTGATCTCTCTCATATGTGAGATTTAAAGATACACAGTAAGGGAGCAACAGCTGACCGAAGGCAACAAAAGTAGAGAGTTCATCCACAGAGATAAGTTTGCAGGAGGTGAAAAGGGGTAGAATGGTAGCAGCCTTTGGGTTGTAGGAGGAGGGGACATCCTGGTGGTAGTGTGATGTTGAAATTATACATATGCATGAGATACTACAAGTTATAACATCTCAATAAAAATCTTTTTTTTTTTTTAGTTACTTCTTATCCATCAGGCTATTTTATCCCTAATTAATTTTCTTTTCTTGGAAAGGTCTGTTTGGAAGAGAAGAATCCTAAACTTTCCAATCTTGCACATGTCATGACTCTTTACAAAACACGTAGCTACACAAGGGATTGTGCCACCTGGGTGAATGTGGTCTGCAGATACCTTCACGAAGCCTATGCTGACATTACCTTGAATATGGTTACCTACCTGGCTGAGGTAAGCTCTCAAAGTAAGGAGGAAACCTATTCAAATGCCCAGGGGTAAAATATTCATGTATAACTAACAATATTCTTAGCTTCATTTTTTCTGTGCCATTTGGGACCATTTTAAATCTTCATAAGAACCCAATGATACATTATTGGTAATGTTATTATTATTAAATAATATTTTTTCATTATTGTTATGATAACAGCATTATAATAATAATTGATTGTTGATAATAATGGTTGGAGGGTGTAGTACAGAAGTAGTTCATATATGGAATCCTACTAGTAAATCACAATGCCCAGAAGAAATTTTAATAAAAATTAAAAAGAAAAGTTGAAAAATATAGAAAAGTATTTTTAAAAGAAAAATTAAAACTCATCCAAACATGTTACATTGTGTGAAGATAAAAACATTAACACTGTGTTAGATTTTGTCTCCATGTTATTTCATTGATATATAACCTCTCACATAAATATGGGCATCACATGTACAGAAATTGTATATCCTTCCCCTCACTTCACACTGCCTACTACCCTGTACTATTTCTAAAACTGATTATATTGACTATATGATATTCCATCACACAATATATATAATTACTGTACATGCTTTCCTAGTGCTTACATTCAAATTGATTATAGAATGTTTCTGGTTTGAGTGAGTATGCATGTTCTTATAAATATCATCTTTATAAATACCTTAGTAAAATCTTATTCATTAATTTTAGTGTTTATTACAAAGCTTAGGGAAATTTTGAAAGTTACTAAAAGTATAACCACCATTTAAAAAAATATTTACCATTTTATTATTCTCAATCTGAGATGCCAAGTTATCCAACTTGCAGTCCCACCATTAATATAAGAATATCTATCTTATATCTTCACCAATACTGTTACTCATTTGTACTATTTACCAATTTAATGAATATATCCTTTGGCTTAATTTGTAATTTGTGATTAGTGCTGTCTGATGTATTTCTTTGTTGTATAACATTATGTGAATGTTATATTTGTATATTCAAACCTACTACTTTGCCTTCAAAGATACTTTTGTTTTTTCAGTAGTTCACATTTTCTTTCTCCCTCCTAAAGCAACATGCAATCATAAAGGGTTAGGGAAACACGGGTGCTTCTCGATGCTTCTCTGTAAACTCTGGGGTCCTTCTGACTCTTGCCTTGCCCTCCACAGTTGCTGGAGAAGGGGCTCCCCAGCATGCAGCAGCCCCTCCTTCAGGTCATCTACAGTCTGCTCAGCTACATGGACCTTTCAGTAGTTCCCGTAAAGCAGTTTAATGTGGAAGTTCTCAAGACTATTGAAAAATATGTGCAAGTGAGTATTTAGATAATGTTCTTTATGAAGTAGATTGTTTTCAGAGTCATTCCAAAAAGACTGGGGCTTTGTAGCATATGTTTGCCTACAAATCTATATAAGTGCCAGGTTATGCATTCTTTTGTTTGTTATCCACATATTTTCTTACCAGCACTCAAGAACATGTAAAAGCAGGAGTACAGTATCGGTCATTTCTGTGCTGTCAGTGACCGGAAGATCCCAAATAGGTCCTATTTGTAGTATTCTCCTTCAAAGAAGAAAGGAGAAAACTCTTACAATGCCTCATTCTGGACCAGGTGTTTCAGCATGTGTAGCATTAACTCGGAGATCAAAGTTGAGGGAACTTTGATAAGAGACTCGCATAAATATACTTTGAAAAGCCTCCAACAGACAAACATAGGAGTGCACATGGCACACTAAAAACCCAAGGACAAATGCTGGGTTTTCCCTGCGTGCACTGACAAAGCATAGCATGTGAACTTTAGACATTTCTTTTTTTTTTAATTGCATCACTGTGAGACATACAGTTACAAAGCTTTCATGATCAAAGCTTTTGCCCCTTTTCACCTCCTGTAAACTTAGCTCTGTGGCATTTCCCAATAAAGTGTGCCGCCTATATGGCATTCAAAAATTCTTTCTCACTTTAAAATATTCCAAAAAAACAGTTAGATCACATTTTCTCAATAGTGTGCCCCACCCCATTATTTTATTAGGCTGCCTGTTCACTCTCAGGTGTGTGTACTTTCCTGGTATTTGATAGCTTATCACATTCAGAAAAGGACTTCTTTTATGCAGAATTTAGCAGCAAAACATATATGTTTGCTCTCTTATGATAAGCCTAGGAAAAGAGTGATCATTTTAATCAAATTAGTGTGTTGATGTTCAGTATTTTTTAAGAGATGCCCCTCAAAATTCCTGGATGTCTTCAGGAAGGTAAAGGTGGTTAAACAAAGTGAGTCTAGAGAAGAGCAGGCATTTGATACACCAAGAAGGAGAGGTGAGGCACTCCAAGAGGAAATAGCATCAGTACAGACACAAAAGCTAAAAGACACTAGTCTGGGGAACTTTAGGCTAGCCTAGGCGCCCTGTGCAGAGCATGGACTTGGTCTTGGGTACCAGAGGACACTCTTAAAGGTATTTAAGCACAGAAGTGATATGGTCTGACGAATTCTAAAAATATTACCATAGCTGGAGTCGTTGTGATGGTCTTTAATAGGAGGCTACAAGCAGAGAAACAAATTAAGAAGGCATTGGAATGGCCTGGGAAGAGGTCAGAAAGGATTCAACTGAGCTTGTTCCAGCAAGAAATGAAGTTATGGGGGCTGGAGCTATAGTAAAGTAGGTAGGGCATTTGCCTTGCTTGTGGCCAACCTGGGTTCAATCCCTGGCATTCCATACAGGCCTGTGGACACAACCAGGAGTAATTCCTGAGTACAAAGCCAGGAATAAACTCCTGAGCATCACCAGGTGTGGTCCCAAAAGAAAAATTTAAAAAGAATGAAAAGAAACAAAATTATAAATTATCGAGAGAGAGGAATTCCTGATTCCTGGGCTAAGTCATGAGGAAGATACAGAGGGAGGAAGAAGAGGTCTGAGGGTAGAAGTTAGGCATCCAGATAGAAATGGGGGTCCCCAAAAAAACATAATAAGTAGAAAGAGGGAGGAGGGTTGGAAACAGGAGGTGAGCAGAATCTGGGATAGAATGAAATAACATCAGAAATTTTTAGCTTAGATGGTTTCAAACAGAGGAGGGTACCTTGTTACTCAAAAAGTCTTCTTGTTAACCTCAACTTTGATATATTTAAATATGAACAGAATTGGTCCTCAGAAAGGTAGGGTTGAGGGGTAGGGGTCTTAGGAACCAAACTCAGAGTCTCACACATGTGGTGCACAGAGCTATACCCCTAGTCTCCTGGGTCATTTAAAAAAAATATTTTCTAATTTCCTAAACATAACTCAGGGATACAGTTAAATTGCCTTTTTGTTTAGTTTGCCTTTTACCTGTCATGTAATTTCATAGTTTTAATTCAGTAAATTCTGAGGGGTTCTAAAATATTTGTAGCTTATATTATTTTTTGTTCATCTATAGTTTAAATTACTGTTATATTCAATTCTATCACATAAAAATCTGTTCACTTCCAAATTCCACAAAATGTAAAGTTAAACTGTGTGACTAACACAGTCACACAGTCACACAGTAAAGTTATATAGTGACTAATATATATTTGTAAATTTGCGGAATAAGAAGTGAGATCTTGTTAATATGAATTGTTCTTTTTTTTTTTCCCAGAGTGTCCATTGGCGAGAAGCTTTGAATATCCTGAAGCTGGTCGTTTCCCGATCTGCCAGCCTGGTTTTGCCTTCCTATCCACAGAGTGATCTCTCAAAGATAGAAATACATCGGGTGTGGACTAGCGCTTCTAAGGAACTGCCTGGGAAAACCCTAGACTTTCACTTTGATATTTCAGAGGTATGTTAACTGTTTCTGTGAACTATATAGCAGCAGCAAATGTTCAAAGTGTTTGCCTGGAGAAATGGCAACTTATTCTACGGTGATTTCAAATGAAGGCAGCTAAGGCCTAAATTAGGTCCCGTCTTTGAGAACATTTCGTCAGTTTCACTGGAACCCGCCATTGGCAGCTTTTAAAAATAGAAACTAGCCTTCGTTATATAAAAATGACTTCTGGGGAAAAAAAGGTGACTTTAAAGTGGAATGATCTTAAACAGCTTAAGCCATGACCTTCGCTCGCTAACGAGCTGACCGTTGCCCAGCCCTGTCTTTATATCTGCGTCCCTTCTCCCAGGATGGCAGCCAGTGCCGCCGAGAACTGAGGTTTACAGGAATAAAGCCTCAACGGTGAGGGAGATGGGGCGGGGGGAAGGGCTTGGGGTAGGATGGGGTGGGGGGATTACCAGTGAGCCAGGATAAGGAGTTTGGAAGAAAGGAGGACAGAATTATCTGCTGACTCATGTATAAACATTTGAGAAGTATGCATTTAACTCTTTTAGTTCAAGATGTAAAAATACTTCGCTTTCCTGTCTCTCTTCCTCTCCGACCTATAATTTCTCTCAAAGCAGAAACTCTCGGCTCTATCTGTTTTGTTACTTCAGTCTACTACAGTGTCTGATGCTTAATAGCTACCTAATTGTTATTCGATACTGCTGAATTAATGATTCTTTAACGGAATAAATCACACCTGCTTACATGAAACATGCTTGTATTAAGTAGTTTATATCCAGCTTTGACTTTTTTTCAAACAGTGGTCTCAACCTTATTTTTATTTCAGCATTCAGAATGAGTTATTTTTCTTGGATTGTGTTATCTACGATTATATTTGATTTATCTATGATATTAAGGTACCAAATCAATACTTTTATATTTGAATGTTTTTTTACATTGTGGGGTTTGAGGGGTCATTCTTTGACTCCCGTTGGTTCTGTTCCAAAGAGTGAAAGAAACATCATTCCAGAGAATGATGGACTTTGAGAAGCAATACAGAGCAACTAGTGCCGTTTTTGTACTCTCAGTCACAGACCCAGGAGCTGGGGCTAAAGTTTAGATGTTGCTGCTCCACCACAATTGATGGGTGTAAGAGAGAAAATGGGTGTAATCTTGAAAAAGAAAATATATATATATAAACATATATATATATATACACATGTATATATAAGCACACAAGACTCAAACTCTAATACCATGTTAATGATCTCTAATTCAGGGGCTTAATGGCTCCAAGGTGAATGCAACAATTTTCACACACTTTTCTCTAAGGAAACCTTTTTGGATCATTTTTAGTCAGTTATTCATAACAAGCAATACAAAATAAATTAGTTAGCATCTGCCTTTGGGGCAGGCTTTGGTGGTGGCAGGAAAACTCAAAATAAAGGTAGTGGGAAGGTGTAATGGTGGTGGGACTGATGTTGAAATATTGAGTGTAATCAGTTACCGTGAACAGATCCTTGAAAATAAAATTTAAAAAATAATAATAATAAAGAAGCTGCTGCTCTATGCAGGGACCCTACTCTAGGTCTCGGAAGTAAAATGTCTAAAAGTGTTGGCCATTTGAATAATTTAAAAGATACCATTTAAATGCAATTTTAAATAATTGAGTGCATTTAAAGCTTGGTGATTTAAAGGTGGGGATGAATTTGGGTCTCTTATTATAAGAAATTCACACTTACATAGCTTAAAATGGACTATTGGTTTTCCTGAATGCTTTGGTTTCCCTTCTCCTGTG
Source organism: Sorex araneus (assembly GCF_027595985.1). Taxonomy (NCBI): domain Eukaryota; kingdom Metazoa; phylum Chordata; class Mammalia; order Eulipotyphla; family Soricidae; genus Sorex; species Sorex araneus. The sequence goes on along the minus strand of NC_073302.1, from coordinate 236,933,463 downwards.
GTTTCTAGATCATGTTTAAGGGACCCGAGAGAGTACAGTGGGTAGGGCTCTTGCTTGCACATGTCCAACCTGAGCCCCAGCAGGAGTGATCCCTGAGCTCAGAACCAAGAGTAAGCCCCAAACAGAATGGCGCGTCCCAGAAAGCAAAATAATGCTTAGGAACAAGGTGTTGGATTTGTTCACCAATTCTAAAGATGGTGGAGAAATGGTGAAGATGCAAAGTAATTCATACTGTTTATTTCAGGGAAGAGCCTACCTGTAGCACTGAGCTTCTTTAAGTCAAAGTAGCAATTGCTGTTTACTGCTGGGCAGAATGATCCCATTTGCACTATGGAACCACCAATAATCTAATGTGTGCCTTTCCCTTCTTTTTTCTGAAGACTCCAATCATCGGGAGGAGATATGATGAGCTGCAGAATGCTGCAGGGCGGGATGGGAAGCCCCGGGTGATGGCCGTGACCAGGAGCACATCCTCCACCTCATCAGGCTCCAACTCTAATGTCCTTGTTCCTGTGAGCTGGAAAAGACCCCAGTATTCTCAGGTACAGAATCCTAGACCCTCCTGGAAGTGAACCCAGGTGTGCAGGGTCCCTCCATCCCAACTTCACCAGCAGCTCTGCCATCTGGCCATCAACACTTGTGCTCCAGGGAAAATGGTTTTGTCTTTGAACAGCTCATTACATTGAGTTGAAACAAGGACACCTTGTTTCTTCAAACTGCTACTTCTGCTTCTCTTAGGAAAGGGAATCTGATCTCCTATGGATGCAAGGGTTCTTTAAGCACTTACAGAAATTCCTACCTCTTCTGCCACTCATCCTTATTGTGCTCAAGGAATTCTCTGCGATGGTTTCATTCACATCACAGTTTCTAAGCATAGTCTTAGCTACAAAAAGGAGAGTGGAATGGACGGTTTTCTTTGGGGAGGGGGAGGTTGGAGGCCACACCTGGCAGTGCTCAGGGGTTACTCCTGGCTCTACACTCGGAATTGCTCCTGGCAGTATTCAGGTGACCATTTGGGATGGTGGGAATCGAACCCAGGTTGGCTGTGTGAAAGGCAGGTGCCCTACCTGCTATACTGTCTCTCCAGCCCCTCTGTATTTTGTTTTGGGAGATCACAATATTGATGCCTTTGGACTGCCAAGGAAAATCCTGCATTATTCAGAGCTCTCTAGGTGACATGTGACAGTAGCCCAGTCAGTAGTGACCTTAAGTGGAAACAGAATTTATTCTCACATATATTGACTTTGAATACACACAAAGTGGGGAACTGGATTCTTAAATGAACTCTCTCCTCACTGGGCCCAGCTTTCTTTCCTGAAATCTTAATCCTGCTTTTTTCGCTGGTGAGTTCATTCCCAGGGAAACTCTTCCCCTCCAGAGTTACCTAATACTTAGCTCTAATGAGTTAATCAGTACAGAGACCTTCCCTCCCTGAGATCCATTGAAATTCTAGTAAAGGTGCTCCTGCAAGGTGTATGAGGAAAGTAAAGCCTCACTTAATGGAAGAGAAACTATTTCCAAGATAAAATAATAATAATAATATAAAAAACTATGATGCAGTTGACTCTGACTGCATCATGATATACTAGTAGTAGTAGTAGTAGTAGTAGTAGTAGTAGTAGTAGTAGTAGTAGTAGTAATAGTAATAATAGAATACTATGATCAGTTGACTCTGGTTCAAATTCCTGGCACTACATATGACTCCCCCATCCCAAGTACCTACAGGAGTGATCCCTGAGCACAGAGCCAGGACTGCATCCTGAATACAGCAAGGTGTGGCCCAACACACCTCCCCACCACCCCAAAAGAAGGACTGTATTGCTAGAAGAAAGCAAAGTGGGTGCCGGGCAGGGAAAGTCAATATTTGCACGCCATGTGGGGACTCATTTTTCCTCTCTTGGGCCCAGGAAATGGAACATGGAGCACAGAGCCTGATGGAACACAAGTGGTTCTCAATGAATGTTCACTGACTTGCTGAATGAGGGAGCCGCTATATTTTCATGGGGGATTGAAAAAGAGAAGAAAAATATACAGCCCAACTACAAATCACTCCCTGTTGATTCCTTCCTAGAACTATAAAAATTCACTAAAACTTAGGAAATCACCGAGTGAACTTTTGCTGCCTTTCACATGATGATCATCCTATAGAAAGATGCCATATTAACTATCCCTTCTAAAAGTTAGAAATAAGGGGGAAAACAATTTTTAAGAGAAAAAAATATGTGAAAGATATTAACAAAGTTGCTTGAAGAGCAGTTCTAAAATGCAGAAACTATTTTCTGTGGTTTTGGGGGGTCCACACAGGGCTTACTCTTGACTTTGCACTCACAGATCACTCCTGGCAGGGTTCAAGAGACCAGATGAGTGCCAGGGTGTTGGGAATCAAACTAGAATCAGTCATGAGAAAAGCCAGTGCCCTACCTGCTGTATATCTCTCCAGCTCTCAAGAACATTTTTTAGGCACTGGTTATTCACTCATTTACAATTAATTTACCAGTCATTCTGAGACTTTGTATATCTGTATCATCAGAGAATGTGATGTTCTTTGAAGAATCATCAGACTTAAAAGTGCTGAAAAGTAAGGTCTATGAATAAAGGGAAAAGGTGTTAAATCTGTGTAGCTTTAGGAAGAATAATTGGGAGAGATGGAATGCCATTCAAATCATTGAATTTTTAATTCTATAGAAAGTAAAGTTATTCTTCCATTTGAGGAAAATAAATGTGCGCAATGATTATAATAGGCTTAATGGAGGTATCAAAAAAACTTTGCTAGTTCTAGTATATACAAAAGTATTAAAAGGGGGAGTAATGTATACTATCAAAACTAAGGACTAGTACCTCACCTTACCTTGGCTAAGCAAAGTCAGACTAACCAATAGAAAAATTATGAGATTTTTAATTTTTTAATTTTTTTATTGAATCACTGTGAGATAGACCCTTACAAAACTGCTCATGATTGGATTTCAGTCGTATTGTATTCCAACACCCATCCCTCCACCAGTGTATATTTCCCAGCACCAGTATCCAGTGTCCCCAGGTTCCCTCCCATCACCCCCCAACCCCACCCCCTGCCTACCTCTATGGTAGGCACTTCTCTCTCTCTCTCTCTCTCTCTCTCTCTCTCTCTCTCTCTCTCTCTCTCTCTCTCTCTCTCTCTCCCTCCCTCTCTCCCTCCCTCCCTCCCTCCCTCTTTCCCCCCCCTCCTTTGGGTCCTTGTAGTTTGCAATATTGCTACTGAAAGGTTATCAAGAATATCCATTTATAGCTATTATTGTCATACTGGTCTCTTCACTATCTTACCTACCCTCAGCCCAACACACATTTGTGGTTAGTTCCAACCATTGACCAATCCTCCCAACTCGTTTTCCCTGGCCATGGATATTAGTCTTCTACTATACATTTTTTTATATACCACAAATGAATGCAGTCCTTCTATAGCTGTCCCTCTCCTTCTGACTCAATTCACTCAGCATAATATTCTCCATGTCCATCCATTTATATGAGGAACCCAGTTTTAAGTTAAATAATAGTCCCCTTTTGAAAGAGTCAAAGGAGAGGCCAGAGCTATAGTACAGCAAGTAGAGCATGTGCCTTGCGCATGGCCAACTGCGTTCGATCCCTGGCATCCCCTGTGGTCCCCTGAGCACTGCCTGGAGAGATTCCTGAGCACAGAGCCAGGAGTAAGCCCTGAGTATTGCTGGGTGTTGCTAAAAAAAAATTTAAGAGTTAAAAAAAAATTGATGAAATTAATTTTTGTTACATTTTACATAACCACTCCAAATATGAGCTCAGCCTGCTATCAGTACTTCACAACTATAAATATATTTTACATCCTTAATTTATCCCAGATTTTTGTATATTTTACATCTTCAGTTCTCACTGGCCATGTTCCCAGCCTGAGAGCCCAGGGTGGTGAGCGGTGATATTATGAGAGTATATCGAGTCATAGAGTTGCCTGATTAAAATCTTCCTCTTTTGTTTTGTTTTGTTTTGTTTCAGAAAAGGACTAAAGAGAAGTTGGTGCACGTCCTCTCTCTATGTGGCCAAGAAGTAGGACTAAGCAAAAATCCATCAGTAAGTTCTACCATGTGTCCTGTTCATTGTGTTATTGTGTCATATTTTGCTTTGGGTCTTATAACACAAAGGACTAACGGATTCACAGGTATGATATCCAACATCTGGATCAAACCCCAGATTTGATCTAGATTAGATTTCTTTCTTCATAATTTTTAATTTACATACTCCAGAAAAAAATTATTGACTATTTGTTCATTGTGTCTATAAATATGCAATCCTATTTAAAAATTGTTTTGGGGGAGAGAGGCTGGAGTGATAGGACAGCAGGCAGAGTGCTTGCCTTATGCAGCCTACCCAAGTTCAATCCCTAGCAACCCTTATGGTTCGTCCCCTGAGCCTCGCCAGGAGTAATCCCTGAGCACAAAGTCAGGAGTAAGTCCTGAGCACTGCTGGGTGTAACCCCCCAGAAAAAAATTAAAAAATAAAAAGTCTGTCATTTTCTTTCTATATACCCTTACATGTGTGTCTCAGTTTGAGTGCAGGGGTCCAAAGTCATCGAGTATCGAACAGATACTTCTTCCTATTGGGTGTAATTGCACTCTTGGAACAGGTACCTCTTCATGTGATACCATTATTTCTCTCATGCACAATACACCTAATAATATAATATCATTTTTTCACATAAACTTTCACTGCTATGATTGTTAAAAAGGAAAAAATGTATTGGGCTTTGGAGCAAGTGAATACTTGGAAATATTGAAAGTTAGTTTTTTTGTATCTCAGCAAATTCAGATTGCTTCTGCATTAATATATTTTAGCAAAAGCAATTTTCTAAGATCTCAGGATCTGATTTCATGAATTAATCCTTATTTTATCTGCATTACCCCTCTCTATTATTAACTAAAAATAAAATAATAATTTCCAAAATAAAAATTTCAAGAACATTTCATTTTAAGAACATTTGTAAGTACATTTCATTGTAAGAACATTTCAGCAGTAAGAACAGTTCATTCAGACTTCCAGGATTTAATCTGTCTTTATAATAGATTCAAGGGGTCCAAATGGAAAATTAAAAAGCCCCTTTTCCGCCTATTGATGCTTGATTTTCCTCTTCAGTCTTGAGTAATGAGGCATGCTTGCTTCTCATATTGCAAAGATGATCCCAGGGCTTGTCAAAGGAACCTGACACCCAGGAGGTCCCTGTGGAAGTGAAACCGAATAAGACAATTTTAAAAAGTTAAGATAAGAAGGCTAGAGCTGAAAGAACAGCAGTCTTCCTGTGTGCTGTTTGTTTGGGAACTATACCCTGCAATGTTCAGGGCCTGCCCTCAGCTCAGTACGGAGAGGAGAGGGGGTGTCACTTCTGCTGGTGCTCAGGGGACCTTGCAGAGCTAGGGAACCAGCCTGGCCCTTCTCTATGCAAAGCATGCACTCTGACCATTCAGCTCTCTCTCTGGTCCCAACATAGACATTTTTTATTTTGTAATTCAAAAGATGGCAAGATCCATGGGAACAGAGGCAGAGTCTCTTGCCCTGCACCTGGCTGTCTTCATCAGAGGGGGGTGGGTTGAGTTTCCCTCCCAGCCCTGAGCAGAGTCCCGCAGCTGAAGACCTCTGGAACCCAGCCACAGCCATGCTCAAGGCCACTCTCCACACACTTGGATGAACCTCTCACATGAAGGAACCGGCAGAGGAAACCAGGTGTGCGGGACCCAGGGCTGAGATCTCCAAGCCTGCTCGGATGAGGACTGGGCCTCTTCCACCCATATCCCCCGTTTTCCAGTAGCTAGGCAGTCACACCCACAAACTGCCCCGGCTCCATGTAATCCCATCAACGACCAACATCCAGAGACCATAAAACTAAGCTCCCAGAAGCGCAAAGAGTTCTCCCTCTCAGAGAACCTGGCAAGCTACCGAGAGTTTCCTGCCCACACAGGAGAGTCTGGCAAGCTCCCCGTGGCGTATTCATATGCCAAAAGCAGTAATAATGATGGGTCTCACTCCCCTGACCCTGAAAGAGCCTCTAATGTGGCACCATTGGGAAGGACGAGTATACAGAGGCTGCTAAAATCTCAGGGATAGGACAAATGGAGACATTACTGGGCCTGCTTGAGCAAATCAATGAACAACTGGATGACAGTGATACAATGATATCCATGGAGCTCATCTTAAAATTCCAAAATGCATCTAGTCATGTCCTTTGTGAGTAAGTTAAGTATTAGCAGCTCTTAAGTACTTGCTCAAGTGCAAACTGATACTTCCTATCAGCTGGGAATGAGCCCAGCCAGCCATCCGCTAAATTCAGCCTTCTGGCCCTGGAGAGATGGTACAGTGGATTTGATACCAGCCCCCAAAATAGTCCTCCAAGCCAGGAGAGATCTCTGAATTAGCGCCAGAAGTAAGCCCTGAGCACTGCCAGGTGTGGCCCCAAAACAAAACAAAACACTTGGCATCCTGTGACCTCTCATTTGTGCTATTGATCAGTGGGTTTGTTGCTGCTGCTGTGATAATATTTGGAGCAGAAGGGACAAGGCAATCTTGAGTAATAGACACGGCCTCACAGCCCATGGATGAGGAGCACAGGAGCACTTTACCTCTGCAACGCAGCATGTTCATGAGAGCCATTTCTCTGCCTCTGGCACTCTCTCTTTCTAAAGTGCACAGTCTGCTTCTGTATTCAGGACATTGGAGCTAGAAATGCTGCCTGCAGTGTTTCAGAAACAGATGAAGGAAAGGGAGCATTTAGCTGCGGAAATCAGAACGCCGGACTCTCATCTCTCACTGCTCACTTGATTGGCTCTCAAAGATTTGTATTTCAGATGCTTTCTTGCAATCCCAATGCAAACTATGCCACGTTCCAGTTTATGGGTATAGAGAACAAATCATGTGACTACTCGTTAACACTAGAGAAAAAAATCCATTTACCCTTTTACTTTTGTGAAACAATGTAAAACTCTTATACATGATTTGCTGACTTTTCAAAGATATTTTGGATACTATGACAAAGCAACTAGGTTCATTTGAAGTTTATTATTCCTACAAGGCTCCATAAAAGTAGTCCAATGAGAAGCACTTATGCAGAAAAGCTCATTTGAAAATATTAACATGCTCAGGGGCGAGGAAGATGACTCCAAGAGCATGCTTTGCATGCCATCCCTAACTCAGCCACTGAGCCCTGCCAGGAGTGACCCCAAGCATGAAGCTTCAAGTAACCCTGAGCTATTTGGGTCTCAGGGTGTGGCCCAAGAGGAGAAAAATAGTAATAATAAAATAAAACATTAACATTTTAGAAAAAAAATTAATTTAATTGGTTTGATTTATGTCATCAAGACAGGAATATTAGCATAAATTAGCACGGATACTGAGTTACTCTTCTTCCATTTGAGTAAACAAATAGCATGGCTTTGTTTCTAACTCCTTATCAGCTCCTAGCTTATCTCTACACAGGTTAAATCCTTTGCTTTTACAGGTTATTATTCTACAAAAACATGCCTTAACTCAGTAGTACTTAAAAGTAGTTCACGATGATGTGAATATGGTGCATGTGTGTGGCAGTTGCACAATTTCTATCTCCAATCAGTTCAAAAACAGCGGAAAATTTGCTGGCTCCAGTCCAGTTTGGCTGTGAACACAGTCAGCTCTCTCTCTCTCTCTCTGTCTTTCTCGTCTCTCTCTGTCTCTCTGTCTCTCTCTCTCTGTCTCTCTTTCTCTCTCTGACAACACACACACACACACACACACACACACACACACAGAGGTATGATCCAGTCTTTGGAAAGAGGCAGCAGTTTGATCGCTGAACATTTTCCAAGTGGACGAACTTGCGTCTTTGCAATGAGGTTCATCAGAAGGCACCTGTCCAACATAAATAATAAAAAGAACATTCTAAAAATACCCACTTGAGGAATTAGGTGTGTACTGGAAATAATAATGCGAGGAGAGCCAATTAGTGTTTTTGTAGCACAAACAACCAAAGGAAGAACAGTTTCTCAGGAAAGGACTCTGGTTTTTGTAGGTGATATTTTCGTCGTGTGGGGATTTGGATCTGCTTGAGCACCAGACCAGCTTGGTATCTTCTGAGGACGGCGCCCGGGAGCAGGAGAACATGGATGACACAAACAGTGAACAGCAGTTTCGAGTCTTTAGAGACTTTGATTTCCTAGATGTGGAGCTGGAAGATGGCGAGGTAAAGTATATTCTCTGTAAAAGATAATATTAATGATAATAATAATCCTCTCAACCTTGTCCTTGACTAACAAAAATGTTTCTTTTTGACGTGCTAACGAATGAGTTCCTAATAACAGACTCTTTAATTGAAAAGCTGCAAACTTTATTTTGAATCAACTTATTCAAAGCAGAGCAGCTTAACTTGGGCAAAAGTTACCACACCCTTCCTGTCTGTGTCCACAGCCAGCGCTGCCAAGTTATTTCTAAATGGCAAAGAGCTGATTTCTAATGACCACACAAAGCCTCTATGTGTAGTCCAGAGGTGAGCTCGAAAGAAAAAAAAAGTCACTTAAAAAAAAATATCAAGCTCTGAGCCTGTTAACTGGTACTGGGGTAAAATGTGACGCACTTAGTTCTTTTAAATGTGAAGTTGCTCTAATTCAATTGCTTCAAAGCCTGCCTGCTAACATAAGACAGAGCCTGAAAGCTCTAACATCTCTGTGCCAGTTTGATGAAATCCTTAGAACCTGATACCAGACTCAATGCACACAAGAGCACTTGGCTGGGCTTGGGGTCTTATAGCAATCCTCACACCTGGGGCAGCTGACTTCAAGTCTCCACTGGCAAAGGCGGATTCATTTGTTTTGAATGATAATCCTGGTAACGAGATGCTCTCAGTGATGACTCATGTTTTTGAGAACTAGGATCAGAAGTAGCAGCGCTCTGATCAGTAGCTTCGGGGCACGTTCCAGCGAAGAGGTCATGTCTTGCCCGCAGTGAACACAGAAATGTCTGGTTCAGAGTCAGACTTGTGATATCTTTCTGCAGCCTCGCTTCACATTTGACTTGGTGTTTCCCAGGCAAAAGGCCTGTCTGCTAGTCTTACCATTAAAATGCAGGCCCCCTTTCAACACTTCTTCTATCCTAGATGGGTAGGTAGCTCCCTGGAGAACTGTGTCCTTGTAGGAAACAGCCGTGCCTAAAAGGAAATGATTGCTCACCCATTGGCTCATCTTGAGGAGAAGCCAAAATGTTATCATCGACTTTGTCCTTTCTGTCCCCCAACAACCTTGGATGTCTACACCCAGCAGAGGAGAATCGTGTCCTCAAAAAGAAGAATACTTTCCTTACCAGTACATTCCCCCAAAAAATAAGGCATAGAAAACTCCTCAAAATCAGTGGCAGCTCTTTCACCTGGAGTTATTCTTGTACCAGTAAGAAATGTGCAATTTTCCAGCTAATCCACTAAATAGGGTGAGGATTGTTTTAAAGGTCTAAAGCAAAGTACAACTGTTTTGAATACAATCAAAATGTCTCTAAGTCAGAGCTATTATGAAATGCCAAAAGCCAAACGATTAATGGCCTCATCTGGGTAATTGACTGAATTATGCTTTTTCACTTAAATACTTTCTGAGCCTGACAGAATATCGGTAAGAGTTTGCCCTGGAACTTTTCAGAGCCTTTAAAAGGTGCTGTGCCTTTGCTATTTATTGCATCAGTGACAGAGCTCGGTCACAGATACTTTTAGCTTCACAAGCTGGATCAGATGATGCCAAGTTTTCTTTTTAAAATTATTTTACCAGTTGATGAGCCCCATTTATTTCCACATTACCATTAATACATTTTCTCAAAAATTAATATTTAGGTATTAAAAAATGTGTTAAGGAAACAAAAATACGAAGGACAGCCAAAGTTGTCCCTGAAGTAGAGAGTTAGAGGTTATATTTATTATTTTTTTCAGCTTTATTATCCATCACTAAGAGGTTTGTAATTTTGGTGTTTGATGCTGATTTTTCTTTATAGAGTTTGTATATTTTTACCTTTTTTAAAAGCTTTTCAACTGCTGAAGTATATGTTGCCAGCACTGTTGGTTGGTGTTATGTTAAAACTAAAGACAAATGATCTTAGTATCTTTTATATAATCATTTTAAATAGACCTTTTATTTGTTTTTCTGCCCATTCAATCTGCCACCCAGGAACTTCAGGTAAGATGATGCTACTTTTCATTTAGATATGCTAGTAAATGTTTTGCACTATTGCAGATTTATAACAAAGTCATTGCTTTTTTCCTCCCTCCCGACCTACATGTGCCTATTTGTGTGCATCTTTAGGTGTGTGTGATAGAAAACGTTATTTTTGGCTGCTCTAGTATGGAAATATTTTCTAAAGCATAAGTTTTTTTTAAGACTTTCTATGCTTAGTTCTGGAAATTGCATGACGATCTCTTGAAACAAAGCAAGTTTCCAATATAATCCATGGAAATCTTGTCATTTCTAATTAGGCAGTTGCACCACTTACTCGACTGGTTTTGTTGTAACTGATTTTATTAAAGGTGAAATCAACAAGCTGCATCTAACAGTATGTACACTTCTGTACATTTCTAACCAATTCCTTTATTTCCTAGGAATGAGGAGTTATCTTTGATAACATTAATCAAAGTCTAAGTGAGGATCCTTTTGCAAGTAAAAGGGAGTACTAATAATAATTCCACTCAGACAATAGACATAAACCAGGATCAACCCTGAACAAATGGGCCTATGTTTATCTTATATATGTGTCCTATTATATTTAGTTACATTTTGACTAACATATTTTGGCCACAGTACTCCCAAGTTCCTCTAATAATAACTCTTACTTGAAGAGTAACAATATGAAAAAAAATGATATTATTTCCAACATTTCTAGACTATTCACTCATTTGTATTTTCTCATTTCTAATAATAATAATTTCAAACAAATCACCTAGTATAAATCCTAAGTGGTTTATTTAAGTTTGATAGCTGACATATAAATAGTCCATATGGAATAGTTAGCATCTGCTAGAGTTTCTCACACAGAGAAAATCTGACATAATCAGTAAAACAGTGTTTGCCTTTTTATCTTGCATGTACGTAAAATGCAAATCTGATATTTGAGTGTGGGAAAGAGAGAGGTGCCATGGTGTGAAGTGACTCGTGGTCACCAAGAACGTCAGACGTTAGCATTATGCCATATCAATTTCTCAACTACAAACAGGAAGATCATTTTCTCTAATGAAGCTATTACATACTCTAGCAAGACATTCAGATACAGTCCCATACAAATAGCTTTCATTCATCGCTGAAGTGGCAATGCACGTGCCTTGCATGTGGAAAGTCATTAGTTCAATTCCTAGCACCACATGACCTCCAATCCCCACTGATAACTCCTATCCCTGATATCCCCAGAGCATCACTAAATGTGGCCTCAAGAAAAACAAAAAAAAAAACAGACATTAGACTGGAGACATAGTACAGTTAAATTTCCTTTTGCTTCCCAAAACTCTAGCTTCTCACTTATTTTTCTCCATTTTTCACTGAAATAGCTTTTAAATTTTTTAATTCCAGTATATTGTTGGCCTTATCAACAAAGGAAAGAAAATTTAATTATTTGGTGGCAATTTGTCACAGCAGGTACAAATAAAAGGTATAGACACAGATAAGAACACAAACACAGCTACAGAATATGGAGATAATTTTCTGAGTTGTTTTTTTCCTCAGAATCCAACATTTCAAAGAATAACAAATATCATCAGTGGAGATGAATAATGAATGACACTTCTACATCATATCCAGAATATGTTTAGAAGTCTTAATTGTTGCCATCTATCATAAATTGCCAAAACAATTTGGAATGCCTAAGCATCTTTTATATAAGACATCTTTGACAAGAACAAGCTTTGCTTTATTAAAAGTCAAGAAAGATAGGCTTTAAATCAGAGGAATATTACTAAATTTAGTGCTCACTAATTTTAGTGGTATTTGCATCTCATTATTATCATGGTCATGAGCTACTGAATTCTCAACAGAGAGTTGCATTTTACTGCAGCGAACCATCGGTGTCTCAAAAGACAAAATTGAAAGGATTGATAATTTCAAATAAATTTTCTTCAGGTTACTCATTTGTGCAGATTGAAACTTGCTTGTCAGTGAATAGGTAATAGTCTTCCTTATTCTTAACAGGGAAAAATAAAATCCAAATTCATTTCTGAAAAGAAGTTTATGTTGGTCAATAAACTTATTTAATATCTGACAGCATGTGGAGAAAATCCAAGATACAGCTAAAAGCTTTGACATGTATATTGTCACTTGGGCCAATTCCCAGCAAATCTGCACAGCTGTTAATCTTGGTACCAAGTCAGTCATTTCAGATTCAGGATAGTAACTTTTTTTTTGTCTACTGGGACATGAAAAGAAGCCTAAGGTGAAAGTTAAAGTTGTGTTGCTCTGGCTTCTGCATTCTGCATGATCTGTCAAACTTTGCCCAGCTGCTTTTTGATACTGTTTAACTGCACATTTTATCAGTGAAAATCACTGTGGCAGATACAGATTTGGATGTTTACCTTTTCATCTTCTACCTCGTACCCAAAGGGTGTGGAAAGTGCTGCAAGCATATCTCCTACTGTTTCTCCTAAAAATCATACCAAAGTAGCAAGGGATCAAAAAAATTTGAAGTTGTTTTAATATTTAAAGATCTCTTAACAGACATTTGGAAGTAGTTAATTTATAGAACTGACCCAGCGGTTTTTCCCACCCAAATATTTTCTACCACACCACAGAAAGGTGTGTGATCACTTCAACCTATGACTTACGACCTGTGAAAATAGTAAGCTTTACTGTATTTTACATCATGTAAACAAAATGGTACCAAAGTACACAAGGGCCTGAAAGTTCAGAATAAAAGTATTTTTACTGAGCTGTGACAAATGGAATGTGTTGTGGATGTGAGTACAGGGAGATGTGGGCATAAGAACCAGCTGATGGTGTGATTTCAGGGCGAGAGTATGGACAATTTCAACTGGGGCGTGCGCAGACGTTCTCTGGATAGCCTGGACAAGTGTGATATGCAGCTTCTGGAAGAACGCCAACTCTCAGGAAGTTCTCCCGGCCTGAATAAAATTAACCGTGAGGATTCCGATGAGTCCTCTGAAGAGGAGGACCTCACAACCAGCCAGATTCTGGAGCCCTCTGACCTGGTAAGTAAAACTTGACCACTTAAGAAATACCAAAACCATAGCTCAGTTTCAGGTTGGCAAAGAAACATTCCCCAGCTGCTAGAGTGAAAATATCAACTGGCAGGTGGCTTCTCACCAATTCAACAGGCCTCTTCTCTATAAGTGCAAATGGAGGCGAGTGCTGGAGTGTTTTGATAAGCCCTAAATGGTACCGAGTCTATTAAGGCCTAGGTTCTCCCCCAAATAACTTTTATTATGCTAGAACTATTCTAAAAATGCCTCATACATCTGAAAGTGCTAGTAAATATTACAGAGATTTTGATGTAGAGTTTTCTATTTTACCACACCACATCCTAATTAAGAGATGGCCAACTACAATATTTGAGTTTGACGTGAAGTTCTAATTTGAAATGTGTATGTTAAACAGTTAATATCTATCAGTTCCCAATGAGCTAATGCCATGGTTTGTACTCAGATAGACTTTTTTTTTTCCTTGGTGGTGCTGCCACCACCCGGCATCTAAGCCAGGGCTCAACACGTGAAGCATGAATAGTTTTTGAGAGAATGGAAACATCACACTGTTTTATTTCCTTTGCTTTTGAAACAGATCATGACGCTCTCTCCTTCTGAGGAGAATAACCCCATGGAATCACTCACTGCAGCCTGTGACAGGACACGTCCTGACCCTCATTCCTTTCACACCAGCATGGCTAGCTTTGACGCTCCTTTGCCTGAAGTGAATAATCTTCAGATTTCTGAGGGCTCAAAGGTGAAGAGATTTTGGCAATTATGATTCTAATTTTCTTTTTTTTTAAAAAAAGAAAAAGTACTTCCAATTTTCTCAGAGTTTCTAGGTTATGTAGCAAGGGCTCTTTTTTTCCCCTCTTTTTTGAAATAATTGAATTTGTTTATCTCACAAATATGAATTGTCATGTTTTGGATTAAAGGAGAGATGATTTAAGGTCTTCTTTATAATGACACATTTTACATTTTCCATATAGCATGAGCAGTGCTGATTGGCAGCAAAACAAACTGGATATTTATGAGATCACATTGATGGGAAGGGCTATTCTTTGTCAAGACTTTTCTTAACATTATACTGAGTGAGGTGTGGGTGTATGCATGTCTTTGGGGACATTTTTTCCTATGTAGGAACCAATTATACAATTTGCACATTGATTCGAAACTCGCCTTTGGCGCACTATCAGAATTTTCAGTGTCAATCACAGCATTATGTCAGATTCACAAAAAAAAAAAAAGCTGTTCTAGCCAGAGTCTCTGAAGAAAAAAGTAAGTAATGGATACAATTTCCTTATTCCTAATTTCCTTTTAAACTCAGCTTTTTAAAGGTCTAACAACATATATCTTATTTAAAGGGTTTCTTATTTTATAAAGCCTCCTGTCTATAAAACTATTGGTTCCCACACTGTTCATTGTATACGCCCACAGATAGGCCTGTCAGTATGAAATTGTATTCTCTTATATTAGACATACCAACATAATGTTTGCTATTGGGGTAAACTTTTCTTTATCCTGAGTTTGACTACTATAGTTTAAGTTGAAAAGATAAAAGTAGATCTTTAAGAACTTATAAAATTATATTCTTTCTGAAACTGCTAAGGGGAGACATGGGCGGGGGGGGGAGGGAGGGCATGAGAAAGAGAGAGAGAGAGTGTGTATGTACTAATAAGTAGTTGATACCTAGGATAACTTTTGTGCTTTAAACTAAAGCTAACCAACCAAATTACAGTCATCTAAAACTATCAAAGCTTAAAGAATTATTTTCAAAATTGTCCCATTAAAAAGAGTTTTCCAAAGAGTTAGCACAGACCCTTTTTCCCCTCAGGCAAAAGGCACCAGAAAGAAAACATATCTCTCCTTAAGTTCCAGAATCCTAAAATTTTTAAAATTAAGTTTCAGAGAAAGAGTCTCACAAAATAAATGTGAGTTTATTCATATTTGATATTTCTAGTTTTAAAGTAGTCATTTTTTTAAGCTTTTCTCTTCTCAAAGAAAGTACACTGTCTTATAAATGTTTTTTTAGCAATATTCAGAAAGTCCCTAACTCTATACACGAGAAGTTGAATCTGATTTCTGTCTGTCCCTCTTCTGATTCTGAGTCTAATTTCTGAAAACCTGTGTCTGTTTTTCACATGAGTTGGATTTCTGCAGTGTTTGATAGAACCACGCTGTTAGAAAGGAAAAATAAAAGATGTTTTTTCAAGAGCTGAGCCCTCCCCTAACTGATTAAGTTTATGTACACTAATAACCCAGAATAGTTCCAATGTCCCGTCCCATTGGCACCACTGCAATTCTAAAAAGCAGGAAGAAACAGATATGGATAATCTTCTGAAACTCAGTCCTTATGAGCAATTTCTTCAAAGACCTGAGATATCCTGTTTCCCTAACGTATCTTTAAACATTCCTGTTCATTTCCCTATTAATCCTAGACTCAAAGTGCTATATACCATTTGGGTAAAAACCTCTGGCCAGATGTCAGCCCGTGATAATGTTCTAATTCACATAGACTTCTATTATGCCATAGTTTTGTTTTTGTTTTAAGAAAGTGACTCACTGAAACATGTCCGTGTGATCTCTTCCTCGAGTCTCTGGTCTGTAATCCAGTTGCCTTCCTTCCTCTCATAAAGAACAATCAGTTCTCCAGCTGATTTCCCCTTTGGCTGAGGTTCAAGTCCAGCCTCTTTCTCCATGTTACTCACTGTCTTTTTCCTGCCCCTCAGTGATCCCAGTTCTGATGGCCTGAAAGCCTTTTCATCCCACTGCTTACTCTGCATATTATAGCAAAACAAGACAGCAGCCTTTCACATCTGTTCTCTTCAAGGGGTATGACCAAGAGCAAAGCACATGTGTAAGTGCCCTTTTCATCTTGGAAGGGTACATTAATGTGGCTGAAGTTTCTTTAAGAACTCAGCTCGGTGAATGACGTGGCTCATTCCTATACATGGAGGCTATTTCTTGAGCATATAATATCTAGGCATCTATGAATCTAAAGTCTAGTTTCCATGGTAAAGGAATTCTCTCTATGAGAATATTACCTCTGGATTGGCTTGTTCTTGAAGGCAGGAGTTGTACAATGGAAAGAATTCCAGATCCTCATCATTGCTGATATTAGGCATGTCCCATTCACATGAAGAGCATCTGTTTCCTCATATGAAAATGTAGAATCTGGTCTTATGAGATTTACCAAATTTAACACTTACACTTCATAAGCAGCAGAAAAGCTTAGTAATTTGCTGAGCGCCTCTGTCTTTTGGACAAAGTACTGAAAATATAAAGAATTAAGAGTACTTCAGCAAATTCCTGACTCAGTTATAGAAATTGATTGTATTAGAAAATAGTCTAGAAAATACAACTAGGGAAAAAAGGTGCCCTTCCCTCCCTGAGACTGGAAGATAGTATAGCAGGTAAGGTGCTTGCCTTGCTTGTGGCCAACTGAGATTCGATCCCTGGCGTCTCATGTGGTCCCTTAAGCACTGCCAGGAGTGATCCTTAAGCCCAGAGCCAAGAGTAACCCCTGAACTAGGCTCAGTGTGACCCAAAATGAAAAAAAAAAATTATAAAAAGGCTCCAGTTCTATCAAATTCAGGATTTGTCTTTTTTTTTTTTTTTTTTTGCTTTTTTTGGGTCACACCCGGCGATGCACAGGGGTCACTCCTGGCTCTGCACTCAGGAATTACTACTGGTGGTGCTCAGGGGACCATATGGGATGCTGGGATTCGAACCCGGGTCAGCTGCGTGCAAGGCAAACAAACGCCCTACCCACTGTGCTATCACTCCAGCCCCCAGGATTTGTCTTTTTCATTTTCCCTATACTTGAACATATTTCCGTCTAATTATTCTTAATGTTGGGGGTTGGGGAATCCTTTCTCTCTTTATTCTCCCAGGCCGAAACTGCCCAGGAGGAAGAGGACACCACAGTGCATGAAGATGACCTTTCAGGGTCCATCAATGAACTTCCAGCCACTTTTGAATGTAGTGATAGCTTTAGCCTGGATATGACTGAGGCAGAAGATAAAGGCAACCAAGCAATGGACCAGTTTACACTTGCAAGGTACAGAATTCCTGGGTGGGAAAGAGTGGCTTGAGTGGACAGACACATGGCAGTTTGTCCATCGGGCTCAAGTTATCTGTAAGACCTCTACTGCTCAGATGCCCCAGTGAAGGATTTCCTGTCGACATGTAGCTCAGAGAGCCCTCAGTGGGCTGGAGGCCTCCAGGCCCCTCATAGCGCCTTCCTGATGCGGAACTAAGTAAGGTGCTTGTGCAGAACTCGCTAGATAGGAAAGCCAACTCATAATAACATAAGACATCGGAGAAAGGCATGGAGAGGTGGTCTAAACCTTGGAAGAAAGTAACTCAGTTACTTTGAAGAAAGTAACTCTGGCAAATAATGGAAATAAAGGGTTCTTTCTATTTTGAGTTAAAAAAAAAAAAAACCTGAAACAAGGGGTCAGAAGGATATTACTGTGGGTAGGGCTCTTGTCTTGCTTGGGGACAGACTTGGTTTGATTCTGGCTCCTCACTAGGTCTCTCAAGCCCCACCAGAAGTGATCCCTGAGCATAGTGCCAGAAGTAAGCCCCGAGCACCACCAGGTGTGGCCCCAAACACCTCTGCCAAAAAAAGGAAAAGGAAAGAGAGAGACAGTTATAGAAGACTTACCAGAATTACTGAATCTGTGTGCTAGAAATGAGAAGTGAAGGAAGCTGAGAAATTCGAGAGGCAAAAAGAAATCTGGTCTTATAATCAAACAGCTTTGCATGGAAGCCCCATGCCCAGGCCAGCCCCTCAAGAGAAAGAGCCACCGCAGGCTGCCTCGTGGGGTGACCCAGGGGAGAATGCACACAACCAAATCACAGATGCAGCGCATCTCAATAGTCTTTTTCTTTTTTTCATTTTTTTTTATTAAATCACAATGAGATACAGTTGCAAAGTTGTTCATGATTGGGTTTCAGTCATAAAATGTTCCCACACCTGTCCCTTCACCAGTGAACATTTCCTACCACCAATGTCCCCAGTTTCCGTCCCGCCACCACCCCACCCTAGTCTGCAACTGCAGTCTGCACCTTATGGCAAATACTTCTCTCCCTCTCTCTATCTCTGTCTCTCTCCCTCCCTCCCTCCGTCTCTTTTTCTCTCCCTCCTTACCCCTCCCCCATCCCTCCTACCCACTTTGGGCACTGTGGTTTGCAATACATATACTGAAAGGTTATTGTGTATATACCTTTACCTCCATTCAGCGCTCAGTTCTTCTCCGGGATTATCATTTCCAACTGTCATTGTCATAGTGGTCCCTTCTTTGTTCTAAGTGTCCTCTGCCACTTGTGGCATGCTTCCACCCGTGAACCAGTCTTCCTGGTCTTTGTTTCTACTGTCTTTGGGTATTAGTCTCATACTGACCTAGGCCTTTTCCTTTTCCTCAGTTTTGGAGATGGTGACAGGGGAGTGTCCCCCCCACCCTCGCCCTTCTTCTCGGCCATCCTTGCTGCATTTCAACCCACAGCCTGTGATGATGCAGAGGAAGCCTGGCGCAGCCACCTCAACCAGCTCATGTGCGACTCGGATGGCTCCTGTGCAGTGTACACATTTCATGTGTTCTCCTCCTTGTTTAAGGTGCGGTGTGCGCAAACCGGTCCAAGCACTTGGTGTGTTGTGGAGGCCTGCGAGCTTTTACTTGGAAGGATTGTCGCTTTGTTCTGAGCTTGCACTCTTTTTGCTTGGTTTCCTCTGACTCTCTCTTTTTTTCTTCTTCATCGACTCATCTCAAACTGATCTTGAGACAGTGTGACCCTCCAACAATTTAGGTGATCATGCTACACACTGATCAGTTTGGCCACACTAACTTTGATTGAGGTCATCAGTCCTAGGCAGCCATATCATCTGGACCATTAAGTGATCTCTCCTGCCAAGTTCATTTTCCCTGGGTCATGCTCAGATCTCTCCTGTATGCCTCTTTTTTCTTCATTATTTATCTTTCTTCCCAGCATGAATTCCTCATGAATGCCAGGGGTGGCTGTGAATATTTACTTCTGCTCCTGCACTGCTTTGGAACAGATGACAGTGCTGGAGAAATCACAGCCCAATTAATTTGGATAGTAGCCTCGTGCAGTCTGGAAACAAATGCCCCTTCTTTCTAGGGGGGCAGCCCAGAGGTGGGGGGATTGGCTGCCCTCAGCCCAGCTGGGGTTTCTGGAGCTCACAGCTCCCTAAAGATGTCTTATATGGACACCTTCAGATTCTACCCAGTCTCCCCACAATATGTTTCTAACAATGACGGCATTAAAATGACAGAGGGGCTGCAGCTTATGATTGATGGTTGAACGCTTCTTTTTATCCTTGCCTTTGTGTCGTTGGACACGTTCCTCTCAGTTCTCTGTCCTATAACTACCTGTATCAGACATTTCTCACTCCTTTCAGATAAATCTTTCAGTTGGAGTGTACTTTATTTAATTGCACAGAAAACAGCAGAAGGTCTGTGTGTACTATGTGGGGTGTTAAGACTCTCAGATGTGCAGCAAACTGGAAAACATATACTGTGCCACACGATCAGCATTTTTCTAGTATATCAAAAAGAATAGAAAACCTGCAGTTGGTTTTGGAGCATGTTAATCTTCCCGTCGTGGGCAGAAAGGATTTCACATGGATTAGGTTCTATAATTCAAAAGATAAAAAATATTTGTGGGGAATGCCATTGCCTAGGACAGGAATTACATTTCAGTGAAATATGGTGTCCTTTTTATTGCCGGTGTTGCATTGGAAGTTGAGGGCTACACACATTCTTGTGCTGACCCTAACATAGACAAGGTGCATCCAATTCTTTCTAATTCAGTGTTTCTTTTGCCATACAGCAGAGGAGGAGGCAATTTTGAGGAAGCCTTCTTGGTTTACAGAAGGAGTAAGAACCTTCGCTAAGGGTCAATTTCACCCTGTATTGGTCATCATTACTTAGCAAGTGACCTTCATGGGTTCTTTAAACCTCTCAACCTCAGTTTCCTCACCTGCTCCTTTTTTTGTTTTGGTGTTTTTTTTTCTTTTCTTTTCTTTTTTTACTTGAATCACCGTGAGTTACAGAGTTACCAAGTTAATCATGATTGAGTTTCAGACATATAATGTGGCAACACCAATTCCTTCAGCAATGTCCACTTCCCCCCACCAGTGTTCCCAGTTTCTCTCCCACCCCTCGCTCGACCTAGCTCTTCGGCAGGCATTATTTTATTTTTCTTCCCCTGCTGCCCCAGCCTCACCTTTTAGGCATTGTGGTTTATTCTGCTGGTACTAAAAGACTATGAAGCATGTCACTTACCCTCTTTTTAGCCCTTAGTTCTAGTCCAGATTTACCACATCTCTCTATCATTGTCGTAGTCCTCAGCTGGCTTTGAAATTAATGAACCGATGTACAGAGATGTGCAGAACAGAGACCAGACAGAGAATAGAGCAGGGAGGGTGTTTGTCTTGCATACGGCCAACCCCAGTTCAATCCCTGGTACACATCCCCAGAGCCCACCAGGAGTGATCCCTGAGTATAGTCAAGAGAAGCCCTGACCACGGCTGGGTGTGACCCAAAAAGAAACAAAAGCAAAAACTAATCTGCAAAAGAGTCACAGACACCTGATCCACAGACAGAGTGAAAGGAGGATTTATTCTGGGACCCAAGTAGCAAGCCTGCTTTCATTCTTCGGGGGTTCAGTGTTCATCTCAGAGACTCAGATCTTGAGGACAGAAAAAGAGTTATCTCTTGTGATCAGATCATTTTTCTCTCATCCACATTGGAGAAATCTCAGTGACTCCCATCAAACAAACAAGCTGTTCGGTATTCAAACTGCTGATGAGAGTGATCTTCAAGAAAAAAAAAAAAAACAACTTATTTAAAAGAGCATCCACACATGAAGCCATGGCATTTTTGGTGATTACTCAGCTGCCTCAGGACAAACATTCACTCTTCTCCTCATTGGCCCTTTCTCACCTCACAGAGAATCTGGCTCATCTGACATTTTCCTACAGATTGAAAAATCATTTCTAGGATGTACACTTGAGGTTGGTCTTTGCAAACAGCTATTATTTTGCCTTCCAGAATATTCAGAAAAGGTTCTGCTTCCTGACCTGTGATGCAGCCAGTTATCTTGGAGATAACCTCCGGGGGATAGGGTCCAAGTTTGTCAGCTCTTCCCAAATGCTCACCTCCTGCTCTGAGTGCCCGACACTTTTCGTGGATGCTGAGACGGTGGGTGTCCCAGTCTTACCCTGGCAGTATCTGATATGCAGCTCTGGGGACGCATATTTGTACTATGACTTGTTTTATGTACTGTGGCATAATGTGCTACAGTTTCTTAAGGCCTGAGTCTCTGCACAGTGATGACGCTGTGCCAGTCCAGGCCAAGGAAGTAATATAAGAGATCCAGAGGGATAAAATCCATATGTCTGTTGTGTGCATGATACTTTCCTCCATTACTCTGATTGGACAGTTATTGATAAGGTGATATGCAACCCATGACAGCTAGTTAACATACCAATATGACCTCAATTTTCCCACTTTCAATATCTCTTGGCTGTCCTCTGGGTGGTTTCATACAATCCAGTCTAATAATAATCGGTCTATTAAAAATAGAGATTAGAACATTCCTGGCTGACTGCTAAACTATAACCGTATGGCTATAACACTAACCATATAAGATTCACAAATTCTTGAAGGACAGGTGGTGTGTGTTATTTTTCTTTTACATTTGCAGTAGAGACAATATCAGATACTGAGTCATTCATGAGATTCAGAACCAAAAAGGAAGAACTTTCACTTTGAAAAGAATAGGAGAAATGATTCCATCTTAAGTAATTTTAAATACAAGTTCCACAATAAAGATTGCAAATTTGTGTTACAAATTACCATTGCAAATATAATTTTACTACAAATACAAAATCAGTGTTTGAAAGTTTATGTGGAAGTCTGTCACTAAACCTCTTGAGTGATATGAAGATACTAGAGTTCATGCACAAAACGTTTATCATACCTTAACATGAGCTCTCTGCAATTCTTGTTAAGATTTGTGTGTCTGGGATCCAAATGATAGTACAGCAGGTAGTAAGTACCCTTACTTCTCAAGTGGCAGACCTGAGTTCAATCCCCTATCCCCTTAAGGTCCCCTGAGCCCGACCATGAGTGATCCCTGAGCACCACCAGTCATGGCCTCAAAAAGCCAACAACAGCAACCAAAATAAGATTTGTGTCTGTATACCTCAACCCTACATAATGTTATCATCCAATGTTGCTTCTGTTTTAGAAAATGAATATGTGTCTGTTAAAAAATTGATATTATAAATTATTCAGATTATAATTGTACTTAAAGCTGAGAGTAAAGCAGCATTATAAATTTCACAGCTTAATGCAATGATCCCACTGCTCCCGTCTTTTACATTACTTCTAGATAGACCTCTCTTTCTGTGTGGACATGCCTTTGTCCTGACGTTTCTCTGCTTGTTTTAATACAATTTTTTCCCTGTCTTTAGCTCCTCTCTTGTGGACTTCTGGACAAGCTCAAGTTCAGTGTTTTAGAACTCCAAGAATATTTGGATACCTACAACAACAGGAAAGAGGCTACTCTCTCTGTAAGTTTTGTGTTTCTTTGCATATGCGTACATTTAAAACTGAAGGAGCTTCCAAATTACAAAAGTGTTATGAGTAACCTAGAAGTTTCTTTGAGAGAAAACAGACTCTGCTTAATCCCTGTTTTGGATTACAGTTCCGATTTAATGACTTTAGAATAGACAGTAGTACCCTCAATCATATCGATTTTATAACAGTTCTATCTACAAAAGATCTTTTTTTTTTCAGTTTTTATTTTTAGTCCCATAATTTTCCTACCCTAAAAATTCTGGTTGTGGGGACTGGAGCGATAGCACAGCAGGTACGGCGTTTCCCTTGCATGTGGCTGACCCAGGTTTGATCCCCAGCATCCCATATGGTCCCCTGAGCACCGCCAGGTGTAATTCCTGAGTGCAGAACCAGGAGTAAACCCTGTGCATCGCCAGGTGTGACCCAAAAAGAAAAAAAAAATTCTGGATGTGAACAAGCCGATCTTTCACTGCCTGATGGGAATTTCAGTGCTTATTATTTTCTGTCCAAAGGTTTCTTTTCCATATATATTAGTTACTATCCCAGATACATAAGCAGAATTTCTGGAGAGCTGAGCTATTATTATAATAGCTTCTTTTATAACAAAGTAGACCTAACACCCGTCGAAGCCACCTCAATATAACAGAACTATGTGTACCCCTAGGAAGGCTACATGCTCAGAATCATCTCACTCAGGGTCAAAGCAATAGTACAAGGAGTTGAACACTTTCCTCGTATGCGGCTAACCCCAGTTTGATCCCCAGCATCACATGTGATGCCCCAAGACCTGCCCAAAGTGATGCCTGAGCCAGGAGTAAGTCCCGAACACCTGAGAGTGTTCCCAAAACTACTGTGGCACTGCACTGTCGTCCTGTTGTTCATTGATTTGCTCAAGTGAACACCAGTAACATCTCCATTGTGAGACTTGTTGTTACTGTCTTTGGCATATCGAATACGCCACGGGTAGCTTGCTAGGCTCTGCTGTGCAGGCAGGATACTATCAGTAGCTTGTCGGGCTCTCCGAGGGGGACGGAGGAATCAAACCCGGATCGGCCGTGTGCAAGGCAAATGCCTTACCCGCTGTGCTATTGCTCTAGTCCTCCCAAAAACAAAACAAATTAAAAAATAAAAAGTAGAAATAGAAAAAAAGAGACTCATGTGTGCGAGAGTATTGGTTATCTCTCCAAATAGAGTCATCTCTCTTAATCTCAATCAAATGGGATGTTTTAACCACTTTAGTTTAATTTATACATAGATAATGATCTAGTGAAACAGAATAATGTATCTCAAAGTTGACATTATGTTTTGAAATGACCGTAACTGAATCCATATATACAAATATTTTAATTTCCAGGTTAATATTTACCCTTAAAAAAGGATTTTTTTAAAAATCATCAGACAGAAAAAAGATGTTTGAGTATAATTAGAAACTTAGTCATTTTTCCCTGACAGAGTGGACAAAAAAGATGTTCTCAGGACATCACTCAATCTGTGTGTGCTTCTGTCTCTTTCTGACAACAGTGGCTTGCGAACTGTAAGGCAACATTTGCAGGTGGATCAAGAGATGGAGTAATCACTTGTCAACCAGGAGACTCAGAAGAAAAGGTAATAAAAGTCTGTTAGAATTTATCTTTTCTGTGCTCTGATATTGTGTGATAGTTTTGATTCACCCAACAAGTGTGAAATGTAAGAGGTCAAATGAGTACTCCAGCCAGTGCTTTGTCAAGAAGCCAGTAGCATAAGCCAGAATGACTTTCAAACCAAGCATGACTGTGTGCTGAAGATATCTGGGGTTTCTTCCCTTTGGAAAAATGGAGGTATAAAAATAATCATTTTGCTAGAGACTTTCTAACTCTACTAATCGTTTTCCTAACATCTGTTCTTCAAAATATGAAAACTAATTTCAATACTCATTTACTAAACTACTTGGTTCCCTCAGTGGTGAAGAAAGTGGTTGACCTTTAAGCAACACAGATTTTTCTTTTCTCATTTAGAATTGTATTCAGTACACACCTCAAAGTGCATGCCATATTGAACAGGAAATTAGATCAAGCAGTGTAGATGGGTTAAACTGATCGAATCTGCTGTTACATTCAGTGTGTTTCTGTTACGGCCCACCTAACAGACAATTCTCTGCCCTCCTGAAGGTCCTGGTCTCATCAGGGAGACTCACTAGTCAAAGATCTGATAGGTATCAATGGCAGGAATTGTCCTAAAGGAAAGAAAAGAGCAGGAGGTGCTAAAGGAGCCTGTAGTCAGGGCGCGTGATCATGGGGAGGGCAGTGCTGGGAAGGCCTCTAAAGTCCTCCAGGCAAGAGGTGTGAGTGGAGAGTTTCAAAGCCTGAGGCAGGAGGGAGCCTGGTTCTTTGCGAACACTGAAGAGAACCCATATTGGCCGGGAGAACAAAAGCCACTTGGAGCAAACTTTGAGAAGAGTCTAGAAGCTGGCAGAAGCCAGACCATGCAGGGTGGAAAGCAACTGTGGGGTTTTAACAGGTAGGTATAATTGGACTCAGTTCTCCCACTCTACCAAGGATCCTTCTGGAAGTGAAGCGGAGAGGAGCAGTGAAGACAGCTGAGGCAGCTGCTGGCGAGTGTGTTTAGGCGGAGAGGTTATGATCCTGGAGTTTCATCATCATTGCTGAAAAAGCATTTAGGCTCTGCACTCACCAGAAAAAGTAAAATCACCTGCTAGAACTGTGTCAGTAGGGTAAAGAGAACCAAATAAAGTTTGGGATCAGTTTTTCTAATGGAATACCAATTTGATCATTTTCTTTGAATAAGTCTGTCTGCAATCCTGAGAGGAATTATCCATCCCATTGGTGACTCATCAAGGAACCGTTTCAGCTATTTTAATAAAGACTGCAGCTTGAATGAGAAAGTTACAAGGCCTGGAACTCAGGATCCCAATACAGTATTGATTTGCATTTTCACATCACCAGCTTTCTTTTTGGACACATTTCTTTTTTTACATTGCAGCTGAGAGAACTTCCATATCCTTTAACTTATTTGCTGCTCCCTGGCATAGGAGATAAGGCTGACAGCACTGGCCCTATTCTAGAACTGAGGAAACCAAGCTTGATTTCTCCAGGGTTCTGTGACTGATAAGTGACATGCAAAAGTGTAGCTTAGCTGCTATGTCTGGAAACAACAAATATACATGATGAAAGGTTTCTTTGTGTTACAGCTTTAAATGTGCTTAATGTTACATGATATGTCTCTCATGCAGTGCAAACTTCATCGGGCAGCTCAAAATACACTAGCAGTCCCTGAATATGAAACTGTGAAGTGCTCAGATTATTTTTGACTCTGATTTTTCACTGAATAAACTACCATTAACATTCTTAAGAAAAGTACATTAAATATATACATATATATAGCCTGTAATTCCACCTTTATGGTTACCTGTTAATACCAATAACTTTTTTAAAATGTCTTCTTATTAAATCACCATGAGATAGCCATTATAAAGTTGTTCATGATTGGATTTCAGTTATACAGTGTTCCAACACCCATCCCTCTATCAGTGTACATTTCCCAGCACCAATGTCCCCAGTTTGGGCAAAAACTGGGTTCTTCAAGTACGGGGTTAAGGCACTTTCCCTGCATGCAACTGACTGGGTTCAATCTCCAGTAGCATATATGGTCCTTTAACCCTACCAGGAGTGATTCCTGAATGCAGAGCCATTCAGTAAGCCCTGAGCACCTATGCCATGACCCAAATAACAATAATAACGATAATAATATAGTAATAACAACAATGCCTTTTGATTCCAGGCCCAATCTTTGTTCCACTATGCTCTGCTGTTAAAATAAATTTAATCCATGGGGCCTGAGAGATAGTACAATGGGTAAGGACTTGCCTTACCTGGGCAAATCTGAGCACAGCTAGGTATGCAATAAAAACAAGAAAAAGAAATTTATTCCATAGAATAGTTGTCAGTTTACAATATACCTAGAAAATTGTGTGCTATCTAGAAAAATTATGTTAGTAAATTTGCACATGCCTAGTCCTACCCATGATATCATTTGTATAGTGATATGTGTGCAACTAATTATATTAAGTAGTTATCCAAACCCCCTTGATTATCACATTCTATTATGTTACCAAATTTCAATTAAAAGTGCGTAAATGCATTACATATTTTAGGAAGAGCCATTGAAATAAAATCTAATAATTATTTTATAGCTTCCTGGTCAACTCTAAAAAAATACAAATTCTAATTATATTATCCTTTTACCAAAACATTCCAATTTTCAAATATGTGCTTCTGTAGTACTTACAATTTATTTTTGTTGTTTTACTCTAAGTGTTCTTTTTGTCCTGTGGTTCTTTATCTCTGTCACAAGATTTCTTTTTACTTATTTTTCACTTCTTGCCAATTCATTACTTATTTTTTTTCACCCTCCTCTTTCCATTTTTATCCTAATTGTAGGTCTTACTACATTCTATCTCTTTTCTTCTATTTTTTTTGTTGCTGTTGTTGTTGTTTGGGGGAAACACCCGGCAGTGCTCAGGGCTTACTCCTAACTACTCAAAGATTAGCACTATAGCACTGTCCTCCCACTGTTCCATCTATTTGCTCGAGCAGGCACCAGTAACATCTCCATTGTGAGACTTGTTAATTTTTCTGGCATGTCGAATACGCCATGGGTAGCTTGCCAGGCTCTGCTGTGCGGGCGGGACACTCACAGTCGGGCTCCCCTAGAGGGACGGAGGAATTGAACCCAAGTCAGCCAGGTAAACGCCCTACCCACTGTGCTATCACTTCAGTCTCCAGTCTCTTTTCTCCTCTCTTCTTTCCAGGTGTTTGTGTTTCCTTCTGGGACATCTGACAGATACTTCCATTGTAGGACTGGAGTGATAGCACTCAAAGATTACTCGTGACAATTTCAGGGATCATATGCAGTACCAGGAGTCAAATCCTGCTTGGCCACGTACACCATCTCTTTTTTTTCTCTTTCTTTTTGGCTTTTTGGATCACACCTGGCAATGTCCAGGAGTCACTCCTAACTCTGCACTTAGCAATTACTCCTGGCAGTGCTTGGAGGACCATATATATTTGGGGGATTCAGTCCCCCAAATAGTGAGGGATTGAACCCAGGTCAGCCAAATGCAAGGCAAATGCCCTACCTGGTACTATCGTTCCAGTTCCCCATCTTTTTTCTTTTTATAATTCACTTATTTATACATTTATATGGGACTATTAGCATTATAATAAAGACTAGAGAATACAAAAG
This sequence comes from Sorex araneus, assembly GCF_027595985.1. Taxonomy (NCBI): domain Eukaryota; kingdom Metazoa; phylum Chordata; class Mammalia; order Eulipotyphla; family Soricidae; genus Sorex; species Sorex araneus. The sequence goes on along the minus strand of NC_073302.1, from coordinate 236,905,443 downwards.
TGGGAAAAAGACACTAGTATTTCTTAGGCACGATACATATAAAATTTTACTAAATTCTTTATAACCATTCTTTAAAGAATTTTTCCAAATTTGCAAATGAAATTAATTCAAAGGCTAAGTAAAGGTTTTACTCTTTCTTTTTGTGCATACTTTTTCAAAATCAACTTTGGTAGAAAAATATAAGAAGAAAATGCTAGAGAATATTTTTTACCATGTATCGAAATGTCTAGTAGTTTTAGGACTCACCATAAAACACTCAGAAATGATGAGCCTGGGGCTTTCTAGAGCAATAAGATCAAAAGATAACTGAATCTGATGTTTCCAACATTTCTGTAAAAACTATCATGCTTTCATCCCATTGTTAATAGCTCAATGCCTCAAATTCTTCCTGACACTTTAGTGACTGAAAATCAGACTAAATTCTGTAGAAGTTCTTTTCGGTCCTTTGTGTGTGACAATTCTGAAGTCTGATGTTTGTCAGAAAAGCAAATTGTGTAGCAATTGAAGAAAGAGGTTGCCTTTCTTAATAAGTCAGAAAGGCTGAGTTGCAATCATCTGGGATACAGTAGTTGGTTAAAACTCTTGTTTCAATTTGTTAGTAAATTCTAAAAGTAGTTTTGCCACTTGGCATGCAGATAAAACCATAGCAGATGGGCAAACAGGCATACAGATAAGTCCCTTGAATGAAACATTGCTGGATTTGAACAATGGCTAGCCATAGTCAGAAGGGGGCTGGGGGAGCAGTAAATCTTAGTCCTCATCGAAGTTAACATCTGTACAAGACTAAAAATGGGTTTTGAAGACAAATTGGAGGGAAGTCTTTATACACCAAAAGTTAACTTTGAGGAGAAATTAGAGTATCCATTTAAATATTGATCTTATTTTTTAAATCGGAATTCATAGAGACATTATTTTGCTGATTAGAGATTCCACTTGGCTTCCAGCCCAAAGCAAAAACCAAAAAATGTTTAACTCACAAAGCAATTCTCAAGTGCTTTTATCCAATTCTCTACATTAATGAGATTATGTGTTTTCTGGAATAGTTTATTATGGCTAATAATTATGACTATCCTTTGTAGGAGGTCAAGTAGAATGGGGATAGGAAGTGAACTTACAACTTGCAGAATCTATGTCAGGATATAAATTGTGATATTGATATGCCAATAACTATCATATATACATATATATATATATATATTCTCTATTTCAGAGAAGTGTGTGTTTTTGGTATTAGCTTTACCAAACCTAGTAAAATCAAGTCTTGGGCAGACAGGTATTAGTCTTTCAGAAATGCTGATCAGGTGTATAACATATGATTTCCCTCATATGATTTCACCTTCAGGCCCTACTCTGATTAAGCTGCTCTTTGCCAATAGCTGATTTCTACTCATTATTAACAGGTGCCATATCTGATAAATTCCTGTGAAAGAGAATAACATTCTTTTCTTGGCATTGATTATTTTCCACTTTTCTTCTATTCTCACCATGAGGTTGTAGTCATCAAATTAATAAAAATTTTTACACTCTGAGGACCCGTAGGCTGTAGCCAGTTTATAGATAGATTTTATTAAGCCTGTATTTTTTTAACCTATTATTTAAATGTTGGATTGTTCGCAATACACAGACATTCAAAGCAGAATTTTTGTTGTCTTTCTAAAACAATGGCTGACAACACTGCCCAGTGGCCGAAGGTTGGACTAACTACAAGCTGCGTTATGGACTTCTCCCCACTAACCCCATGGCCTCTGAGTCCCTAACACCAAGAACAAGAGCCAGATGCTAGTCATCAGGACACCTGGACTGTTTCTTATAATGAGGAAATGTAGGTCTGGCCTCCCAAGGTCCCCACATAGGGGTGGGAAAACCAATGAGAACACTGTGTTTCCAGAAAAGCGGGAGTTATGTATTGCCATGTGAGAAATAACTCAGGTACATGTAAAACACAAATGCTCATCAAGTATATTGGAGAATTCTTAGCACATGTACAACACCACAAAGCTGACTTTAAACAAAAATATTTTTAAAACTGACATTGCTTATTTGGGTTTGGGGACCAAACCTGGTGGCCACTCCCAGATATTTGGTCTCAAGTGGCACTCCTGACAGTGCCAGGCATCAGCTCACCTCCAGTATGCAAAGTATTCACTCTATAGTTTTTGAGCCATCTCCCTCGTCTTAAAAGGCATTTTTAAGGCAGGCATAATTGGAAAATGATTTAGGTCTCTTGGTGATTAGAATTGTTAATTTTTTTGAGACCCAGGAGTCTGAGATGCTAGTGTCTAGTGAGAACTCTTCTACTCATTTGTGGGTAGGGCTTTAGGGCTTTATCAGTATTTTGTCGTAAAACCATCACTTCTGAGGCTGGAGCGATAGCACAGTGGGCAGGGTGTTTGCCCTGCAGGAGGCCAACCCATCCGGGTTCGATTCCCAGCATCCCATATGGTCCCCTGAGCACCGCCAGGAGTAATTCCTGAGTATCACGGGTGTGACCCAAAGACCAAAAAAAAAAAATCACTTCAACTTAAGAATGTGGGTTTCCGTTGATCTCCCTCTCCCATGAAATACATTCTGGATGGTTACTGCTCGATAGAGAAGGTGGGGTGGCGGTGCGCTCAGCTTAGGCTCACGAAACAGCCACAGCAGTCTTGGCCTTATAGCAAACAAATAGGGCTCACCTCCCCAGTTCTGCAGAGCTGGCCTTGCCGAAGCCAATGATCTTTCCACACACAATGTGTACTGTAAGTGAATATAATTGATGTAGCCATAGCTTAACAGATATTTCTGAGCACTACTTGAACATTTGACTCTGTAAATTCAAGTACAAAATTTACATGGAGTCCTGCTACATTTTCCTTTATTATAATCAAATCACCATCCTAAGTATTGAAGTCTTTTTGTAAAACTAACCCACTCAGTTATTTACTATCTATGCATAATCAATGAATGAGATGCTTGGAACTTCTTTTCTTCCACAAACTTAAACCAGTTTAATATTTCATTTGCTTAATAAGATACTTTTTTTTGTATGAAACGGTAATTTTTAAGCAAATCAGAGTAAACCAGCCTTCAAGAAGGAATCTTTTTCCTTTATTAATTAAGGAAATGTCTGTTGAAGTTTTAATGAAAATAGTGACTACCTCTACTTGCGTAATCTGTGGCATAAACTTAAGGGCAGTTGTCATTCAAGAATTTAAAAAACATTCATGACCAAGGTTTAAAAAAAAAACTATTCCACAAACACAATAAAAGTAGTTCTCAGTGTTCCAGGTCGCTGATATCAGCAACAGGTGAGTACACATCAGTTTGACCAGGTTAAGGGGTTAGGTGATTCTATGTATTACTGAGTAAAAAAGCTACTAACTTCAGTTATATTCTTTAAATCTCATACCTGTAGTTTAAACCTTCACAAACCTTCACAGATTAAATATGATGAATACAGCTAATCTAGTACACTCGTCTTCTGTCATGTGAAAAATTTCTGATTATTACATGACTGTATGTAAAGAACATTTTTGAGAAGAATATGGAGAAACAACATCAAGTTATGCCACTGTAAATCAGCCAAAATTTGACCAGATTTGTGCTGTAAGCAACACCATCTTTTGTTTTGTTTTGTTTTGTTTGGCGCCACACCTAGCAGTGCTCAGAGGCTGCTCCCAGCAAGTTGCTTAGGAGTCACTCCCAGTGGTGCTCCAAGGACCTGGCAGCACTGAGGGTGGAACCCAGGCATCCCACATGCACAGCCTGCACTCAGCCCTTTGCGCTATCTCCCCAGAGTCTGGGATTAGTTCTTAATATCTTGGTTTCTTGGGAGGTTTTTTTCTCGTTTTGAGAAAAAAAAAAAACTCTCTCTATTTAGTATAATAACCAAACCGTATCAGGAACACAGAAATAGGGCTTAAGGAAAATCCTTATAACTAATTAAAACACAGACATTCCACATCTCCAAAAAAATCTAAGTTAACCAAAATATAAATTTATATGTTTTGAAAAGCCTTTATGGATTATTTTTAAATCCAGATCATTAATGAGGGAGGGTAACATTTTTCATCCAATGCCTTTCTAGAAAAACATTTTGCGCTTCCTTTTTCAGGATCTAAAAGTAGGTCCTAGGCTGTGGCCTAAGAAAGGATGCTATAATAATAAATTCCAAGACAACTTCAGTCTACCTAAAAAGGAGAGTTTAAGAAAGACACTGAGAACTGGTGTTCATTTAGTTGGCCATCTCCCAAGAAACACAGAGTTTTGTGTCCTGAGAGCTGAGTGGGAGGAATTCATTGACAATGAAATCCCTGAGCACAAGCTGGAGTCCAAAAGTCTTGTTGCTTTATTGAATAGAGAAGATTTTACTTTAACTGATTGGATGATCTTCTTGAATTACAATCTTGTTCTGGGAAACACTTAAAAAAATTTTTTTTAATTTTCACACAGATTTTGTAGTTTACTCGATTTGTTCCACGGTAGAAGTAAATTCCATGGTAGAAGCAGTTACATGATAAATAATGTGCATGCTGTTTCAATCAAATATATTTTCTAAGAAATTCTGTGTCTGTAGACCTGAGTCTCTGGCCCCTGTACTCCTTTCTAGGAAGACATTTATTTCAGTACATAAGGTTTGCCTGTAAAAAAAATTTGTGGTAACAAGTCTTGAAAATAGTAATTACCTCAGTTGTATGTCACAGATTTAAAGGATTAGAGAGCTTTGAAAGATATTCATGACTACTGACCCAAAAAGTCCCCCATAAACATAATATAATAGACATTTTTCAGACCCAGGCAATGCCAGCAGCAAGCACTGCAAGAAATTGGTGGTATCATTTTAGTTATGTTTATAGATCCTAATTTAAAACTCACAACTTTGGGTTTTTGACTTTTTGCTCATTTGTTTGGGTTTTTTTTGGGGGGAGGGGGAGGGATCACACCTAGCAATGTTCAGGGGTTACTCCTGGCTCTGCATTCAGGAATTACTCCTAGCAGTGCTTAGGGGATCATATGAGATGCCAGGGATCAAACCAGGTCGGTCCTGTGTAAGGCAAATGCCCTACCCACTGTACTACCAGTCTAGTACCAACAGGGTTTTCTTATACGTTCTATAATATGTTAAATTCAGTAACTAAACTGATAATAACCCAGAGATTTTTTTTTGGTTTTGAAAAGAGATTTAAAATAGGATTTTTTGGTTTGGTTTTTTTGTCAAGGAGTAAAAAGTTCTGTAGGTCTTTAACTGGTTTTAAAATCCAGAACTACATATACCAACCAATAATTAGAAATTGCCTAATTGATTTTTTTAGCCCTGTCAAATTGTATACATCTCTTTTACATTCTTAAACTTTCTTCTTTTTTTTTTTTTTTTTTTTTTTGCTTTTTGGGTCACAACCAGTGATGCTCTGGGGTCACTCCTGGCTCTGCACTCAGGAATTACCCCTCGCTGTGCTCAGGGGACCATATGGGATGCTGGGAATCGAACCCGGGTCGGCCACGTGCAAGGCAAATGCCCTACCCGCTGTGCTATCACTCCAGCCCCTTCATTTTTTTTTTTTTTTTGAGATGATAACGTTCCAAAAATGGTCACCACAGTGGGGAATCCCACTTAAAATGTTTTTTATGCTAAGCTCTTATTTCTTTATATCAGTTTTGGTTTGAGGGCCACATCCAACTGGCTCTCCTCTCTGGGATCACTCTTGGTGCTGCCCAAGCAATCTTATGTGGTGCCAGGGGTCAAACCTGGGTCAGACGCATGCAAGTCAAGTGGCAAGTAGCCCCTGTACTACCTCACTGGTCCCAAATCTTTATTATTTGACAGTGAGTCCTAGATTACCTTTAGAAATCCCCTAGTACAGGAAATGTTTTTTAATGCAAGAAAAATTCTTTTCATATCTCACACTCAAGAATAGGATAGTCTTTCAAAATGACTATATCTAATACCCTCACAGTGGATATTGATTCTAAAGAAATGCCATTTAGGTTGCTTTTTTCATTCTATGTTGATTGGGTATACACAGGTTAGCAGATATAAAATTAAACATGAAAAGTTTCTGCCTTAACTAACAAATAGCAATGGTATCACTTATTTGGTACTGTTGTTCTTTAAATAACACAGTCTTGTCGGTTTTCCTGCGTGTACATATTATTCACATTTATACATTAAAATCTTCCAGCCATAAATGTTTTGACTTCTGGTCTTCAAGGCTGATGAATTAAAATCTAAACCAACTAATCAAAGACTTGACAAGATTATAAATTTTCTTTTCAGAGGAACTCTTCCCACTAGGAGGCTTGTTTTTTTTAACTAGATCGCTGTGCATGTTGAATGGGTACAACATTTGCAACCATTGATCAAGTTTGGGCAAGCAATGCTAATACCGCTGACGGTTTTGCTCTTGGAAGAGGGCCGTGCTTCCTGTTGCATGCATTACACTGACCCTGTACTTTCTTTCCTTTCCCTTGTTTCCTGTGCCATGCTTGCTGTGTAGCAAATGGAATCTCTTGCAGTAAGTTAACTTTCTTTCATTCTTTGTCCATTGAGGCATGGACCCATAACAATCTTATTTTTACAGTTACTATTATATCTTTTAGCATGGTTTCCCCCTTTTCATTTCATTTTGTTTTATTTAGTAGACTTAGACATGCAATTTATCAGGAGCTTCCCGGGCTGCTTTCCTCCCAAAGTAGAAACCTACATTGCTATGAACTCTCATACTATCAGTGAAATTTTTTGAATGATAAAGATTATTATCTGACACTTTTAAAAGTCAGAGTTTTTCATAGCTAGGTTTCACTCTCAATTGGGAAGGTGACATTATGTCTTTATTTTTTAATTTTTTTTTATCTGTGAGTCAGAATTTTATCTGCAAGTCTCTGCAGTTAATCTTTTTAAAAGATTTCCATAAAGAAAAGTTTAGTGGTCATAAAACAAAATGCTTTACTAAAACAACCAAAGATCTAGGATGGGTTAATTCATGAATGTAGCTATTCCTTTAAACTTAGTCTAATCACCGGCATTGAAAGAATAAATCAATCACTGAAAGATTGTTTTTTCCCTGCAGGCCTGACAGAATATGTGAGAGAACAAGCTTAGTTCAGATAGTCTTAGCACAAATTTGAATAACTTTAAATTTCAGAGCAAAATTTGGCCAGTACCATCAGTAGTATATTCTTCCAAAAACCTAAATTTGAATTGTTGTCATTTCTCTCCACAATCTGATATGAGGGAGCAATTTTAAGTCACCTCAGAAGCTCCCAGTTCTGAGCCGAGTGCTTCATAGTCTATTAGTAAAAGAAAAGTTCTATTTAGCCTTGTTCATTTGAGACCTGAACTGTGAAGAGTTTCATTTAAGCCACAGATTTAACCCCCTTTCACTGGTGACTCTGAATCATGAAATTCAACAAGTGAAAGTTATTTTTTTCTTTTCACCGAGCCATTTTCCCTCTCTAGAGGTGAACCCATTCTTGGAATAAAATAAGCAAAGTGTGGAAGCCATTCTAAGCATATAAAATTCAAAGTGGTATGGTTGTTGGTATTGGAGTTACTCATAATTTGTTTCCCCTTCATCATACACAAAAGCTATATAATGAAAATGGGTTATGTTTCAAAGGTATCTGCAGGGACTAAAGACCATTTGTGTAGTCATACCGAAACTTGTATATGTTTTTTTTCCATAGAAATCCTTTGTTTTTATCATTTATCTTCTCCATATACCCTTTTATGTCTCTCTAACTCATCCAATATTGACTGAGCACCGAGTAGGAGGCACATCATTAAAGCAGGTACAGAATTGGAGAGAACATTGTGCTTACATAGACCTGAGGTTAAAGGGTTGCACCCTGGAAAGCTGCCAGAAGTGTCACACAATAATTTCCCAGTGTCTGCTGAAGTTATAAATATGATGCCTAGAATAACTTTATGTTTACCTTCCAGATATGTTTTTTGTTATTCTTGAAGGTCTTTTTTTTTTTTTTTAGGGAAGTGGTGAGGATTGAACTGAGGGCTTCAAACATAGGAGGCCACAGACACCCTTCTACTGAGCACTATCCCAGCCCTGCAAACATACTTCTAATCAAAAAAAATTCTTGGCTTTTAAAATCAGATTTAGAGCTTATAAAATTAATGCAAGTGCCACAATTCACAGCAATTTCACTGGCAAATACAATAGAACGTTGGCAGTTCATCCAGGCCCTTTCTAGCTATAACTCCAATCTAGTTAGTACTTTTCTGGAGCTATTTTATTCAAGGTTGTATGGTCAATTTCTCACTGACAGTGACTGAATTTTGCTCTTCCTGGCTTACTTGAAATTGTAAGATAGTGACATTTGTTTCTTGACTGTAAAAGACATGTGTTTGTTGCCACCAAGATTTCACTTGTTTTATAAGAATCCTCCTTAATAACTTGTTCCCCCCTGCCAATTTTCTCCTTAGCAATTGGAGCTGTGTCAGAGATTATATAAACTACACTTCCAGCTGCTGCTGCTTTTTCAATCCTACTGTAAGCTCATCGGCCAGGTGCATGAAGTCAGCTCCATGCCAGAGGTGAGCCCACAAATCTCCTTGCCTTGAGTCCTGCACAGAAATTGTTCCATTCAGGGGCCCGTGGGATAGAACTGCCTTTCCCACGGTCAGCCTGGATTCATTCCCTAGCGTCACATATGGTCCCTCACTCAGATACTGCCAGGAGTGATCTCTGAGCATCTCCAGGTATGACCCAAAATCAAAAAGAAAAAAAAAATTATTTCTTTTTTTCTCTTCCCTCCTCTGTTATAGCTGTCTAAGTCACTTCATCCCCACATAATTTGCTCAAAAACAAGTCTTAAATATGTCCTGTATTTATTTCAAGTCCTAGCAGTGCCAGGACTAGGGTGAGGCAAGCGCTGTGCCTTTGTCCATTTGAAGATAACCCTGAGAAGTACATGTCCTCCTAAGTGCTGTGCTGATGGACCTCACTCACCTCACCCTCACCCTTGCCCTGGGTCTGGGCACCTTGTTTGCAAAAAACTTCTCATATTACGGTTTTTGCTTCCTTCACTTTTTGTATGTGTCCTTATATTTGAAACAGGAAAACTTTCTGGAGGAAATCACACCTGCATCAATTTTTTAAGTAATTTTTTCAGTCACATATTTTTTAAATGTGGTTTACAATACTGTAAATGCTCGTATCTCATGAAAACAGCAGTACTACACCACACTCTCTACCAGAGTACAGGCATCCCTCATCACTACTCTTCCTTAGAAGAGAGGGTAAGGCACTTGCTTCCAGTGCAGTCGATCTGCACCCCATATGGTGCCCTGAGCACCACCAGGAGCAATTCCATGAACACAAAACCATGTGGTACTCAGGATTTACACCTGGCTTTGTGCTCAGGGATCACTCCTGGAGGTGCTAAAGGAACATATCCAGTGCCAAGAATCAAACCTGAATTAACCACATCTGAGGCAAGTCCTCTACCCACTGGACTATATTATCTAGCACTATGATTTTTTTTTAAGTGGAGGTGGGAGGAGTTGGGGGCCATACCCAACAATACTCAGGAGTTACTCTTGGCTCTGCACTAAGAATTACTTCTGGAAGTGCACAAGGTATTATATAGGATACCAGGTATGGAACCCAGGTTAACCTCATGCAAGGAAAGCACCCTACCTGCTCCAGTCCCATGCCCTATGGTTTTTAAGAATACTTTTCAATGACAGCTTCAAAGAAGGCATGATTTAGGTATATTTGTTTATTGTGAATTCTTCAGGCTGCAGCTTTCCACCATACAATTATTAACTGCCAGATGAAATAGAAGACAGTTGATAATCTTTTCTTTTCCAAGTTGTCAGATAAAGTTTACTCTTTTTTTTCTTTTCTGGTAGGTATTTAACAGGAATCTGTCTTTGATCAAGAAGAGAAGAACACAGTAGTTCAATCCACATGTCATTTTTCCACATTAAAAATTCACTTTAGCAAATTATACATTGCATGCCATGTGTGTATATATGTACATATAATATAGCATTATTTAAAATCTAGTTAATTTCTCATTGGTTCTTGTAAGTTTTGACTACTATACAGAAGTATTCAAAACATCCTAGTTTTAGGGTGATTTAAGGAGAATTCTCTTTCAAAGTCAAAAACTACATAGTCCAGATACTTTATTTAAGATTTAATGCTTTATTTAAGATTACCTCAATAAAATTTCAAACTAGTTCTGGAGCAGGAGGGTTGTATGTAACAGAATCAGTATGAAGATAAGTTAGATGTCCCGGAGACTTCAGCTCTATCACTTGTACACTAGTACTGGGGATGAAGAAGAAAACTGAGGACGTTGATGGAGGGAGGTTGACACTGGTGTTCAGATTGGTATTAGAACATTGTATGCCTGAAACTCAACTATGAATAACCTTGAAATCACAGGGCCTTAACTTTTTTTAATCTTGCTAAATCAGCTTTCCAAAAGGAAACAGACACCATCAACTTGCATAGCAAAAGAAAAGTCATTAAAATTAATACCAGTTTTTTTAAATGCCCTTGATGTCAGATTGCAACTCACTGATCTCTCAGAGTACATTTTGGGGACACTAAGAAGTGATATGAGTTCTCTCTTTTGAACCCTGGATCTCTATTCATTTTTGTTTTGTTGCCACACCTGGCGGTGCTCAGGGGTCACTCCCAGCAGTACTCAGGGGATGATGTGGTGATGGAAAATGAATCTGGGTCTCCCACAAGCAAAGACATACTCAGCTTTTTGCACTGTCTCTCCAGCAGGACTTGAATGACTTTAAGTTTTAGAGAAATAGTCTCCCATTTCTCTAAAACCATTTCCCCTCACTAATATCTATAATAGCATTACTTTGAAATTTTCTTCCTCTTCTGTAGAATTATGTCTCAAATCTTTTCCCATTACAGAAATATGAAATATATGTGTGTGGTGTATATATATATATCTTTTTAAATGCATATTCAAACAATGTCAGTATATAATTTACATTATAATGTGAATTGAGTACATGTGTGCTAAATTATACTAAGCATTTTACATAAATTATCTCATTTTATCTTTAAAATAACCTTGTGAGGGTGGGGGCAGTAGTACAGCAGGTATGGTGCTTGTCTTGCACGTGGCCAACTAAGATTCAATCCTTGGCACTGAATATGGCACCTCAACCTGCCAGGAGTGACCCCTGAACACAGAGCAATAATAATAATAAATAATCCTTTGAGAGAGGTAATATCTTCAGTTTCACATATGAGTAAACTGAGGGACAGAAAATCTACTGACCTCCTGGCCCTGCAGAATCAACCCCACTTGCCCAACACCTAGGCATTTCTCTTGTTTCTATACCTCAGTGTGTGCCATCCCACCCCAATGAAGATACTTTAAAGTCTTAATCATCAATACAAGAATAGCGTACCACCTCTCCTAATATGTATATATTTAATACATTCAACCCTACAAGTCCTACCTGTGCCACTAAGTCATTTCACTTGCCAGCTGTCGATTATCAGAGTATTTAACTTGTGCTTCACCAGATCCACATCGTCATGTTTTTCCAGGACTTTCAAATCAGCCTACTAAGTCTAGTAAAAAAAATTTCTCTTAACAGCTGCTCAATATGTCCAGGGAACTGAGTGACTTAAAGAAAAATCTGAAGGAGGCCACTGCAGCCATTGCAGCTGACCCGCTTTACATAGAGGGAGCGTGGTCCGAGCCCTCCTTCACGTCCACCGAAGCGGCCATCCAATCCATGCTGGAGTGCTTGAAAAACAATGAACTCGGCAAAGCTTTACGGCAAATCAGGGAGTGCAGGTAACTGCCATTTCTTCTTGAGGTGGTGAGAGGAAATGCAGGTCTACTATTCTCTACCAGGATCTCACTCCCTATAGAAAGAACATCTATAATTGTTGAATAATGTGGAGAGATAGTTTGCAATGCTATAAGACTCACTTTGTCTTGATTTATTTAGAGATGGGTTACACATGTAAGTTCAAAAGCAATAATAGAATGTCACTTTCTTTCCTAGTATTGTCTTTGTGGTTTTTAAACTTGCTACTTTTTGTTTGTTTGTTTGCTTGGTTTTTTTTTTATTTTGGGGTCATACCCAGCAATACTCAGGAGTTACCCCTGGCTCTACACTCAGAAATTACTCCTGGTGGTGCTTGGGGGACCATTTGGGGTACCAGGGATCGAACATGGGTCAACCATATGCAAAGCAGTGGCTCACCTACTGTACTTTGCTTTTTTATTTTTATATTGGTATCCAAAATGAATTTAAAATGTCAAAAATAGGGGCTGGAGTGGTAGCACAGAGGGTAGTGCATTTGCCTTGCACGTGGCCAACCCATGTTCGATTCCCAGCATCCCATATGGTCCCCTGAGCACTGCCAGAGAGTAATTCCTGAGTAAGCCAGGAGTAACCCCTGTGCATTGCTGGGTGTAACCCAAAAAAGAAAAAAAAAAGTCAAAAATAAAAAACAGTAGAATCTAACTCAAATCTGTCTCAATTAAATTGAGTGACTAAATTTTTTTTATTTTTTAATTCTTCTGTTAGAAAAAATAAATTAGTTATTGCTTTACATTTAAAAAAGAGAAAGAGAAAACATCTAAGGTTTTTATATACTTTCTTAGAACTTGACTGTGACCAAAATATTAATTTTTATATCTTGACTATATAAAGTATTGGTGCTGATCCTGGGTATTAGACACTGCTTTCAGAGTGTCCAGAAAAAGTTGAGACACTTCAAAGCATACCTTTGCATAACCTGAGACCAAGATTTTTATTTATTTATTAATGAAGGAATACTGCTATTTATTTATTCAGCCATTGATTAAGCTGATTGAATTGGGCATGAACTCCACATTACTTTCTTTTTTTATATTGAATCACCGTGAGATACAGTTACAAAACTTTTATGTTGGAGATTCAGCCGTACAATGATCAAACATCCATCCCTCCACCAGTGCATACTTTCCACCACCAGTGTCCCCAGTATATTCCCTACTCCATCCCAATCTTCACCCTGCCTCCATGGCAGGCAATTTCCCCAGTACTCTCTCTCTAATTTTGGGCATTATGTTTTGCTCAAATTTTCCCACCACCATTCAAGCCTGCCTGCTAGGGGCAGATGCTAGATTGCTTATTGTCCATTGCTCATTTTGAATATCATGGGTGTTGTGGCCGTGCACTTCTGGAATCCTAGATTGGGTTCCAGAGACATTTCTGTAGGGCACTAACAATTTTGGGATTCAATTGAGTGTCTCTGGACCAGGGCTGTTGGTGTGCTAAGATGGTGCCTGGAGGCGCATTGTGAGGGTGACAGCCAGGGCAACGAGCAGGCGGGGAGCAAAGAAGGGACAGCCTGGTGTCACTGCCGCCATGTGGCATGGAGATTTAGTAAGATAACTTAAATGTGTCCTTTTTGAGTTTCCTTATACTCTACCCATTGATAATATTGTCACATTCACTAGAGCCAGAATGCTTTAGTTAATCCTATGAATGATTTAAGATGATCAAATTACCTACTGATATTTTTATACCTATAGATATTTTTATGGAAGTCAGTAATACTCATTTCTAAAATCACGGTGATATTGGCACAACTCTAAATCTACTAGAAACCACTAAGTTGTATACAGTGAATGGGTGTATTGTATCATATGTGAATCATCTCAAGAGTGATTTAAAATAACTATGCTAACAGACTCAGAACCTCTCAACTTTGAAAACTCTGTGTGTGCCTCTAATCTATGCTGTTCTCTTTATGACTACAGAAGTCTGTGGCCCAATGACATCTTCGGGAGCAGTTCTGATGATGAGGTCCAGACACTACTGAATATTTATTTCCGTCATCAAACTCTGGGACAAACGGGTACTTATGCACTGGTGGGGTCGAATCAGAGCCTGACTGAAATCTGCACCAAGCTGATGGAGCTGAACATGGAGATCCGGGACATGATCCGCAGGGCCCAGAGTTACCGAGTCCTCACTGCTTTTCTTCCAGACTCCAGTGTTTCCGGCACTAGTCTCTGACAGGAGCCCCCCAGCCCCCATGGCTTCCAAACTGGGTGTGCTGCCATGCTGGGGTGACGTCATTCAGTGTCTTCTCAGCCTTCAGAAGGCTTGGTCAGACTGTTCTCCCTCTTGTCACCTGTAGGACTTTTCCTGTAGAGGATGAGAGGACTTCCAATGCGTAGCAATACTCTAAGAACCAAGGTAGTATAGAACATTCTGGAACAGACTTCATTCGTCATGTTATGTGGCACATATGTGTTATCATTTTACTGAGCAAATGCAACTCACTACTGAAGTGACTCCCATTGCATACCAAAGCCGACTACACTGAACAATACCTTCCTTTGTAGAAATGATTTTAGATTGGCAAAAGTGCAATGTTTTCACGTAAAAAAATATTTTGTATTCTAAAACTTGTACATTCTTCTCAACCTTCATTGATCCTTTTTTTCTTTTCTTTCTTTTTTTTGTGTATGTGTGTGCTGAGGAATAGACAGGCAGAATGAAGCTGGCCACAGAAAACTGTAAGACAGTCTAAAGCTGACAGCCTGTATATATGAAAAGGGAATTGTAAATGGACAATTTAATGTACACTGTAATTTGAATACGATTGCTGTAACTAAAAGGAGCTGCTATGAAGTATCTTTCTTATGTTGCTAGGCTACTGTTCTGAAAAAGGATCTCTTTGCAGGGGTCTCTGATAAGGACCCTAGCACCAAATATAGTCCAGAGAGATTTTTTTTAAAGGACTTTGGCTGCTTTTTACTAGATGGTTGCTTTTATGAGCATATTTATACTACAGAAGGATGAGTGTTACTTTTAACTAATTTGCCACTTTGTAGAAAAAAGTCAAAGACATCCATCTTATAAATTTCAGTTCTTTCACCTGTCACGCATGCATATTTTAATAATCCACTTGAATAGCAGGAAAACAGGATCATGGTAAGATATGAATTGTCACTGTTTCTTAAGAAATGTCATATTTTATTTGTAACGTATATATGTAGGGTCATCTTATGTTAAACTTAATGCTGTCAAGTGTTAGATGTGTGCATGGAAATCTTTTGCACATCAGAAGCATATTCAAAGTTTATCTATGTAACTTATTCACTCTGTAAATACATTTAAAGTTTTTGTGATGTAATATTATTGGCTGATGTTTTGTTCAGAATTTCCTTTAGACTAAAAAAATTACAAAATACATACTGACCATGAATTTTATTTTTAGGTAATGAAAATGTTTGCCATGGACACACACTTCCTGTTTTGCCTGCAGGTTGCCATAGTGACAATCTCAGGAGACATCATTCATCTGTGTTCCATGCGGCACGCACAGGGGGTGTGTGGCCTCCTGGCCTGAGCCACAAAAGGTGTCTATACCTCTCTGTAAGTGTACACCAACACACAAACAACTCAAGTGAGTCCAAGACAAATCAGAGACAGATGAGAGTTCTCATTGCCCAGCCTAATCGGCTAAAGTGCAGTGTTTTCACTAAAAACATTATGAGATGTCATCAGGTTGTCACTTTTACAGTCTTGAACTATACTCTAGAAATGGAAGCATTGTAATTCATCAACCAACCCCTATCTCATCTAAATGCCACTCAAAAATCAGAGACAAAACCATCTCACTTTGACTCACTTTCTACTCTCTTGTTTCAACAAGCAAGTATTACATGCATCCCTAACATACAGCAACTGAATTGCCAGCTGTAATTTTCTGGAAATATCCTACAATAAGCAAGCAACCCAGTCTTTTTTTTTTTTTTATTAATGTCACCACAGATACAACTGTTCACCAATTTTAACTGAATGAACTTGGGGATATTACTGTAAACATACTTTTCTGATGATTTCTGTTTTGGACTTTCCAGAACTGAAGTATTATCTCTGGAAAGTGTCTCAAAAAAGTATATGTCTTGGCGGGCGGGTGTGGGGGAAATAAAAAAAAAAAAGTATATGTCTGTGGACTACCACAGTGCCAAGCCACAGTAGCAAAGACTTGGCTGACTTTTCCACGGACCTTCGAACAGAGAGCTTCTACCCATCTTATAATCTGTCATCATAGAAAGCAGACAGGATTTTTTCTCTTAATTTTTAAGGAAGAACTTGGTGAACATGAAATATTTCTTCTTTTTCTTTCTTCACATCCTCTCTTTGAATAGAGATTGAAGATAACTGTGTGAGAGGAGCAGGGGGAGCCATTAAAGCTTCCCTAGCTCAGCTGAGCCCAGCAGTAATTTTAGATCTACCAATCAATTGTACTGTGCTTCTGATATGAAAGCATTGATTTTTCACTTTCCCAGGGATAGAGTAAGGAGTACAGCTCGCTAACTCTCTCCCAAAGGAGAGAAAGTAATTATATTAAAGGTGCTCCCGTGATAACACAAATGCCTCTGTATATCTCAGTACTGTTCAGAATCAAAATAGGATATACCTTTTGTCCACAGGGAGAACAGAGCGATTCAGATAGGTTCACAGTACCAAGTGTAACTTGATTAAACTTAGTCTGCGAAGAGAATGGCTTAGAAAAGGCACCGTGCATTTTAGTGGCATGTCAATGAGTTATTCTCACCGTTGGGTGAGAATATTTAGTAAATGTGTTCATATAGTTATGAAATAAAGATTTTATTTAACTGGTCTTAGGGCTCTTTTGGTTCCAAATCTTGACAAGCACCAATTTGTAAGCAATTGATAGATTTACACAGAGAACAAAGTTATCTTTAGTTGGAGTATGTCTGCTCCCAAATAAGTGACTAAAGAACTTAACATTATTGTTCACAGTGAGTTTCACAATCTGTTAACTGTATCTCGATAAAACTTAATTTAAGTTTTGGGTACACTTATATTTAATACTTGAATGTCTATAAAGAATTGCCTTTTTCCCTCTTTGCTGAACATATGTTGTGCATTCACTTACCATAAGGCAACTTCAAGGTATATTGCAGTTAAAACAAATGATGTCCTATTTTCAAAGTGCTTACATTTTTTTCTTTTTTCTTTTTTCCTTTTTTTATTTTTTGGGTCACACCCAACAGTGCTCAGGGTTTACTCCTGTCCTGCACTCAGGAATTAGTTCTGGCAGTGCTCAGGGAACCGATGGGATGCCAGGGATTGAACCCAGTTCAGTCACGTGCTTACATTTTACTGGGAGAGTAAGTATTTGTCTATTCCAAGGGGTGTCAAGTGTCTTGAAAAACAAGTAGGGATAAAGAAGAGATAGTCCTGCAACTCTAGAAAAGAGGCCAGAGGAAGCTTTCTGATACAGCAGCATCTGAGCAGAGGCATGAACAAAATGAGAAAAGAACATTCCAGCCAAAGGAAAAGCCAAGGGTCCAGATCTAATGGGTAAAGACAAAAGAAGTCAGAGGGGCAAGGCGGGTTGTGTGGGTTAGGCAGAACTTGGTTCTTCCGTGGGAAAAGTGGAAATAACCTGGGTGTCCAAGAGAAGGGCCATGGCTTGCTTAAACAGATCATTCCTGCAGAGAGAGCTGAATAGGCTGGTACACATTCTTTGCAGGTGTGAGACCGTCTTCCACCTCTGACACCAGGGCCCAGGGCACCACCTGGTATGACCTCCAAGCACAGAGCTGGGAGTAACCTCTGAGCACCTCCAGGTGTTTCTTCCCAGGAAATACACACTGAAAGGACCCATTTGGTGTAATGAAAAGGTTCTGGAAGGAGATAGTGGTGATGATTATATCATATTTCAAATAGACGTCATAGCACTGAATTGTGTACCTTAAAATGGCAAATTTCATGCTTAGACACATTTTATCACTATAACAATACTTTGTTTCTGTTTGAGGGCCATACCCAGCAGTGCACAGGAGTTCTTCTTGGCTCTGTGCTCAAAAGAGTGACCTCTAGCAGTGCTCAGAGAACCAGGGATTTGAACTTGTGTCAGCAGGATGCAAGGCAAGTGCCCTAACAACTGCTGATCTGATGCCCTCCTGAACAGCTTCCTCTTCACCTTCTTCAGCTTCTTTGACAACATTTCCAGGGAATTCAAAATCCTTTGGATAACTGACACAGGAACTTTTTCCTAATATTTTTAACTTTTCACTGCCGGGGTGTCTTGGCTCTCCTCTGCTCCTCTGTGGCCACTCACCAATTTCACGGCTATCCTAAGACCCATCAAAACTGATAAGCACACCGGCTACGGTCACAAACTTCTCCATCCTGCTCTGGAGTTTTGCAATTCTCCCAGCCCACACTTCCTGATTAGACTCCTCCTATCATGAAGAACCATCTGTAAGCGTTGATGTTCTTACTACTGCCTGTCATCTATCTTCAATCTTCATCTTAACAAATTTAAAGTTCATGGATTATAGATATCTCACTTCCATCCTTCGTGATTTGTGATTTTTGTGATCCGAACTAATTAAAACTAGATCCACCCTTTCCAACTGCTGACAAATTACAACTCTGCCTGTCTCACATGCACCAGATCTCAAAATAAACTATCAGATAATGATACAGTAAAATTTTATTCCCTGAAAATGCCAAATTTCCAATGCCCAAGATAACAATCTTTCTACCTCTTTTCCTTTTGATTCACCTCAGCTAATAACTTTCCCTTTACAAAGGCTTCTGTTGCAAGCATCTCCTTCCTTTGCTGGGCCATTAAAATCTCTACTGAATAAGTCCTAACATACAAAGTTATTCAGTACCTCTTTTATCCAAATTCCCTTTTAGCTATCACCATTTTTTCTGCTTTTTAAAGGCAAAAACATTCTGAAAAGTATTTTCTATTCACTGCCCTCTATGACCTCAGGTCCACTAAAATTTCTTTTTAAGGTCACCTTTGTGTCACTAAATCCAATGGACAATCATCTTTCTTACAATAGGATATGACCCAATGAGTTATTCTATCTCAGAATATTGACCTATCTTTGTTTTCATGAAATCGTTTACCCCCTATTCCTCGTGACCTCCTTTTTGGGAGAGAGTTGAGGGGACCACACAGGTGAAGGGCATACCCAACAGTGCTCAGCATTTATCCATTTCCCTGCTTAGCAATCACTCCTGGATTACAATACATAGAGCCAGACACCCTGTGGGGGTGGTGAAGGAGAACCATGTGCAGTGCCAGAGATGCCATTGATTTCCTCTTTTATCTAACTTCTTACTTATTGTTAACCAGTGTGGTCAAGTTACCAGCAACATTAACAATAACAAGCTCTCAGGAGCTTGTGAGATTTGCAAAGTCCCAGACCGCAGGGCTCCTGGATAAGAATCAAAATCACCAGATAAAACCTGGAACATTAAAGTTTGAGAATCATTACTACGAGTGCTGCTACATCCCTGGGCATATGCTATAATATCCTCTCTCTGAGATGATCCTACTGAAGCAGGACTGTCATCAATGTTTTTCTCTTCAAATCTTTCTCCTGAGTCCCAAATATCCTCAATTCAAGATTCATGTATCCAGTGGTCTTCATAACCTCTCCACTTGGAAGGCTCACATTTCAATATTGAAGTATTGAAAACAAAATTCACTCAAATATTGGTGGGATTCAGTTTTGTGTTCTTTTACATAATTAGATCAGAGACCTATGAGAAGGTTTGGTAAATATAATTGGTTTTGTTTTGATGGGATTTAGTTTGGTGTTCTTATTATACATAATGAGTATCTGACCTCTCACCACTGAGAGACAGGTACTATCTTAACCCATTTTACAGATGAGCAATAAAAACATAATAAGGTAATTTGCCCACAATCATACATCTCATAAGTACCATACCGAGGCACTGAAGTTAGGTTATCTCATTCTAGAGCATTCCATCAATCTATAGCTCAAAGTATAATCTAAAAATCATTGTTGGGGCTGGAGAGATAGTGCAGTGGATAGGGCTTTTTGTCTTGCATGTGGCAACCTAGGTTCTATCTCCTGAATTATACACATGGTGCCCTGAGCACCACCCGTAGTAACTCCTGACTGCAGAGCTAGGAGTAAGCCCTGAGCTGGGTGTGGCTTACTCAAAATATAAACAAAATATAAATTAAGTCATTATCTACTTCTCCGTCACCCACTTCCAGCCCTATGCCTCCTTTTATTCCCAAACATGACCTTGAATCCATGTAATTCTCTTCATCTTCATGGTCACAACCATTGTTCAAGTCATTTGGCTTATGTGTTCATTAACTTAATTATTCTTCCTCCTATTCTATTTAGTGTTGCCTCTAATAATTTTTTTTAAATAAGGCTCTGATGTTGCTTTGTTGAAACTCTTCTTCATGGACTGCCATATTCTTGGCTATACCAAGAGGCCTTTGTGATCTGGGCCGTCTTCTTAATTCCTTGCCACATGTTAGCATCATGGGTTCATATTGCTGGCACATATCTACCAAACCCAGTGTTTCCTCCTCATCTTGCAAATCCAATTTCCATGTAATGTCTTTGATAACCACCTTATCAAAAAGTGTTATCATAGCACCACTTTCTTCTTAGCATTTACTATATCTGAATTTGAGAGAAAATATAAATAACCAAATCTACAGAATACGTCCTAGTCTGCCTGGCAAACATCTATTGTCTCTGCATTTTCTCACCTCTTTTTGGTTTCTATAAGAGGCAGGAGTGGGGTTGGGGAGTTGATATATCATGCTCAAACTGAGAGCCTCCTGCATGCAAGGCATAAGCTCTGCTACCAAGCAGTATCCCTGGCCTCAGCTCTGTATGTTTTTAGAAGGGATGGGGATGGAGCCGTCGCATGGTGGTAGGGTGCCTGCCTTGCACGCAGCCAACCTCTGTTCAGTCCCAGGAATCTCATATGGTTTTTATAGCACTGTCAGGAGTGATCCCTGGGTATAGAGCTAGGAGTAAGTCCTGAGCACAGAGGGTGGGGGGTAAGAGGAGGGAGAGGGTGTGTAGCCCCTCACGCGAGTTGAGCTGTGTCAACTCCTTCACTCGGGGATTACACGTGAAAGATGTTCGCGGGCTCTCCGGGCAGCTCTCTCTTGCCACCTGCATTCGGTGCTCTTGAGCCACTTCTCTACTCGGGATGACTGTTGCCTTGGAGGGATGAAGGAAGAATGAGGGCAAGGCTGGTTGCTGACTAGTTGCCGTTTATTCAATCTCTCACCTCTCCCAGCTCTATCCCATCCTCTCTCTAACTTGCTCTACAACACTCTCCATGACTCCTCTCCAATCTACTTGTCCCTCTGTCACCGTCCCCCTGTCTCTCTGTAACCTCACAATTCTTTCTTCCCACTGTATCTGTCTCCTTTATCTCTGTCTCCGTCTTACTCACTCGTCCTTCCTTTCCTCTCCCCAGCTGCCCTTTTCCTTCTCTCTCGCCATGCCTCCCCAACCACATCTCTCCATGGGAAGCACAATCAAAATGTTTTTTCTAGTCTTCCTGACTACCTGCAGCCCACAAGGGCAAAACATCCCTTGAGATGTGTTTCTCCTGTCCTTAGACCTGCAACTTGATTGACATCTTTAATTCTCCTTCCTAATATTTACCATTCTATATGGACACAGTAATAGACACTTTTAGGCTTGTAGGGTGACTCTCCTGGGGACATCTCACCACAGACTCAGACTACAGTGCTCAGGCAAGATTAATCATTCCTAACCCCAGCAGGGTCCAAATCTAGTTATTACTTTTTGGATCATGACAGAATTTGTCCATGACCAAGCTCTTATAACTAAGCATTATGGCACTTTGAGCAGGACCATTTTGATACCAGCGTAGCTAGCTCACCACTTGCCCTGGGTCCATCCAGTCCCTCCTCACGACCCTGCTTTTGGGGATCTAGGAAGTAAGAGCAACTGAGGCTTACGTCAAGAGAGCAGATGTCCAGGAGGTAATATCTGGAGTCAATCAACTCCCAAGCCACAGGCTTGTCTTTTTAACTGTCTTCCTGTATCCATACAAAAAGCAATGGCTCTGAAATAACTAGCCATGCAAAGGACATTAAGGAGAAGAGAAAAACAATATTTACAAGTTAGAGTCTGATCAGGAGACAAAGGTAATTGACAGGTTGGGGGGTAATCAACAAACACAAGCTCCCAGAGGCCAGGGAGGAAGGGCAAACCAATATTATCCTACAGAGCCTTAAGTTAAAAAAAGGAAAGAGGGGCTGGAGCAATAGCACAGCGGCTAGGGCATTTGCCTTGCACACGGCCGACCCGGGTTCAATTCCCAGCATCCCATATGGTCCCCTGAGCACTGCCAGAAGTGATTCCTGAGTGCAGAGCCAGGAGTAACCCCTGTGCATCACCAGGTGTGACCCAAAAAGCAAAAAAAAAATAATAATAAATAAAAGGAAAGAAAAGAAACTGTAGCTAGTAGCTCCTTCTTTATGGCCACTGTGATGAGTTCTAACTATGCCTGGCATGCATGCACTCAGCACTCTTCAAGCATTTGCTGTGATTATTACGTATCCTTGTAGGCAGAGATCTTGCCTTTGGATTGTCTGTGTTCCCAGTGCTTAGAACTTCCAAGAGTTTGTCAAATGAATGAGCATTCTTCTTCTTCACACTTCCTTTCACGTGACACCATCCACCAATTTCCAATGCTATCATGAAGATCCCCCAGGAATCACCAATTAATTGTACAGCCAAGATCTATTTTACATGCATTTATTTCATTCTATTTACACTGTACAATTGTTATACAAACTACAAAAAGTACAAAAACATAATCCTTTTTTTCTTTTCAGTAACAGGTCAAAGGTTAAGTTGCAAAAGAGGAGAATCATACAGTAGTTACAGGATGAGTTCAGGTACAAGTCCAATTGCCTGTCATATGCCATACTTATAGTTGAAAACATTGCCACAGGAGAATTTCTTATCTTTGCAGCGACCACACAGTTCCTGTCGATGAGGCTTCCTCAGATCTATGTGTCTTCTTTTTTGAGAACAGGAACAAAAAGACTTTAAACAAGTCTAAGAAAACAAGAAAAAAGTTTACAATCGAAATAATCAAATTAGGTTTTATTTCTTTACTTTTTTGCTTTTTTCGGGGTCACACCCAGCAATGCTCAAGGGTTACTCCTGGCTCTAACTCAGTAATTACCCCCGAGGGGACCTTATGGGATGCTGGGAATCGAACCCAGGTCAGCCACGTGCAAGGCAAATGCCCTACCCGCTGTGCTAATACTCCAGCCCCCTCAAATTAGTTTTTAAATTAAAGCTTCAAATTAAAATATTTCTCCACACTACAGAAACTCTGACATTTACTGTCCTTGAACTTCTAGAAGACTATATTTAGTTTTCTAAAAAAAAAAAAACAAACATACAAACTTTTGTTTTTTTTTAATTTGGAAACGTTTTGAAGATTTTATATTGTTTCTTTTTAAAAATAATTAAGGAATAAATAAGGACTGGAGCAACAGCACATCAAGTAGGGAGTTTGCCTTGCACGTAGCTGACCTGGATTCAATTCCTCCATCCCTCTCGGAGAGCCCAACAAGCTACCGAGAGTATCTCATCCATACAGCAGAGCCTGGTAAGCTACCCGTGGCGTCTTCTATATGCCAAAAACAGTAACAACAAGTTTCACAATGGAGACGTTACTGGTGCCTGCTCGAGCAAATCGATGAGCAACAGGATGACAGTTGTACAGTGATACAGTGCTTTTTAAAAATGATTTAAGTTTTTTAATTGAATCATTGTAAGATACACAATTACAAAGTTGTTCTTGATTGGATTCAGCCATACAATGTTCCAATGCCCATCACTTCACCAGTGTACATTTGCTGCCACCAATTCCCCAGTTTCCCTTTCACCTCCCACTGCTGCCCCACCCTGCAGCCTACACCTAAGACAGACACTTTCCTTTTCTCTCTCTCTCTGTCTGTCTGTCTGTCTGTCTGTCTGTCTCTCTCTCTCTCTCTCTCTCTCTCTCTCTCTGCATGTGTGTAGTTCATTCAATGCCATGCATTTTTCAAAATGAATGATCAAAGATAATTTAGAGGGGAGACAGTGTGATTGCACAGTGGGTCAAGTGTTTGCCTCACATGTAACCAACTGGGGTTTTATCTCTAGCACCATCAGGAGTGATCCCTGAGTGCAGAGCAAGGAGTAAGCCCTGAGCATTTCCTGGTGTGGTCCAAAAACAAAACAAAAGTATAATTTTTCAAGAGATTATTACTGAGTTAATTAAGAAATAGAAAAGTCAAAGGGCTGGAGCAATAGCACAGCGGGAAGGCGTTTGCCTTGCACATGGCCAACCCGGGTTTGAATCCCAGCATCCCATATGATCCCCTGAGCAATGCCAGAAGTAATTCCTGAGTGCAGAGCCAGGAGTAACCCCTGTGTATCGCCAGGTGTGACCCAAAAAGAAAAAAAAATGTCAATTAAGTTTTTGTATTTCTGTAGCCAGGTGGGAAGGAAGAGACAATTGGTGAGTATTAAATAGTTTTATAATCTAGATTAGAATATATAAAAAATGCTAGAGCAGTAGATCTCAAGCAGAAGTATTTAACCCAGCAACTGGAATTGACAACAAAGGTTTTGATGACTGTTGTAAGCAGAATGATCAAAGTCCAAGAGGAAGTTATATGTTCTAATTGGAAGGCCCAATTTACTATCATTTTTAATTGTTGGGGTCTTTGGTGGAGGGAAGGATTGGTCTATGTGAAAGTAACACTTTCACATTCCAAATGAGAGCCTAAAATACAATTTACCAAATATTGTTCTATATTTATATCTTCTTCCATTGGTCATTGTAAGAGAAGCCTAATAGCTAATGTCACATGCTGTTTGCTATGAGCTATTATAATTATTTTATAAATCTTAATTATTTAATCTAATAATGCCTTAAAACTCAGAGAAGTCTTAATAAAAATCATAATCTGCTTTAAAGATAGATTTCAATTTCTAACAATGAGGTATACAGTTTTGACCTAGTCTTTACAAATGTCTATTTACGATACCAGAGCATGGAAATAAAAAAGATCATTTGAAGAAACTGTACATGTGGGAATACCAGGTTCAATCCCTGTCACTGCATTGTCTCCCAACTACAGTCAAGAGTGATCTCTGAGACACATCGGGCAAGGTCTCACTGCCCCCCCAAAAAAGAACTGTTTGAAAACACTAGAGGATTATCAAAGCATTTGGAACCAAATGTAAAAAATACAAGGGAGTGTGATATTTGTGAGTATTTTCTCTTTAAAAGGTATCTACTAATTCTAGGAAGATGTAGGAAACTGGGGGGAAAAATGTTTTAATTAGCTGATGAATCTACCTATAGTCTTATATATACCATAATGGAAGAGCCCTGATTAATACTTCTGGTTTGTGTTGAAATCCTGAAAACCTACACCCAAAGAATAAGGATGAATCACAGCTGATCAAAATTCACAAGTGCCAAAGACCAACTTCAAAAACAGTTTAACCCTGATTAGAAAATAATGTTCTGAAATTGCTAGTGTCCCCATACCCTACTAGAAAAAAAAAAGTCTTCTGTAAAAGCAGATATTAGTCCCAGATGTCAATCTACAAACTTATTCACCCATAATTATCTAGTAGCTCTGTAGCACTGTCATCCTGTTGTTCATCAATTTGCTTGAGTGCACACTAGTAACATCTCCATTGTGAGACTTCTTGTTACTCAACCAAAAATAAACAACTATGTGAAAAAACACCACATTTATAGAGAATGCCATACTTGAAAACCAAAGAAATAAAGGACAGCGACAGCTCCACAGGAAACTTAACTGATACTTTGGGGTTTTTTTGTTTTTTTGTTTTTTTTTTTTTGCTTTTTGGGTCACACCCAGCGATGCTCAGGGGTTACTCCTGGCTTTGCACTCAGGAATTACTCCTGGCGGTGCTTGGGGGACCATATGGGATGCCGGGGATCGAACCCAGGTTGGCCGAGTGCAAGGCAAACGCCTTACCCGCTGTGCTATCGCTCCGGCCCCTGATACTTTGTTTTTAAAGACAGACTCATATGCTCAAGGGTTATTATTTCTCTAAAGAGTCTTTAAAAAGAAAAAAAATCCATTAGTGAAAAATTCAGCAATGAGATCAGTAATTCAACACATGGCTTTAATAAGTAGATGAGTAGGAACTTAGACAGAAATTAGAGAAAAAGTAATTTGACTACTAAAGTTAGCAGCTTAAACTAATTGTTCAGTAGGGGATACTCAGAGTGAAACAAGGAGAGACTTAGGTATAGGAAATATAGAAGAAAGCATAAAAGGGTAGACATGCTGAGAATTCTGAGTAATGAAACAAAGACAGAATGACAGAAGAGATTGTGGCTGACAATTTTCCAAAAGCAATAAAATTTTAATTTCAGAAAATACTATGAATCTCCAGCAGAATACATACAAAGAAATCATAACTAGGCATATAACACTGCTGGAAATCAAAACAAATACATTAGGTGCAAACAAGTTTAAGAATGGACAAAGAGATATAAGGCCCACTAAACAGAGGTACGAGCTTGCAGTGACGGGGCAGGAGATCTTGGGATGGGGGTGGGGGGCGTTACTGGCATGGCTCTCTGCCCAGGTGTGACCCCGAGCCACCACACACAAAGGTTTCCTCCATTCCTGAATGCTTATGATCCCGGAGGCCCACTAACTACTTTCAGCACCAGCGGCTTCTTGCAGAAATTCCTCTAGACTGTGAACTAAGCTATGGCCCCATGCTGCCCCGGGAGGGGAATGGTTTTTCTCTCTCGGCCTTTCCTTTTGGTGGCAGCATGGTGACCGACATCTTACAAGGCCCACTAAACAAAGGTAAGAGCTTGCAGTGATGCAACTTCTGGCAGAAATTTCTCTGGACTTAATTACTAAAATACCAGAAGTCCAAACCTCATATGCTCCTCATTCTCAGCAATGGAAAACAAATTATCAAATGATGCCTTTTCGTCAGGTCTGATTGTTGGGGGAAAATTCCAAATAATAATAGTAAGTTTTCTGTCGAAATATTGAATGTAATCAAAGTAAAGAGAAAGTAAAGTGAAAATCATCAGCCACACAGGCGGGGGTTGGGAGTGGGATGGGAGATGTATTAGAGTTTTTGGTGGTGGAACATGTGCACTGGTGAAGGGATGGGTGTTTGATCATTGTATAACTGAGACTTAAACCTGAAAGCTTTGTAACTTTTCACATGGTGATTCAATTAAAAATTAGAAAATAATAATGGATAAAGAGAACACCAGAGATAGCTTGAAATTTGAAGCATGTGACCTGCATTCATAAGGTCCTAAATTTAATCCCTAGTACATGGTATGGGAAGGGGGTCTCCAGAGCATGGTATGGGAAGAGGGTCCTTGTGCTTGCCTTGCACATGGCTGAACCAGGTTTGATGCCCAGAAACCCAGATGGTTCCCCTAGCACTGCTGGGAGTGATTCCTGAGTGCAGAGCCAGGAGTAATGCCAGAGCATCTCTTAGGTGTGGCCCCAAAATAAACATCAAACAAAGGAAATAATTTTTAAAAGAATGAAAATATTAGGGCAGAGAAATTGGGGTTCATGATGTTTGCCTGGCATGTGGCTAACTCTGGTTCAATTTCTTTTTTGGTAGGGGAGGGAGAACTTGAGCTACACCCGGCAGTGCTCAGGAGTTCCTACTGACTCTGCAGTCAGGAATCAAACCTGGAGGGCTCAAGGGGTCAGATGGGATCTGGGTACTGAACCTGGGTTGGCTCTCTGGACCTGCCATATTATTACTCTGGCTCCAACCTTGGTTTAATTTCCCAGAACCACATCCTTGAGCACAGAGCCAGGAAGAATCCCTGAGCACAGCCAGGTATGACCCCAAAATAAAAATTGGAACTAATAGGGCTGAAGAGATTGCTCAAAGGGCTGGAGCACATGCCTTGCATGCTTGAGGCCTCAAGTTCAATATCTGGCCTGCTGAGAACCACTAGTTGTCAACTGCCTGGCCTGTTTGGGCAAGTATTGCTGAGAGTGGGCAGGCCTGGACCTTCTGAATATTTCTCAGAAGCACCTCCAGCCCCTATCCTGCCAAAATGTAAACACTGCAGATAGAAAAGATAAGTGTTTTATCTGCTTACCTGACATTGGATTGCTTCTACTCGATAAGGGTTAAAACTCTTCCGGCATTTGCAACAGAGTTGTTTGAAATAAACCTAAAGAAAAATTTGTCTTTTTTTAAATGCAGGTTGATATGTACCCAAGGCTCCCAGTTCCTAATTTAAGGAACCCATCCCCTGACCTTTAACTCACTCTTTAACCCAGTGCTTTCACCCACTCTCTATCCTCAGCTTTGGTCTATCAATTACTTTTTTTTCTTTTTTCTTTTTGGGTCACACCCGACAATGCACAGGGGTCACTCCTGGCTTTGCACTCAGGAACTACCCCTGGTGGTGCTCAGCGGACCATATGGGCTGCTGGGAATCGAATCCGGGTCAACAAGGCAAATACCCTACCCGCTGTGCTATCACTCCAGCTTCTCAATGACTTTTCTTACTCTTGGTGTTTGCTTTGCATGCGGCCGACTCCGGTTCGATTCCTCTGTCCCTCTTAGAGAACCTGGAAAGCTACCGAGAGTATCCTACCCACATGGCAGAGCCTGGCAAGCTACCTGTGGTGTCTTCTATATGCCAAAAACAGTAACAACAAGTCTCACAATGGAGACATTACTGGTGCCTACTCGAGCGAATCGATGAACAACTGGACGACAGTGCTATAGTGCTACAGTGCTAATCTTGGACTTCATGTGCCTTACCTGCAAAATTTACTTGCTACTAATATTTTTTTTATGATTCTGAAAAACTGTCCAATGATTACAGAGTTCATAGTAAATTCTTCGATGGGCAGTAATTGTTAATTTTACTCATTGCGCCAGGTAGACCCTTGACCTTTAGTCCCAAACTATTAGCCCCTCCATTTTCAATTTTAAATATGCCCCCAACTCCTTGAACTTAAATTTCTCATTAACCACCAATTATTCACATGGTTTCTAGGACTTGCGCATCATTCTGTACACATTTTCTCTCTGCCTTACTTGATGAACCCCTCTTCCTATTGATCCTTTAAAATCCTGCTTGGGGAGGGAAGAGTGATAGCACAGTGGGTAGTGTGCTTGCCTTGCATGCAGCCAACCTGGGTTCAATCCCTGACACTCCACATATTCAATCCCAAGCACCCTATATGGTACCCCAAGTCCATCAGGAATGATCCCTGAAAATTGTTGGGTGTAGCTCAAAAGACCCTCCAAAAATATCATTTTTAAAAAAAAGACAAAATCTTGCTTGGATTATTTTTCTTCCTGTGTTATTTTGTTATTTTTGCATCACTTTCATTCCATAGGTGTCTCTGAATCTACCACTGAATTTCATTTCATCTATGTCACTTCTGTCAGAATATATTTCTTGAGGATAAGTTTTGTGTGTTGTTCTTTATATTCTAGTGTCTTAGATTAAACCCACTAGGCTTTTTCTTTATGACAAAAAAGGAGAGTAATTTTAAACATAGCTTAGAAATCTGACACAGACCAGAGTTATAGCTAGCACATATATATAGATAGATAAATATATTATATATCTATATAGATGTATCTATACATAAATACATATAGATATAAAGATATATGTGTGTGCGTGTGTGTATACATATATACATATATGATGCTTCAGATTCAATTCCCATGCTCCCCAAACAAACAATAAAAACCTATTTGCCTCCAAGGTCTAGTCTAAATGTCAAGGTTTCATTCAAGTCTCAGCATGTTTTTTTGCCCTCTCCCTTTAGCCAGAAAAGTATTTTTTAAAAGGTAATGACACAGGGAATTCAAATTCAAGCACTTGTACTTTAAAAGTTAATGAACTACGGGCTGTTCGTTTAACATACATGGGGGTTAAGGCACATGCCTTGCAATGCAGTGACCCTGGTCAATCCCTGGCACCACATATTCCACATTGCTAGGTGTGGCCCTAAAGATCCCCTGCACATAGGAACTGAGCCAGGAGGGGCCCGTGGGCCTCCTGACCACCACATCGAAGAGCAAAAACAAAACCAAAAACAAACAAAGAACATGAACTAGATTGGAAGTATAATACAAAGAAATTGCCATGCTCAGTGAAAGGAGACAGATACTCAAATGATCATGTACAATAACCTGCGTGTTCAGGAAAACCTGGAAATGCAAAATGTAAACGCTTCTCCCATTTGAATACAGTGATAACTAACTCAAATTAACCTGGGGGCTTAAAATTAAGTCTCTCCCTGGTTAAAGTTTACAGTGAATTCTTGCTCCACCTTGTGGACACACTGGAAATCTCCTAACCTGATCCCAGTCAAAATATGCCAACTGCAAAAGCGATTATGGAAAGTCTTCTGTGCAAGAGTTCATCTACATAAGCTGACAGTTTGTCCAAAAGGACTACCAGACACCAATATATGGTCCAGAAGCCGAGGAGCTCAGTGGGTCGATTATTTCAGTCAGATTCAAACATTTAGAGAGCATATGTGATATGCCTGGCTCTGAGAATGCAAAGCTGAATGTGACAGTCTTATGCTCACGCACTATTGGGAAACATTTTCCCTCCACTTAACATCTAATGCTATTCCCATGTCCCATCCATTTGTTCTTACCTTGTTGGTTCCAGCTATGCACCACACATAAGCACTCTCCCATCTGGTCTTACAATCTTTACAGTGAAAATAGCCATATTTTGGTTCCAAAAACTGCAAGTAGACGCGGGAGAGGAAGAAAGGAAAGTCATTAAGCATGATGAGGGAGTAGGGGTGAGGGAAAGAGACTTGGATTCTGTTTTCCTTGTTGCCTATACAAATAAGACAAAAATGAAAACTCTCCTTAGGTTCGTTCATATCTATTCTCAAGGCCACGACGCTGACTTAACATCTTATCTCTCAAGGGTTCCTCTGGGCTTCTTGCTGTCTCTTATAGCCTTCCCCTTCATTTCCACCATGTCACAATACAAACACCTGAACACACATTTCACATACATAGAAACTTCATACCAAAAAGCCTAGACTTTTGATGTTTAAAGGTAGAGATTTGGCATCGTATTTTACAGGGAATGTAGGGGGAGCCACAAAACATACAGGGCATATAAAATAAGCTTCCCTTTCATTCAACAAAAAGAGGAAGCAAGCAAAGATTTCACTTTTATTGCCTCAAAAAGAGGCAAGACGATGAAGAGAGAAAGGAAGTTCACCTGGAACTTGGGTCTTCCAAGACACTGGGAGGCATCTCCTTGTGGCTGCTTGCTCTTCCATTCTGGGGACCCCTTGGAATCTTCCTTCCCCAATTCATTCCAATGCCAGAGTTGCTCCTGCTTGTCCTCTTCCGCCCTTGGCACTGACGGTTGCTGCTGCTTGCCTTCTGGAGGACCTGGAAGCACCTTCTTCTCTCTGCTGTCCTCATCCTTCCACAGCTTGAATAAGCTCCTGCGGCTAACGGTCTGGCAACAGGCCCTCCAAGAAGTCAGTGGCGTCTTCTGATTCCAGCCGCTGCAGGAGTAGAGGCTGCGTAAATTGCGAGGCCCCAGCGAGCACTGCACAGCCTTGTCCACTCGGGGATTCACTTGCACACCCATCTCCTTGGTGTTGGCTTTGCCCAGCAGCAGGTTCAGGTTGGGGTTCATCTGGGAGAGGATAGCCTTAAACTGCACCCTTTTGTAAGGGTCCACATAGTAGTGAGGGATATTCGTAGGCACCAAAAGCCCTGTTCTGGCCAAGAAAGTGGGGGGACCCATATTTTGCCTCCAGTCAGGCTGTTTGTGTCCAGGGAATCCAGGCTGGCCCAAAGGCATCGGGTTTCCATATCCTTGGTATAAACCACAGGGAACATGGACAAAGCGTGTGGGGTCCCTACAAAAGCGCTCCATCTGGTCACCAGGCACCCAAGCACAGCGCAGTATCCAAGTCCAGCTGGCGTCCTTGTTTTGCTTTCTACCTTCATCCACCCCTTCTTTTTCCTGATTAGGCTTGGTTCAAGCCCATCTTCAAGCTTCTCCATTTATTTCAGGTTCTCATGGGAGATGCTGCCGATTACCCTAATTGAAGGACATACATTTGCCTATCTGCTGAAGTCTCGATCCACTTGCTTCCTAATTGCTTTCTCCTTGCTCCTCACATTAACCTGAGGACTTAAAAATTCACCGTTCCTGAGTCTTTTCCAAAGCTGTTTTTCATTTCCTACTCTTATTCTCACACACAAGCTTTACTTAACAATCCATTAGTTTTCATATTTGAGATCATAACCAATTCTAAGATTTGTAAAACACAGAGCCAATCATAGACAACTAATAGTACATTATTTGGGCAGCTGCACTGGAAGAATAAGAAAGAATATTGTGGAAAGATAATGAATGAAAATGAATGGTACCACCGCAGCAGAGAACATCAAGTAGAGCATGGCATGTTGGGGAAGAGATTGTGTATACAAAGACAATATATTTCAGAGAATTATGACATGATAATGGTTCTCATTAGTTCACTAATTTTAATTCACAAATAGTTAGTTCTCTGCTCTGTGAGGATCCTCCCCTCAGGAGTTTGGTAGGGGGGTTGATTTAGAAGGTAAAAGTAGATTTAATCACAAATACCTAAGTTTATGAAGTCAAATACAGTAGAATTGAAATCTATTTCTTGTTACCAAACAAGTTATTTGGCCATGTGATCCATTTCCCCCATCTCACAATATGAACCAATTATTAGGTTATAATAAAATTAAACGTGATATTGCTCATAAAGCATAAATCAGAACCAGCCAAAAAGGTTCAGTATATAATAGTTTTCAAGGAAGAATGGAGAAAGGACCTTAGGCAATCATAAGACTTGACATCCATCTGCAATGGTTTCCTGCTACAGATTAAGGATTATTGATTATCAAGCTAAAACAACACCTGGTGAACAGAATGGAATCCCCATTTTTATCTAATCCTATCTTGTTTCCACTGTTCAGTTTAAGAGCTCTCTGGTGTTTGAGAAATAGTACAAAGATAAGACCTTGATTTGCCTGCCCAACTTGGGTTCAATCCAAGTTGTATACCCATAATATGATGGCCACCTCCTCTAGTATTGCTTGGGGCCACTCCTGAAGTAGAGTGTAAGCCAGAAAGAGCCCCTGAATACCACAGGTGTGACCCAACACTCTGCCCCTTCCCTAAAGAGCCTTCTGGTACTGATGAGCCCTCCCAAGACGCTAGAATTACTTTTCTCACTTTATCTTTAAAGTGAGAAATGAGGCACTGACAAGGCATTGCAATAATGAGAATACAGCACTATACTGTCGGTGATACATAATGCACAAAATATTGGATTACTTGGATGTATTTATTTGGATTTCAGCCTATGCCTAAACAGTTAACTGTAAGTCCAGATGGATTTCATTTTTGTGTTTTTATGTTTTAGTGACCTTTGAAAAATGTGGTGGAATTAAACAAGTGGTGGAGCAGGGCAGCAGGACGATTCTGGAAGCAGCAGAGGTCTGTGATCAGTTCTCACCTCCTGAATCCTGTGCAGGTCATGCAAAAACACAAACGTTGCACAGTGTTAGGCAAGTTACAGTTCCTGTTTTCTCCGGCTGAACTGATAAAAAGATTATCTGGGAGGCTGCAAACGGCAGAACAGAGTGCCATACAACTTCACAATTTCTCAAGCAGGGGAAAAGACTCAGGTCTTGGAAGTATGCTAGAGAAACATGCAAACCAACCCAGAACGTCCTCTCTGACTTCAAATCTACTCTGTAAGGACCACACAGCTGGGTAAGAAGCAGTATGGTCCACCGCCAAGGATCCCTCTGGGATGTCTAAAATCTGCCCGTCTTCAGGGGCGCGCCGCAGACTCCTGGGCCACGTCCATAACGGGATGGGCCAGAGAAGGGCCGAGTAGGGGGTATGCAGAGGGAGGGGTTGTTCTTGCAGACCGCGAGGCCCTAGGGCTCTAAATCCTCGGGGGAGAGAAAGCCACCACGCCCGCTCTTTCTGCAGGCCGCTAGGACCACAGACGGCACCAACTAGCGCACGGCAGAGGCGCGGCTAAGCCCGAGCTTCCGGGGCGGCGCGCGCGCCGCGTCTGACGTCACGGCGTCCTCGCGAGACGTTGAGGAGCGGGCTTTTGGCGCGAGCGTCTGAAAGGAGGTAGGCGGGGCTGGCGTGTCCGGGCGCCCGCGCGGCCGCCGCTTGGCTGGGCTCGGGGTGCGGCTGCGGTGGGCCGGGGGCGTCTCTGCTGGCTGATGTAGCCGCGGTCTTTTACCGTTTTACCAGCCTCCCGACGCCTGACGAGGGCTGCGCTCCCGGAGGCGGTTAGTGTGGCCTGGGGTGGAAACAGCCCCGCGTCCCGGCGTCTCCCGGGTCCGCACCCCGGCGGGACTCGCGGCAGAAAGACCCCCGAGACCCGCCCTTGCTTCCCCGAGCGTTTCCTTTCCGCACTTCAGGCCCCGCGAGCCGCCCCTTGGGGTGCCTCGGAGCTGACCCAGAAGCCGCCGGCGGCTCTTTCCTCACCTGGAAACAAACACTTTTCCTCAGGTGCCGTCGCTGCTCGTTCCGGAAGGGTCTCGCAGCTCGGCCTTCCTTGACCCCAGGTGGGGGCCGTCTCCCAGAGGGTTGTGACGGGCCAGAGGGTGTTGGGCGTTAACGGCGGCGCAGCCACTGGGCCACACGCGACAGGTTCACGGAGTCCACCGCGGCCCGTGTTTACCTCACCGGCCGCATCGCGGACGCGCGTTGGAGCGCGTCGCTGCTCTAGGTGACAGCACAGGGATAAAATGTTTCCGTGCTGTGGGTAAAGACGGGGCCGGGGGACAATAAACAGTGTAACTTGAGTCACGGCTTGACCGCTTCCGAGTTTACCTCAGTCCTGGAACGAGGACTAAAAGCTGCATCCTTGTGAAGTGTTTCTTGGTTTACTCTGTTTCAGACTCGTTTACCCTGGGGTCGGAGTGACGTTAGAGGTGACAATGCCTGTTGGATGCAAAGAGCGGCCGTCTTTTTGGGAAATTTTTCAGACGCGATGCAACCAAGCAGGTATCGACAAGTTATTGTATGAATTGGTCCGTTGCACTGAGCAGATGTTTTCGGGATATGTAAATTCCGTTCCTGCTTGCAGAAAACAACCCAGAATTTCGTGCTTTTGCTTCCGTTGCAAACTGTTCTTTTTAGACCCAGAAATCCAATTAGGAAACTGCTCACTCGGAGTCTGGGAAGTTTTACGCTCAGAGGACTGAAATGTCCTCCTAGCTTGAGGAGGCTCCTGGTTCAATCCCCCCAACTCTGAATGTTGCTAGAAGTGCTTGTTCTGGCTCCTTCCCACCCCCCACACTCCGCCCAAATATGGTTAATGCAATAAGAACGCATGGTGGATAATGGGAACTGATGCAGTGAATTGTTTTTATTTTGAGGGTGGGGGCTGGGGCTTTTGCTGCCCAGGGACTGTTCCTGGCTGCTCTGAAGTGACCCCAGGAAACCATGTGTGGCACCAGGGATTCACACTGAGATACTATCTTTTGGGCCCCCAAGATAGTTTTGAAAGTTCAAAGTTTGTAGCAAATAGGAAGCAATGGAGTGTTTGTTTGAACTGAAGTTGTCCAGCTTTGTGGCCTTAAACTGTTATGATTGTCATGCCTATGTGTAATATGAATAAAAAGAAAACTAACTGGCAAAAAAAAATGGCAGTATGTTTTTTGGTTTGGAGATTCTGGGTTTTTTTTTTCTCACATTTGTATGTTTTTTTCTTTTTGTTTTTGGGCTACACTCAGAGATGCTAATGGGTTATTTAGCTACACACACAAAAGTTACTCCTGGCAGGCTTCAGAAGACCATATGAAGTAATGGGGATGAACCCTGGTAGGCACGTGCAAGGCAAACACCCTACACACTGAACTATCCCTCTGCCCCTTCCCCCCTCAAAAAAAAAAAAAAAAGGCAGAACTCTTATGAACTTTGGTTACCAGAGGGATAAAGGGCTGGGAGGAGTGGAAGAAATGATCAGTGGAGTCTTTTTGTAGTGGGTAGTGGGATTGTCCTGAATTTTACCCTGATGTTGGGTGTAGTGAGTCTTTTATAGAGGTGTGGAACTAACCCCTAAAACTCAACCAGAGGTAAGTAATAAAATAATAAAGTAAAAACAATTTAGGGTTTCTTTTATGTAAGTTTCTAGATTAGAATATAAAAACATTCAATTAACAGTAATTGTAGGGGCCAGAGAGATAGTATAGCAGGTAGGGCACTTGCTTCGTGGGGCTGACTTGGATTAGATCCCAGCAATGTTTCAAATTTCAAAAAGTCTAAAAATTTTTTAGTTCTCACTTCAAATGTTACATTTTACTATTTGCAACAAACTGTCATTTTCCCTGCATTAATAGGGTCATTTCAGTCTCTTGAAAAAATTTCCAGTTCATCCAACTCAAAATTATTTTATTCTTTCTAATAAAAATGACATTCCGTGTGTCAGTGCTGATTGGGCTCATAGCCCAGAAATGTTTTATGCATTTCTATTTAACTTTCTATTAGGAGAACTGGAACACTATATACTGTCCTAACTGGAACACTATATACTGTCCTTGTCCCCAGCACCATACATTGTTCTCCAAACTCCACCAAGAGAAAACCTTCAGTACTGCCAGGTGTGTTCCTTGCCCTCTCACCCCCCCCAAAAAGCGGGGTGGGGGGCTGGAGAGATAGTATAGTGGGTAAGGCTCTTGCCTTGCAAGCTGCTCATCCTGGTTTGATATTGATATCTTGCATGGTCCCCGAGCCCGCCAGGAGTAAGCCCTGAATACAGCCAGGTGTGGTCAAAAGAAAAACAAAAATACATAAATGTAAAGGGAGGGAAGTGCTCTGCAATTGGACTTCAATACAGCTAGTTTTTAACTAATTCATTAAGAACATTCATGAATTAGACTGGATTTCTTTTCTTACCAACAAATACATGGTGAAGTAGCAGTGGTTCTGATATAGTTCGTGGCCACCCCTTTGTCTCGAAGGTGTCATCACCTTTACTTACCACTGATGTCAATGCTGTGTAAAAGTCGGGGAATGCCTTAATGTTGCTTTGAAAATAGTTATGACATGGTCAGTCTCTTGAAAAGATCTTGGAGATCATTCCAAAGAATGATCCACTGGTTATCCTTTTAGACTCACTGCTTTAAAAGTCAGTAGATTATAGTAGAAATTTAACATAGAATCTTTTTTCCTTTTCCTTTTTTTTTTTTTTTTTAATCTTTTTGGGTCACAGCCCACAATGCACAGGGGTTACTGCTGGCTCTGCACTCAGGAATTACTCTTGGTGGTGCTCAGGGAGTGCAAGGCAAACACACTTTTGCACCACCCTCAAACACTGTGCCAGCCTCCCTTTTTCTTTTTACCTCCCTGATTTTGGGGACTCTGCTCAGGGCTTCTGGTTCTGTGGTGAGAGATCACTCCTCACAGTTCTAGGAATTAAATTTGTTGGCTGAGTGCAAAGCAAGCTCCCAACACATTTGTACTTTACCTGGCCTTCAAAGATTTTATGCCATTTTATTTGTGAGTCTACATATACAGGTTAATCATATCCACTTACAGTGTCAAATATGGATCATATCTGTTAAATACATTCTCACTATGAATTTTTATTTCTGAATCCTCACTATAAAATTAGAAACCTTAGAGCAACTTTAATAAGCTGACAGCTTGTTAAAACTAATATAGCTGTGTGTACTTGTTATACCTTACTACAGATTCATAAGATAACAATAATTATGCTCTTTAAAGTTACCCAAAGTCAGAACTGCAAGTATCTGTTTATTATGATCCTTACTGGCACATGTTTTTTTTTCTGTCATTGATTAAAACTAAGATGGAACTTTTGTCTTACAGATTTAGGACCAATAAGCCTTAACTGGTTTGAAGAACTTTCTTTAGAAGCTCCACCCTATAATTCTGAAATTATCTTCCCTGTAGAAGAATCTGAGTATAAAACCAACAGTCATGAACCGAGCCTATTTAAAACACCACAGAGGAAACCTTATCAACTGGCTTCAACTCCAATAATATTCAAAGAGCAAGGCCTGAATCTTCCACTGAACCAATCTCCTTCAAGAGAATTACATAAATACAGGTTACTCTTAGGTGAGTAATACGATGTGTTTGACTAGGAAAGACATGAGTAGAAATCCATAACAATCTGTAGACTTTCTTAACCAGCTGAAAAATGGACATAATGAAAATAATACCTGATAGGTTTGCATGAAATAGGATAATGTACATAGTTAGTAAATGTTTATTTTATTCCTCTTGATTAATATATACTGAAACAGATTTGCTAAATTATATCTTTCTGATACTAAAATACCCATAGGATTTGTTTGTTTTGATGTTAAACTAGACCGTATTTCTATAGGTTATCAAATACTAGACAAAGTTTCCAACTTACTGTCAGTCTTTTGGTTGCAAATCAAAAGCTCTGCTTTCTTTGGCCTAGGTATCAGTCACTTAAAGTCAATAATGTAGTAAAAGTGAACATTCAACTCTTAACTATTTTTCACCTGCTTGATTTGAGTAAGCCTCTTCTTTGAAGTAAAGAAAAATAATAGGGCATAGGTAAAATATGGTCTGCAGCTGAATCTGATGCTGTGCCAAAAGTGCAAAAAGTATGAGAAGAAAGCATTACTAGAGAGAGTTTGGGAGGGATTCATTTTAATTAAACCTTAATGGATAGGTGGAATTCAGAAATTGGAAGATGAAATAAAGTACTTTAGGCAGAGGGAGAAATACAAGTATGTATTTTATAAATAAAATAGCAAGTGTTTCACATCATCAGAGTGTCATGTCACTGAAAGGGACCAATAAGCAATCTCAGTATAAAAGTTGTACATTAGAGGCTGGAACAATAGTACAGCGGGTAAGGTGCTTGGCTTGCTTGTGGCCAACCTGGGTCTGATCCCTGATATCACATATGGTCTTTTGAGAACCACCAGAATGCAGAGCCAGGAATAGCTTTTGAGTATTGCCAGATGTGATCCAAAAAACAAAATAAAATTAATAATTTTTTAAATAAAATAAGTGTACATTGGAAGTAGACATTGAAATCAAGAAGTAGAATTTATTTCTTACAGATTTTGTTTGTACATTATCTTTCCTAGTGAAGATTAAACTTTATTTTTAAGAGTTAGAGAATGAAAATCTTGTAGGAGATATACCACTTCGTTGAATTACTGTGTTTTTGAGGAAAGGATAGTAAGAGAAATCCTAGGGAGATAGTTCAAGTGATAAAGCGCATGGGCATGTGCATCACAGCCCTAACTTCAGTTTCCAATATTTCATGGCCCCTAAGCACCTCCAGTGCAGCCCTGGGATACCCTGGCACTGCTAGGTGTGACCTGGTGACCCCCCCCCAAACTGCAAAGTACGGGCCCTTAAAAATATATTACGGGCCAGAATGATAGTACAGATGGTAGGGTACTTGGCTTGCACGCTGCTGACCAAGGTTTAAACCCCAACACCCCATATGGTCTCTCCAGCATCACCAGGAATAGGCCATGAGCACCACCAAGTATGGTCCCTCAAATATATATATTTTGTGCGTGTGTGTATGTAGATATATAGCTAAAGTTCTGTGAGGAAATGTGTTCTTTGTGCTTCTTTTTGTTGTTGTTTTTGTTTTGTGTTTGAGTGACACCTGGTGTTGTTTAGAGGTTACTCCTGACTTTGTAGTCAGGAATCACCCCTGACAGTGCTTAGGAACCATATGGGATGCCAGGAATTGAACCCAGGTTGGCCGCATGCAAGGCAAACGCTTTACCTGCTGTACTATGGCTCTAGCCACTACTTCTCAGCTGTGTGAACACACAAAAAAGGAAAGAAGGGGGCCACACCAGGCACAGGACAGCGGTGCTCTATCTCTCCTGCCGCCCACGTTCAGTAGTCTCACGCCCACCCTGGGGAGGTTGATGGCCATGATGAGGCAGGCGAAGGAAGGAATGAGGGCCAGGCTGATTGGTCTCAGTTGCAGTTTATTCCAATCTCCGTTCCCGTTCTGCTTCTCTCTCTCTCGCCCCTGCTCACTCTCACTTCTTTTACCTTGAGCTCTGCTTCGGTGTCTCCCCTGCTTCTGTCTGTCTCTGTCTCTCTGTCTCTGTAGTCTCTCCTCTGGTCTCTTCCGACCGCTCTGTCTTTGCTTCTGAGCCTTTTTCTGTGTTATCTCCTTTGCTTCTGTGTCTTCCAGTGTGTCTTCTGTGTCTTCTCTTGGGTCGTTGTCTTCTGTCTCCCCTGTCTTCTTCCTTTGTCTCCTCTGTCCTTCTGTCTCCCCTCCGTGCCCCACAGTCTTAGTTTATATAGCAAATTACATAGGACAATAGCACAAAGGTGGCTTTAACATTAACAAATCAACAAAGAAGGCTAAGACCATTTCTTGAGGAGATTAACAAAATCTCATCTAAGGAGATCTGCTCAAGGGTAGGGGTCCAAACAAGGGTGTGTCAGGGTGTGAGCTTAAATAGTTATAGTACTTCTTAAATCTGCTTAAATAGTTATAGTACTTCTAATATTTCTAGCAATGTCATTCTGTATGAGCACAGTAAGAGATATAACCTTAAAGTTTGGTTTTTTTCTGAGGACATCTCACTATACATTCCAGACCACAGTCCTCAGGCTAGGTTAATCTTCCAAACCCCAGCAGGATCTTAATCTCGTTGTTACCTTTGGATCATGACAGCATTGTCCATGATCATGCCCTCAACTTATAGTTGAGTATTATGGCACTTTGACCTGGCCCATTTCGATGCCAGGATAGCTCACAGTTTGCCCTGGGTCCATTCCGTCTCTCGTCGGGGACCCTGCTTTTGGGGTATTAGGAACTAAGGGCAACAGTTAAGAAAGCGGATGCCCAGGAGTAAATATTATTGGAGTCAATCAGCTTCTACATTACAGAGCATATTATTAACTGTCTTCCTGTGTCCGTACAGAAAGGACATTGCTTTAAGGTAAACTAAGTTCCCTGCGGCAAGGCTAAAAAGGACAAACCCCATGTTCTCCTATACTTAGCCATCTTGCCTTTTGAATAAAATTGTAAGTTTGCTTGCCATCATTCAACTTTTTATGAGATTCTCAAGTTATTTGGGAAATGTTGTGTATCTACCATTACCAAAAGAAATTTCGGTGCCCTAAAAACCCAGTGTGTCTCACTTCTCTACCCTTTCCTCCCTCCTGAATCCCTGGTCATTACCGACTGTAAAAAACTAAAGCACGCCGAGGGGCGTGTGCACTCGAGGGCTCTCTGAGCAGCTCTGTCTCACTGCCCACGTTCAGTGTCCTGGAACCGCTGTGTGTGCTGTTGGTCAAGGGCAGGCGACAGAAGGAAGAATGCCAAACTGGTTGCTCGATCAGTTTATTTCATTCTCTCTTTCTGCTTCTCTCCCGGTTCTGGATCTCTCTCTGGATCTGTGGATCTCGCCCCCCAACCCACTCTTACAGCCTAGTTAAATCCCCCCAGCATGAGGGGGTTGGGGCTTACATATAGGTGTGGTCACAATCAATAGGGTAAGGTTCCTTTCCCTCAGGGCATGCTTCTCCTAGGACTGATTCTTTTTCAGCAGGAGGGATCCACCCAAGGGCGGAGTCCCATGAGTGTGTTTCTCCTCTATTCATCCAGCAAACATATAAGAATTCATGATATTAATCATTTTGTATGGACACAATAAGAAATGCATTAAAGCTTATAGAATTGTTCTCCTGGGGCCATCTCGATCTCAGATTACAGTGTTCAGGCCAGATCAGTCTTTCCTATCCCTAGCAGGGTCCTAGTCTCATCATTACTTTTGGATCATGACAGCATTTGTCTATGATCAAGCTCTTAACTTATAGTTAAGAATTAGGCACTTTGGCCAGGCCCATCTCAATGCCAGGGTAGCACATAACTCACCACTTGCCCTGGATCCGTCCCGTCCCTCGTCGGGACCCTGCTTTTGGGGTGCTAGGAACTGAGGGCAACTGAGGCTTAAGTGGAGAAAGCAGATACCCGAGAATGAATAATATTTGAAGCCAATTAAGTCCCAAGTTACAAAAGCATAATATTGTCTTCTTGTGTCTATACAAAAAGGACATTGCTTTAAAGTAAATTATTCAAAAGGCATAAGGAAAGGAGAAAGGCAATATTAACTGATAATATAAACTCAGTATCCTAGGAAGGTCTGACCTTACAAATTAGCAGAGTCAGATTAGAGGGAGAAGCTATTAACTGTTTTTGGGGAAGAGAGCATAGAGAAGTGATTACAGCTAAACAAAGGGATAGGAGAGATTCGGGAACACCTTGATGGGTGAGACTGGAATAAGCCTAAACTCTGGGAAAAACCGGGACAAGCTCCTGGTGGTAAGGGGGGAGAGGACAAAGTAATGTCATCCTACAACCGACCTTTCTGTTCTCTGTGGTTTTGCTTTTCTTATATAGTTGGAATCATACAGCACGTAGTTTCAAGTTAGCAAATGAAATATGTCTTGAATTTCCTTCATGTATCTCGTACTTTGTTTTTGTTTTGTTTGTTGGTCAAATTTTAGCAGTACTCAGGAGCTGCTTTTGATTCTGTGTTCAGGGGTTGTTGTGGAGGTGGATTGAACTCAAGCCTCCTGCATGCACAGCCAGTGATCTAACCCATCGAACTATCTCTCTGGCTCATAGTTATTTTCTTTAATAGCTGAATAACACCTTATGAATGGATGTCTTGGTTTGGTTTGATTGGAAGTTACATCTGCAGTGCTAAAGACTTACTCCTGGTTCTATGCTGAATGATAACTCCCAGCAGTGCTCTGGAGACCATATACAGTGCCAGAGATTGAACTGGAGTTGACTGCAAACAGTTGACCACATGGGGTTGACCATATGGGGTTGAACATATGCAGTGCCAGAGGTTGACTGGGGTGCCTTAACTTCTCTACTATCTCTCTGGCCTTTGATATACAAGGTGTTAGGGGTTTTTTTTGTTTGTTTTTTACCTTTTGAAAGACTTTGTCTTTTTGGTAATTTTGAGTTTTAGCAAATGTGAATAAAATTACTATAAGCATTTTTGTGCATAATTTTATGTGGACGTAAGTTGTCATCTCAGATGAGAATTATTCCACCCTATGATAGAATTTGTTTAGTTTTGTAGGAAACTGCAAATTGTCTTCCAAAGTGGCTGTTCATTTTGCATTTCC
Source organism: Sorex araneus (assembly GCF_027595985.1). Taxonomy (NCBI): domain Eukaryota; kingdom Metazoa; phylum Chordata; class Mammalia; order Eulipotyphla; family Soricidae; genus Sorex; species Sorex araneus. The sequence goes on along the minus strand of NC_073302.1, from coordinate 236,862,386 downwards.
ACCAAAAATAAGGAATAGCTCCTCTTGCTCCATATCCTTTCCAGAATTTGGTGTGGCTATGTTTGGGTTTTAAGTTCAGTAATTTTTTCCCTTCTGATTAGGGTTTCAGTTAAAGTGAACAAAATTTCAAAGATTAAGCTTAGTTACTTTTTAGTATCTCTAAAAGCCTCAGAAAGAAATTAAATATTTTGTTGAGGTAAAGTTTTTAGTTACATGTATATTTGGCTTATTGATGGTCACTTTGCCTCTTCTAGAGAAGAATATAGTATAGTATTTTATCTGTACTGCTACAAATAGATTTACTTTAGTCTTTGCTTTATTTTATGAACAGCAATATACCTTATTTTCCCACTTCCTTAGAACTGAAATCATAGAATCAATTAAAGCAATTTTTTGAGGTGGGGTGACCCTGTGTAGTGCCAGGGATTGAACCATGGTCAGCCATTTGCAAAGCAAATACTGCTGCCTGCTGTACTATTGCTCTGGTCCTCATCAAAGCAACTCTTTGAAAACAAGTGAGTTTGGGGTGATTGTTTGCATGGGTGTGGGGGGGTCGGGTTATACCTGGTGATGCACAGTGGTTACTCCTGACTCTACACTCAGCAGTTACTCCTGGAGGTGCTAAGGGGGACTGTCTGGGATGCTGGAGGTCGAACCCAGGTCAGCCTTATGCAAGGCAAGCACCCTATCTTCTATACTATCTCTCCAGTCCCCTGGCAACCATTTTTAAAGGATAATAAGTGTGTCAAATGCCAGATTTCAGATACAGAAAATAAGAATGTTGATGAAGTAATTTGGATTTCATGGAGTCACATATAAGTTTAGAAACCCTCTTTGACCATTATTGTCTTTAAAAGTAGATTTGTTGTTCAAAAACAGAATTACTAGATGTCACTGTAACCTACTTCTCTAACCATTGCTGATTAGATAAATACTAAGAGAGAAGTAATTTATACGAGGGCATTCTTTTAGAATATGCAAGTGGGTGGGTATGGCTAAAAAGTAGAGTTATGAAAGGCATAGAATTTAAGTTAGATCATAAAAGGACTTGTTACTATAGAGTTGTGAGTGCCACCTTGAATATCCTTATTTTTTTTTAGGAGGGCCTCCTAAGTGGTGCTCAAGGGGCCTGGGACTACTCCAGGCAATAATCAGCCAAATGGGCTGGAGGTTCAGTAGTAGAATATAAAAAGGCTTAACTGCTTGGGCCCTTCAGTGCTGGGGTTTCTGTGTTTGGGTCTTTCTCTTCAGCCACACCTGGCAATGTTTATTGACCATTAGGGCCACACCTGGCAATGCTGAAGGAGCTAGAGCTATATTTAAGTGTGCTGCAAGACAAGAGCCCTCACCTGCCAATACTGTCTCCCCAGCCTTCAATAATGAAAGATCTTTTTTTTTTTTTTTGCTTTTTGGGTCAAACTCGGCAATGCACAGGGGTTACTCCTGGTTCTACACTCAGGAATTACTCCTGGCGGTGCTCAGGGGACCATATGGGATGCTGGGATTCGAACCCGGGTCGGCCGCGTGCAAGGCAAACGCCCTACCCGCTGTGCTATCGCTCCAGCCCCAATAATGAAAGATCTTTAACTGCAGGAGATATGGTCAAATCTGGTACCTAGTTTTTTAGTGAAAGTCTTTTGCTTTACTCTGACCCTGAAACCTTACTACTGTGTGTAAATTAATAGAAGGGCATATCACATTTGGTTCTATTTTCCACTTACATGCATTTAAGAAATAGTAGGAGAAACTTCTTACATGCATGTAAGTGGAAAATGAGCTGAAGCTTATGTGCTGAAGCTCTTTCTTGAAAAATATCACCTAAAGTTAATCTTGTATTAAATGTATAATATGTTTATTGGATAGGTACTCATATCCCATTTTAGTAAGAATCAGCAAACCAAGAGACCTCTTCAGGCTAAAGTACACATACATTCTTCTTCCAGATGAAGATTAAACTTTGTTTTTAAGATGCTAGGGATTGAAAATCATCTAGGAGATATACCACCTCATTGAATAGCTGTGTTTTTTTCAGGAAAGGATAATAAACATCAAGGTTACTGCACTGTGAAGACTAAGTTGAACCACACAAATGAGGTTACCAGTCCACTTCCAAATACTTGTCTTAATGAAAGGTATGCTGAAACTATTCTACTAAAATATGTAAATGGAAAATTTCATTTTTCATAAATAAATTTAATTTTTATGCTGATTTTTGGGGTAGAGTCTGGAGAAGATCTAATTTTAAGTATTTTTTAAGGGTTAACTCCTAGACATTTTGATCACTCTTTTAGCAAATTATCACAAGCAATATAAAATAAATTATTAAGGGCCTGCTATGGGGCAGGCTTAAGGAGTGGTTGAGAAAATTGGAGATAATGGTGGTGAGAAGGTGCAGTGGTGGTAGATTTGTGTAGATATATTGAGTGCCTGTAACAAATCATTATGAATAACTTTGGAACAAAACAGTGTTTATATAAGGGGCGAGAGGAAAGTAAAAAAAATTTTTTAAAGTTTTGGGGCGAAAAAAGGTTAACTCCTTTGACAAATTCTATTTTGCATTAGAAACATTTACTTCCTTGATTTTGAAATATGCACTAGTTTTTCTGTGTATTCTATGAAATAAAAATATATTAATGGTGAAAAGAAGTACACTTTAAATATTAAATGAGAATTACTTAATTAGAGTGATATACTATTTAGATTCACTTTTTGTAATTTTAAAATGTAAACTACGCAATTATATAGTGATTTTTCAATGGGCATTTTTTAAAAAAAGCTAGTGATTATTTGTTCATGAGATGTTTTTTACAACTATTACCAAAATATTACAAAATAGTACAGTTCTGACACTTGATACTGATATTGTTAGAAATCAGAGTCCTTTGCGGCTGGAGCAATAGCACAGCGGCTAGGGCGTTTGCCTTGTACACAGCCGACCCAGGTTCGATTCCCAGCATCCCATATGGTCCCCTGAGCACTGCCAGGGGTAATTCCTGAGTGCAGAACCAGGAGTAACCCCTGTGCATCACCGGTGTGACCCCCTGAAAAAATTAGAAATCAGAGTCCTTTTAAAATATAAATTAATATTTATTCCTTTTTAATCCCTTTTCCGTAATTTGAGGAATTTGTTTTTTGTTTTGTTTTGTTTTAGTCCTGTTGGTCTTCACTGTACACATGTTACACCTCAAAGAGAAAAGTCAGGTATGATTGGAGACATGGCTTTTATTTTTAACTCTAAATTTTAATGAAAATAAATATTAGTTTAAAAGAAGAAATCTTAATAGTTTTTGTTTTATTTTCATCCCCAGTTGTTTGTGGAAGTTTATTTCATACACCAAAACTTATAAAGGTAAGTTTTTGTTTGTTTGTTTGTTTAATAGTTGAGAACTGAGGAACCAGAGTGATAAAGTATAGTGGGTGGAGAGTAATATAGTACAGAGGCTCTTGCAAGGCATGCAGCCAACCTAGGTTTAATCTCTGGCACTCCCTTGGGCACGGCCAGGAATGGTCTCTTAGCACAGAGCCATGATTAAGCCCTTAGCATCACTAGGTGTGCAAAAGCAAAACAAAGCAAAGTTGAGAATTTGACAGTTGTCATACCTTTATTTTCAGGTAAATACCAGGAGTTTCACACAGGCACTTACCTTCATTGAATTTCTATTAAATAAATAAACTTTTCTATTTCCAGGGTCAGACACCAAGACGTATTTCTGAAAGCCTGGGAGCTGAGGTGGATTCTGATATGTCTTGGTCAAGTTCTTTAGCCACACCACCAACACTTAGTTCTACTGTACTCATAGGTAATACTTTCAAATATATAGTACAAAAGAAATTAGATTACATTAACAAGTTGTCTCTAATGTGTCTGTAAAAAGAAAATTTGAGAATATTAAAGTAGTCTGATAAATGACTTAGTGGTTAAGAATAATTAATTTTAGTATAGATTGGGATGAATCACAACTATTTTGAATGGCATTCTATAGGACTTCTGCATTTAAGACATGTTCAGTCTTTTTAGTTAGCTCTGTGATCCTATTTTCAGCTGTAAGTTTTTTGTTCTCTCTACTTAAGTCTGTCCTACCGTGGGCTGGAGTGATAATGCAGTGGGTGGGGCATTTGCCTTGCACACGGCTGACCTGGTTTCAATCCTCAGCGCTCATATAGTCTCTCAAACCCACCAGGAGTAATCCCTGAGCAGAGTCAGTAGTAAACCCTGAACACTGCCAGGTTTGTCCCAATCTCCCCACCCTTCCCAAAAATGTCTTATTTTATCATCGTGTGTTTTCATAGGTACTAAATTAAGTATGCAGTATTCACATTTGTAATTATATAATTGTGGGATTCTTTGAGATATTTAATTTATTCATCCATTAAACTTGAATGTTTTGCACGTTCGCCATAGTTGTCACATAGTTGATATTTAGCAGGTCTTAAATAAAAGAATATATTTAAAATGTTAAAGTAATACACTTTAGACATTTAAATATTTGAATAAATAGATCAGTAGATAAATTAATTTCATTCTTAGTAGAATCTTAAAACATTTACTATTATAAAACAACTTAAAATATGTAAGTAGGGCCAGAGAGTTAGTTGTGGATTAAGGTATTTGCTTTGCATGCAGCTGACCTCCATTCAATCCTTAGCACCACTGAACATTATTGGGTGTGAATCAAACCCTCAGTCCACACTAAAAAAAAACCTAAGTAGCTGAGATTTAATTATGACTTGGTATTTAAAATACTGAACATTTTTTTGTGAGAAATAAAAATGTTTGCTAGTATAGAGGAAATAAAATTGTTCACCACCACTAACAGAACTGTTTTTGTCTTTAAGATAATGGACTAACCAATGTTTCTAAAACTGCAAATCATTTATAGATGTGAAATTTATACTAAAAATTGTTTATTTGAAATTAAATAAGATACCCTATTTTATGTGGCAACCTTTCACATAGCGTTTTTTTCATGAAGCTTATATATGTGTGCATATACAGTTTGCATAATCATAAAATATATATCTAGATTGTACTCAAAGATAGAGTGTAAACTCACTTAATCAAGGTCAGTATTTTTTTAAAAATCAGTTTGTTTATTTTAGCAAAAATGCAGACCATTATGATTCTTATTCCTTGTGAATTTAATTTTCTTCTTTTGCTCAAATGAAATGATATGGTAGAATTACCTTGTGATGTACAAGTGTTTAATATATATTGTGTTTCTGTTATCTAAATACATGTTAAAGTCTATAAACTTTGGCTTTTTAAATCATGACCTCAGAGTGTCATTTGATTTTCCCATGTCTTTGTGGAAAGTATGACCTTGAATTCAAGGTTACTACACAATGCTTTCTTACCATCATACACGTAAGGAAGTATGCATACTTAATTACTATGTGGATTAGCCTTTTTAATTACAGCACTTGAGTCGATTCATTTTGTTTCAAATATTTAATGGCATATATTTTTATGCTTAACAAAAAAGTATTGCAGTAGCTTTGGTATATGACATAAATACAGCATGCTTAAATTGAATTTTTTTAATAGTTAAAGAAGAGGAATCGCGTACAGCTGTATTTCCTAATGATACTGCTGCTGTAAGTATGATAACAAGTTGATTGTGCTATTGGGATTATTTATAACTTTAGAATCTTATGTAAAATTATCTTGTACATTTTATTCCAATTTATGATTTATCTAAATGTTTGAGGGACTGGAGAGAGTATAGTGAATAAGTGTTTGCCTTGCGTGCACTTGATTTGGGTTTTAAATTTGGGTTTTAATTCGTGTCCCTTATTGTCCCCTGAACTTGCCAGGAGTAAACCCTGAGCACTACTGGGTGTGGCACCAAACCCCAAAAAAATTAAAAATAAATCACTCTATCACTGTCACCCTGTTGCTCATCAATTTGCTCAAGTGGGCACCAGTAACGTTCATTCCTGTCGTGTTCAGGGTCAGGGGAATGAGACCCATTATTGTTACAGTTTTTGGCATACCGAATACGCCACACATAGCTTGCCAGGCTCTGCCAGGCGAGATTCTGCATCGCTCTCTTCCTGGAGCTTTGTTTTATAGTCTCTGGATCTTGGCCATTGATGAGATTACATGGTGCCAAGGTGTGAGTGCCAAGATACTGGAAAAAGGGGGAATTTGGGTGGAGAAGCCCAGTCCCGATCTGAGCAGACTTGGAGATCTCAGCCACGGGTCCCACATACCTGAGGTCATCTGTTGGTTCCTTCATGAGGTGAGGCTCATCCGAGCGTGTGGAGAGTGGCCTTGAGTATGGCTGCAGCTGGGTTCTGGAGGTTTTTGGCTGCCAGGGCTCTGCTTGGGGCGGGGAGGAAAACTCAACGTACCCCTCTCCAAGAGGGCTCTAGTAAAGACAGCCTGACACGGGGACAGGGAATTCTGCCAATAAATAAATAAATTGGTAAAAAATGTTTTTAATGTTTGAGAAACTCTAAACCACTTTTTTTAGGTATATCTTTATTTTTATTATTTTATTTATTTTTTAATCACCCTGAGATAGTTACAAAGCTTTCCTGTTTGAGTTTCAGTCATACAATGATCAGTCACCCAACCCTCCATCAGTGCACATCCTCTACCACCAATGTCTCCAGCATCCTCTACCCTCTAACTTCTCCCTTTGCCTCTATGGCAGACAATTGCCCGTGTACTCTTTTGTGTTGCTTGTTATGAATAGCATAAGATGTTGCACGGCCGCAAGAGCAACTGCGTGCTCCTGGAATTCTAAAATTTTAGATAATTGGGGTCTGGAGAAACCTCTGCAGCGAGCTGCTCAGTTTGGAGATTCTTTTGTGTGTGTCTGGATCATGGCTGTCAAGGAGCTTAAGTAGCAGCAGGAGGAATTTGTGGGCATGACCTCCAGGTTCCCATGAGAGGGGGAGAGAGGGATGGGAGGGACCGGCCCATCCTCTATCCCTTGTGGCCTGGAGTTTGTTGTCACTGAACCCACATGTCTGCACTTCTCATTGGGTTCTGGAAGTTGGCAGCCACTGGGGTTTTTCGGGAACAGGTGGAGGGACGATGCCTGCTCCCGTCTGAGGCACCCCAGTGAAGTCAGCCTGGCTTAAAGTCCGGAGGCATCTGTACAGCGAGCTGCTCTGTGCTCTGTTCGGAGATTCTTTTGTGTGTTTCTGGATCATGCCTATTAGGGAGCTTAAGTAGCAGCTGGAGACAGTTTGTGGGTGTTACCCCCAAGACCCCATGGTGGTTGGGGGAGTGAGAAGGACCGGCACATCCCTATCCTTTGAGATCTGGATCTAAACCACTTTTATGTGATTTTCTTCAATTTCTTAAAAAGTTTTTTTTCTCCTTTGCATATATTTAAGTAATGAACGCTTTCATTTATTTTATTTTTTTTATTTCATAAAGTTATTCACAATGATTATATTCAGTATTCCAACACCAATCCCACTACCATTGCACCTTCCCACCACCCTTTCCAGTTTTCCCAACCACCACCCAAACCTGCCCCAATAGCAGGCCATATATAATTTATTTTATATTGCTTGTTATGAATAATTTGCTGTAAATGATCAAAAAGATTTCCTTAGAAGAAAAGTGTCTGAAAATTGTTATATCTCACTCTGGAGCCGTTAAGCCCCTGTATAAGCCATTAGTAACATGTTGTTACAGGTTAAGCCTTATGTGTTAATATTTTCTTAATCAAGATTGGTTAACTTTTAGTTTCCATCTCATCCAATATGGTATACTACTTTTAGTATATCAATGGTGTAGAGTTTGAACTGTCACACTCCAGGAATTCTAAAATTTTGCATGGAGTGATACAGCTGGAGTTAAATTTTTAACTGGACGGTGACTTTGGGGTCGAGACGCATCTCTGCAGCTTATTGATCTCTTTTGAGATTTACTTATGAGTCGCTGTATCATGGCCAATTTCTGAGCTTATATGGCTCCAGAGGCAGTTCGTGGGCGTAAGAGCTATGCTCCAGGAAGCACAGGGAAGATGGGGGGGAGATCGCCTATCCCCGACTCCATGAGTACCTAGAGATTTCGTCCCAAAACCCATATACCTGAGTTCTTCAACAGATTCATTCCTGGATGAAGCTCGGGACCCTGTGGATTCTGGCCTTGAGCATGGTGGCGATTAGACTGGAGATTTTCGATTGCCAGGGCTCTGTTTGGGTGGGTGAGCCAATCACCCGCCCCACTTTAGGATGCTCTGGTTGAGATTTAGCCTGGCACGGGGTCTGGAGGCATCTCTGCAGCTTGTTTATCTCTATCAAAAGTTTTTAACACATAGAATATAACATTTACAGGTTTTGAAAAGCTACTTTTCTAACTATGATGAATGTTTGAGGAAAAACAATAGGATTATATCTTCTGGGCCAATAAATGAAAGCAGTCAAAAAGAAACCACAAGTCAAGGTAAGTCTTTCTGTTTAGTTGAATTACTGTTTCATATTATTTGGTTTGGTGGTAATCACCTGGCAGTAACAGGTGTAACATCATATTTGACCTTGTGGTCAGTGCCAGTGATCAATCCAAGACCTCACACATGCATGGGCTGTTCTCTACCACTGAATCACATTCCAAGCTGGGCCTCTGCAGCATTTTTAATCAAGGGCTGTTTTCTCCACTGTGAGCCCACTTGCTATTCAAAGGGAGACCCAGGTGGAAATTACAAAAATAGGAAACTACAGCTTGAGACGAAGGGACCAACTGGTATGACAGGACTTAAAGAAAGGAAACGAGGTCAGAAAGGGACACCACAATCAGAAAAGGTCAAGAAACACTGCTCTGTTTTTTTGTTTTAATTTTAGGCACCATAGTTTACAAAACTCTTAAGGTAGGATTTCATGCATAATGCATTTCAGCATCACACCCTCCACCAGAGTGTTCACATCCCTTCATCATTGTTACACTATTGAATAAACTTCTTTTTTTTTTTCAAGGAAAGTCAGCCCTATTCATTAAAAAAATCATTCCATTTATTTTCCCTTTATTTTTTATTGTAACACGTGTCAAGTTTTTTCTTCCCCGCCCCATCTTAGCTACTTAACCACCCGATTCTCCTTATGTTATCTTGGTTCTGTATATGTTTTCATTAGTTTGTCTTTTCTTTCTGTCCATGAATTTTGTATCCTTATGTGCACACACTGGTGAAACTATCCAATTCCTGTCTTTTTCCTGTTGGTTTACTGACTCTGCATAACTATTTGACCCCTTTCCACTTTAAAATTTTATTGTTTTGGGTTTTTTGGGGGGAGTAGGTGGTGGAGGGAGTTAGGGGGCCCACACCCGGCTGTGCTCAGGATTTATTTTTGCCTGTGCACTCAGTGATCACTCCTGGCAGCTCCAGGGGAACCATATGGAATGCTGAGGATTGAACTTGTGTTGGCTGTGTGCAAGACACATGCCCTACCTGCTATACTATCATTTGACTCCAAAATTTCATTGTTTTTGTATCTGTATTTTATTATATAAATGTACCATATTTCTTCCAATCACCTATTAATAGTTACTTTGATTACTTCTATATTTCAACTATTGTAATTAGCACTTGAAATTACATGTGGATATAAATTTTGCTTATTTTGTTTGGTGACCACACATGGCCTGGTGCTCGGGGGTTCACTCCCCAAGGCTCAGGGGAACCATATGATGCTAGGCATTGACCCCTGGACTTCTGATTGCAAGATATGCACTCCAGCCCTCTGAGCCCTGGATGTAACTCATTGTGTTAGTGGTTTTGTATTCTTCAGATAAGATACCCAAATGTGGGATTGCTGGGTCACATAGTAACTCTCTTCAGCTTCGTATCTAAACTGCTTAGTGATTTCCACAGTAGTTGTACCAGTTAACATACAATCAACAATGCTGAAAAGTGCCTTTTCTCCACTCCCTCTCAAACACATGTATGATTGTTGCTTTGGATGCCAGTCTTTCTCACAGGTGTGAGGTGGTATCTCCATTGTGGTCTTTATTTGCATTTCCCTGGTGATCAGTGATGATGAGCAATTTTACATGTGCGTAACAAGCATGTCTTTTTTATTTTTTAAGTATATATTCAGATCTTCCTGTTTTTTGAATGGCTTGGTTTGGGGTTTGTTTTTTTGTTTTTTTGTTTATTTGTTTGGGTTTTTTTTTTTTTTTTGGCTTTTTAGGTCACACCTGGCAATGCACAGGGGTTACTCCTGGCTCATGCACTCAGGAACTACTCCTGGTGGTGTTTGAGGGACCATATGGGATGCTGGGAATCAAACCCGGGTTGGCCATGTGCAAGGCAAATGCCCTACCTGCTGTGCTATCATTGGTTTGTAGTGTAGTTTGAAGTCAGGTCCACATGATGCCTACATTTTTTACTTTTTCTGCCTCAGAATTATCATAACTATTCAAACTTTAATAATTTCATATAGATCTTAGTATTTTTTTAATTTCTCTTTCAGCAGTCCCCCTGTTTTGTTTTGTTTTGTTTGATGGTTGAAATTCCCTGAGTTCTTGAATATTAACATCTTCATTTATGGTGTGCAGATACCTCCCTCGTTTAGTAGATGATCTTTTCCTTCTGTTTAAATTCTGCCTTGCTGTACAAAAGTTTTCAGTCTGTTATAGTTCCAATTATTTATCTTTACTTTCTGTGGGGGTTGGGTTCCCCAAATCGTATCTCATTATGTTATCTTCTATATGTACTGTATGGCTTGTGATTCTTCTTCAAGGTCTTTAATCCATTTTGGGTTTATTTTGTAGTTTATTATAGAGCCATCTAGTTTTTGTTTGTTTTACTTTTTTAGCGTGTGGCTTCCTTTTTTTCCCAGAACCATTTTTCTGTTTGATTTGGTTTAGGGTCATACCTGCTAATGCTCAGGGGCTTACTTCTGACTCTGCACTTATGAGTCACTCCAGTGGTGCAGGGAAGGCATGCAAGGCAATTTGCCTATTTGCCATAGTATCCCTCCAGCCCCTGATACCATTTGTTGCAGACTTCCTTTCTCCATTATATGATCTTAGCTTCTTTGCCATAATTAAATACTGATAAGTGCATGGATTTATTTTACTTAATATGGCTTTCTTGGGGCTGGAGAGATAGCACAGTGGGTGGGGCGTTTGCCTTGCACGCGGCCGACCCGGGTTCGAATCCCAGCATCCCATATGGTCCCCTGAACAGCCAGGGGTAATTCCTGAGTGCAGAGCCAGGAGTAACCCCTGTGCATCGCCGGGTGTGACCCAAAAAAAAAAAAAGCAAAAAAAAAAAAATATGGCTTTCTGTTATATTCTATTAGATCCTTGCATATCACACAGTTGTAATCATTGGTTTGTAGTGTGGTTTGAAGTCAGGTCAACATGATGTCCACACTTTATACTTTTTCTCCCTCAGAATTATCATAACTATTCAAACTTAAATAATTTCATGTAGATCTTAGTATTTTTTTAAATTTCTCTTTCAAAAATAGTCAATTTGAGATTGCATTAAATCTATATACTGCTTTTGGTATACTAGACATTTTGACTGTACTAATTTTCCTTGTTCATGTACTTGGAACCTCTTTCCATCTGTTAATGTCTTGTTCTATACACCTGCTTTATTCAGTTTTTTCTAGGTAGTTAATTCTTTGGGATATATTTGTTAATTGAATTCTTTCTTAATTTCCTTATTCATAGAGGAATGCAACAGATTTTTGAATATTGTGTGTATGTAGGATAACATAGCCTCAGGTAGTTTAGGTTTATTGGGTTACTCCCATTACAGTGCTCCTGTTCCTTTTTGTTTATTTGTAGCTTCTTTCTTAGTGTTCTCTTGACTTGTAAATAATGTTTTTCTCTTCTCCTTGAGTCCTTTGCATAGTTTATTCAGAGCAGTGTCCTTTTTGTAGGGACACAGGAAGACTTAGCAAATGTTATGCTTTTGTAACCTGGGAGTCATTTGAGTCTACATGATATTTTCCTCCTGGGCATCTGTTCTCTTGACCTAAGCCTCTGCTGCCCTTACTTCCTAGCACCCCCAAAAGCAGGGTCCCCACAAGGGACTAGATGGGCCCAGGGCAAGCAGTGTGTTGTGTGCTACCCTGGCATCAAGATGGGCCTGGACAAAGTGCCTAATGCTTAACTGTAAGTTAAGAGCTTGATCATGGACAAATGTTGTCATGATCCAAACAGTGATAACTAGATTTGGACCCTGTTAGGGTTAGGAGTGCTTAATCTGGCCTGAGTGCTGTGGTCTGAGCCTGTGGCAAGATGTCAGGAGAGCTGCCTTGCAAACCTCAATGTATCTCTTGCTTTGTGCATGCAAAAATAACTAGTATTAAGATGTTAATGAGTGTTTGGAATGGGGAGAGGAGAAAAAACCCAGAAGAGGTATTTTGCCTACTGGCAGTCAGGAAGGGCTTTGGAATGCCCCTAGGTTGTGTTCCCTTTGAACCTGACAGCCCTCAGGAAGGGCTTTATTATGTTGATTTTGCTACCTGGCTGTGTGTAACCTAGGGGCAAAGGGGAGAGAGGAAAAAGAGAGGATTGAGATGGAGAGCAGCAGCAGTTGATCCAGAGAGAGGCCTGAGCTGGGAGTGCGGGAGATGAGAAAGATGGAAGATTGAATAAACAGTAACTAATCAGCAACCAGCTTGGTCCTCGTTCTTCCTTCGCCTGTCCTTGGCCAACGGCTGTCCCGATCCAGCCCATACACAGCAGTTCTAGAGCACCGAACGCGGGCGGTGCACGCACCCCTCGGCATGCCTTAGGTTTTTAAAGTGTGACTAGCTGCTTTGCTATAATCATTGTTTCTAGTAACTTTAATTGAAGTCTTTACAGTTTCCTATTTATATTCTCATATTCTCGTATTTGAAAAAAAACATAATTTTGTTTCTTTTTTTCCCACTTTATTTAAACACCATGGTTTACAAAATTGTTCATGGTGATTTGTTACAGACATTAAGTATTCCAACCCCAGTCTCACTCCCACTGTGAGCTTCCCTCCACCAATGTCCCGTTTTCCCAACCCTCCTACTCAAACGTACCCCCATAGTAAAGTACCCCCAATATAATTTATTTTATATTGCTTGCTAATAAATAGCTAATGGAAATACAAAAAAATACTTCAGTAAAATATTTGTGAAAATTGTTTTATCTCACAATTTTCTTTTCTTAAATGGGGACGTTTAAGTCCTTTGTCTGAGGGTTTATGTTTACTAAGCTGCTGTTGCTAGTTGTGCTTTCTGTGTTAATGTTTTTGTTAATAGAGCTTAGTTGACTTCTCCATTACATTCCTATCCAGTCTCTTGTGCTCATACTAGGATGTTAATATTTAGAGTTTGAAGATGTCATACCAAGAAACTCCAGGATGTTTTACTGGAATTACATGACAGAGGTGGTGGAATATGGGTGTGACTGCCGAGACTTCCAGAAGTATAGGGTGGTGGGGGTGGGGTTGACGTCGGTGGGCCCCACGGGTGACTTTCGTGAAGCGGGGAGGAGAAAGACGGTCACTTTCTCTCCAACCGCCTCAAACACCCGGGACCCAGGGTTACTGGGTTCTTGTCTCGCTCGCGGAAAAGAATTTCAGGAGTAGACAAGCAGTGAAGTAAATAGATTTTATTCAGAGGTTTCTGAGGGAGGGAGGAAGGGATAAGTGGAAAAGAAAAACCAGTAGGAGTAACGCGCTCAAGGGAGAACGCGGGCTTCTCCAAGGGTGGAGGAAGCTCTACACACATCCTAGTTAGCACTGGACACGAAAGCATGAAAGTACACATCTCAAGGGGGGAGATGCGGGTGACACATGTGCTCGGCCACATGGCACAAGCAGCACATGGGCTCAGGCAGCATATGCGCGCACTTCCTTTGTTCAAGGTGGCCTTTATAGGGTTTCTCCAACCTGCCCCCACGTGGGGGCTTCTTCCCAGGTAAAAGTCCGTTGCTAAGGAGGTTACCAGGGAGGTTGGGAGTGGTGATGGCCTTCTTTGGGGAACCCCCTGGGGAGGGGTCCATTATCCTCAGGGTCTGCTGATGGTTTCTTCCGGGTCTTTTGTTTTCTTGAATCTGCACATCTTAAGAGTCTCCTTCCCAGAGACTCTGCTAAATCTCAATTTTCATTGCCAAGGGCCTTTTCCTATCTACCTGCCTACATCAGGGTCACCCACCACCACTCCAAGAAGACCAATTTTTTGGCCCATAAAATTCCCAGTGTACCTGAAGTTTTCAGTAGTTTAGCATCTCTGTGGAGCTCGGTCTTGAGGCACTGGGGTCTGGCAACAGCTGTTGCTGTGTGAGTGCAGCTGCTAGGGCTTCAACAGAGCAGAAACTAGGTTCTCCCCTCCCGAGGTCACCCTGGAGGTCACAGCCAGGGACTGGTATATCTGAGAAATTTTTCCTGCATTTGATCTCTTTCAAGATTCAATTATGAGCCTCTGAAACTGGGCCAAAATGAGCTTATATGACGGCAGTGGTGGAAATGTTTCATCATTACATTTCCTTCTGTATCTGGATTCCTCATACTTGTTTTTATCTAACTCAGTGATTTTAAACCTTTTATATCTGCAGACTACTCCTGGCGGTACTTGAGGGACCATATGGGATGCTGGGAATCAAACCCGGGTCGGCCACATGTAAGGCAAATGCCCTTACACAGAGGGTAGGACGTTTGCCTTGCATGTAGTCGACCTGGGTTTGGTTCTTCTGTCCCTCTCAGAGAGCCCAACAAGCTACCTAGAGTTATCTCGCCCGCACAGCAAAGCCTTGCAAGCTACCCATGGCGTATTCGATATGCCAAAAACAGTAACAAGTCTCACAATGGAGACGTTGCTGATACCCGCTCGAGCAAATCGATGAGCAATGGAGTGACAGTGATGTCTGCAGACTGGCACTTGAAAACTGTTAGCCTAATCTGATCAAGACCTACTGCAGATCAAAGAGAAATAATAGATTGCATTGTTTCTGATTGTAAAGAACATCTTTTTGTTTCACCACTGAGTATGATATCAGCTGTGGGTTCATACTATATAGCCTTTATGCCTAGATGTGATTTCTTCTAATCCCCATTTTGTTGAGAGTTTTTAATCACAAATCGGTACTGAATCTTGTCAAGTTCTCTCTAATATTTGTGGGTGCTTTATGCATTTTGTCTCTCATTGAAATAATGTAATATAGTGATTCACATATGTTGAAAATCCTGTGTACCTAGAATAAACTTCATGGTCATGATATATACTCATATCTTTATAGTATCACTGTATCACTGTCATCCCGTTGTTCTTTGATTTACTCAAGTGGGCACCAGTAACATCTCAGTTACACTCAGCCCTGAGATTTTTCTTTTCTTTTTGGGTCACACCCGGCGATGCACAGGGGTTACTCCTGGCTCTGCACTCAGGAATTACCCCTGGCGGTGCTCAGGGGACCATATGGGATGCTGGGAATCGAACCCGGGTCGGCTGCATGCAAGGCAAACACCCTACCTGCTGTGCTATTGCTCCAACCCCCGGCCCTGAGATTTTAGCAGCCTCTCCTTACTCGTCTTTCCCAACAGTATCTTTATAGTGCACTGTTAAATTTTGTTAATATTTACTTGACAGTGTTCATCAGAGATAACGTGTTCGTCAGAGATAATGATTTGGTCTATAGCTTTCTTTGTCATGTCCTTCTCTGGTTTTGATATCAGTAATGTCAACCTCATAAAATATATTATTTGCTGATAATTTTAAATTATTTTACTATTTTTATTACGCATTTTATTATGTCCTGACTCTGCACTTAAGATTCACTCCTGGTGAACTCCAGGGACCCATATGGGGTACTGAGTATCAAACCCAGGTCAGCCACATGCAAAGCAAACACCAAGTCTGCTACCGTATTACTCCAGACCCCATAGTTTGTTTGTTTTTAGAGTTTGAGAGTACACCAACTTTTTCTCTAAAGGTTTGGAAAGTTAAAGATAAATGGTGCCAGAATTTTGTGGGGGGGGGTTTTCCCCCATAAATTTTCTTTTACTTTTTTAAATATTTTTTAATGAATCATCGTGGGATACAGTTTCAGAATTACAAACTTCTGTGATTACGTTCCAGTCATACAATGACCAAGTACCAATCGCTCCACCTTGCCCATTATTCACCACCAATTCTCAGTATCCCTCCTACCACCTCCACCCCTCCTTACCCCCTCCCGCCCACTTCTGTGGCAGGCACATTGCCTTTTAACTCTCTCTCAGAACTTTTGTTTTCAGAAGAGTTAAAACAGTTGTTTACACTTCATTAATCTTTGCTACTAATTGCATCCAGGACTTTTCCTATGAGAATTATCAACTCATTTCTTCAAAACAGTGAATAACAAGAACATTGGCTATAGCATAGATTTCTGTTAACATTGCCACCAATTCCTCACACTTGAGTGTGGTTTAGTTAACAAACTTGAGCACCAGCATTAATGTGTTAAGTCCTAAAAGCAAAAAATGTTAAAATATATGTTTATACTTCATTGTTTGGGGGAGGGCTTGAAAGCTACTTTGTATATAATTTTAAATCAAACGAGGCTTGTATGCGTTAGGTCTACATTGTAAGGAAAAGGAATGGGAGAGCCAGAGAGATAGTAACAGGTAGGGTGCTTGCCTTTCTTGTGGCCTGTTTTGATCTCCAGCATCCCAGCTGGTCCCCGGAACCTGCCAGGAGTAATTCCTGAGTGCACAGGTAGGAATAGCCCCTAAACATCACCGGGTGTGGCCCAGAAACAACAATGAAAGGAATGGGAAAGACTCTTCTTTTATTTTTCCAGTGATTATAAAGCAGGTGAAAACCTGTGAGCTAAATATCTTATATATACTATATATAAGTATTATATATGTGTATGTATACATACATGTGTGCATGTATATATACATACATATGTGTGTATACATATATGCATGCATATATATACATGCTTCCAGACCACACCCAGCATGCTCAGGAGTTATTCCTGGCTCTGCACTCAGGAATTACTCTTCACGGAACTCAGGGGACCATACCAGATGCTGGGGACTGAATCCAGATTGCATGAACAGCAAACACCCTACCCATTTATACTTTTGCTCCGTCCCCTAAATACTGTATTCCTCATGTGGATTGTTGTACTCTTTATATGCAAATTTGTTTCCAGAAAGTATTTTTCATTTACAAAGCAAAACTGTAAGAAAAAAAAAAAAGGAAGCCAGGTTTGGTTTTGTTTTTTTTTTTTTTTGTATCACCAGAATCTTGGGAAAATTTTGGACTGGTTTTTTGTTTGTTGTCTTTTTTTTCAGTTGGTTTTTGGGGAGAGTCATATCCAGTGGTGTTCAGGGCCTTTTCCTGCCTCTAAGCTCAGCAGTGACCTCTGGTAGTACTTGGGGGAAAGGTATACTACCAGGGTTTCAACCCAGGCAAGTCATATGCAAGACAAACACTTTAAACCCTGTACTCTTTCTAACCCTAGGTTCATTCTTGGAGGAGGGAGTTGGGGCAATATACAGCAGTGCTTAAGGCTCTAACTTTGTGTTCAGGAGTGACTCCTAGCAGTGTTCTGAGGACTGTATGTAGTACAGAGTGTTTGAACATATAAAAGCAAGAGCATTAGCCTCTGTACTACCTCACCATTCCCCTTGGCTTCATCCTTTGGGGCTTTTTTTTTTTTATTTGGGGGTCACACCAGTAGTACTCAAGGATTACTGCTGACTCAGCATTCAGGTATCACATTTGGTGGGTTTTGGGGACCATTTGGGGATTGGATGCAGATTGGTTATATGCAAAGCAAGTGCCCTATCCACTGTATTATCTGTCTGGTCCCTAGACTTCATTTTTTTTTTATTTTTTTATTTTATAAAGTAGTTCACAATATTTGATTACATTTAATATTCAAACACCAGTCCCACCACCATTACACCTTCCACCACCATATTTCAGATGTTTCCATCCCAAACCCCAATCCTGCCCTAAAGTAGAACCTGCCCTATACGTGTAACCATCAGGGCCTCTGAGACTGGAAATCTTTTCTCTTCCCATGTAATGTATCAAGACCAAGACTCATTTTAGGAGACTTCTTTCCTATAGGTCTAACTTTTTTTTTTCTTTTTGGGTCACACCTGGTTATGCATAGGGGTTACTCCTGGCTCTGCACTCAGGAATTACTTATGATGATGCTCAGGAGACCATATTGGATGCTAGGAATCAAATTAGGGTTGGCCGCATGCAAGGCAAACACCCTACCTACTATGCTGTCCCTCCAGCCCCTCTAACTATTTTTAATTGAGAAATTACATTAAGTCATTATGTTATCGTGAAAGCGGATTTTCCTGTGCTGGTGGTTCTTGAAATTGTATGAAAGATTTGCATATAAAAGTTGGAAGATTGAAAGTTAGTTTATTGTACAGAAAAGATAGATGGTTCCAGGTCCCTCTCCGAATGTCCAGGCCTCTCCTTTACCCATGACCAATGACTGGGTCTTGTCCTTGACGGTGCCTGGTCCTGTGGAACAACTTTCTGTCCTGTCCCACGCTGTCTACTCACCTCCTGTAAATGATGGCCAGGTCTATCCCTACATTTCTCTCTCCCATGTACACTTTACTCTGTCTCGGGCCACAGCCATCCACACAGGCAAGATCCCTATATTCCATACTGTCACTGGGCCTCCCAGCTGTAGCCCAACAGTTTCTGTTATCTAGTCTTGGTTTTCCTACTCATGGCCATGTGTGCCTGGGTGAGACTCCTGTGCTCAGTTCCTTGTCATTACCTGAGCGTCTGAGCCTTACCTGGATCTGAGCTATCCCGTACATCTGAGCCCTGCCTATACCTGCCCATCTAGCCCTGAGTGGCTCTGGGTGCATCGCCCTACCTGATCTGGGGAGAGAGGAGCGAGTCCAGAGAGAGGGAGAGGGAGAGGGCTTAAGAGTGGAGATGTTGCTGGGGGCTTCCATTTATCTGCTGCCAAATCCCGCCTCCATCCATCCCATTCTACATTCTACCTGCTCTATGGGAAATTTGAAGTGACCTCAGCCTCCACACCTTAGCTCCGGCTTTATCAATTAGAATGCTGCATTTTCACTTGTATTTGTGTCTATACACACACACACACACACACACATATAATGCTATGTCTCTGCTTACTTTACTATGTGGGTATATGCATAAAATTTTACTGTCTTTATATCAAATTTTACTATCAGGTATAGATAAAACCACAAAAATGATTTGGAACATTTTGTGTAAAACTTCTTAGAACATTGAATTTTGTATATGTGGTTTAGTGAATCTTAATTGTGTAGAGCTGATAAAGTAAGGCTATTGGGATTGGAGTGTAAGTAAAGGATTTTGCATACATTGGAGTCCATAAAGATGGACCCCCTAAGAGAAGTGTGATAACCCCAAAATGAAAAAGTAATGTAAAACTTTTTAAGTAGAATAATCCTCTAAGTGCTATTATTTGAAATTTTCCATTCCTGTGTAAAATGGTGGTATATTGTGAGAATAGTATAAATTGGTTGTATTATAAAACATTATTAATATGCTTCTGTTTTTAATTTTAACAGAATTGGGGGAAATACAGGATAATTCATCATGGAAAGTAAATAACCACAAAGACCAATTTGGAAAATCAGTGCCAAATGTTCTAAAAGATGAAATACATGAAACAGTTTCAGATGTTTCTGAAGAAGATAGCTTTTCATTATATGTCTCAAAGTACAAAACAAGAAATCTAAGAAAAATAAAAATTGGCAAGAGTAGGAAAAATATTTTCAGCGAAAGTAACATGAATGAATATGAAGAACCTAAACAACAATTAGAAAAAAATAAGCATTTATTTGTATCAGAAGTGGAACCAAATTACAATATTCCATCAAATACAAGTGTAACAACTCAGAAACTCTTTGGGAATGGAAGTGATGAAATATCCAAAGAAACTGTATTATCTTCAGGCTCTCAAAGAGTTCAGCTAACCCCCTCAGGGGAAAATGGAATCCAGATGAAAAAAATGCCCACATTGTATACTTCCTCTTGTGGGCAAAGTAATTCAGCAAAAGACTGTATAGATACAGAGAAAGACTGTACAAGTTTTATTATCTTAGAAAATTTATTGCCAGAAATTTTAGATACATCAAAAACAGAAAATGTAGTAGATGAAGAAACAGTGGTGAATAAGGGAGATGTAGGACATTGTCTTATATCTCATGAAGACTCCACTCCTGTGACAAAGCCAACAGTAGCCAATACCTCTCTTGTAGAGTCTCCACATGAGGGCATCAAGAAGTCTGTATTCAGGATAAGAGAATCTACTGAAGAGCCTTTGAGTGAAGTTTTTTCAAATAATATAACTGATCCAAACTTTAAAGAAGAAACCAAAGATTCTGAAAAAGAACTAGAAGTAAATGCTATTTGCTTACAGAAAGAAGATTCTTTATGTCCAAATTTAGTTGATAATGGAAGCCAGCCAGCCAGTATTGAGCATACTTCTGCAGTTTTGAAGAGTGAAGGCTTAATATCCACTTTGAAAAAGAAAAAGAAAAAGTTTATTTATGCTATAAATGATGAAACAACTTGTCAAGGAGAAAAACTTCTAAAAGACCGAGCATCCCAGCTATCTAACTATTCAACCCAGTTTGAAGCAAACACTTTTGAAGTTCCACTTACAGTTACAAACACTGATTCAGGTACCTCTTCGTGAGAGAGAGATACAGAGTGAGACATAGTGAAAATAGTATATATTGTTTTGTTTTATTTTGTTTTGTTTGGCCATACCTAGCAGTGCTCAGGACTTACTCCTGGTTCTGTACACAGGAATCACTCGTAGTGAGCTCAGAGACCAGGTGGGATGCTGGGATTTATCCTGGTCAGCCATGTGCCAGGCAAGCTCTTTATCCACTATACTATCGCTACAGGATCCTATTCCATATAGTTTTATGAATCATGACATGTTCTCTTTAATGTTACTGTCTTTAATCTTTTTGTGTGTGTACCATAATTGAACTCACACATGCAAGGCATATCCTCTACCACTGAACCACTTTCCTAATTCTTCTTTCATTATTCTTTTTAAACATCTTTTTTTGTGTGTTTTTTTGTGTTTTTCATTTATATGTCTTATATCAAAAATTAGGCAAAGTCTACATAATTTTTTAGACCTTTGGTTTACAAGTATTAAAATAATTTCATTCAAACGTGGATAAATTTGCATAATAAATATATATGTTATGGGTAGAAATAGATCACTCTTGAGACAAAATGTGATTAACAAGCACCTAGAGCTTGACTACTCCTGTCTTAATTTCAAGTTTTTATTATGTGCAGATTGTATAGTTTTGTAAGCTTGTCTTTACTATGTATTTTCTTTAAAGCCAATACAAAATAAGAAAAAGCTACTTCCTAGCTAAAATGAATGTAAGTAATTTCTTAAAATGTGGGAATATATTTTACAATTTTCTTAAATATTTAGGGATTACTTAAAATTAGAGTATCAAGTGTTTGTGCACAATGAAACTTCTTTTTTTTTTTTTAAGTAAAAAGCCCATTTACCATTTATTTAACTATATGTTAAAAAGCTAGTATTTTTCTCCCTATGAAATTTTGGGGCTGATATTATCTAGGCGATAAATAGGTAGGGGTAGTATACAGAGAAACTAGAAACAGGTGAAATTTGGGTTAAATTTCTAGAGAAAAAAATGCTTAATGTTATACATATCAAAACTAAAACTAATGAAACTGCCAATAGTTCACTGAGTAAA
This sequence comes from Sorex araneus, assembly GCF_027595985.1. NCBI lineage: Eukaryota > Metazoa > Chordata > Mammalia > Eulipotyphla > Soricidae > Sorex > Sorex araneus. Next base: position 236,840,697 of record NC_073302.1, on the reverse strand, counting down.
TAAAATGACATTATTTTGACTTGTTAATAGGAAATTCAGACAACTGGTAAAATTAGTTCAGAGCATTAGAGCCAGGAATAGGACTCGCAGGCGCAGCCCAAAAACCCAAAATTAAAAAAAAAAAAATCACTTGCCTTTATAATTTAGATTACGCAGTCTTTCAGGTCCTTTTACCATTTCTGGGAGTTATTTTCTTTCAGTACTAAAGACTGAATTACCTGTAAAAAGGTGCTTTTTAATTTTCGTTTGTCTTGTTTTTCTATCTTGTGTTGATATTAGTAATGAAAGTTTTACAAAATTTTTACTATTTATTTTCTATGAAAGTATGCTTTGAGGAGGCAGAGTGATAGTACAGCAGGTGGGGTGCTTGCAAGTAACTGATCTGGGTTTGATCCCCAGCACCCCATACAGTCCCTTCTAGTCCTGCCAGGAGTCGTCCCAGAGCACAGAGCCAGGCATAAACCCTGAACACTGCTGGTATGGACCAAAAAGAAACAAAATTAGGTATGCTTTGAATTTTACTGATGGCAGCTAGCTGCTTTACTGAACTATATGCTAATTTTTGATTGATTGGTACCGACTACAGAAGATATTAAGTTCTCTTTCTTATTGAAAAAGGTAGTATCTTCAAATTTTGTAGAGATCTTTATTTTTAAATCTGACACATTGATTTTCATAGAATTCTCACTATAGACACAATCTTTTTAATTTAGTGGAGCACTTTTAGTGAATGTAAACGGTGCTTTAATTTTATCCTGTCGTTTTGTGTTTTCTTCTTTAGGTTTAATGCCTTTCTCCTCCAAAAAAATTACTGAGGAACCAGCATTTTCTTTAAACAGCTCTTATGAGGTGAATCTGAGAAAATGTTCCAGTAATGAAAGTAGTTCTTCTAAAACTAAAAGACTACCTCAAGTTCTAGATGATAAAAAACTGCAGTCATGTATAATCACAGAAGCTGCTTATTTTTCAAGCTTGCAGGAACAACATTGTATGGATAATCCAAAAAGTCATAGTGTTTCAGATATAAAGGAAGATTTCCCTATCACCTATCACCCTGGAGCACCAAATTCAGAAGTGGATTGTAGCAGTATGCTCTTTCCATCTCAGGAAAGATTTTTATATGACCATGGTAATACCAGCATTTTAACTCCTAATCCCAGGGCTATTCCATCAAAACCAGCCATGGTTTCTATAGTGAAAAAGTCAAATAAAATGCCAGAGAAACTGAAATCCAAGAATTGTGAAGCTGATTTTGAATTAACCAATAATATTCCTATGGAAATGAGTCGATTATGTGTTTTCAGTGAAAATTCTCAAAAAACTGAACTCTTGATCTCTAAAAATGACATAACTGCATCATCTATTGAGATACAAGTCAACGAAAATCCAGATTCCACAGTAATCCAAAAAGATCAAGAAGAAACCACTTTAATTTCAAATATAACTATCAATTCAAACTCTGAAGAACTTTTCCCAGAATATGGAAATAATTTTGTGTTTCAGATGACCAATGAAAGGAAAATACCTGCTTTAGAAAATATTGAAGAGCCGTATGAGGCAGATCTTAGTTGTGTAGAAGAATCCATTCTCAAGAACTCTACTTTGATAGCCTATGGAGACCTAGATGACAAACAAACTGCCAAAGTATTAATTGCAGAAGATTTTAGCTCATCTGTCATCCATGATTTTACAGAAAACATAAATAGTATAAAGCAGCAAGTAAGTAGAACTCTAGGTCAAGATTCAGAGTCAGACATCTTGAATATAGAGGTGAAATCAAATAGAAACAATGAATACGTAGACAAGCAAACAGTATCTTCAGCTCCAGTTTTAGATCAAAATTTTGGAAAGGGCTTCAGAACTGCATCTAATAAAGAAATAAAACTCTCTGAACACAATGTTCAGAAGAGTAAAATGCTCTTCAGAGATATTGAAGAACAATATCCTACTAGTTTTGCTTGTGCTGAAATAACAAATACTTTATCTTCAGATGTTGAAAAGAAACAAAGCAAACCTCTTGTACTTGATTCACAGTCAAATAATAATGTGTCAAGGTATGTGCAGAATAGTGCATTTGCTTCCAGTAGTAAAAATAGTCACAAAATCCCCCCAGTTTTATCTTTAAAGCTATGTCTTAGTTCAAATAATAATTTAACACCTAGCCAAAAGGCAGAAGTTAATGAACTTTCAACTATATTAGAAGAATCAGGAAGTCAATTTGAATTTACACAGTTTAGAGATCCGGATCATATAGAACAAAATTATCCATTAGAAGCATCTGAAAACCACATGATTCTTTCAAGTACCACTTGTGAGGAATGCAAAGATAGTCATCATGATGCACTTAATTCCCCATCTACCAGTCAGGTAAATAGCAAAAAATATAAAGACACATTTGGAGATAAGCAAAATTTTGCTCACCTGTTGAAAACCAGCTGCACCAAAAATGCTTCTGGCTGTTTAACAGATAAAGAAGTGGAATTTAAAGGCTTTTATTCAGCACTTGGCTCAAAGTTGACTGTTTCTAATAAGGCATTGCAAAAAGCTATGAAGCTGTTCAGTGACATTGAGAAGATTAGTGAGGAAACATCTGCAGAACTAGATTCAGAAAGTTTGTTTTCAAGTAAATATGGGTCTATTAGGACAGAAAATTATACAAGTGATAACATAAATACAGAAAACAAATGCCAGCTAATATTACAAAATAACGTTGAAATGACTACTGACATTTTTGTTGAAAATACTAAGGATTACAAAAGAGAAAAAGAAAATGAAGATAGATATATAGGTGCCAGCATAAATATCTGTAATATAGGAAAATCTCATTGCAGTGACACAAGTAAAAATGACACAGATAGCAATAAAAATGACTTTCCATGTAATAATCAGCGTAACAAATGCCTGAAGTTATCAGGCCCATGTATGAAGGAGGGAAGTATTCAAATTAAAGAAGGCTTATCAGATTTAACTTGTTTAGAAGTTGTGAAAACTGAAGAGCTGTTTTATATTAATACTTCAAGTAAAGAACAGTTAACTGTAAAGAAAATGGTACCAAATACCAAAGATTTTTACAGTTGTGATGTATATTTCCAGACTGCAAGTGGAAAAAATATCACAGTCTCCAAAGAGTCATTAAGTAAAGTTGTAAATCTCTTTGATGAAAAATGTACAGAAGAGGAATTGGATAACTTACAAAGCTCCTTGAATTCTGAATTATTTTCAACCAAACATATGAAAAAAAGCATTTCAAGTCATGAGGAAACAGCTAAAATTGAGGACAAAATATTGAAAGAAAAAGAGCCAGTTGGTAATAAAAATCAGCTGACTCTACATGAACAAGCAGAATGTGAAACTGAAAAGAGCAAAGAGCCTTTCATATTGGGTTTCCATACAGCTAGTGGGAAAAAAGTAAAAGTTGCCAAAGAGTCTCTAGACAAAGTAAAAAATCTTTTTGATGAGGAAAAGCAATGTATTAGTGAAATTATTAATACCAACCATGAAGGATTAAAGACACTAAAGGATAGAGAAGAGCCTGAAGTCACTTGTGAAACAATTGAGATAATTGTCCCAAAGTGTGAAGAAAGAGAGAAATCTCCCGAGGAGAAAAGGCTTATTCCTAATGAGACTGCCCAGAGTGCCTTGCTACCTGGGCTCTTAAGTGATCATTTACACACGCAAAGGGAAAATCTCAAAATATCAAATAGTATTTCTCTGAAAGTTAAAGCACATGAAGATACAGAGAAGCAACAAGCAGAAGTTCCTATAACCTGTTCTACAAACCAATCCACTTGCTCAGTCACTGGAAATTCAACTTTAGCATTTTACACAGGACATGGTAGAAAAATTTCTGTAAGTCAGGCTTCATTATTTGAAGCAAAAAAATGCCTTAGAGAAGGAAAACTGGATGATCAACCAGAAGCAATAAATGCTGCCAGTCTTGCATGTTTAAATGAATACCCTGAGGGTTATGTAGGAAGTCCTTTGAGTGAAAACAGTTCAAGCTGTATCTTAACTGGCAAAAGTCATCTCTCGGGAAGAAAAGATTCAGCCTACTTAAGTAAAAGAAGCATGTCTAATAGCAGTTCATATTCTGAGTCTTCTCACTCTAATGAAGTATATAGTAAATCAGAATTGCTCTCAAAAAATAAAGTTGATCATTCTGGCATTGAGCCAGTTATGAAGGATGCCAAAGATGAGAAAGACAGCAGTTTTCCTGAAGTAGTATCCACTTTAAGGGAAGCAAACATATATCCACAAACTGTAAATGGAGATATTTATGCTAAAAAACTGAGTAACTGTTCCCCATGCAATAATAAAGATGCAGCCAATAAGTTGGCCTTTTCTGATTATTTTGAGACAGAGTCACCTTCAGCAGATGGTGAAAAAGACTTTGTTTCACATGATACAGAAGAAATCAGAGAGAGGTTGGTAGACAGCTACAGTAAGGTAATTAAACAGAACTCAGCGAGTACGTCAGGCACTTGCCAAACAAAAATTGTTGCAGGTTGTCATGAAGTATTGGATGACTTAAAAGATCCTCTTTTTTCCAAGTCTTTGGATGAAGAGTGTAATATGCATTCACATAAGGTTTTTACAGACGATCAAAGTGAACAGTCTTTACAACAAAATCAGAATAAGTCTGAATTAGAGAAAGTTTCTAAAAAGTCGCCTTGTCAGTTGAATTGGAAAACTTCTGATATATGTAAACTTAATGTGGGAAATTTTTCCTCATCAGTCTCTTTTAAAAATGCTTGTGGAATTTTTAGCACAGCAAGTGGAAAAGCTGTACAAGTATCAGATGCTTCTTTGCAAAAGGCAAGACAAGTGTTTTCAAAGGTAGAAGATAATGCTGATCAGCCTTTTTCTGAAGTATTTAAAAATAATAGAGAACATTCGGACAAGTACACAAAAGAAAAAAGTACTGTAATACATAGCGCTTCAAAATCACTGCCTGCTTTCTCTGGATTTAGTACAGCAAGTGGAAGAAAAGTTTCCATTTCTGAAAGTGCCTTAAACAAAGTTAAGGGTATGTTAGAGGAATTTGATTCAATCAGAACAGAATGTGGTCTTCAGCATTCACCTCCATCTAGACCAGATGCGTCAGAAATACTTCCTTTTTCTTATGTTGCTAAGAATACCTCAGAAGACTTGGTAAACACCACAATGGAAAGTGCCTATAGAAACAAATTTAATCACTCAGATAATTACAGTATTGAAAGTGATTCATCAGAAAATAGTCATCTTACAACAGTTTTGCCATCTCTCTCTGAATTTAAGCAAGACAAACAGCAGTTGATTTTAGGAATCAAAGCATCAGTTGTTGAAAACATCCATTGTCTGGGAGAAAAAGCTATACCTGAAAGCACAGAAAGAAAAATTGACAAAACTGAAACTTTTTCTAATCTTCCTGTGAAAACAACTACAGAGTTGCGCTCTACCTATTCTGGAGATCCAGGAAACTGTTTAGAAACAGAAGCAGTAGCAATAGCTGACGCTTTCATGGAAGATGGTGAGCTGACAGATTCTGAACTGCTATGTCATGCCAAACATGAGGAAACCATTTCATTGAATTCAAGCATTGGAAAAAGAAGAGGAGATGCATCTGTCTCAGTGGGTGAGTATAATTTTTTCTTCTGGCTTGCTAGTTTCTTAAACTTAGGTCTGTGATAGATTTCTGTCCTAGTCTATAATGATTAGGGTATTAGTAAGTATTTTTCAGGCTTTATATGTAGCCTAGGGAGAATGTGATCTAACATATCTCCTTAAAAGAAGTAAATTTTGAGGTTCTTGTATATTTTTAGATTTTATTAATGTAGCTGACAAATTACTGTTAAAAGTTTGACATTTCTTTAGAAATATTGACACTTTCATCCTGTGATAGGCTGCCTAATACATATGTATATATCTCTACACACATACTTGTACAAAACAAAGGTTCCAACTCTGGCTTTTATGAACTAGAAAGTTAGTTTCCAGTTATATTGCTTGGGTTTCTCTGAGCTTTGGTTTCCTTTTCTATAAAAAGTAACAGTTCTTGAAGAACAGGTACAGGGATTAAATAGAACAGCATTTACTACTGCCAGGCCTTGCAGCTGGCTGGGTATCATGGTGACCCCCTAGAGCCCCCTAAGAACTGCTTAAGGACCCCTGAGAGCTGCTTGGGAGCTCCTCCCAATCTTTAACACCCTGTCCTCCAAAAAAGGAAACAAAAACTAAAATAAGGGGCCAGAGATAAAGTTCAAGAGGGTAAGTGCATGTTTTGTGTGTAGGAGACCTAGGTTCAATCCCCAGCTTCTCATGAATCCTAAGCACAGAGCCAGGAGTGCCCCTTGTGTATAGCCTACCAAAAATAAATGAAATTAAATAGCATAGATGTCATGTAGCACTGATCTTAATATATGATAGGCATGATATTAAATGGAACATGCAGTAAATACCTTATTTTTATTTATTTTACTTATTTTTTAATTGCCAGGGGGAGTGGGGGGCGGGGGATGGACCATACTTTACAGTGTTCAGGGCTTACTCTTGGTTCTACTCTCAGGGATCACTCCTGCCAGGCCCAAGGGACCATATGGGGTGCTGGGGATCAAACAAAGAGCCACATGCTAGGCAAGCTCCCTACCCCATATACTATCACTTCAGCCCTTGGCTTTATTTTTTAACCTAGAAAAGTTTAACTTATTTTTAAACATATATATGACAGCTGAACTCAGCTATTAGGTTAATTGGATGTGTGGTTTGTTTTTATTTCCCTGTCAATGAGTAGGAATCTTTTGGGGGAAAATAGAGTGGAGGATCAGGAGTTGGTTGCTAATTTTTTTCCAAGGGGTGTTCAGGAGGCCCACAGCCATTCCTGGTGATACTTGGCCAACCTGACTAGCAGTTCTGTGACAGGGCCTGAGAATGTGGTGTTGCTTAAGCCTTATGGTGCTGGGGACCACTCAGGCTACCTCAGCAGTGCTTGGGTCTCTCCAGGGCTATATCTGGCAATGCTTGGAAGAATGTGTATCTGTTTCCACATATCCTTTCAGTAAGGCTTAAATTTATCATTGAATTGTGGATTAATCATACTGTCAGCCTTTGTAAAATTTTTACATGAGAATCATTGCTTTTACTCACTTGGTGAGTAGTAGTAGTAGTAGTAGTAGTAGTAGTAGTAGTAGACGTAGTAGTTGAACTTTTTTCTGTTAATATAATTTAAGGATTTATACATTCAATTCTTTCTCAAATTTAATGCAAAAAAGTTTATTTGGAGAAATTGTATGTGTCCTTTATTGATAGCAAAATTATGAACTAATTTATTTTAAAGTAACTTATTTGTGTTATCTGGTGATAATGTTTTATTCCTAAGGTGTATCATACAGTGATATTTTTAATGGTTAAAAATTATAGCAATTATGACGTCGGAAAGATTATAGGGCACTTGCTTTGCACAGGGCTGATCTGGGTTCTATCCTGGCACCCCATATGCCTATCCTGGGCCCACCAGGAGTAAGCCCTGAGTAATGCCAAGTGTGACCCAAACTCAAAAATAAAATAATAATAATAACAACAAATTATATTTTTAATGTTCTCTTAAAATAGAATAGTTGCTATTTAAATTAGTCTTTTGTTTACTTAAGACATTATTTTAAAATGGGCCGTATGTATATGAAAATGCATAGCCATACAAATATGTATGTGTGTATAATATATATGTGTGTGTGTGTATATATATATATATATGTATGTATGTATGTATGATGTATTTCTGGCTATGTAGCCAGAGAGATACTACTAGGCTTAAAGCACTTGCCTTGCACTTGCTCAGCGCTGCTGGTTCAATTCCTGGAAACACATATCACCCTCACGTACTGCCAGGAGTAATCCCTGAGCACCACCATATATAGCCCCCAAACCCAAATTTATGTATATACACATATATATTTAAAACACATACTCAATTGTATATATTTATAGGATTTCCAAAAATAAAAGTCATTTACATTAAAAAACATGTGTGGAAATTTCTTTTTAGGAGAACCTCCAATCAAAAGAAACTTGTTAAATGAATTTGACAGGGTAATGGAAAAGCAAGAAAAATCCTTAAAGGCTTTAAAAAGCACTCCAGAGGGTAATATACTATCTTTTCTCCCTTTATATGCATTATATATAATGTTCTTAAAGTTACTAGGTTTTTTTGGGGGTGTAATCAAAATTGGACAAGTTATCTGCATTTTTTTTATACTTTTTTGTACTTTTTTTTGAACTTCGGTTTTGTACTTATATTATGCCTTGTTATGTGAGCTTGTATACCATAATCCTAATGTTACACTATGCTTTGCTGTTGTTTGGGACCAGTCAGTAGTCAGCTGGAGAAACACTTGCCTTGCACATGGCCAACCAGGGTTTGATTCCTGAGCACAGAGCCAGGAGTAAGCCCTAAACACTGCCAGGCATTACCCAAAAAGAAAAAGTTTCACTGTTTTTGGAAAATATGAAATGCTTATAAAAACAATAACTTTTTTTTTAACTTTAAAAGAACTGTAAGAGTTAAGAGTTAATAAGAACTTAGTATAAGAACTAAAAGGCCAGAGTCTGGATTTCCCTCAGACTTCTGACCCCTACACGCCACCAAGATTATTTTTTCTTAGGTGTCATCTTTGTGTTGGCAAATTTAATCAAGTATTTGTGTCCTCATTTGACTCCATCTTTCAGCCACATTTGACATTGATGATCACTTTTCTGAGACCACCACATTCTCCTGTTTCTCCTCCTACATTGCCACTCCTTCACAAATATCAGTTTTCTTACTTTTTTGTGGGAGTTCTTAGGAGTGACTCACAACTCTATCCATAGATTATTTCTCTGCCTAAACCTCAGAGACTAACAAATTATCTGCAGTCTGTTTGGGAACTTCTGGTATATTTGCCAACAAGCATGTTATTGTTTCCTCTCATTCCTTCTCATCCAAACTGCACTGCACTGCACTGTCGCACTGTCATCCTATTGTTCATCAATTTGCTCAAGCGGGCACCAGTAACGTCTCCATTGTGAGATGACTTGTTACTGTTTTTGGCATATCGAATACACCACAGGTAGCTTGCCAGGTTCTGCCATGCAGGCAGGATACTCTTGGTAGCTTGCCGGGTCTCGAGAGGCTCGGAGGAATAGACCCCAGGTGGAACTGTCTTGCCTTTTGCAAAGAAGCATCTGATATTTGTATAGCTTTTCCACTTGCTGTGCTAAAAATTCCACAAATGCCGTACCCACTGTGCTGTCGCTCCAGTCCCTCATCCAAACTACTATAGATGAAACTTCACTGCCCTACTTTTGCCTTTGCTCCTCCTCCAGGAAACTTTCCAACCAGTATCATTCTTCTGATTCAAACAACAAAGAGCAACTAATATCATTCTTGCAATCAAACATCAGACTATTTCACTTGGTTGCTTCTATCTCATTTAGACTAAAATTCTTAAGTTCTTTTATTTTGTTTTGCTTTCATTTTGCTTGGGATGTTGCTTGGATTTTTGTGGGGGATTTTTTTCTGGGGGGAGTTAGAGGGGAGACACACTTGGCATTGCTCAGGGTTTACTCCTGGCTCTATGCTCAAGGGTCTCTCCTGGCTCTGCTCAGGGGTCACTCCTAGCTGGACTTGGAGACTATATGTATGTGGGATTGAACTCCCAGATCAGCCACGTGCAAGGCAAGTGCCATACCCACTGTATTAATACTCCAGCCCTAAAATCTTAAATTTTTAATCATGAAATACTAAGAAATAAATGTACTTTTGGTCACTGTATGTTTGACACCTGGTTTTGAGTAGGAGGTGTTTAGAGAAGGATGCACACATTTAACTATACTGTGGAGTCTTAGTTCTGAAATAATGTGAACTCCATAAAAGCAAAATTACTTTGAAATTTTTTAACTCATGCCTCATTGATAAGGGTTTGAAAATCATCTTAAAACAGTGGTTTGAGTGTTATTATTTCTATTGCCTTTTTTTATAAGGATTTGAAAATCATCTTAAAACAGTGGTTTGAGGGGCTGGAGTGATAGCACAGCGGGTAGGGCATTTGCCTTGCATGCGGCCGACCCGGGCTCGGTTCCCAGCATCCCATATGGTCCCCTGAGCACGGCCAGGGGTAATTCCTGAGTGCAGAGCCAAGAGTGACCCCTAAGTATCGCTGGGTGTGACCCAAGAAGAAAAAAAAAAACAGTGCTTTGAATGTCATTATTTCTGTTGTTCTTTTTTTTCTTTACCCTGACTTAGTAGTTCTTAAAATCTTAATATACACAAAACTCTAAAATCTATTTGTAATTAAAACCATGATGGGGCTGGAACAATAGCATAGCAGGTACGGCTTTTGCCTTGCACGCAGCCAACCCAGGTTCGATTCCCAGCATCCCATATGGCCTCCCCCTGCACCGCCAGGAGTAGTTCCTGAGTGCATGAGCCAGGAGTAACCCCTGTGCATTGCCGGGTGTGAACCAAAAAACAAGGAAAAAAACAAAACATGATTACTATTCTTTTGAGAAGTATAAGTAATTTCTAGGGTCATTTTTGCCATGTCTAATTATTACTTGATAACTGTCTTTGGGAATCCATTTAACGTGTGACCCCTTTCTAAGTAGTGAAAGAACAAACAATATGGCCTAAAGGTGTATTTCAGTGGCAGAGCAAATGTCAAGAATATATAAGAGGCTGTGTTCAATTCCTGACACTATCCAAAACAGAAAACAAAAACAAATCATGTTAGATAATGTTCTGCATTAAAAACTGGTCTTAAGATTAATTATTACATAATAAATGAAGAGGCAAAAATATATGTCTACGTACCATGATACATTTGAGTAAGAAAAGAATAATGTTTAGCCATACTTATTTTTGCAAAAATAAAACTTAAAACGATAAACCAAGAATTGTTAAAAATGGTTACCTATCTAGAACAGGATGTGAGAGAGGTGAAGATCATGAAATATGAATATGAAATATGAAGAAGATAGAGGTGGAAACAAGATTCATTTATAGAAATTTTTAAAACTTTAAAATTTTCAGTAATTAAAAACTTTCTTATAAAAAAAAAGAAAAAGAAAAAAAGGGGGCTGGAGCAATAGCACAGCGGGTAGGGCATTTGCCTTGCACACGGCCGACCCGGGTTCGGTTCCCAGCATCCCATAGGGTCCCCCGAGCACTGCCAGGAGTAATTCCTGAGTGCAGAGCCAGGAGGAACCCCTGTGCATCGCCGGGTGTGACCCAAAAAGGAAAAAAAAAAAAAAAAACTTATAAAATTGGTAATCACATAAAGATTATGAGTACCATTTGAACACAGTACTTTGACTATACATTTTTTTAATAATTTATTTTTTAGTTAGTGAGTCACAGTGAGGGTACAGTTACAGATTCACACATTTTCGTGCTTGTTTTTCCCTCATGCAACATTCGAGAGCCCATCCCTCCACCAGTGTCCATTCTCCACCACTTATGAACCCAGTATCTCTTCCACCCCCCTATCCCATCCCCCCCCATTCCGCCTCTGTGGCAGAGCATTCCAATTTGTTCTCTCTCTCCTTTTGAATGTTGTGGTTTGCAATAGGGGTATTGAGTGGCCATCATGTTTAGTCTCTAGTGTACTTTCAGCATGCATCTCCCTCCCCGATCAGGATTTCCAATCACATTTTACTTGGTGTTTCCTTCTCTATCTAGGATGGCTTTCCCCTAGCGTGTGAGGCTAGCTTCCAAGCCATGGAGTCAACCTCCTGGTATTAAATACTACTATTCTTGGGTATTAGTTTCTTTCTTTGCCATTTTATATTCCACAGATGAGTGCAATCTTTCTATGTCTGTCCCTCTTTCTGGCTCATTTCACTTAGCAAGATACTTTCCATGTTGATCCACTTAATATGCAAAGTTCATGACTTCATTTTTTTCTAACACCTGCATAGTATTCCATTGTATAGATGTACCAAAGTTTCTTTAACCAATTGACTATACATTTTTAACGCATTCATTCTGAATCTTATCTTAGGACAAAAACTGGAAAGATTTACAAAACTTCCATTAGTAGGATTACTATTAGCAATCGGTAATTGAAAATTTAAACCGTTTTGTAAATATAAGAAAATTAATCCCAAAGGCTGATCTGTAAAACCTTGGAGGGAGGTATCCTCCCTTTTAGGCATCCAACTTGTCAAATATTTTATATTTCTCAAAAAAGAGAAATTGTTAAAAAAAAAAAAGAGAGAGAGAGAAATTGTAACTCCCCTTTTTACAGTTGCATAGTGCTTGGTCATCTGGCTAAAGTTTAACTTCTAAGCTTCCAGAAGAATGAATTTTAAATTTGGTACTTGCATTGGAAATTTGCCAAACACCTTTCAGTTGTAGTTTATATAGACTGACTAAATTTATATTGATTTCCTTTATATGTTTGCATTGCAAGTTATTTGCTATTTGGTCATTATTAGCAGTGGTCATTGGTTATTGAGCATGCAAAATTCTCTCAAAATTTTTGAAATAATAATAATGACAGTGATTAATGTATATAGGAAGAAATCTCATGGTTTTTAGTACATAATGCAAAATAAATTTTCATTATTATATAAAATGACATTTTCTAGGCACAATGAAAGATAGAAGATTGTGTATGCATCATGTTTCTTTAGAACCAATTACCTGTGGACCCCCATGGTAAGACATATTCAACTTTTAATTTTAATTGTACTTATATAGGAAAAGCATAGGTTTTTTTAATAAATATGCCTATTGTTTAGGTTTTTAGTGTTGTTTGGGGGACCACAACTGGAAGTGCTGGGGGTCACTTCTGGCAGTGCTTAGGGGACCATAGTGTCAGGGATTAAATCTGGTGTCCCACATACATAGATATGCTTCAGCCTATTGAGCCTTCTTTCCAGGCCCTAAAACAAATACTTGTTAAAAAATTAATGGCAGGGCTGTAGCAATAGTACAGCAGGTAGGGCATTTGCCTTGCATGCAACCAACCCCAGTTTAATTCCCAACATCCCATATGGTCCCCTGAGCACCGCCAGGAGTGCAGAGCCAGGAGCCCTGTGCAACACCAGGTGTGACCAAAAAAGAAAAAAAAACTAATGTTATTATTAATATGAAATAAAGAAGTTATCACTTCCCTTCTGGAAAGCGTGCATCAGGATTTAATAATTTTTTACTTTGGTATAGTATTTTATAGTGTTCATATGATTACCTAATTTTTTAGTTGTATAACAGCATTGTACACAATAGATTTTATTCCAGTTTTATGATGAGGTCCTTAGGTTGGGAGATTAAATTACTCAAAATCAATAAAATTATGATAGATAATAAAAATCTCATTTTATCTCTTCTCGCTCAAGACCCTGATGAAATGATTCAGAAATTCTTTGTAATGTATGTCCACAAGGACAGTAATCAGACCTGAAAAATAATAAGAGGCCAAATAGAGTGAATAACTTGAGTAATTTAAGGCTAAAATCTAACATTTGAGCAAGCTTAGAGACTAAGCTTGCTCAAATGTTTCTCCCAAAGAACTTGACACAAATTTGCATCAACAGGTACTTTTGAAAGTGAAGTAGAAGATAGGAAGAGTAGTTGAAAACTTCTTTAGTTGAAGGTTTAGAAAATACTTGATGAGGCCAGAAAGATAGTACCGTGGATAAGGCCCTTGCATGGCTGACCCAGTTTGATCACCGGCACTTAAAATGACCCCCTCCCAAGCCTAGCCAGGGGTGTGATCCCTGAGGGTAGAGTCAGGAGTAAACTCTAGGCATCTTCTGGTATGACCCACAAAAGAGAAAAGGAAAAAAGTACCTACTAACCCTCCACAGCCTTCATTGTAGGCAAGTGGTTATCCCTCTTACCCCAGAGAGTAGGTTCTCTAAGGAGAATAGGAAATAGGAAATGCAAAGATTCTGAATTAAGAATGGGTTCAGGAACCAAAATAAAAAGGTTTAAATTATGTTTAAAGGGCACTAAAGGGGCTAGGACAATATATAGTACAACATGGTAGGCCATTTGCCTTGCACTCAGCTGTCTTAGTTTCGATCCCTGGCATCTCATAAGGTACCCCAAGAACCACTGGGTGTAATTCCTGACTGCAGAGCCAGGAGTAACCCCTGAACATTGCTAGGTGTGGGCCACCCCCCAAAAAAATATAATAAGAGACACTCAAGTATCCTTTTTCACTCCATGAAGCTGAGTAACTGTCTTCATTCTAACAAAACACTAGAAGTAAAATATCCAGGTAATTTCTTCAGTGGTGAAACATGAGACCCAGTTGAAGGAGGAAGCAAGGGGATTGAGTTGAAATTGAATCGAAGCACACATATTGAATGTTGAAGTATCCCTCACAAGTCCTCTCCCCACTCAGCTTCTAGTATACAGTAGTTAGTTTTCACTACTGGAAGCTTCCCCATTAATCTGCAGTACAAGTTGCAACCAGTGCTTTTTGTCTATTTGCATATAGCTTCTAAACCACCATACTTTGGTTACACCTGTCCACTGACCATACCAGTGCTGCATACCAGTTCCTGGGCCAGCAGTTCTAACCAAGACAATAGACCAGTGGTACTCAACCTTTATACCTGGAGCCTAGCACTAGTTTATGGACTGGTGTTGAAGAACACTATAGACATACAAAAATTAGCAAACATCACAGGAAGCAAAAATAAAATAACCAAAAATCAAACTAATGGGAATAACTGAGAAGAAACAGACTTTTAAATGTAAATTTATGAGCAGAAGTCAAGATATATTATCGTGTATATCTGTGTATATATGCAGATGTAGATAGATCGATATCCCTGAGACTTTGGGTATGAATACAAGAAAGGTATGCCAAAAAATGGTTTTGTTTTTCTTCGCTTGGGGGAAGCCACACCCTGCAGGGGCTCGCTCCTGGCTCTTAGCTTAGGATCACTCCTGGTGAGCTCGGGGAACCATATAAGGTACAAGGATTGAACTTGGGTTGACCACATGCAAGGCAAATGCCCTACCCATTGTACTATCACTTCGGTCCAGAAAAGTATCTTTGTGAAGGCTGGAAAGTTAGTACAGGAGGTGAGCACTTCCTTGCATACAGCTGACACCAGTTTGATTCCCCCAAGTACCACCAGGGGTGATCCTGAGCACAGAGCCAAGACTAACCCCTGAGCACCACTGAGTATGGCTCCAACTCTGCCACCTCCCAAAACAGTATACTTTTAAAATGTAACTAGTTAAGGGAAAGCAGAAGTTTTAAAGAGCTCTTGCAGGGCTGGAGCGATAGCACAGCGGGTGGGGCGTTTGCCTTGCACACGGCCAACCCGGTTCAATCCCCAATCCCCGGCATCCCATATGGTCCCCCAGGCACTGCCAGGAGTAATTCCTGAGTGCAAAGCCAGGAGTAATCCCTGAGCATTGCTGGGTGTGACCAAAAAGCAAAGAAACAAAAGCAAAAATAAAGAGCTCTTGCATTAAACCACCAGCCTGGTTAGCCCAGAACTCTTCTGAGTTCTGCTTGGGAAGCCTCCGAAAAATAAAAGTAAAATGCAGAACTTACTCCTCTACTAAGTTCCTCCCCGCATGAGGAGTTTCTTCTTTAACATGGGCAGTTTTTCTATTCTACTTTCCAGTAACTTTTATACTTTGAAAAAAAAAAAAAAGTAGAATATATATCCCAAAGCTTTATGTATCTGTACATTTATTGGCAAGTAATCAAATACTTTCTCCCTTTTGTAGTGCAACTAAGAAACGGCAAGAAAAACAGAGTCCAAATTTTACTGCACCTGGTCAAGAATTTATGTCTAAATCTCAGTTTTATGAATTTAACCTAACATTGGAAAAATCTTCAAACAAATTATCCGTTTCAGAGAAACTGTTTTATGAAGTTCCTACTACAAGAAATGAAAAAAGAAGACAGTCAGTCACCACGGGCAAACTGATGAAAGTCTTTGTTCCACCTTTTAAAACTAAACCACATTTTCACAGAGCTGAACAGTGTGTTACCAAGAATATTGCTTTGGAGGAAAACAAACACAAACTGAAAAACACAGATGAACATGAAGCTGGTGACAATGAAATTAATATTGATGATAGCGCAATTCATTTCTTGAATAAAAAAAACTTCAGTCTAACAGCAAATGCAGCTTTCACAAAGCATGAGGAAGACCCCTTAGGTATGACGGTAAAATTAGTGTGACTTAATTTTACCTCTTATATAGAAATTTCCCTCAATAAGTAATGCATTGAGGATTCCTCCCTTTTGTGATAATTAATGCTTGCAAAACTTTTCTTAGTACTTTAGACTTTTATGTCCAAGGATATGGTCTAAATTATTCTGTTTGGTGGGGAGGGGTTGTTTTTCTTTGGTTTGGGGCCCATACCTAGCAATGCTCAGGGATTACTCCTAGTTCTTCTTGAAATTACTTCTGGCAGTGTTCAGGGGACCATGGGATGCTGGGGATTGAACACACGTCAGCCATGTTCAAGGAAATTACCCTACGTGCTGTACTTATATGCTTCAGCCTTTAATATTTTGATGATAGCTATGGTAGACTTTTTTTAGTTCAGAAAAAAAATTATTAGAAATATGATGTAGGGGTGCTATGATATATTTATCAGGGTATTTATTTCCTTCCAAAATTAAAATTAAAATAATTCATTGTTTAAGTTTTGCATCCCTGAAGATTTTTAGAATGAAATGACAGGTGATTTTAGGAACAATTGCAGTTTATCAAATTTTTTAAAAATTGATGAGCCAGCGGCTGGAACAATAGCACAGTGCTAGGGTATTAGCTCTTCACGCAGCCGACCAGTGTTCGATTCCTCCATCCCTCTCAGAGAGCCCAGCAAGCTATCGAGAGTATCACGCCCACACGGCAGAGCCTGGCAAACTACCCATGGCATATTGGATATGCCAAAAACAGTAACAGTGTCTCACAATAAGAGACGTTACTGGTGCCCGCTCGAGCAAATCGATGAGCAACGTGATGACAATGATGAGCCAGAGTGAAAATACAGTAGGTAGAGTACTTGCCTTCCTTGCACTTCCTGACATCCTATATGGTCCCCCAATCCCCACCAGAGGTGATCCCTGAGCACAAAGTCAGGAATCAACACTAAGAACTATTGTGTGTGACCCAAAACACAGCAACAAAAAAATTATTATAGTTAAGGTAATGTGTTTGCAATGGTGTCGACATTTATGGTCTTGGTGTACACAGTTACCTCATCTCTCCCAAAGTGCACAAGATCCCACCAACACTGCCAGCTCATATGCCCCGTGTCACAGCCTATCCACCTAATTTTATAGCCATTCATTGCTCACAATCTTTTGGCTAAGATCAAGTGTACTTATTCATTTAAATTTTATAATCATCTTTAAATTTTGCTGACTATTCTTTAATAGATTCAATTACAAGTCTTCAAAAAGCCAGAGATATGCAGGATATGCGAATAAAAGAGAAACAAAGACAAAGTATTTTTCCACAGCCAGGCAGTCTGTATCTTGCAAAAGCATCCACTGTGCCTAGAATCTCGCTGAAAATTGCAGTAGGAGGTCGAGTTCCTTCTGCACATTCCCACAAAGAGGTATGCTTTTATTTATAATGCTAATAGCTTTTATGTCAGAATGAAATTTTATTGTTTAGTTTGAAAAAATGAACAAATTAATGCAGTGATGTATGAATGAAATGATGCATCCTAATGAGCCCACAGTGGTGCCTTTAGCTCCTCTTCTGCTGCCTTATTCTTCTAGAGTAATTTGTGCTTCAAAATTGCCATTTCTCTTCCCTGTTCAAAATAGTCATTATATTACTATAAATGCTCCCAACTAGCTATTAGAGTAAAGTAGTCTTAATGAATTTAATGTGTGAACAACTCAGCTCTGAGCCTAACAGCTACTTCTATTTTTTTTTAAACTGTCTTATTAAGCTGCTACTACTCTAGTTACAACTTTAGACAGTGGAAAGGTAGAAATAATGATAGTCTGGGGACCACAAGCCGACTGTGTTCAGGGCTTACTTCTGGCTCTGTCGCTCAGGAATCACCACTGGCAGGATGCCAGGTAATTGAACCCAGGTCAGCCACATGCAAAGCAAGTACTGCCTCTCCAGCTCCAGAAATAATACTGATAATAGTATTTATTACTTTTTTATGTCTAGGCTATCTTTTAAACAGTGTACATCATTTAGTCTTCAGAAGTACCTTAATTTGTTCACCATTAATTTGTCCATCATTTTAGAAATGAGAGTATTGAAGTGCAGAGTTTATTATAAATGCCTAGAAGTTACTTAACTAGAGAGTGGAAAAACAACAATTTCGAAGCAAGGAGTGTAAGTCCAAAGTCAAGTCTGAAAAAGGTACAGCAGACTCTTGAGTGTCTGGATCATTTGTTAAATTTTTAGCTACTATTAAGTTAAAACATTTATAGTGGTGGATTGGAGATGTAGTACGGTGGATAAGGTGCTTGCATTGCATGCAGCCAGATTTGGTATATCTGTCACCATATATGGCCCCCCACCCCCACGCCACATCAGGAGTGATTCCTGAGTACATAGCCATGACTAAGCCCTGAGCATAGCCAGGTGTGGCCCAAAAACAACAAAACAAAAATCTAACATCTATAGTGAATATTTTAATATTTAAATAAAATGGTAATTTCAGTTTGAGCTTGTTAAAATTATTTCTATTCTTTGAAACATGTTCTTTTTTTGTTTGTTTTGTCACTCATCAAATTTTTCGAATTTCTTTTATGCAGCTATATATGTTTGGCATTTCTAAACATTGCCTAAAAATTAACATCAAAAATGCAGAGTCTTTTCAGTTTCACATTCAGGATTATTTTGGCAAGAAAGATTTATGGGCTGAAAAGGGAATACAGTTGGCTGATGGTGGATACCTCATACCTTCCAATGATGGAAAGGCCGGAAAAGAAGAATTTTATAGGTATCCAATTTTAAAAATTGTTAACGTATACTTCATCATCTCTCTTCTCACAGATCCTCTTGTATAATCTCCTTTTTGTTTTTGTTTTTGGGTGTTTTTTGGGGGGCGTCACATCTGGCGATGCTCAGGGGTTACTCCTGGTTCTGCACTTAGGAATTAACTCCTAGCAGTGCTCAGGGGACCATATGGGATGCTGGGAATCAAACCCAGGTTGGCCCCGTGCAGGGCAAACGCCCTACCTGCTGAGCTATCCCTGTAGCCCGATCTCTTAAAATGATGTCTGGAAATTAAATTTGTATGCATTGGATACATTTAAGTACATGAATCAATTGTAGTTTGTATTAGGATTAATGAATTGGTTTTCGTTAAATTGGGAGTATTTTTCTTCTGCATTAACAAAATAAAACTTTATTTGGAGTTGGCCCTTGCCAGATATACATACGTATTTAATTTTTCATTGTGTGTTTTAATAAATACAAATGTTTAAAATTAAACACATGCAAATCAGTAATAACTAGTAAATGCTAAATAATGCCTTTCAGCTTCAACAATTTTGAGGGCTGGGGATATGAGTTGCATGTGTGAGGCCCTGAGATTTTGAAGTCCAGTACTGAGAAGGGAAAAAAACCCTTTTAAGATTAAATTTTGGGGCTAGAGAGTGAGCCTGCAGTTCAGTGTGAGTGAGTACCCAAAGATGTGGTGCTGCTCAGGCCCTGCAGAGTAGGGGGTTAACCAGGCCCCCAACACAGTGCTGGGGGAGTTGCTGGCCTCCAGGCCTGTACCCAGCAGTGCTGGGGAGAATATGGTATCAGGGTCGGCTACATACAAAGCATGTACCCAAACCCCTGTGCCCAAGCTTGCTCACTCACTCTCTGTCTCTCTCTCTCTCTCTGGCTCTAGAAAATTTCTAAAACTCTTTAATAAGAAAAATAAATTTATTTTAAGCTAAGTATATTCCTAAAAGGAAAGAGGGAGAGCAAGAGAGAGAAGAAAATTATCTGCCAAAGAGGCAGGCTTGATGGGGAGGGGGGTGGGAAAGTGGGGACATTAGTGGTGGGAAATGTACATTGGTGAAGGAACAGCAGTTGGAACATTGTATGACTAAAACCCAATTATCAACAACTTTGTAACTGTATCTCATGGTGATTCAGTAAAAATTAGTTAATTAAGGATATTCATTTTCCAGTAAGTTTTAATTTATTGTATTGAGTTTATTGAAATAGTTGTGCTGAATAATATGTTCAGTGGAATTTTTATTAGTGCATTTTGATATATGTCAAATCATTTTTCAAAAATTATGTATTGAGAATCTCACGCAGCAGAGCCTGGCAAGCTACTGGTGGCATATTCAGTATGCCAAAAACAGTAACAATACTGGGCCTCATTTCCCTGAACCTGAATGCGACAGGGACGAATGAGACATTACTGGCACCCACTTGAGCAAATTGATAAGCAACGGGACAACAGTGATGTATTGATTATATATTAACTTATAAGCTTATTGAATGATTTTTTTAATCACTGTGAGATACAGTTACAAAGCTTTCATGTTTGAGTTTCAGTCATATAATGATTTAACACCCATCCCTCCACCAGCGTACATTTTCCACCACCAATGTCCCCAGTATCCCACACCCCCATCCCAACCCTCCCCCTGCCTCTATGGCAGACAATTTCCCCCTTACTCTCTCTCTACTTTTGAGCATTGCAGTTTGCATTATAGATACTGAGAGGCTATCACATTTGGTCCTTTATCTACTTTCAACACACATCTCTCATCTCAAATGATCCCTCCAACCATCATTGACTTAGTGATCCCTTCTCTATCCCAGCTGCCTTCTTCCCCAGCCCATGAGACAGGCTTCCAACTATGGAGCACACAGCTGGCCCTTGTGTCTATTGTCCTTAGGTGTCAGTCTCATGTTATGTTATTTTATATTCCACAAATGAGTGCAGTAATTCTTTTGTCTCTTTCTGACTCATTTCACTTAGCATGATACTCTCCATGTCCATCCACTTATAAGCAAATTTCATGACTTCATCTTTCCTAACAGCTGCATAGTACTCCATTTTGTGGATGTACCAAAGTTTCTTTAACCAGTTGTCTGTTCTCCGGCACTTGGGTGAATAATCTTATATACTGTAATTTTTTGAATTAATAATAGTAGTGGTAAAAATTGGTCATGGTTATTTAAATCATTTTAATTTTCTGTGTTTTGTTTTTTCTTCTCATTTCCTAACTAAATTGATCCAGGGCTCTGTGTGATACGCCAGGTGTAGACCCAAAGCTGATTTCAAGGTTGTGGGTCTATAATCACTACAAATGGATAATATGGAAACTGGCAGCTATGGAATTTGCCTTTCCTGAGGAGTTTGCTAATAGATGCCTAAGCCCTGAAAGGGTGCTTCTTCAACTGAAATACAGGCAAGTTTGAGATGTCACATTATGTAGTCACATAGAGCAGCAGCTTGACACAGATTGCTATGGCTCCCAGGTCATAGAGGTACATAATCAAAGCAGTTGCCATCCATCCCCACTTAAGAGAAACCACACGTAGATCACTTATGTCCTTCTTACCTTGCCCTCACCCCCTTAATCTCTTAGATTATGTGAGAAGATTGTGGATTTCTAATTTGATTCACTATTTGGAGATAGCTAATTCTTTGCCTGTTTTAATAATTTACATCTTAACAATGTAAAACAGTGTATTGCAGGTTACAAAATTTTAAGTTCCCTTCTTAGTATTTCTTCAAGATTTTATTTTTATTCTCATTCAGTGTCTTTTTCTACAGTAAAATTGTAGACTTAAAATTCCTAAAATGTTTATTTTTATTATAGATATGATATGGAAATTGATAGGAACAGAAGATCAGCTATAAAAAAGATAATGGAAAAGGATGACACAGCTGCAAAAACACTTATACTCTGTGTTTCTGGAATAACTTCTTCAGGTACAAATATACCTGAAGCATCTACCAGTAAAAACAACAGTGTGGATACCAAAACAGTGACCCTTATTGAGCTTACAGATGGCTGGTATGCTATTAAAGCACAGTTAGATCCTCCCCTCTTAGCTCTCTTAAAGAATGGTAAATTGACTGTGGGTCAGAAGATCATTATTCACGGAGCAGAACTGGTAGGCTCTCCTGATGCTTGTACACCTCTTGAAGCCCCAGAATCTCTGATGTTAAAGGTAAATTAATTTATTGTATATTGTTGGTAAAAATCAGTCTTTGAGTGACTTAAGTTCTAGAGAGGGTTTACATTATTATTATTTTTTAATTTATGCCTGTTATGTTTGTTACATTTCTTGAAAATGTACTGATTGTTGTAGTGGCAAAGTTTTTAGATAGCTGAATTGTACTGAACATTTGGAAAAAACAGATAATTTATTTGAATAACAAAGAACAATAGTGAATTTGAGCTTTTGTTTTTAGTACAGCATCTCATCCTAACATGCTTTGCCTGGTATTTCAGAGTTTGGTTTTTTTTTTTTCTTTTTTTTTGGCGGGGGGTCATACCCGGCAATTCTCAGGGGTTTCTCCTGGCTTTGCACTCAGGGATCAATTCTGGCAGTACTCAGAGGACCATATGGGATGCTGGGAATCGAACCTGGGTCGGCCGCATGCAAGGCAAACGCCCTACCCATTGTGCTATTGCTCCAGCCCCTCTCCCAGAGTTCTTCTGGGCTCTTCCTGATGTGACAGAAAGGTGGGCCTCTGTGCTTAGGATAGAAGAAGTCTGAGATCTTAACTACTTTTAACTTCAATATTTCTCCAATTAGAACTGTATTCATGCTCCTGCCTTCAGAATTACCTGTTGCCTCTAATTTCTGAGTATTTAACCTAAAATTATTATAACTATTATTTATTTTATTTAATTTTTTAGTTTTTTGCTTTTTGGGTCACACCTGGTGGTGCACTCAGGAATTACTCCTGGTGGTGATCAGAGGACCATATGGGATGCTGGGAATAGAACCCAGATCAGCCGCATGCAAGGCAATGCGCTACCTGCTGCTATCGCTCCAGCCCCTATATAATAATTTTAACTGACTTAGTACAAGTTTTCTAATTGAGTTATCTTGAGCATGTGATTTTGAGTAATTCACCTTATATTTCAGTTTTGTCATCTGTAAAATGAGTCATAGGACTCTTTTAAAGGTTAAATATTGGGGCTGGAGTGATAGTAGAGTTTTGGATAGGGTGTTTGCCTTGCATGTGGCTGACCCAGGTTCTATTCCCAGCATCTCATATGGTCCCCCGAGCACCGCCAGGAGTTAATTCCTGAGTGCAAATGCAGGAGTGATCCAAAAAGAAAAATAAAAATGTTAAATTATTCTATTTCAATTGAAGGCCTCTTCTATTAATTTTCTATATAACATGGACTTATAATATTTTGAGATACTTTCTTTTGAGGGTATTCTCATTTTTCCGCTTTTTTACTTATTTACTTTCTCAGCTTCATGGAACTTTAAAAGTTATTTATTTATTTATTTATTTATTTATTTGCTTTTTGGGTCACACCCAGCGATGCCAGGGGTCACTCCTGGCTCTGCATTCAGGAATTATTCCTGGCGGTGTTCAGGGGACCATATGAGATGCTAGGAATCGAACCCGGGTCAGCCGTGTGCAAGGCAAACGTCCTACCCGCTGTGCTATCGCTCCAGCTCCTAAAAGTGAATATTTTTAAATCATCCCTAAAAGAATAAAACGTGTTACTACATCTGAAGTAGAATTGATTATTTAAATCAATTTGTTTGTTGATTCATCTAGATTTCTGCTAACAGTACTCGGCCTGCTCGTTGGTATGCCAAACTTGGATTCTCTCCTGATCCTAGACCTTTTCCTCTCCCTCTCTCATCACTTTTCAGTGATGGAGGAAATGTTGGTTGTGTTGATGTAATTATTCAAAGAGTATATCCTTTACAGGTATGATACATTTTTAAAACTTATTAAGTTTTTCTTTGGGCATAATGTGAATGAGTCCTCACTACCGTGTATTTTTTTCTGAAACATTATAGTGGATGGAGAAGACATCTTCTGGATTATACATATTTCGCAACGAAAGACAAGAAGAAAAGGAAGCAGCAAAATATGCAGAGGCCCAACAAAAGAAGTTAGAAGCTTTATTCACTAAAATTCAAGCAGAGTTTGAAGAGCGCGAAGGTAAAATGGAGAGAGAGAGAGAGAGAGAGAGAGAGAGAGAGAGAGAGAGAGAGAGAGAGAGAGAGAGAGAGTGTGTTTTAATGAGAAGAAAGTTTTAGAGGCTTTGTATTTAGCTTTTGAAATTGGGTGAATTGCCTATTTTGAGTAATAGAATTTTTTTTTAAACGTAGGAATACTGCTATTCAGCCATTGATTAAGCTAATTGAATTTGGCATGAACTCCACATTAGTTTTTTTTTTTTTTGCCAGAATGCTAATTTTTTTTTAATTGAATCACCGTGAAATACAGTTACAAAGCTCCCCTGTTTGTGTTTCAGTCATACAATGATTGGACACCCAACCCTCCACCAGTGCACATCTTCCAGTACCATTGTCCCAGTATACCCCACCCACCCATCCCTCCCCCTGCCTCTGTGGCAGACAGTCTCCCCTATACTCTCTTTTGTATTGCTTGTTAGAATAACATAAGATGTCACACGGCAGCGAGACCAGCTCTGTGCTCGTGGAATTCTAAAATTCTAGATAACTAGAGTGTGGAGAGAGTACTAGATTTTTGTCTAAGCTGTTTTTTCTTCTAATTTTTTAAAAATAAGGGCAGGAGAGAGAGTACAGCAGGTAAGGTGCTTGCCTTGCACACCACTGATCCAGGTTCGATCCCTGACATCCCATATGGTCCCCTCAGCACCACCAGGAGTTGAGTGCAGAGCCACAAGTAACCCCTGAGCATTGCCAGGTGTCACCAAAAAAAGAAACAAAAATACATAGGTATACAAATAAACAATGTACTGAAGCCATTTCTTTATTCACCTCACTGAGCTTTCAAATCATTAAAAATTGTAGTAGGCAATAAAACATTATATATTCTTAACACTTTTCAACAGTTTTAAGTATACCTTCTTAAGCTTCCATACTCAGTTGTGTTAGTGTCCTTTTTTGGTTTAGGGAAAGAATCCTAAACACAAGAGCTATGAAATTATTTTTCCTTAAGTTGTTTGTCATCCTACTTCCTCACAGGTCTTATCTACATTGTGTTACTTTGTGTTTTCATCATTGTAATTTTTTTTTCTGTTATTCTATCAGGGCTAAAACTTATTTTCCCTATGGCATCAGTTTAATAATAAATGTTGTGTTTTATGCTTAAAGGATATTAAGTTACCTTTTCTGTTTTGTTTTGGGGGGCCACACCGGATAGTTCTCAGAGCTTCATTCCTGACAGGATCGGGGGACATATGGGGTCTCAGGGGTTCAATCCGAATCAACTATGTGAAAGGCAAATGCCCTACCTGCTATACTATCACTCTGGCCCCTGAAATTTTCTTTTTAATCAACCACCACTTTTCTTGCTGGTAATTTTAGGTTCTGCATTTTTTCTTATTTTCTGTTACCTGATTTTATGATCTATATAAATATGCAGAAAAATTGGACTCTCCATGTTTCATTTGTTTAAAATTATCACTCATTCATTCTGTTGTCATAAAATCCTTAATTCACAAATTAGTCTATTTAAGTAAACCATTTTAGTGTTTTAAGCCATGACTACTTTAGTTTCAAACTCATAGAAAACTTGCCGCAAATAAGTATTTTTTTAATCTCCATTATTTGTATTTTTTTGTTTGGTTCTCTCATTTTGAGTACTTTTAATTTGTGGCTTAGCTCATTGGTTATGCTTTTTTCTTAGAAAATGCAAGAAAGCGATGCATCCCATCACATGCACTAACACGACAGCAAATCCATGCTCTACAAGATGGTGCTGAGCTATATGAAGCAGTGAAGAATGCCCCAGATCCAGGTGACCTTGAGGTGAGAAAGGAATGGTCACTAAATCTGCACCATTATTATTCAGTATAGTATGGAAATTCCTTTCCATAACTATTAAGCAAGAAAAAGATATTTAGGGTATCCAGATAGGAGAATTCAAATTCTCTCGACATGTGGTGTGATACTTTACTTAGGAAGTCCTAACAACTCACTAATAAAGCTGCTAGAAACAGTTGATTTGTATAGTAAAGTGGCAGGATACAAAATCAACACGCAAAAGAGGCACTTCATATTCTTTATTCACTATGGTGGGAAACTATAGATGCTCTTGTGAACAAATCATTATGATGAAATTCTATGTATCACAAAGATATCTGCCTTTCTCAGTGACCTGACAAATCAATGTGACATATTTCTGATTTTATACAGCTTGAGGATAGGAGGACTAAATAGTTCCATATATCAAGTAAATACAGTTTAAAATATAGTCAAGGCCATAGAGACAGTACAGGGGCTGAGATGCTTCTGAGCTTCAGTAGCCCTGGAGCTCTGCTGGTTTTGGTGCAAAACAAACAACAAAAAAATGCAGGTAAAGTTTTGTTTTTGTCTTGGGATGGGAGTCAGAGGGTTTTGTTTTGGGGCCAACCCAGCAGTATCAGGTGTCACTCCTGGCAGATTCAGAGGACTGCTCGGGGTGCCAGGAATTGAACTTGTGTCGGCCACGTGCCAGGCAAATGCCCTTCCTGCTGTACTGTCACTCCAGCCCCAGTTCTTTTTATTTTTAAGGTTAAAATATGTATCTTCAAACCACTACCTCTATTTCCAGGTATTCAGTGCTTTTTCAAACTCTACTTTCTTTCATGATCCTCCACTTAATGTCTACTTAAGGTGGAAAATTTCAGAAATACAGTGTTAGAATTAACACTCGGTGGATTCATGACTCTACCATTTATTCAAATTGAGTCTAAGCTATAAAAATGGCATAAAACATCACATTTTAGAATTACACTGGATATTATATACAGAAGTATTGGATACTGGATTTTTTTAAATTTATGTTTAACGAACATTGTCTACATAAATTCCATATAAATGTTACTATTAGGGGCTGGAGCGATAGCACAGCGGGTAGGGTGTTTGCCTTGCACGCGGCCGACCCAGGTTCAATTCCCAGCATTCCATATGGTCCCCCGAGCACTGCCAGGAGTAATTCCTGAGTTCAAAGCCAGGAGTAACCCCTGTGCATAGCCAGGTGTGACCCAAAAACCAAGAAAAAGTTGCTATTATGAGAACATTTTCTGTGTTTCTGTGTTTCATATATTAAGGTAAGCAGTCTTCTAAATTTGTAGACATGTGAGTGTATAATGCAAATTCTTGGGTTCATTTTCTAAATAAGAGAAAGGAAATTTGGGGAAAACTATTGTTTATTGGTTTCATTACCTTAATTTCATTACCTTAATTTAGACTGAACTTTCTCAAATAGTGTGATTATAAAATAAATAAACAATACTCCATTAAGAATGTGAGCAGTGCTGTTCTGAACAGAATTCCTTCATATTCCCAAATGGTACAACTCAGATTCTCCCTGCAAGAAGTCTGTGCATATACTTGTTGAAGTTTTGAAGTAGAAATTTTGTAGTCTGTGTATATACTTGTTTCAAATCTGTAAGTTAAAATTATTGTTTTCCTAAAAAAAAAAAAGATTTGCCTCTATTATTACATTTGTTAAAGCGTACACTTTTTTCATGAAGATTATTTCATCTCTAAAATTTAACAAACTGGGCGTACTGGAGCCCAGATATTATATACAGAATATATATATTCTGTACAATATATACAGAATAGTACAGTGGGTAGGGTGATTGCCTTGCATGCAGCCGACCCAGGTTCAATTTCCATATGGTCCCCTGAGCACCGTCAGAAGTAATTCCTGAGTGCAAAGCCAGGAGTAACCCCTGTACGTCGCCGGGTGTGACCCAAAAAGTAAAGCAAAAATAAATAAATAGCACTGTAGCACTGTCGTCCCATTATTCATCGATTTGCTCAAGCAGGCACCAGTAATGTCTCCATTGTGAGACTTGTTGTTACTGTTTTTGGCATATCAAATATGCCATGGGTAGCTTGCCAGACTCTGCCGTGCGGGCAGGATACTCTCGGTAGCTTGCCGGGCTCTCCGAGAGGGACGGAGAAATCGAACCCAGGTTGGCTGCATGCAAGGCAAACGCCCTACTCACTATGCTATTGCTCCAGCCCATAAATAAATAAACTAGAAAAATAAAAAATAAAATTTAACAAACTGTTAGTCTGGTTTCCATTCGTAGAATTTACTTATGAACAAGAGAGTAGAATGAGAGTTTGAGAACTGATTCCTGGATCCTGCTGCCATTGTGTGAGAAATCATATGTCCAGTGACTTGTTCAAGTTATTCAAGTGATCTGAACAAGTTATTCGTCTTTTAGAACTCATTCCCATCACTTAAAGTATCTTGTCATAAGAATTTATTTTCCCAGTTGCAACGTTGACTACTATGGGACTTCTGAAATCACATGCTGAAATTTTTTAATTTATGTTTAACATGAGCACTTTCCACATGAAAGACTTTTTCAAAGTACAGAGATTTCTTATTCTCCCTTTCCAATATGTAATTCAGTAGGCCTGAGTACATGCTTTGCATGCATGGGACTTGGGTTCCATCTGCAGCACTGCATATGTCTCCCTAGCATCTCCCGAGTGACCAACCCAGAGCATCTCCAGGAATAACCCTGGAGCACCTCCAGATGTTTCCAGAAGCAAAAGCAAGCCCCAAAAAAGGTCAAAGGCAGCGACAGTCTAGAATATTCTGTATCAGAATTTTATTTCTTTGTGTTTTCCTCATTTTTATTGGCTGAGATTTCCAAATACCATACCTCCTCCAGCCTTCTTCCCCCAACCACACACAAGAAGATCAGAGAGCAATTTGCTGAAATAATTGAGAGAAATGTAGGGGAGAAGATAAATGTTATAATACATCTTTTAACATATATCTAGTATACCAAAGAGTTAATAATAATCTGTCATAGGGGGAAGAATGAAAGTTTACAAGTAATCCCTCTCAATATGCCTCTGCAAGTTATTCTTTGTCAGTTTCACCATACATCACATGTCACTGTTACTGTCATCCCGTTGTTCATCGATTTGCTCAAGCAGGCACCAGTAAGGTCTCCATTGTGAAACTTGTTGTTACTGTTTGTTTTTGTTTGTTTGTTTGTTTGTTGGCATATCAAATACGCCACGGTAGCTTGCTGGACTCTCCAAGAGGGGAAGAGGAACCGAACCCCAGTCAGCTGCATGCAAGGCAAAAGCCCTACCCACTGTGCTATTGCTCCAGCCCATGTCACATGTAAATAATATGTATTTATAAGATTAGTGATAGGATTAGATAAAGTAATGGCATTTGCCAAAGATCCTTTTCTAAGATATATTGAGAATTTAAGTATTCGCCATTTATAATGTTGACATTGATTATTAAAGTATATATAAGTAAGGGGTACTTTTCACCCTGAGGAAATTGGTAACAAAGATTAATAAGCAGTTTAGTGCAACTGAAAATCTTTTTATGTGATACACGGAGTATGTTAATTCTAATTTTCATATTGTCATACCCCTAAAGTGAATTGAATTCTATTACAGGATTTATTTACAGTAGATTAAACACTTTGTTTTTGTTTTATTTTTATTTTGGTAATATCTAACAATATTTAATGTTCACAGGGTTATTTCACTGAAGAACAGTTAAAAGCTTTGAATAATCATAGACAGATACTGAATGACAAGAAGCAAGCACAGATCCAGTTAGAATTCAAAAAGGCTATGGAATCGACTGAACAAGAGGAACAAATTTTATCAAGAGATGTTAAAACTGTGTGGAAGTTGCGTATCATAAGCTATGAAAAAAAAGAAAAAGATTCTGGTGAGTATGTAAATTTTTTTATCATTTTAAGAAATTATTTTATGGGGCTGGAGCGATAGCACAGCAGGTAGGGTGTTTGCCTTGCACACGGCCGACCCGGGTTCAACTCCCAGCATCCCATATGATCTCCTGAGTACCACCAGGAGTAATTCTTGAGTGCAGAGCCAGGAGTAACCCCTGTGCATCGCCGGGTGTGACCCAAAAAGAAAAAAGAAAAGAAATTATTGTATTTGGGGTTGTAGTAATAGTATAGTGGGTAGGGCATTTTTCTTGTATGCAGCTGACCCGGATTCAATCCCCAGCATACTAGATGGTCTCCCGAGCACTGCCAGGAGTGATTCCTGAATATAGAACCAGGAGTAAGCCCTGAACATTGCCAGGAATGGCCCAAAAACAAAAGCAAACAAAAATTTCCTATTTTTTAATAAAATTATTTCAAATGCTCAATAAAGTGTAAATTTAGTATGTATCACAAGATAAAAAAAGGACTACTAGTGCCCACATAATGGTTACATATCCTGAGATCTTTTGTTATCAATTTTCATTTTTATTTATTTATTCATTTATTGCTTTTTGGGTCGCACCCAGCAATGCTCAGGGGTTACTCCTAGCTCTGCACTCAGGAATAACTCCTGGCGGTGCTCAGGGGACCATATGGGATGCTGGGAATCAAACTCAGGTCGGTTGCATGCAAGGCAAACGCCCTACCCGCTGTGCTATCACTCCAACCCCCATAGTTATCATTTTCAAACAAGCATTTTAAATTTTAATGATTATCAGTTTTTCCATTGTCTTTTTCTTCTTTTTCTAAATAGTTTTACTGAGTATCTGGCGTCCATCATCAGATTTATATTCCCTGTTAACAGAGGGAAAGCGATATAGAATCTATCAACTTATAACATCAAAATCTAAGAGTAAATCTGAAAGAACTAAAATGCAATTAACAGCAACGAAAAAGACTCAGTATCAACAACTGATGGTACAATTATTTTGTTATAATTTTTCATTTTTGACAAATACCTATTAGTTTATTAAAATATGGATTTCTTTCTGTAGACTTCAGATGAACTCCTCTTCCAAGTGTATCAGCCAAGGACATCTGTTCCCTTCAACAAATTATTGGATCCAGATTTTCAGCCACCTTGTTCTGAGGTGGACCTAATAGGATTTGTTGTTTCTGTCGTGAAAAAAATAGGTAATGCACTGTATATTTTTTATTGACTTATCACTGGTTTATAATATTATGGAATTTATCATCTTATGTTTGCAATGCTTATCCCAGAATTCCAGTACTACCCTAATACCACAAGACCCCTATGCTTATTTCTGTCTCCTCCCTCCCTCTCCTCCTCTTCCTTTTATAACTACCGTAGTTTTCTGGAAATCAGTTTTGGTTTTGCCAATTCATTTGCTTAAGTAATTCACAATGTTTTTAATTGAGTTATTTATTTATGTTGGTGTTTAATGCCATAGTTCTTCTTATATTTGGGATATTAACCACTTGCCAGATGTAAAGAAACATGTGAAATATTTTTTCTAAATTGCTAGATTGCCTTTGTATATTTATGATGATTTCTTTTGCTGTTAAGCCTTTTATTTCATGTGAGATCCCATTTGTTTACTCTTGGTTTTGGTTCACTTGTCATTGGAGTTAGGTCTTCAAGTACATTTTCTGATGTTGAAGTCCTAGAGTGTATCACCTAAATCTTCTTCTGTGTATTTTATGGCTCTGTTTCTAACTATTACATTCTGAATTTTTTCTTTTGTTTTGTTTGGGGGGGCCACACCTAGCTGTTTCTATGCTCAGGAATCACTCCTGGTGAGACTCCGGGACCATATGTGGTACCAGGGATAAAATCCTGGCTGGCTATGTGCAAGGCAAGCACCCTACTGTCACTTCTGCCCCATTTTGAGTTAATTTTTGTGTATGGTGTTAGTAGTGATCAAGTTTCGTTTTATTTTTTACATGTGGGTAAACAGCTTTCCCAGCACCATTTGTTGAAGAGGCTTTCTTTTTTTTTTTTTTTTTTTTTTTTTGCTTTTTGGGTCATACCTGGCAATGCACAGGGGTTACTCCTGGCTCTACACTCAGGAATCACTCCTGGCGGTGCTCAGGGGACCATATGGGATGCTGGGATTCGAACCCGGGTCGGTCGCGTTCGGGTCGGTCGCGTGCAAGGCAAACGCCTTACCCGCTGTGCTATCACTCCAGCCCCAAGAGGCTTTCTTTTCTCCATTTTGTATGTTTTTTTACTACTCTTGTCAGAGACTAGATAGCTGTATACATGTGAATTTATTTCTGAATATCCCATTTAATTCCTTTAGTCTCTGAGCCTCTTTTGTTTAACTACCACACTTTTATTTATTACCGCTTTGTAATAGTTTAGTTTTGTTTTAATTGAATCACTACGAATTACAGAGTTGCAAAGTTATTCATGATTGAGTTTCAGTAGTACAGTGTTCCAACACCAACCCCTTCACCAGTGTCTTACTTCCTTCCACCAGTGCCCCATTTTCCCTCTGCCACACCCCCAGTCTGCCTCTATATAGGGCAGGCACTATTTTCTTTTTTCCTCCCTCCTTCCCTCTTCCCCCTCTGCCTTTTGGGTGCTGTGGTTTACAATACTGCTACTGGTTGGCAATTATACATGGCACTTTACCTCCTTCATCACCTAATCCTGTCTGAACACTTCCCTCTGTCATTGTGATCCCTTCCCTGATCTCTGCTAGTGGCAAGCTTCCTACTAAGGACCAATATTCTGCTCCTCACTTCCATTGTCTTTGAGTATTAGTTATTCCCCTATTATGTTTCTTTATATCCCAAATATGAGCGAGATCATCCTGTCTGTCCCTCTCTCTCTGACTAACTTCACTCAGCACAATACTTTCCAAATCCATTCCTATGTTAGCAAATTGCATGACTTCATCTTTCCCTGGTATTCCATTGTGTATATATACCATAGCTGCTTTATCCACTCATCTGTTCTTGGGCACTTGGGTTGTTTCCAGATTTTGGCTATTCTGTGTTTTGGGGCCCTCCTGGGAGTGGAATTACTGGGTCATATGGAAGCTCAATTCTGAATTTTTTGAGAAATGTCCACATTGTCTTCCAAAAAGGGTGGACCAGCCAGTATGTTTTTCCTGCTTTCATTTTCTGATTTTGTTGATCTCTAGTATTTCTATTTTATTGATTTCCACTCAGTTTTTTATTTCCCTCCCTCATTGTATGTACTCCCTTTAATCGTGTTTTGTTTTTTTTTTTTTTGTCTTTTTGGGTCACACTCGGCGTTGCACAGGGGTCGCTCCTGGTTCTGCACTCAGGAATTACCCCTGGTAGTGCTCAGGGAATCCATATGGGATGCTGGGAATCAAACCCGGATTGGCTGCGTGCAAGGCAAACTCCCTACCCCCCTACCCACTGTACTATTGCTCCAGCCCCTCCCTTTAATCTTTTGTAGTAACTAAAGATGTGTAGTTAGATTACTTAGATCTTTTCTTATTTCTTGATAATATATATTGCTGTCAACTTAGAGCAGCATTTGATTAATTCTAATAACTTGTGTCTTCAGTCTTATTGTTTCTAGTAATCTTTTGATTTCTTCTTTTGACTTCTTCTTTGACCCATTTTGGTTTAGTGTCCAATTATTTGAGTTTTTCCCCTCTTTCATTTTGTTGTTTGACATGTTCATTTTCAAAATATGTTGGTCTAAGAAAATAGGGTATATTATTTCTGTCTGACTGATTTTATAGAGCAATGTTTTGTGTGCCAGCATGTGATTTATCATAGAGAATGTCCCTTATATATTGAAAAAGAATGCCCAAAAAGTACTTAACTTTTGGGGAATGGAGTGTCGGAGTGTCTCTAGATGTCTGTTAGGCCCATCTAATCTATTTCTTCCTTTTAAGGTCATTGTTTCCTTATTGACGTTTTCTTTTGCCCAGTTGATCTATTTAGTAATAAGAAGGGGGTTGTTAAAGTCTCCTATTACTATTACATGTTGTTAATATCTTTTCTCAGGGCTATTAGTTTTATAAATTTTAATGGTCTAACCTTAGGTGCATAAATGTTTAAATATAAAGTCTTCTTGATGTACAAATCACTCGATCAGTAAGAAACGATCATTGGGGCCAGAGCGATGGTACACACTAGTTAGGGTGCTTGCCTTGCACATGGCTAACCAGGGTTCAATCCCCAGCATTCCATATGCTCCCCTGAGCACTGCAAGGAGTGCAGAGCGAGGAGTGAGCCCTAAGCACCACTGGATGTGGCAAAAAAAAAAAAAAAAAACAGGAAAAATAAAAGACAAAGGATAAATGATCATCCATATTCCTAACAAAAAATTTTTTTTTCTTTTTGGGTCACACCTGGAGATGCACAGGAGTTACTCCTGGCTCTGCACTCAGGAATTACCCCTGGCCGTGCTCAGGGGACCATATGGGATGCTGGGATTTGGACCCGGGTCGGCCGCGTGCAAGGCAAACGCCCTACCCGCTGTGCTATCTCTCCAGCCCCCCTAACAAAATTTTTAAATTTGAAAGTCTGTTATCTGATCAGAGTATGCCAGTGCCCTATCCAGATTTTTTTAAAACAGCTGTTTGCCATAAGATTGTTTTCTAGACTTTTGTTGTTGTTGAACCTGTGTCTAGGTGGCTTTTGTCATCTTAATTACAGTGTATCCTAGAATCTTTCCATTTGGATTCATTTTAATTAGAACTTTTGGAACTTCAGTCCTCAGGTCAGGAAATTTTTTAGCGATGTTTTAAAATAATGACTTCAGTTGTCTTCCTGTTCCTCACAGATTCCTATGATACTGCTCCTTTTTACCTTATCTCATAATTCTCTGGTATTTTCTTTCTTTTTTTGTCTTTCTTTTTCACCTTCTATTCTTCATTAATAGTTTCTGAATCTTATCTTTAAGCACATTGACCTATTTCTGCTTCTATTCTGCTACCTTCAAATGAGTTTTTGGTTCACCTGCCATGTACTTCAGATACTTCTGATTGCAGTTTTCTCATATCCTCTCACTTTTTTCTTTACTGAAGGTCTGTACTATTGAAGGAGTGCAGAGTGCAGTTACTTTCATCTCATTAAAGAGTCTCACTCAACAAGGTCACTCTGAAGTCACCATCTAATAGGTTGTAGGACTGGTGGGTGCTAGGCAAGTCTTCCAGATCATCATCTCCACCCATTAATTTGGGTGGACTCAAAGGGCTGAGAGGTGCATGCTGGAGAGATAGTATAGTGGCACTTATTTTACAAATCTTGGGTAGGTTATTCTAACTTCTCCGCCTGTAAAATGGGATGATGAGGACAAGAGATCAGAGTTACAATGGGAACCTTTTGAAATTGTGTGTACCTGACGTTTTCAACAATTCTCTTTCCCTCAACCCACTCCCCTCTTATGTTAGAAGTGAAGATAAAGTTTTTTTGTTGGAGGCTGGGAGATGTTCTGTAATGTAGAAAGAACCATGAACCTTATGTTGAATGCTGAAATAACAAAGCATAAAAGCTAAGAAAAGGTTAATTCGTTTAAACTGGCTGTTGAGCTAAGGTGTAAGTCAAACAACAAGTTGGGGAAAAGTTAATAAGATGGGAGCGGGAAAAGGCATCCAGTCTAAGCTAAGTTAGTACACTTTTAATAATGGGAAGTGAGGGCCAGGGAGATAGTAGGGTGCTTGCCTTGCATAGAGCCAACCCAGGTTCCATCCCCAGCATCCCAAATGGTCTCCTGAGCACCGCCAGGAGTGATTCCTGTATGCAGACCCAAGAGTAACCCCTGAACATTGTCAGGTGTGGACCAAAAAACAAAGTAATAATAATTACAAAGGTGGGGAGTTTTTTTTTTTTTTTAAGTATTATCATGTGTCCAAAAAATGAAATTGTACAGTTTAGCTGATGAATGAAGTGTGATAGTTTAAATAGAAAGTTAAAAAAGAGTTTTTAGGCAGATGAAAGAGGTTTGGTTTCTCTTTGGTTTTTCATTGAACCAAAGATTGAACTTGTGCATGCAAGGAAGGCACTGTGCCACTTAGCCATCATATTCCCAGGCCTAGGTTTTATTTTTTGAGGGAGAGAGAGGAATTTTAAACTAGAAAGCATAATTAGATATGGGTATTAAATGATTAGAACTTTCGGCCCATAGCGGGTGGGGTACTTGTCTTGCGTGTGGCTGACCCAGGTTTGATTCCTGTGCCCAGAGCACCACTAACATGTGGCCCAATCTCCCTGCCCCCGCTAAGAAAGATAATCAGAACTTCTGGATTAAGGAAGTACTTTGAAACAAACAGAATTTTCTTCCTCTGACACGTAACAAAGTACTTGCCAAAACCCACAAACGAGATTGTATTGATTAAGAAAATAATTAGGAAACTGGGGAGAGAGTACAGCTGGTGAGGTGCTTGCCTTACATGTGGCTGACTAGGGTTTGATCCCCCACGTCTCATATTGTCAAGCACCACCAGGAGCGATTCCTGAGTACAGAACCAGGAGTAATTCTTGAGCATCGCTGTGTGTGGCCCAAGACCTGCACCCCCCAAAAAAAAATTTTGAATGGTTGACAAAAAAGAGAAACAGAAGATAAAAGAAGAAAAACAAATTATTACAGAAACAGATGAAGAAAAAAAATAGAAGAAACAGAATATTAAGTACAGGGAGATCCAGTATTTAGTAGATACTTTTGTATTCTCACCAGCAGAATATGAATATACTAACCTCTCCACAACCTCAGTAAAAGAATGTATTAGTGTCATGAAATTTTAGTACAATAAATAGGTAAATTTGGAAATCTCAAATTTTCTCTATAGTTTTTTCTAGTTTTACTATTAGCCACCAAAATGAGCATATTGGGGCTGGGGAGATAGTACAGCAGGTAGAGCATTTATCTTGCATGTGACCAACCAGGTTTAATCCCCAGCACCCCATATGGTCCCCCAAGCCTGCCAGAAGAGATCCCTGAGTGCAGAGCCAGGAGTAAACCCTGAGCACCACCAGATGTGGCTCAAAAATCAATAAAAAATAAAATGAGCATATTAAGAGTTTTTTACATTTTAAATTTATTTAATACATTTGTACTGGAGTTGTTTGTTTTGTTTTAGGTCTTCTTCCTTTGGTCTATTTGTCAGATGAATGTCATAATTTATTGGCAGTAAAGTTTTGGATAGATGTAAATGAAGACATAATTAAACCGCGCATGTTAATTGCTGCAAGTAACCTCCAGTGGCGACCAGAATCCAAATCAAGAATTCCTACTTTATTTGCTGGAGATTTTTCCATGTTTTCTGCCAATCCAAGGGAAGAACATTTTCAAGAGACTTTTCATAAAGTGAAAAATTCTGTTGAGGTAAAATGAATTTTGAGAATTATCATGCATCTTTATTTGTCCCTACTCTGGTAGTCATAAAAGTGGTGACATGAAAATTGAATCACTGAGATATAATATGTGATATTTCATCATTAATTGCTCATGAACCTGAAGAGATGAGGGAATCATTGCTACCAGGGAGAAATAATTGATTTGAAGGGAATTAAGAAATACATTGATTGGGGCCGGAGCGATAGCACAGCGGGTAGGGCGTTTGCCTTGCACGCGGCTGACCCGGGTTCGATCCTCGGCATCCCATATGGTCCCCCAAGCACCGCCAGGAGTAATTCCTGAGTGCAAAGCCAGGAGTAACCCCTGAGCATCGCTGGGTGTGACCCAAAAAGCAAAAAAAAAAAAAGAAATACATTGATTAAATCATAGAAAATTGCTTGCATTTGACCATTTTTTGTTTCTGAAACAGTTGCTTCCTATGGCTTAACCTATACATTGTTCCAGTTAATTCTGGAAGAGTTGGAAGCAATTCTCTCATTGCTCTCATTTCCGGAATACTGTATGAATATTAGATGATTTTCAACTATTAGCATGTAAACAGCCCTGATATTCCAACAACAATCACAGTGTTATTGTATCTTGTTAATTAAACTAGATGTAGGGGAGATCTCATACATCTTTTTCTTTCCCTGGTTTATGGACACATGCTCTTTTCCCTCCTCTTTTGCTTTCCAATAACTGATTCCCTCTAAATAACTTACATTGGTTTGTATTTTTACATTGGCATATTCTTTAACAGTTGCTGCCAAAATTCGTTTGTGTTTTTGTTGTGTTTTGTTTTGTTTTTTGGTGGGGTGGGGGTGGCTTTTTGGGACACAGCTGGCTTTGCTCAGGGCTTATTCTTGGCTCTACACTCAGGGATAACTCCTAGCGGTCTGGGCTACCAGGTAGGATATTGAACCAAGGTGGGCCGCATGCAAGGCAAACACCCTATTCACTATACTCTAGCTCTGGCCCCTTCATTTCGTTTTTGTGATCTGAATTTTTCTGGTATTACTATCACTCCAGCCCCGGTATTAAAGGTAAACTTCTGAAAACATGGATGGGCTTTCATTTGTTCCTGTGCATTTGTAACTTACAAAACAACTTTTCCCATTTTTTTCTTAGAATATTGATGTATTTTGCAGTGATGCAGAAAACAAGCTTATGCATATGCTTAATGCAGATGATCCCAAGTGGTCCACCCCAACTAAAGACTATACTTCAGAGCCACACACTGTCCAACCAGTTCTTGATACAGGAAGCAAGTGTCTGGTGAGTTATGTAAATTTAAAGATTATATGAATATTTTTTGTGAAGAATATATTTTGGTGTGTACCTAGTAAACATGGTAAAGTGTAATTAAACTTATTTGAAAAGTGTGGTTGTTATATGACTGATTGGTATAAATTAAGCTTTGTGATATGAAAATTAAATTTTGTTTGTTGAAGCCAAAATTAATACTCTAGGGCTAACTTTTACAGACAAGTACTTTGAGTTTCAGCATTCCAAGTATATTGAATATAAGCTTTTTTGCTTATATATTTTTGTTAGGAAGACTGGGAAGTTAGGGTAGTTTCTAGATTGATTTTTTTGTTTTTGTTTTATTTCGGTGCCATACTTAGCAATCCTTAGGGGTTCTCCTGGCACTGCACTCAGGAATTACTCCTGTTGAAGCTCGGGGGACCATCTAGGGTGCTGGGGATCAAACATGGGTCAGCTTCATACAAGGGAAGCATCCTGTCCATTATATTATGTCTCCAGCTCCTGATTTAACTCTGCATCACAATTAATGCATGTCAGGCTGAAGTATATTAATTCTCAAGTAGCTAACACTTGCTTAGAATCTATGTTAACTCGTTTAATCTTAAAAACCCGGGGCTGGAGTGATAGCATAGCAGGTAGGGCGTTTGCCTTGCACGCGGCTGACCCGGGTTCAAATCCCAGCATCCCATATGGTCCCCTGAGCACTGCCAGGGGTGATTCCTGAGTGCAGAGCCAGGAGTAACCCCTGTGCATCGCCAGGTGTGACCCAAAAACCAAAAAAAAAAAAAAATAAAAACCTTTGAGGGGGCTGGAGCAATATCACAGCAGGTAGGGCATTTGCCTTGCACGCAGCCAACCCGGTTTGAATCCCAGCATCCTATATGGTCCACTGAGCACTACAAGGAGTAATTCCTGAGTGCAGAGCCAGGAGTAACCCCTGTGCATTGCCAGGTGTGACCCAAAAAGAAGAAAAAAAAAAAAACTTTTGAGATAAAAAAATATATATTATCATCTAGAGGGATTAAACAATTACCTAAAGTCATAAAACTAGGAAAGTATTAAGTATTAGAACCCAAGCAGTCTTGTGTTCTTAAAATGGTTCTTAAATGCTTATTTTCATATAACCTATTGATGAAAAATATATATTAAAGCATAAACCATTTGCTTTAGTTTGTCTTCTACTTCAATTAGTTTTCATCTTTTACTGCCCTTTTTTGGTGGGTGAGGGCAGGAGTTGTTGTACCATACTTGGGGTGCTCAGAGATTACTCCTGACTCAGTGCTCAGGGATCACTCCTGGCAGGGCTCAAGGGATCCTCTGTAGTGTCAGGATTAAATGTGTGCAGGGCAAGTATCATATCTCCAGCCGCTTCGTGCCATTCTTTTATCTAATTTAAAATTGCTTCCCTCTGAAATAAGAATAATAATATGAATGTCTTTGAAGTCATCTACCTCTTAAACATTAAGGAAGGAGAATGTGCATGGTATTAATGTGTCTAAGTAAATTCTAGTGAACAGTTGACTTGATGTTATCTTACCAGTATGTAATTATATCAACTATTTTTTTATTAGATGTCTCCTATCAGTTATCAGAGCCCTTTATTACTTTGTAAGACAAAAGGAAAGTCTGTTTCCACACCTGTGTCAGCCCAAATGACCTCCAAGTTTTGTTGTCAAAAGGAGACTGATGATCCAAAAACTTGCAAAAAGAGAAGAGCCTTGGATTTCTTGAGTAGACTGCCTTTACCTCCACCTGTCAGTCCCATGTGCACATTTGTTTCTCCAGCTGCACAGAAAGCATTTCAGCCACCACGGCGTTGTGGCATCAAATTAAATGAAACACCCATAAAGAAACTATCATTGAATTCTCCTCAGATGACACCACTTAAAAAGTTTAATGACAGTTCTTTTTTGGAAAGTGATTCAATAGCTGATGAAGAACTAGCATTGATAAATACCCAAGCTCTTGTGTCTGGTCCAGCCGAAAATCAACTTATGTCTACCAAATCCGCTAGAACTGCTCCCTCTTGTTCAAAAGAGTCTCTCAGATTGAAAAGGCATCATACTGCAACTGCAGTCAAAGATCAAGAGGACTCCTGTGACAGCATGGAAGAACGTGACATCAGTGCAATAAAAAATATTTCTAAGATTGCAAAGACATCAAAAACATGACTATAAACTAGTAATTGATGCTTAATCTTTCCTATTTGTAAGATATTAAATTGCACCTCAGTATTGTATAGTGAGAAAAGTAATGAAATTATTCTAACTGTACTTAAGTGTCTGTATATGTCATTAGAGTGCTCATTGTCTGTTTCTGTACTGGTAGACTTCTATTTTGACATCTTAAAACTATTTGTTAACTAATCATGAAAAATCTAAAGTCTTCATGACTGGATTTGATCACTTCAGTATTTTACAAATAAAATAAAATGTGAATATTTCTTTTATTTTCAGATTGTGTCTTAATTAAACTAGCTTTCCAAGTAGTGTTATTTGAATTCATAGAATTTATTTTAGTTCTTTGGGTTTTTGTTTTTGTTCTCCAGAGGTAACACACTATGGGAGTTTTCTATAATGTATGTTTTAGTTCTATGGGTCCGTCCTAATCAAAGATCAGAGTCCTAATCAAAGATCGGAGCTGCCAAACGTGAAACGGACCCTCTGCTCCTAAAGACTATGATCTGAGAGGTCTTCTAACCCATTTTGTCACCCAGAGCGGCTTCTTACAGAAACGCATCTAGACTGTGAACTGAGCTAAAATATCAGAAATCCAAAACTCATAGAGCTCATAGAGTCTTATAACTGCATTAGTTTTAACCCTTCACAGGACTCAGTAAGTACTCATTTAAGAACCAAAAAAATACTCATACTCTCTCAGTGCCTAAGCAGAATAGTTCATTTTAAGCTGACAGTCTCATTTGTTTTGGGTTTGGCTTTTTTGTGGTGGGAAAGGGCCTATCTGGCATTGCCCAGGGATAGGAATCAGTGCAGGAATTGAACACATGTTAAGAATGCCTTCCAGCCTTTTGAGCCATGTCCCAACCCTCATTATGGTTCCTTTAATATTTCATAGAAAAAAGAAGAAACAGTTCTGACTGGCAATGGCATGAAGAACTTTTTGTTTGTTTGTTTTTTGGGTCACACCCGGCGATGCACAGGGGTTACTCCTGGCGGTGCTCAGGGGACCATATGGGATGCTGGGATTCGAACCCGGGTTGGCCGAGTGCAAAGCAAACACCCTACCCGCTGTGCTATTGCTCCAGCCCGGCATGAAGAACTTCTTAAATCAGGCTTCAAGTCTTTAAATATGTCTTAAATTTACATATAATACTGTGTTTTCAAATCTAATAAGCACACTGTAAAGTTAATAAATCGTTCAAAAAAGCAATTTGTTTCCTTCCATAACTATCTCATGATTTTTTATCTCCTAAAAGCCATTGACATAGTTCATTCTGCTGTTCTTTGTAACTCAGCTATTCCATCCTTATTAATGTGATTTAAGTCGGGCCCGTGCTCGGCTCCGGCCGGCCGGGTTTTCGGCCCGGGCGCCCATGCCCCTGCAGAGCCGGTGGATGTGGAACAAGCGGGAACCAGAGACAGCTTTAGGAATTGGGGTTCCAGCAAGTGCTTGCACCCATGTATGGAGACTGTGAATTAAGCCTTTGCCCCATCCTTATTAATGTGATTTAAGTTTTGTTTATAAAACAATTCAGTTTTGTATCCTATTATTTCCCTAGTAATCCACTATAATAGAACAGGGAATAAAATTTGAGTCTCGGATAAATAGGAAGAATAAGGATTACTTCTTATTTTAATCATGAAAAATTTAACTGCTATTGCCTCCATTTCCATTTAGATGATCTGTTTTAGTGAGATCTTATCCACATATTACATTTTGTGAATTGTAGATACTCAAGAGCCTATTAAATATGAAGCACCATGTCAGTTCTATGGCTGATGCAAACCATATCACATGAAAATAAAATCAATATTAAAAATTTTAAATTATATAAATCAGGCTGGAGAGATAAGATGGATTAAGGCATTTGCCTTGCATAACTGACCCTGATTAGATCCCCAGAACCACATATGTTTCTCGGCCTGTCCAGGAGTGACCCCTTCTTGAGCACAGTCTGGTGTGTCCCAAAAACCCAAACAAATTTTGTATAGATCAGAGGCTATGGGGGGCTGGAGCAATAGCACAGCAGGTAGGGCATTTTCCTTGCACATGGCCAACCCGGGTTTGATTCCCAGCATCCCATATGGTCCCCTGAGCACCGCGAGGGGTAATTCCTGAGTGTAGAGTCAGGAGTAACCCCTGTGCATCGCCAGGTGTGACCCAAAGAGCAAAAATTAAAAAATCAGAGGCCATGAAAAAAATCACCTCAACCTGGGATAAGTAAGGTAGGAGCATTTAATCATAATTAATGCTTCCAAACAAGCACTCCCAATCTTCTAGGAAATTATACAGGAAATAGCAACAACTTTGCAAGCCACAGTGTTTAAAGTGGGACGGAGGGTGAGGGGAGGGAGGGACACAGAAAATAGACCAGGAACTACTGTGAAGTCTAAAAGTGCTAAATCTAGAACATGAAAACACTCCGTGGTGGGCACTGGCTCATCCCAGGGAACCAAAAGCCTCAGCAGCCAGGTATCTCTCAGAAGGACTTGAGTCCTGGAATCATAGAAGATAGGAAGATCATTATGCTTTGTTTAGAAACCTGTAGTGGGGCTGGAGTGATAGCACAGCGGGTAGGGCGTTTGCCTTGCACACGGCCGACCCGGGTTCGATTCCCAGGATCCCATCTGGTCCCCCAAGCACCGCCAGAAGTAATTCCTGAGCGCAAAGCCAGGAGAAACCCCCGAGCATCGCCAGGTGTGACCCAAAAAGAAGAAAAAAAGAAAAGAAACATGTAGTGTACTAAAATTATAACACTGCCTTAGGTTGATTCAATTTTGCTGTTAAAAAAAAAATGACAAGTGAATTGCTAGTAGTACACAGCTACTGACAAATAGATTCAGTAATGTCAGGAAATGTTAAGGCAATGAAATTGCTTAATAACTTTTCTTACTCCCCACTTCACATATATGTGGCCAGAACCTCACACACCCCTGCCTCTCGAAAATCAAGTTGTTTCTTAGGGGTTGCACGTCAGGTTGTGGCCTTTGACGCTTGGCCACACTGCACACAGGTTGCACACCTTCAGTTGCGACACTTACATGTGTTCACAGGGGGCTGCACTGCTCACACAAGTGCTTGTCAGAGGTCACCGTTCTTGGTTGTAGAACTGGCACATCTTTTAGTGCTCCTTGTGGGCTGGGGGCAGGGGCGTGGGGGTTACACCCATTTGTGCTCACACACCCCTGACTGTCCTGACTGAATCTCTTGGCATGGGGCACACAGAGTTGCAGGCTCAAGCACCGGCACTGGTGGTCTTGCAGCCGCTGAGCTGTCTCCCAACTGAATTTGTCCCCACATTTGCTTAGACTGATGAAAAGATTGTCACCTTAAAGATCTAATGCTTAGGATAGTCACCTTCTACAGAATCCATTTAAATTTTTATGTTGAGGGACACAGCGGTAGTACAGCAGGTAGGGCACTTACCTTGCACATGGTTCACCCAAGTTTGACTCCTCAGTGCCCCATATGGTCACCCCCACCAGCCCTCCAGGAGTGATGCCTGAACAAAGAGTTAAGAGTCATCTCTGAACTGGTGTGGCAAAAATAAATAAATAGGGACTAGGAAGACAGTACAGTGGGTAGGGCGCTTTCTTGCCTTGCATGTAATCAACCTGTGTTCTATCCCTGGCATCTATATGCCCCCACCCCCACCCCTACCCCTCCAAGAACCACCAGGAGTGATTCTTAAGTGCAGAGCCAGGAGTAACCCCTGAGCATTGCCAGGTGTGGCCCCAAGACAAAAATAAGTAATTTTTTATGTTGAACCAAAAGGGAAATGTTTCAATTCAGAGACAAGTCCATATAAAGCAATATAATATGTAATTTTTAATAACCATAAAAGCACCATCATTTAGGACACAAAATAATACTTGACAGAACATTAGAAGCTGTTGGGCAACAACAAAATAAATAAAGCTTACAACCAACATGGTTTTATCTATCATGGTCTCAGGTCCAGCTAATCTGATGTCAACTACCTGAGGTTTCATCTGGATTCATAGACTCAGAAATTCATTACTGGTATTAACAGGACATTTTAGCATTGCAGAACTTCATCGCAGACAATGCCACATAA
Organism: Sorex araneus; assembly: GCF_027595985.1. Classification (NCBI taxonomy): domain Eukaryota; kingdom Metazoa; phylum Chordata; class Mammalia; order Eulipotyphla; family Soricidae; genus Sorex; species Sorex araneus. The sequence continues at coordinate 236,796,029 of NC_073302.1, read as the reverse complement.
AACACCAAGCTAGTTCATCTCACAGTGAACACTGAACTTTATCCCTGTAGGAGGTGGGCCCTGGGAGCTCACTTTCATGCCTGAAAGTATGCTGCCAACTGATGACACACATTTATACACACAATTTTTTAATTATTCCTCCCCAAAACTGGTGTCTCCTCAGGGCAGGTTTATATTATTTCCACTATTAGCAAAACAGTCAAAAGTTACTCAGTTCTAATTACATTCAATAAAAACACATGATGTAACTTAAATGACACTGATTTTCCTCAGGAGCCTGTGTGGCTATTAAAAAGGTGTCAATGGTTTTAACAAAGGTGCATCACCAAAGGAGTACTTTCCAAAGAGTGTCAAAAGGAGAATATTCCCGAGATGTTTATTTTAGTACGTTCCTTTTAAAAGAAAATCAATGTCATTGAAGTCACAAAATTCACATTTTTTGGATACACAGGTGATCAATCAAAGCAGAAATGGCACTGAAATCAAATTTTTCCTTCCTCCCATTTCTCTCCCACCTTTCCAACTTTCCTAATGGAGATGAATGTCCTGAAAAAAAAAAATAGGCACTGAAGCGTGTGTTATTTTATCACCTATATGAATGGCTATGTTCTTGTTTATGGTGTCAGGTCACAGTTTTCACATTTTCCCCCATAGAAAGTAACTTTGTTGAATTTATCTGCAGAGTTCCCCACATCAGACCATGCATATATGATCACTTGAACAAATGTTTATTGAACATGAAAATAATGACTTTGGTTCAAAAACTTTCAGATTCTACTATTTACACTGGAGTTAGAGCTTGGAATAAAACGAGACGACGAATAAATACTAAAAATCGAAGTAAAAACTCATTTGGGAACATCTGGAATGCTTCTAATATCCGTGGTGACAGCCTCCCCTCCTGCTGGTGTTCCTCTGGGTGAAGCCGCCAGGCGCCCGCCGCTGTGGGAACTCGGCGTAGGTATTCCAGTAGCCTGTGCCGTTGGAGAATGATGCATTATTCCTGTCCTGGTTTCTGTTCATTCTGTTTGGTTTTTCTGCATGAAGCACACTGCGAAAGGTAACATCATGTTCATACCGTTCTTTCATGCGCTGTATTTTTTCTCTTGGGACTCCATGAATGTTTCTTCTATGGAGGTGAGAGGGAGAAATGCAACATTTAGTTACAGCAGTATCAAAATGAGCTCCTTGTAAAGTGTAAGTTCTCTTACTATTCCACAGATACACACTCCCTGTTCTCAGGACCCAACTTGAGGCAAAGGCTGTGAGGTTATCATTCAGACTCTCTCCTCTTCCCATGCTGCCCTTTACACCCCTCAACTACCCTAAGCCTAGTAAAAAGCAAAAGCTGTTTGTCTAGAAGTCTCCATTCCTTGCTTCAAGACAAAAAATAATACTATGAGATCTGTGTATTACATATTTGCTTGTTAATCACGCAGGTATTATTCCATTGATGTCAGTCATACATATTGCTCCATGCTTACTGAAACAATCCTAGTTTCCAGCGGATATGAAAATTTACTGGGGCTAGAATTAAGAATGTAATTACCAAAGGGGCCAAGTAAGGAACAGGGCACAGGAAATGGGATTTTTAATAATCACCTCAGGTGACTGTGAGGACACAATTCCAACTCAGAACTGCTATCTGCTTGTAATCATAAAGTGAACTAGCCTCATTCACTAAAAGTAATCTCTGATCTCAGAAGCTACTGTGAATCACTGGTATTATCAAGTAACACAAATGGTGGCCATCAGAACCCATGCAATTAATAAAAAGTTATTGCTTTATAAATTAGAAGCAGCATCTAGGCCATAAATGAACCACCAAACAAAATGTTCACTATCTAAAAACCTCTAGCCTAAATGCAAAATCCTCACTGACATGTGCAATCCCATGCAAAGGAAAATGCTTTTAAAGGTTCATTAATAAAAAAGCATTTTAGCAGAATGTTAAGTGTGTCTTTTTTAAGCACCAAGGCCCAGCCAAGGTTTAGCATTTAGCATTACATTAGATAACTGACCCCCAAGCTAAAGTCTTCGCATTAATAATTCCAAAGTTATCAATTTCCAAGAATTACCATTTCTGGCCTGAAAACTACCATGTCCGTTTCCAGCCTGAAAAGATGCTTTGTTCGGTCTGAAATACCTGAAAACAGCAGGATACAGAATGAGGAACTAGAAAAACAAAGAAGTACCTTGCTAACTCTTGAACGTTGAATTTCCAGCGAGTGTCAGGTTCTCGGAATATAACTTCATAGTTATTTTCAAGTGCCTGATTTTTCAAAAGTACATAAAACATTGAAGACATGGTATGTTTGTTTGGGAATGCGTATGCTGCCACTTAACATTTACTACAAATCTTTTCTAATTTTTTTAAACAAGCAATCCAGTGTTCTTACTTAAATGCATAAGTACAGTCAGTTCACTTTCACACTCATATGGTATGCTGGTTCCCCGTGATAAATTGTATTCAGATTATAGAACTAGAAAAGCTCTTTGTTGTGGACATTTTTCAAAATATCTGGATATTTAAAATGTCCTGTCCACAGATACAAGCAATGAACTCATGGCGTCTCAAAGACTATAATGTAAATAGCATACTTTCAGTGTCAAAGGCCTTGCCCTACTCTTCGTGCCTGGGTTTGAAAAATGAGAGTGTGACAGGCAAAAGAACTTGAGAATTAAACGCAATTTTCCACATACTTTACATACCCTCCCCTCCAAAAACCACCCTCCTGCTAGTAGAATAGTTCAATGCATCCAACCCTACTTCTCTGGGTTTAAAATACTGTTAGAATTTTCATTAAAACACCCAAATATTCTTGGTTGTCATGCTTGTCTGGAGCGATAGCACAGCGGGTAGGGCATTTGCCTTGCACATGGCAGACCCCAGGTTCGATTCCTCTGTCCCTCTCGAAGAGTCTGGCAAGCTACCGAGAGTATCCCGCCCGCACGGCAGAGCCTGGCAAGATACCTATGACATATTCGATATGCCAAAAACAGTAACAAGTCTGACAAGTCTCATGCTTGTTTTAATCTCAACTGAACTTTATTATTATCACTATTATTTACTGTGTTATTAAATACAGAGCAGAGATAAAAAAATTTCTTCTTCATTCTACAAATGGACAATTCTAATTAGATAAAGTTTTTAGAAAATAATCTAATTTCTGTGCTTTACTCATAGCTCTGGTTAACTGGGGGAAATGTTTTCAATTATCAAGGGGGGAAAGAGTAAAATGTACTTTCCTTAATTCATTCTCAGTTAATCACTAACTTTTGATTGTGGTTTGCTCTTATCAAACTAAATCTGATTGAAAAGTCATTAATTTGACTCTTCACATGTCTGTTCCTTCCTCTCGAAACTGAACCAGAGATCTGAAGTAACCACGGAGCTGATGTTCATCCTGTCACCAAAGAAAGACCCCATCTGGGTCCATGTAGAGTGGAGGAAAGGACAGTGAGAGCGAAGTGCACCTGTGTGGAAGCTGTTTGCCCCAAATGTAAGCAAAGGCCTAAACAGAGATGACCAGAATCCAGACTTGGAGACAGTCACTTTAGCCAAGTAGGGATTTTTGTAACAAAAGTAGGAAACTCAGCAGTATTCTGCCCTTTCCTTCTCTGTGTCTCTGGATCTTTTCTCCTTTCTACACCCAAAAAAAGTAGGAAAACTTATTAGTATAAAGATTAAATATGTCTGGGGCAAGCCAAAGGGAGAGTCTAGCAGTTAAGGCACTTGCCATGTATGTGCCTGCCCAGGTGTAATCCCTGGTACCACATGACCCCCTGAGCACAGAGTCAGGAGTCAGCCCTTAGCAATACCAGGTGTGGCCCAAACAACAAACCAAAATGAAATAAGATCACAAAATCTAGGAATTTAAAAAAAAATTTTTTTTAAAGACGTTCAGCACATATGTTGCCCAAGCCCATGTGCTTGTTGCACCCATGTGGCCGAGCACATGTGTCACCTGCATCTCCCCTCTTGAGATGTGTACTTTCCTATCTACGCATTATTCTCTCTCTCTCTCTCTCTCTCTCTCTCTCTCTCTCTCTCTCTCTCTCTCTCTCTCTCTCTCTCTCTCTCCCTTCCTCCCTCCCCTCCACACCTTCAATACCCTACAAATAAAATCTGTCTTACTTCACACAAAAAAATAGATGTTCTTGGGGCTGGAGCAACAGTACAACAGGTAGGGCTCAATCCAAGTGCCCCAGTGATCCCTAAGCCCTCCAGGAGTGAACCATGTGTGCAGACCCGGGAGTAAGCCCTGAGCAGTGTCACATGTGGCCCAAATACCAAGAATTAAAATAAAAACTAAATAAGACATTTTCTTGAAGAAAAATCATAACTACTGTTTTATTCTTCTGGCCATTCTTGAGTAATTCTGGTAATAGAGAAGTGAGTTATAATAGGTATATTTATATTTTTATCTTAGGGTGACAGTGTTCCTCCTAAATCTCCTTTTTTGAAACTATCAAGTTTTGTGGTCCTGAGATTCCCACATGACCACACTCCATGGACACCCCCAGCCTGCCAGTGACACAACTGCCCAGATTTCTGAGAGTTTCAGTGGTGGCATCTGCATGGCTTCCAGGGCAAACAACCCCGATGGAAAACGCTCCCAAGAATTCAGGACCCCCCCCCATTTAAAATGTGGACTCTGAGGGACACGGGCAGCTCAGCAAATAGCAGCCACTGAACGGCAGAGAAACACCAAGGTCAAACCGCATTACCTATGGGGACTCGCCATCACAAGTGGGAGATCAGAGAAAGACGAAAAGGAAGAAGGTAGGTAACAATGTTTCAACTTTCTCATAAAATGTCCATAAACTGAAAATTCAGAATAATGCTTCTTCCTACCATGACTGCATAGGGCTTCATTTCCCAGGCGTGGAGGTTGGTATTATCGATAATAATAGGGGATATGCCATTCCTCATTGCTTTTCTTGCTGCAATACAATGTTATATAACAGTGAACAACATGCAACAGAGAAGGATAAGTGTACTGCCCCTTTTGTTATTTTTATTACAGGATGTTCTCAGCATACAACCTTAATGCCATCTATTTCAGAACCCATTATCAATCATTTCCTTATTCCTGGAATCTGGAAGGTTAAGACTCTCTGGCCTTCTGGTGAGGGGCAAAATGACAGAATTTCTGATTAAACTCCTGTCAAACGTGTTCATTCTGCAGATGCTACAAAGCTATGGACACAGTGGAATTTCCCAGGAGTTTGGAAAGATATTTGTCACCTCTTTTCTGGTTCCACTCATGCGCTTCCTCCAGGAAGTCAGGATTGAATTCGTAGGTACCATCTTCCCTGAAGAAAAAATCATCCGTGCTGAAAATCAGGGCCCTGGGGAAGTCATGTTGCAACTGTCTGGAAAGTGGGAAATAAGAAGTGATTTCAAGACTGTGAGAAGACATGGTAGGTATTCCTTCCTTCCAACTGCAGTTTTCAATGGGGAGTACCCACACCCACACCCACCCCCACACACACACCCCACACACACACCCACACACACACACACACCACACACACCGGTGTCTGAGCTGTTCATTTCCATCTAAAGGGAGCAGCTCCAGATTCTGGGTGAAACTTGCCACAAGTGGTGGGAGTCAGGGGAGGGCACTTAGTATAGAGAAGAGACCACTATGACAATGATAGTTGGAAATGATCACTCTGGACAAGTACTGACTCCTGAAAGGAACTAAAGTGTAAATATAAAATATACTGTCATCCCGTTATTCATCAATTTGCTCGAGCGGGCACCAGTAGCGTCTCCATCGTGAGACTTGTTACTGTTTTTGGCATATCAAATACACCATGGGTAGCTTGCCAGGCTCTGCCATGCGGGCAGGATACTCTCGGTAGCTTGCAGAGCTCTCCGAGAGGGGCGGAGGAATTGAACCCTGGTTGGCCGAGTACAAGACAAATGCCCTACCCACTGTGCTATGGCTCCAGTCCCAAAAGGAGAAAGAGAGAGAATAGTTTCTGCCATGGGGCACTGGTGCCGGGAGGGACACTGGGGACATTGGTGGTGGGAAACGTACAGTGGTGAAGGGATGAATATTGGAACACTGTATGACTGAAATGTAACCATGATCAACTTTTTAACTATATCTCATGACGATTCAATTAAAAAAATAAATTTTAGGGGCTGGAGCGATAGCACAGCGGGTAGGGCGTTTACCTTGCACGCGGCCGACCCGGGTTCTAATCCCAGCATCCCATATGGTCCCCTGAGCACCGCCAGGAGTAATTCCTGAGTGTAGATCCAGGAGTAACCCCTGTGCATCGCCGGGTGTGACCCAGAAAGCAAAAATAAATAAATAAATAAATTTTAAAAATAATATAAATAAATAAATGGAGCGGCTTATTCTCTCTAGTGGCATTGCTCCCTATGAGGTGGGAGAGGGCCGAGGCCCAAATGGACACCTCCAGCTCCTAAAGCGAACACGTGCTGGTGGACACCTGGTGACTGTCTTTCCTTATGGACACCTGGGTCTTTCCCCTGAGACATGTTCCCGGGTGCTGGGGTCCCAGGTTGGTGCCGTTCCCTGTACCCTGACGCCTCCTGTCCTGGGTCCCATCTCCTTGGAGCTCTGCTTTATGCACCCACTGAGGACCCATTCAACAGACAATTTCTTGGTGACGTACAAAATGGATGAAATGACATGTGTGAATCACCCTTACAAGGTAACATGTTTCAACAAACTGGGGCCCAGGATCCCTTTTTTTGAAAAGCAGAACAGGAGGGGCCAAAGAGATAGCACAGCGGTTAGGGTACTTGCCTTGCACCCTTCTGACCCTAGTTTGATCCTCAGCACCCCGTAGGATTGGTTTACTCACTTCCAGGAGTGACCCCTGTGCACTGCCAAGTGTGGTCCAAACACCAAAAATGAAAAAGAAAGGCCAATTCCTGACAGTTCCCATTTAAGGCAAAAAGCGGGGCCATTAAGTTATTCTCAGAGTAACTTCAAAGAGCATATTTCCACTGAAAATCCTTCTCAGATGATGTCGGGAGAGAGGATGGACAACAGTGCGTATCCATGCAAATCTCCAGGCTCCTGCCTCAGCTGTGAAGAGGCTGATGTCAGCTCCTTTGCTCGATCACGGGCCCGAGCAGAGAAGCATCTGGCGCAGTGCCTATCTCATAGAGGCCATGTCCCTTTGACCCGCCTACTGCCTAGAGAGGTGACGCCCCACATTTCTGTCTCCTGGACTACAACACACAGAAAATCCTCTCTACCAAAGAGCTTCCAGTAAGGTTCAAGTGAAGTCGGGACAGGGAAGGCATTATGTAAACAGTAGAGCACTTGAGAAGTATAAAGTACTGATATTTTATTAATGATTATGACAAATAAGGTCAAATTCACCACCTCAGACTGACTGATGTCATAGCAGTAAAGTACACTGGAGTGAGTACATAATATTGCAGTTACTTCAAGAGAGTATTATGAAATAGGAATGAAATGCTTCGATGTTCAAAAATGAGTAAATACACACCAGGAACCAGAAACAAATACATGTTGCTGTCAAAATTCTTTGTAGTAATTCCACACTAAAAGCAGTTATTTGGGAATAGGTTAAGGTGGCAAATTCAACGAGCATAATCAAACACCTTGATCCCAACTGCAATCTGATAATCTCCCTTGATAGTTCTGTGGGAAAACATGGTTATAAGATAATATAAAAGAATGCTAATTACATAACTCATAAAACATTTATTGAGTACCTGACAAGTGCAAGTTCTATACAAAGTATTAAGGGACAAAAAGAAGTGCAGGGCCAGCAATACAGTACAGCGGGGAAGGTGCTTGCCTTGCACATGGCCAACCCGGTTTGATTCCCACCACCCAATATGGGTCACCTGAGCAAAGAGCCCAGAAAAAGTCCTGAGCACTGCCAGGTGTTGACCCAAAACCAAGAAAATAAATAAGGTGCAGTTTTCACAAAATCCACAGCCTATGGTGTGAGATGGTATCTCATTGTTGTTTTGATCTGCATCTCCCTGATGATTAGTGATGTCAAGCATTTTCTCATGTGCCTCTCAGCCATGGCCCACATTCAAAAAAACAAAAGCAATAGGTGTTAGCACACATGTGGGAAGAAAGGAACTCTTCTTCACTGCTGGTGGGAATACCGACTTGTTCAGCCCTTTTGGAAAACAATATGGACAATTCTCAAAAAATTAAAAATTGAGCTCCCATTTGACCCAGCAATACCACTCCTGGGAATATATCCCGGAGAGGCAAAAAGGTATAGTAGAAATGACATTTGCATTTCTATGTTCATTGCAGCACTGTTTACGATAGCCACAATCTGGAAAACCCGGAGTGCCCAAAAACAAATGACTGGTTAAAGAAACTTTGGTACATCTACACAATGGAATACTATGCAGCTGTTAGAAAACATGAAGTCATGAAATTTGCATATAAGTGGATCAACATGGAAAGTATCATGTTGAGTGAAATGAGTCAGAAAGAAAAGGACAGACATAGAAAGATTGCACTCATATGTGGAATATAATGTAGCAGAGAGGTACGAGCTAGCAATGATGCAACTTCTGGCAGAAATTTCTCTGAACTCAGTTACAAAAATACAAAAATACAGAAATCCAAAACCTCGTGTCCACTATTGTGGCCACACGACCTCATATCTCTTCATTCTCAGCAATGGAAAACAAATTATCAAATGCTTCCTTTCTAGCAGGTCTGACTTTGGGGGAGGGAACTCCAAACAATAATAGTGAGTTTTGTTGAAATATTGAATGTAATCAAAGTAAAGAGAAAGTAAAGTGAAATTTATCAGCTACACAGGCGGGTGGGGGGATGGGCGGGGTGGGGGATGGGGGGAGGTTTACTGTGATTCTTGGTGGTGGAATATGTGCACTGATGAAGGGATGGGTATTTGATCATTGTGTAACTGAGACTTAAGCCTGAAAGCTTTGTAACTTTCCACATGGTGATTGAATTAAAAATTAATTAATTAATTAATTAAATCCACGGCCTAATTAGAAGTCTGAGCTCACAGATAATTGTTTGGCCTAACATACAATGAATACCCACTGTGCCAGAGAAATATTGAGAGCATGGGAAGGGGGCCAGAGCAATAGTACAGAGGGTAGGGGGTTTGCCTTGCACGCAGTCAACCTAGGTTTGATCCCAAGCATCCCACATGGGCCCCCAAGCACTGCCACAAATAATTCCTGAGTGCAGAGCCAGGAGTAAGCCCTGAGCATTGCCGGGTGTGAGCCAAAAATGAAAGGGAGCAAGAACTTGGGAAGCTAGGGACGTGACTCAGTGGCAGAGCACATGCACGTGTGAGGCCTTCAGTTTAACCCCCGGCGGCACACAGTCCTGTTCCCCGCTTCAACCTCTACATCCCGGCTCTGCAGGAGCCACCTCCAAGCACTGAGGTGAGTAGCCAGGAGTATCTCATACCCTGGGGCTGCATTACTCCAGAAGAGGAGAAAGCAATGGCCAAGGGCTAATTAGGGGGGATCCGAGGAGCACTGACAGGAAGGGTGAAGGCTTTCACATTCAAACGTTCTTCTTAGTACCGCACCATTAATTGAAAGAGCACATTGGCAGGCTGGGATGTGCCCAGGGATAAGTAAAAGGTTTGGAAACCATGTGGTAGGAGCCAAGACCTTGGGTGTTTAAGTTGAGAACAATAGTGATGCGTGATGGTTATCCTAGACTCTGAGCAGCCTACAGTGAGGAAAGGGAGGGGACTTAATCTTGCAGGGCAACAAAGCGGGTGGAGATAGAGGGGTTCGCCCAGTCCGGTCTTGGCTGGAACCATCCCTGCAGTTGCAGGCATGCAGGCAAGAGAGGGCGCTAACAAAAGGAGGGAGGAGAGAGAATGAATTAAATTCATTTAAATAAATTAAATAAAGTAAATTTAAAATAAATTATTTTTTTTATTTATAATAAACTAGCAAAAATTTTTTTCTTTGTTTTTAGGTCACACCCAATAGCGCTCAAGGTTTCCTCCTTGGCTCAGTGCTCAAGGATCACTCCTGGCGATAGTCAGGGGACCATATGGAGTGTTGGGGATCCTACCTGGGTCCACTGCGTGCAAGGCAAGCACCCTATCTGCTGCACCATCACTCCAGAGAGAGAGAGAGAGAGAGAAAGAGAGAGAGAGAGAGAGAGAGAGAGAGAGAGAGAGAGAGAGAGAGAAGACAGAGGCAGGCAGCGGGTTGGGGTGGGGGTGGGGGGTGATGGGAGGGAACCTGGGGACACTGGTGCCTGGTAAATGTACACTGGTGGAGGGATGGGTGTTGGAATATTGAATGACTGAAATCAATCATGAGCAGCCTTGTAAGGGTCTATCTCACAGTGATTCAATTTAAAAAAAATTTTTTGTTGTTTTTCTGTTTTGGGTCACACCTGGCAATGCACAGGGGTTATTCCTGGCTTTGCACTCAGGAATCACTCCTGGCGGTGCTCAGGGGACCATATGGGATGCTGGGAATCAAACCCGGGTCGGCCGCGTGCAAGGCAAACGCCCTACCCGCTGTGCTATCACTCCAGCCCCTTAAAAATTTTTTTTAAAAGAAGGGGTACTGATTGGGCAGGGCGGGCCTTCTTGGTGTGGTGGTGTCCTAGCGGGCTCCCCCTGACTGTGGCCACCCAGGTCGCGCTGCGTAGTCTCAGCTGCCACAGCCGGTCAGTGCTGGTCCTCACTGAAGCCAGAGGTGGCAAAGAAAATGCAGCATTTTAAAGCTGTCTCGGATAAAGTGACATGAAGAAAGTTTAAAGATTTAATAGACTGTAAATAGCTTCCACACATACGTCTTTTAGTTGTCTTTAAAGATACTCAAATTCAAAGGTCTAAATCATAAATTGAAATTTTAAACTGATGTAATCATTAGAAACACAACTGAGGGGCCAGAGAGACAGCACAGCGGGCAGAGCACTTGTACTTGCATGAGCCTGACCTGGCTCAATTCCCAGCACCAGATATGGTCCCCAAGCCCTGAGGGGAGGGAGAGGGCAGGGTGTGGTGCTCCCTACCCTCCAATCACACACACACACACACACACACACACACACACACACACACACACACACACACACAGATACTTTATTTCTTTTATCCTTTGTATATGAAGAATAGTTGTAAAATATTTTTTTTTTTTTGGTCCCAGATTTTCTGTCCCTTCTAGATCTGGCTTTATCCGTATTTCTATTATCTCTTCCACTGTTAGCAGGTATGGGAAGAGCTTTTTTCCCTTGTGTGACCTATATTTGTGTATGTGTTGGGGCTAGAGGGTGTGTGTGGTGTGTATAAGTGACTTTTGACCACTTTCAGTGGTGTTCAGGGCTTACTCCAGCTCTGCTCAGGGATCATTCCTGGCAAGGCTTCAGAGACCCTAAGTGGTGCCAGGGGTCAAACCAGGGTCAAGTTCATTCCAAGCCAGGGTCCTACCTACTGTACTATCACTACAGCCCAATGTCTGACCATTTGGGTTGGGTTTTTTTGTTTGTTTTTATTTTTGTTTTGAGGGGCCGGAGCTCAGTGAAGGGAATGAAACCCAGGGCCTCACACACAGCACAAGTGCTGCATTGCTGCCACATCCCCGGCCCTGTTTGACCATCTGGAGACCTGCTTTTTCTTTCCCACACATACCTTAGCTACTTTTGTTCTCCTTTTTTTACAATTGATACTATTGGTAGGAAGCTAAAACTGTCCAATGTGCAAACATACGGGTGCAAAAATACAATCTGGGAAATTGTTGCTGTGATTTTAAGAAATTCTTTTTTTAAACCATTCATTCCCAACTTACATTTTATTCTGTTTGAATTTTGTTCCCTACTAGAGTTAAAAACAAAACTTAAAAAAATACAAATTTTGGGGGCTGGAGTGATAGCACAGTGGGTAGGGCGTTTGCCTTGCACGCGGCCGACCTGGGTTCAACTCCCAGCATCCCATATGGTCCCCTGAGCACCGCCAGGAGTAATAATTACTGAGTGCAGAGCCAGGAGTAACCCCTGTTCAATTCCAGGTGTGACCCAAAAAAAAAAAATTATACAAATTTTTAAAAAATTTCTCCTCAGAATAAAAGCAAAAAGGACTATCATGAAGTATGACCACCTACACCTGCAGCCTACAAAGTTCCCTAGCATGCAAGCAGCCCAAAATACGAGTCTCTTTCATAGAATAGACTTTGGAGGATAATATGGGTATTTCTGAGATGCAGGGTCTAACCCGGCCATGCCCAGGACTGACTCCTGGTTCTGTGCTCAGGGATCACTCATGGTGCTGGGGGGGTTGGGGGGGCATCTGTGGGAATGTGTCTCAGGCACATGTACTACCATATGTGGCACTAGAAATCAAACCCCAGCTGGCAAGGCAGGCACCATACCACTGAACCTATCTCTCTGGCTCCCTACATGGGCTTCCTAATTATTCCTACAAAACCTTGTTTTCTTATCACCTAAAGGTTGAATAAGCTCTGGCTGGCAAGGCAGCCTCTTAAATATGCAGGACAAAAGAGCTTTCTCGGCATGCACAGAATCATAGGTGACTATGATTATACTGACACACCTATACAAGGACACAGACATATACCCAAATCATACATGTGCACATAAAATACACACACAGACATACACCCACATGAACACATACACATATGTTGACACAGTTATACACACGTAAGCACACAGATACACAGAAACCCACATGTAGAGACATACACTCACATGCACACAGATACGCACATGTACATACAGCACAGACTGCATAGACGAAGATACACATATACACAGATTCACACTGACATGCACGCACAGACACACATGCACTCACACAGACACACATTTGCACACACACACACACAAAAAAGAGCTTTCTCTCCACTGCTACATAAAGAACTAACTACAGAAACATCTTAAGATTCTCAAATTTAAGTAGAAGTAGTAAATACTATCCCATCAGCAAGGAGGATAATGCCACTGGCTCTGCTCTAAGGTGGCCAGGAGCCTCGTGCATTAGGGAAATTGAGAGAATGAAAAGAAAAGGGGCAAAAAAAGACAAATGAGTTCATAACAACTTCACCTTCCCAGGCCCCACCCCCAGTTCTCTTTTTGTTGTTGTTTTTGTTTTTCATTTTCCTTTTTGGAGCTACACTCGGCTTACTCCCTGGCCCCAAGATTCATTGTTTTGTGTCCTGGTTATTCAGAAATATTTATTTTTAAATTGCATTTGTGATCTTTTATTGTTAATGAAACTTGCTTATTGGGAAACCTAACTCTTAGTGAATATAATTTTTCTTTTTTTTTCTTTTTATATTATATTTTATTTATTTTTTATTATTAGTTTATTTTTAATTAGAGAGTCATCGTGAGGGTACAATTACAGATCCATACATCTTTGTGCTCATGTTTCCCCCTTACAAAGTTCGATAACCCATCCCTTCACCAGTGCCCATTCTCCACCACCAGTAAACCCAACATCCCTCCCCCCCTCCCCAGTCCCATCTCCCCCCACCCCACCCTGCCACTATGGCAGGGTATTCCCTTTTGTTCTCTCTCTCTGATTAGGTATTGTGGTTTGCAATAAAGGTGTTGAGTGGCCATTGTGTTCAGTCTCTAGTCTGTATTCGGCATCACCCTTCCCCCACATGACCTCCGACCACATTTTACTTGGTGGTCCCTTCCCTGAGTTACCCAGAATGAGAGACCAGCCTCCAAGCCATGGAGACACCTCCTGGTACTTATTTCTACTGTGAATATAATTTTTCATTAATTTTACTTATAACAAGCTAGCAAAAAATTTTTTTCTGCTTTTGGGTCACACCCAGCAGTACTCAAGGCTTACTTCTGGCTCAGTGCTCAAGGATCACTCCTGGCGATGGTCAGGGGACCACATGGAGTGCCGGGGATCCTACCGGGTCAACTGCATGCAAGGCAAGCACACTATCTGCTGCACTATCACTCCAGGCCTCTACTGAAACGGAAAAGAAAAAAAACTTCCTAGTTACATATGTCCATTAACTTTCTAGTGTTTTTATTCGTACAATAGTCCTTCCCACCCCCAAACTTTAAAAATATTCATCTATTTTTTGACACCAAGCATTAGTTAAGGGTCTAACTTTGATTTTTTTTTGGGGGGGGCGGAATTTCTTTTCTTTTTTGGCCCACACCTAGTGGTGTACATGACTTACTGCTGGATTCTTCCTGGTGGGTTCATGGGACCAGGTGCAGTGCCGGGGATCAAAACCCAGTCAGCCACGTGCAAGTCAAGTGCCCCTAACTTGATTTCTTTTTCCTACATAGGAATCTGGTTACCAAAATTCCCCATGGTTTTCCCCATGGTTTTAAAAACCCTTTTGATTCTTTGCAATTTTCTCAACTGTGGAAAAGTTTCACAAAAACCGCCGTGTGCATTTCCCCATGCATGGGTGGAGACATCCACAGGTGAATCAACTAAAGCAGAATTTCCAGGAGAGGGCTGGAGCGATAGTACAGCAGGTAGGGTGTTTGCCTTGCACTTGGCTGACCCGGGTTTGATCTCCAGCATCCGATATGGTCCTCCGAGCACCGCCAGGAGTAATTCTTTAGTGCAGAGCCAGGAGTAACCCCTGTACATCGCTGGGTGTGAACCAAAAAAAGAAAAAAAAAAGAAGAAGAATTTCCAGGAGATCCTTTCTCATCTCAATTTTTCAAGTGAGCAGAACAGAGTAGAAGCTGACTAACATATTTTTGTTTCCTTCCGACTTTTTCCTGATAGAATCTGTTTTGCCAATTCTAGGGATTTTGTTTCCTCTGCATCTGGGAGAGCGTGGGGCTTGTGAAAGATCCTCAACACTCGGGACTGTGAGCAGGGCAGGCAGCGCTGGATTCCGTGCCCTTCACTCTGCATGCTCTCGAAGGGGCCCCCAGTGGAGAACTGGATTTTCTCGTCCTTGTACAGAGAACCTGACACACCCTCAGATGTGCCATCCCAGCACCTCCTCTAGACATTACTGGATTTTTTTTCCTCAAGGACCTAAGAAAGTTTCCCCAAACTTCGAGAATGGGGAAGAACTAGCTGTAAATGAGGCCCCTAATAACTGACCCCACAACCACCCACCTCTGAGAGATGGACCTTACCCACTCACTGCCTCTCGCTGATCTGCCATGTCACAAAAGCCCCTCTAAGAACTGAAATAATGAGGCTCCAACCAGTCTCACCCTCACACCTCAGACTGCCCAAGAATTGGAGGTGTGTAGATCCTGGGTATTTGCAATCTCCGGCATCCTACATGGTCCCTCAAGCACCGCCAGGAGTAATTCCTGAGTGCAGAGCCAGGAGTAACCCTTGAGCTCCACCGGGTGTGGCCCAAAAAGAAAAAAAAAAAAAGCAGTTTAGAAACAACCAAGATTTAGTAGTTTGGTGAATGTATCATCAATGTAATCCATTCAGACACAGGAACATTGTTCGGAATAAAAAGTGATGAGCCACCAAGCCATGGAAAGATGTGGAGGAGACAAATGCATTTTACTAAGCAAAAGCAGACAATCTGGAAACGCCACATGCATTGATAGGAACTCTACAGACAATCTAGTAAGAGAAACTATAGAAAATCAGATAACTGCCCGAGTTAATGATTGCCAGGAATCAGGGAGAGGGAGGAGGAGGAAAGACAAAGGACTTTCACAAGAATGAAAATAGGAGCTGGAGTCACAGTGCAGCGGGTAGGGCGTTTGCCTTGCACACGGCCAACCCAGGTTCAATTCCCAGCATCCCATAAGGTCCCCTGAGCACCGCCAGGAGTGATTCCTGAGTACAGAACCAGGAATAAGTCCTAAGTACAGCCAGGTAAGGACCCAAAACAAACAAAAATAGTCTGTAGCATACACGGATACATGATACATTTGCCTGACCTACACATTTCAATGTCCATAATGTAAAGTACAAACTGTGGGTGATGATGATGTGTTGACTTACGGTGACAGTGATCAGTCAATGTCTGTTCATCAATAGTAACAAACGCAGTGCTCAGTGGAGTGTGTTCATGCTGGACAGGGCTGGGCTACACCAGAAATCTCTAAAACCTTCCTCTAGAAATTGCTGTGAACCTAAAACTGCTCTCAAAATATTTCCAGGGACCCGAGAGAATAGCTCAAAGAGGAGATAGCGCAAGTCATGTGCAAAGCCAGAGTTCCATCCCTGTCATTACTCAAACACAAACACACACACACACACACACACACACACATAAACATACACGCACACGCATGCGCGCGCGCAGAAACACACAAAGGCTGAGCATGTCTGGGAGTGGCCTATGGGTCTCTGAGCATGGCTGGGAAGGCCATGATTTCAGGATGAGTATCTGCCACAGTATCTTAAATACTGTGGTGATCATACATACACAATTTGTTAATAAAATATTAGCTCCATTTTAAAGAATAAACATTTCAAGAATTGAAAAATCAAGTGACTTCGGCTGATTCTAATACTAATACAATTAACGTAACACTAAATAATGTATAAACAATAGCAAAACATGAGGCCAGAGTGATAGTACAACAGGTAGAATGTTTGCCTTGCATATGGCAACCTGGGTCTGATCACTGGCATCCCATATGGTCCTCTATGGTCCCTTGAGCAACACCAGACGTGATTCCTGAGTGCAGAGCCCGGATCATGGATCACTGATCAGTGGATCCTGAGTACCACCAAGTGTGGCCCCAAAACAAAACAAACAAAAAAGCATAACATTTTTTAAGTCAGGCAGAATTCTAAGGTCCTAAACCAGATTTCCGTAGCTTTCCCGTGCCAGTGCAGCGCACCACACTCTGTCCAGGCCCTCTGAGACCCGCCGTATGCAAAGAGCCCAGTCCGGGGACACTCTAAGTCCAACATGCTCAATAGAGGAGATGGAATCAAAGACCTCAGCATTCACTTTTATTTCAGCTCTTTCCCACAAAATGTCATAAGTCAATTATAATCAACAGAACCAAATGAAAAATCACGTAGGCAAATAAACACTGGGGATTTTTAACCACAACTTATGGTTAAGATGTAAATGCATCTTTCATTCTTTGTTTCTTTTATTTATTTATTTTGCTTGGCAGAGCCTGGCAAGCTACCCATGGCATATGCCAAAAACAGTAACAACAAATCTCACAATGGAAACGTTACTGGTACCCACTCGAGCTAATCGATGAACAACGGGATGACAGTGCTACAGTGCTATTTATTTTTCTTTTTGGGTCACATCTGGCCATGCACAGGGGTTACTCCTGGCTCATGCACTCAGGAATTATTCATGGCAGTGCTTAGGGGACCATATGGGATGCTGGGAATTGAACCTGGGTTGGCCACATGCAAGGCAAACACCCTACCCACCGTGCTATCCCTCCAGCCCCCCCCCCCTTTTCTTTTAATATCCTTTAGGGAGCTGGAGTAACAGGATAGTAGATAAAGTGCTTGCTTGCCTTGCATGTAGCCAACCCATGTTCTATCCTGGACACCTCACATGGTCCCCCAAGCACCACCAAGAGTAATTCCTGAGCACAGAACCAGGAGTAAGCTCTGAGCATTGCCAGATGTGGCCCCTAAAACAACCAACAAAAAAAAATTCCTTAGAAAAGGCAACTCAGATAGAGAAGGAACAACCAAGTAAAGGGTGCTAGGAGGGCCCGTTCGGGATGGGAGATGCGGGCTAAAAGTATATTATAGACTGAACATGATGGCCACTTAATACCTCTACTAACAAACCACAACACCCAAAAGGAGAGAGAGAGCAAAAAAGAATGCCCTGCCACAGAAGAGGGGTGGGGTGGGGGGAGGGTGGGGTCGGGGTGGTGGGAGGGATGCTGGGACCATTGGTGGTGGAAATTGGGTACTAGTGGAGGGATAGGCACTTGACCACTATATAACTGAAATGCAAGCACGAAAGTCTGTAAGTCTGTAACTGTACCTCACAGTGATTCACTAATAAAAAATTTCTAAAAAAATTTCCCTAGATATTAGACAAATAGTACAAGGGGTGGGATCATACAGGGGATAAGGCATTTATCTTACTTGCAGATGATCACTCTGCTTAGTCACCTAAACACAGAGCCAGGTGTGGTCCTAAACCCCAAATAATAAACAAATGAATGAAAGAATCTCCCATTTCGTGAGCCTATTAGGTGAGGGAAATGACACTTCAAGTCATTCCCCTGACAGAGGCCTTTATGAGGGAAACTTAGACATTAAACAAACATTTTTGGGTGGGAATGGGAATCACTCCCAGACGTGGTCAGAGCTTACTCCTGGCTCTGTGCTCAGGGATCACTCCTGGGGACTCAGCGGACCATGTGGGATGCCAGGGATCAAACCTAGGTAAGCCATGTGTGGCGAGTGCCCTAGCCACTGTACCGTCTCTCCAGCTCCATCAGACTTTCACTCTTCCCTCAACCTCACTGAGACAAGTTATTGAGATAACTTGGAGTTAGAAAAACCACGTCTTTGAGAAGTTCCTCTAGAGTCTGTACAGGCCAAGAATCGTGCATTTCTATAGAGAATTTGCTAACATGCCTAGAGGGACCCAGGGCACTAAGGCAAGTTATACAATAACCTGTCACAGGAGCAAAGAAGGAAGAGACTCAGGACACCCTGCGGATGTTAGGTGTTGACTACAAGACTGTTCTCCAACACAGCATAAGTCAAGATGAGCTCATTGGGACAAATAGGAAAACATTTCCTTTGTTTTGTCTTGGGGCCATCCCAGCTGTGCTCAGGTTGACTCGTGCTCTATTCTCAGGGAGGGATCACTCCGTGACACCGGGGCATTGAACCTGGGAAAGGCAAGCACCCTGGTTGCTGTCTAGCTTTCTAGCCCCCTAATAGGAACACTTATTTTAAAGTCTAAATCTCATCTACTATTACCTTCAAAGTAGCACATTAATAAAAAAAATCTAAGTTCCTGATAATTTTTAAATCTCAGAAAAAAACATTATCATCAAAAGTGACAATAAAACTTACCCTGACAGGTGAATTCCAGATTGGCTCAGCTGCTTAGAAAGCCCTTGTTTGGGTGCTGAAGTAATAGCATAGCGGGTAGGGCATTTGCCTTGCACCAGGCCAAACCGGGTTCGATTCCCAGCATCCTATCTGGTCCCCTGAGCACCGCCAGTAATTCCTGAGTGCATGAGCCAGGAGTAACCCCTGTGCATCGACGGGTGTGACCCAAAAAAGAAAAAAAGAAGAAGAAGAAGGTGGTCCTTGTTTCCTTCCCTTATTTCCTGTATAAATGCACAGCCCAGGGACTGGAGAGATAGTAGGGTGGGTAAGGTCCTTGCCTTGCACTTGACTGGCCCTGGTTAGATCCCTGTCACCCAATATGGTCCCCTGAGCCCTGCCAGGAGTGATCCCCGAGTGCAGAGCCAGGAGTAAGCCCTGAGCACTGCTGGATATAGCTCAAAAAAAAAAAAAAAACCACAACTTTTTTAAAAGTTTTTTTAAATTTATTTTTTAATTCATTTATTTATTTATTTTAATTTATTTAACAATTAAATAAAAACAGTTGAAGTCTGCCAACTAGAAATCGTCAGAAGAATTAAAAAACATAACTTTTCTCAGCATTTACACAGAATGAATATGAAAACAAATGAGATGCTGATACAGACAACAATGGCAGCTGAAGTGTGAAAGCATCAGGGTTAGAGAAATAAGCCGAACATACAAGAGCATACACACTGTAAGATTCTACTCACATGAGGATTTGAGTAACTGAATTTACAGTCAGGAAGAACAAATGGGGGCTGGAGCGAATAGCACAGCGGCTAGGGCATTTGCCTTGCACGCAGCCTACCCGGGTTCGATTCCCAGCATCCCATATGGTCCCCCGGGCACCGCCAAGGGTGCAGAGTGCAGAGCCAGGAGTAACCCCTGAGCATCTCTAGGTGTGACATGAAAAGCAAAAAAAAAAAAAAAAAAAAGTCTGCCTACCTGTCTGTCTGTCTGTCTGTGTGTCTCTCTCTCACTCTCATTATGGTATTGCAATACAGATGCTGAAAGGTTATCATGTATATCCCTTTAGGGAAACTGAGGAGATTGGTGGTAGTAAATATACACTGGTGAAAAGACAGGTGTTGGAACATTATCTGACTGAAACCCAATCAAGAAAGAAAGACCAAAGGTTCCCAGAGGCTGAGGGGAAGGTGAATGGGGAATTATTGCTTAAAAGGTACAGAGTTCCTGTTTGGGTCATTAAAAAAAAAAAAGTGAATTAGTGACAGTGGTTGCACAATCCCATGCAAGGCCACAGATTTGCACTTGTAATGTTTAAAAGGGGGAGGTAAATTTTTGCATGCACACACATACATGTGGCACAGGACAACACAGAGGGGAGTAGCTGGTGCACGATGCTTTTACTGAAGCCCAAGCAAAGGGTGGGTTCAAAGCAAGCTGAGTTCGCAGGTCAGCTGTGGGAACAGTTCTACAGCTGCTCACAAGTGAATGCATCTTTTTTTTTCCTAATATAACACTAAGAAATTTAATCTAAACTCAAGATCAAATATAAACCAAACACACAGTATTTAAAATATTTTATCAGAAGGAGAGCAAAAGAAAAGATACAGCCAAACTTCAAAAACCATCTGGCTTGAACCCAGATCCTCAAATACTAGGCAAATGCCCCTTCTACTGATCCAATTTCAATTGTCCACCAAGAACCGTTTTTTTTCTTTTTTTTTTTTTTTTTTTTTTTACAGTTACAGATTTATACATTTTTGTGCTCATGTTTCTAAGAACCGTTTTTTCTTATTTTATGGTTTGAGATGACTCTATAGCTACCATGCAAATTTTCAGGTCATAGCCAAAGAGTAA
Organism: Sorex araneus; assembly: GCF_027595985.1. NCBI lineage: Eukaryota > Metazoa > Chordata > Mammalia > Eulipotyphla > Soricidae > Sorex > Sorex araneus. The sequence continues at coordinate 236,775,206 of NC_073302.1, read as the reverse complement.
AGTAGGAGAAGCATGAAAGCTTCCGGTCTTTTCTTCTCAGTGGGCTAATCACATGGACAGTGCTGCTCAAAAGTGAATGGATCTTGACATAAAAATCCAATGACAGGGGCTGGAGCTATAGCACAGCGGGTAGGGCGTTTGCCTTACACGCGGCCGACCTGATTCGATTCCCAGCATCCCATATGGTCCCCTGAGCACTGCCAGGAGTAATTCCTGAGTGCAGAGCCAGGAGTAACCCCTGTGCATCGCCAGGTATGACCCCCCCCAAAAAAAAAAGCAAAAAATAAATCCAATGACATAAAAATCCAAATCAATTCTAGGCTTCATTTTCCAACTTTTAATATTCTCCATGATCTGTCCCTAGATCTGTTAATTCACTTATATGAAGCAACCACTTCGGTCAAGCCATTCTCCTCACAATCCCAGAAGAACAACTCACTCCCTATTACTATCTCCATCCCACTAATTAATGCTATTAATTCTTTTCTTGGTTCAGCCACATCCTCTTCTTATTCAAGGGCAGCCCAGGATCATTTCCATATGGAGAGACTAGCCCTCTCCTCATTATCCCACCAGCTCCCTGGCTTCCCTGGCCTGGGACCCCAACACTGGCTGCAGTGCCATTCCCTGCTTAGTCACAAGAATGGACTGTATTTGTTTGTCCTATGGAGGGTCCCGCTCTTAACCTAATCTGGCATATAATCTACTAAACAAGCAACTAGTTTTGAATGTTCTCATTATTATATACTAATGCTGATTCGTATATAATAATTAAAGTAGTTGGAATTAATGCAGGTTGCAACAGTATCTTACATACCATGGTAATCACACACACACAAACCCTTGTTAATGAAATATTACTTTTTTTTTCTTTTTGGGTCACACCCACCGATGCACAGGGATTACTCCTGGCTCTACACTCAGGAATTACCCCTGGCGATGCTCAGGGGACTATATGGGATGCTGGGAATCGAACCCGGGTCAGCCTCATGCAAGGCAAACACCCTACCTGCTGTGCTATTGCTCCAGCCCCAGTGTTTGTTTGTTTTTTTAGCTCTATTTTAAAGAAAAAAGACTTCATGAATTGAAATTCAAGTGACCTATGCTAATTCTCATACTAACTGATAAAACTGTCATGAATGACACAATAGCAATTTATAGCAATTTAGAGTGAAAACAGTGTAACACTTAATAAGAATGCCATTAAAATCAGTCTCGTGAATTTGAAAATATTTCCTGATGGGAAGATAAAACAATGGGTCGGTGTTTGTGCTGGTAGGCTGACCTGGGTTCAGTCCCCGCCAGGAGTGATTCCTGAGCACAGAGCCAGGAGGGCGCCCTCAGTACTGCCAGGTTTGGCTACCCGTCCTTCAAAGAAAATAAATTCCTAAAAAAATTTTTACTAACAGACTTTGTAATTTAATGGAGCAGTGAGTATTATTTGTTCTGAGCGTCCTTTACAGCCTGCATCTCTTACATTCCAAGCCCATCCTTCTGCATATTTAGCTTGTCATACACACACATATTAAAAACCTTCCTGATGAATACATCTCTATCTTTATGCACTTGTCCAATCATTGACTTAGGAGAACTTCCTGGAGGGACTTACAGGTCAAAACAAGAACTTATTTTGTAATGGTTGTTGAGTGAGATAGGGGTAATAAAACAGATTTAGGGACCATGGTAATTCACTAGCACTCTGATGTGTCATTAAAAAAAATCCTTTTTTGCAGTGCCAAGGGTCAAGTCCAGAGCGATATATGCAAGGCACGTGCTCTACTACTGAGCCATATCCTCCACCCATATATACTTTTTTTAAATTGTTTTTTGGACCACACCCAGCAGTGCTCAGGGCTTACTCCTGGCTTTGCACTCAGGGATCACTCCTGATGGGCTTGGAGGACCATATGAGATGACAGGGATTGAACCAGGACGTCTGCTTGCATGGCAAACACCCTCCCAACTGTACATTGCCCAAGCCCCAATCCCAATATTTTTTAACCAAATAAGATTTCAACTGTTTTTAAATATGGCCAAGAAATTTAAATAGGTGCTATCAAACTAGGAAAACAAACAGATGAAAAGCACAAAATCTAACTTTGATCTGGAGGATAAGACATTAATTTAAAACTTTATGAACAGGGCTGGAGCGATAGCACAGCGGGTAGGGCGTTTGCCTTGCATGCGGCCGACCCGGGTTCAATCCCCGGCATCCCATATGGTCCCCCAAGCACTGCCAGGAGCAATTCCTGAGTGCAAATCCAGGAGTAACCCCTGAGCATCGCTGGGTGTGACCCAAAAAAAGCAAAAAAAAAAAAACTTTATGAACAAAAAACCCCAACTTAAGAAGCATTTTACTGTCTAATCTAAACAATAATTAACATTTATTATTTGCAGCAGAGTCACGGGGTTAAACCTGGCAGTGCTCAGGGTTTACTCTTGCTTATGTGTTCAGGGATCACTTGACAAAGCTTATATGTGGTTCCAGGATTGAACCTGGGTCAAGCAGCATGCAAAACAAGTGCCTTACCCATTCTAATCTCTCTCCAGTGCCCTAACATTGATTCTTTATGAGAAACAAGTTATGCAGGAAAAAAGTGAATCCATGTCTATCAAAATCTCTTTAATTTTATAAAAGCTATAATCAATTTAAATCACTGTATCACTGTCATCCCGTTGCTCATCAATTTGCTTGAGTGGGCACCAGTAACATCTCCATTGTGAGACTTGTTGTTACTGTTTTTGGCATATCAACCCATGGGTAGCTTGCCAGGCTCTACCATGCGGGCCAGATATTCTCGGTAGCTTGCCAGGCTCTCCGAGAGGGACAGAGGAATCGAACCTGGGTTGGCCGCATGCAAGGCAAACGCCGTACCTGCTGTGCTATCGCTCCAGCCCAATCAGTTTAAAATGTTATAATTTTGGGGGCTGGAGAGATAGCACAGCGGGTAAGGCGTTTGCCTTGCACGCGGCCGACCCAGGTTCAAATCCCAGCATCCCATATGGTCCCCTGAGCACAGCCAGGGGTAATTCCTGAGTGCAGAGCCAGGAGTAATCCCTGTGCATCGCCAGGTGTGACCCAAAAAGCAAAAAAAAAAAAAAAGTTATAATTTTTATATATAAGCCTTTTCAACTTTTAAAGAAACATTTATTTACCTGACTCATGAATAAAGCATGTTCTTGATAGAAAACCTGGAAAATACGAAAGTTAAAGAAAATACACATTTCCTAGAACCCAACAATTCACAAGATAGCCTTACATACTTTCAAACACTTTTCTACATCTGTTTGCTATTTAAAAATAAAAAGCATTTTCTTATTCTCCATCTCCCACACAATCCCTAGAAAAATGTAGAAAGAAGATCTTGAGCACACAGCCTAAGCTGTCCACTACTTTTCTCCATCCTCACCTCAAACCTCCTAGCTGAGCTGTGGCGACTTACAAAGCCCTTGATTGATAGCACAGCGCGTAGGGCATTTACTCTGCATGTGGCTGACCAGGGTTCAATCCCCGGCATCCCGTATGGTCCCCTGAGCACTGCCAGGAATAATTCCTGAGTGCAGAGCCAGAGCATCCCCCCCCAAAAAAAAAAAGAGAAAGCCCTTATTTCCTATATAAATGCACAGTCGAGGGTTGTAGAGACAGTACAGCAGGTATGGTACTTGCATGGAGCTGGTCCCAGTTAGATCCTGGTCACCCATTATGGTCCTCCAAGCCCTGCCAGGAGTGATCCCGGAGATCCCAAAGCCGGGAGTAAGCCCTGAGCACCACTGGGTGTAGCACCAAAACAACAACAATTAAAAAAAAAATTAAAGTCTGCCAACTAGAATTTGTCAGAAGAATCTACTCTACAAATGTAACCTTTCTGAGCATCGCATAGAACGAAAATGAGGCCAGTGACTGCCCCAGTCCCCAAAAGTTTTCCTGAGGAAGCTCTGAAGGCACAGTCAGCACACTCCCAGGCGGCGCCCACATGGTTTCTAACGAGCAGGTCTACCCTCTACTGTCTTCTGCTTAGCCAACGTGAACCAGGAATAGAAATACTGGGGTCAAGAACCAAGAGCCCAGAGACAGACTCTTGGGTATGTGGATAGCTAAAGCTTAACAGAGGTCCTAGGAATGTGAAGTAGAATAAGGAAAGCCTCTTAATGTGTGCTGAAAGATAAAGACCAAACATGATAACCTCTCAGTACTTGTATTATAAACCATAATGCCCCAAAATAGAGAGAGAGTATGGGGGAAATTGTCTGCCATGGAGGCAGAGGGAGGGCTGGAAAGGGAGGTATACTGGGGACATTGGTGGTGGAGAATGTGCCCTGGTGGAGGGATGGGTGTTTGATCATTGTGTGATTATAACCCAAATATGAAAGCTTGTAATTGTATCTCATGGTGATTCACTGTCACTGTTACTGTCATCCCTTTGCTCATCGATTTGTTTGAGCGGGCACCAGTAACATCTCTCATTGTGAGAGTTACTGTTACTGGTTTTTGGCATATCCAATACGACACGGGTAGCTTGCCAGGCTCTGCAGTGCAGGCGCGATACTCTCGGTAGCTTGCCGGGCTCTCCAAGAGGGGCGGAGGAATCGAACACAGGTCAGCCGCATGAAAGGCGAACACCCTACCAATGCACTATCGCTTCAGCCCCATCTCATGGTGATTCAACAACAACAACAAAAAAAAGAAATACTGGGGTCAGGGCAGGAGAGAGTGGGTAGAGTGCTTGCCTTGCACATGGCTGACTTGGGTTCGAATGCCAGCACCCGATAGGGTCCTCACAGCCCAGCCAGAAGTGATAACCTGAGCTCAGAGTGACAAGTCTGCCCTGAACACAGCCAGGAGTGTCCAAAAAATAAATAAATAAAACAAAATCCTAGGGCCGGAGAGATTGCCCAGGGGTTAATGCACTGACCTTGCATGCAGCTGACCCTGGTTCAAAACCTGGCACGATGTGGTCCCTGCACACTGAGTGTGTAGAGCAGGAAGTTTGATGGTGCCCCCAAGCACCACCAATTGGGCCCTCCACCCTCAAATCCTAAAAGTACAGGAGGCTTGGGGCTGGAGCACAGGAGGTAGGGCGTTTGCCTTGCACGCGGCCGACCCAGGTTCGATTCCCAGCATCCCATATGGTCCCCTGAGCACCGCCAGGAGTAATTCCTGAGTGCAGAGCCAGGAGTAATCCCTGTGCATCGCCAGGTGTGACCCAAAAAGCAAAAAAAAAAAAAAAAAAAAAAAGTACAGGAGGCTGGAGAGCCTGAAGGCAGCTCACCTGCTGGCCTAGAGTGTCGCACTCTCCTGCCAGAAGAGGACTGAGAAGTCAAACCCCATTCCACCAATGTCCCAGGCTATGCACCTTCCACTCGTACTACTTTCCTCCTGAGTAAGTGACCAGCAAAATCTTGCCCGAAGCTGTTTACTTCCTTCTCTTTGACATTAACTGTGTGACAGGTCACACATGAGCAAAGCCAAAGTGAAACTAAGCAAGAACTGACTGCCAAGAGTTTTGGCTGCTAAAGATGAGCCACCTTGCCTGAAATACACACACACACACACACACACACACACACACACACACACACACACACACACACCAAACCCCCGAGTTCTGCTGGGTTCTCAGGGGGCCCCTGCACTCTCCAGCTCCCAAAGGGACAGAAAGACTTTTTGAAATGCTATTTTAAGAAAAGGTTCCAGGAGGCCTGAAGAGATAGTACCGTGAGTAGGTGTGTGAAAGACTGGGTTCGATCCTGGCATCCCATATGGTCCCCCAGCACCGCCAGGAGGAATTACTGAGCGCAGAGCCAGGTGTGGCCCAAAACCCCAAAATAAAGAAAAGAAAAGAAAAGAAAAGAAAAGAAAAGAAAAGAAAAGAAAAGAAAAGAAAAGAAAAGAAAAGAAAAGAAAAGAAAAGAAAAGAAAAGAGAAAAGAAGGTACCCGGGCCAGAGCGATCATACAGCGGGCAGGGAACTTGCGATGGGCCGTCCAAGAGTGATCCTTGAGCACAGAGTCAGGAGTAAATTCCTGAGCACCCCCAGGTGTGGCCATCCCAAAACCGAACCAAAAACCGATTTAAAAAAAAAAAAGAATGAAAAAAAGGAAAGGTACCAGCCGCCCTTTGGAAGCCCCCCATTCATTCCACGTCTGTAACAATATTATGCTAAAAGCTTTGCCACAGCAGGCCAGGAATCCGCCTGTCACCGTCAGCTCCGGCCCCGGGGACGCGAGCTCCCACGAGCGAACCTAGAGATTTCTCTCGCGCGGGCTCAGCGTCCTCCCCGCCGGGTTAGCAGCTCCCGGGCCCGCGGGTGCTGCGTGCAAGGGGACGGTAAGCCGTGTGCGGGCCAGGGGCCGCGCCAGCCGCTGAGCACGCACGCACCGCGCTCCGCAGCCTGGAGCACGGCCCCGCCTGCCAGAAACTTCACCGGGAAGCAGAACCAGGTGCAAAACGGGGCGCGCTCGGAGAGGTGAACCAGCGAGCCGGGGTCGAGCGCGCGTCTCCCGGCGGGGCGGGGTCGCGGGCTCCCAGGGACAGCAGAGGGACAGCAGATGGGACAGCAGACGGGCAGAGCGAGGCCGCGGGGCGGGCGGGTGCGGGTCAGCAGCGGCCAGAGGACAAGCCGTTCGGCGTCGCTGTGGCCGCGGGGCCCCGTCCAGGGGGCGGAGGGCGCTGCGGCGGGCGCGGTGGCCTAGCGCGGTGACAGCAGGCGCCCAGCCTGGTCCCGGGGCGCGCGGCTTACGCAATCGCGAGTAAACCCATCTCGGCGCCCGCCCCGGGCTCGGTCCGTGACAGGTTGGGGTGCCCGCGCCCCTCCCCCATCCCGGGGCACCTGCGCGCCCCGCCGCGGGGGACAGCCTGGACCCGCGAGGTTAGCCCGGAAGGTGCAACCTCCTCCCCCGGCCCCCCGTCTCCCCGCTCGGCGGAAAACGCCTGTTGACACCCGGCGGCGGGGTGCCTGCGCGCCGGGCGGGTTTCTCCGCAGTCCCCGCCGGTTCGGTTTCTTTGATTGGTGGGGTTTTATTTTTGGTTTTGGTTTTTCGCGCACAAAAATCGCTGAGGGGCCGGGAGGCGGGGGCCGAGGGGGGCGGCCCAGGCTCCCCGGGGGCCCGCCTGGCTCCCGGCCGCGCCGCGCAGGGAGCGCTGCCATCGGGGGCTGGCGCAGGGCGCAGTGGCCAAGCGCGGCCGCCGGGGTACGAGCAGGGACGCGCCCGGGGCCCGCCGGGCACCCGCCTGGGCCTGGGCTTGGCGCCGCGGGGGCCCCCTCGGGCCCGGGACACGGGGGCGCGGGGCAGGGGCGGGCCGGGCGGGAGGGGAGTCCCGCGCCCCGCCGGCTCCTTACCTGGCCAGGGTGGTCTTGCCCGAGCCGGGCAGGCCGCGCAGGAGGTAGAGGTGTTTGCGGAAGCTGGGGCGACGCGGGGGGGTCCCGCGCGGGGGCGGCGGGGCCGGTGGCCGAGGCGCCGGCGGCGGCGGCTGCTGCTGCTGCTGCTGCTGCCGGTGCTGCTGCAAGCTCAGCCTCCCGAAGGATTCCAGAAAACTCTCCTCCATGGGGAGGGGGCTGGCACCGAGAGCCCGGGGCTCCCGTCCTCAAGTCAGGGTCTCGGCCAAAGCTGTTGTTTTTGTGGCTCTCGGGCCATGTGATAGATGCAGGGGCGGTGCTCGGGGCCCAGCCCCTCCTTCCCACCCGCCCCGCGTGCGAGGGGGCGTCCCCACCTGGGAAGCGGGGCCGCGGGGAGGCGGACCGCAGGGGCCACCCGGGGCCGCAGCCCACCCCCGCCACCTCTCCGCACCCCAGCGCCCCGGCCTCCGAGTGCCCTTGGCCCCGCCGGCACCCTGGGCCGAAGCGGTCCGCAGCCCCGGGGCTGCAGGGTCTCTCTCGGCCCCCGCCCCCACCCCCCTCGACGGGCGGGGACAGTGAGATCCTGGTGGGTGGCGCCGAAAGGACAGAAACGTTTTGAAGAGTAACAGTAAAGGCCATTGTCTCTCCACACGCCCCCGTGCACGCACACCCCTCCCCGCCCCCGCTGTGTGAGCCCCAACATCTGGACGGCGCCCCAACTGCCGCGCCACCCTTTCTGAGTCGGGGTCTTTTCCATTTTCACTCGGCTGGGCCGGCCTCTCAGTGGTGGAGAGCGAGGGACCTCCACGTACCTCTAAACCTCCTCTTCCTCCCCCCAAGCGCCCCTGCGACCGCGCACGGACGCCAGGACCGGCTCCGCGGGGAAGGCGCCCGCCCGGGAGCCGTCGGGGAAGGAGCGGCCAGCGCGGCCCGCGCTCTGCCCGGTCCAGGGTCCAGCCGGCCGCTCCGCCAACAGGTGAGCGTCAGTTGCACCGCCAGTATTTCACACCCGGGTTGTGAGTGAGGAACCACCGTTTTTCTCTGAACCCAAATTAAAAACTGAATGGTGGTGATGGGGGGGTGGGGGTATTTTAAAGAAAAGAAAAGGGGGAAATTGCCCTGGCACTTGCCCGCATCTCCCCCTGAGGTGGTCATTTCCTTGGTTTAAGGCGTATTTCCCCATTCTAGGGAAATGGTCCGAGCCAGTCCGAGATGTGTGCTTTGCTTTTTCCCGTTCGGAAGAAGCTCCTGTGCTCCCTCAGGTACGTATCTCTCTCTTTCCCTCCCTTTGTTTCCCAAATAGACTAGTTTTACTTGAAGAAAGAAATATTATAAAAATAAAAAAGGAAGATCATCCTGAAGAATCCAGCATCTGCGGTGCCTTTGGCTATAATAGTTATTGTAAGTACATTTTGTTCCTGTCTGATAACACGAAGTTTCCAGAAGGAACCGAGAAGCAACCTCTTCGGAAACAAACCTCAGAGATTAATTTCACCGTGAGCTTCGATGAGGACTATTCTAGGAGAGTCTGTGCGGGAAATTGCAGCTTCTCCTTGGGACCCCGCTGGCTCCTGAGTGGGCACAGGAAGATTAGCTGCTCCCCCTTGGAGATCTTTCCTGTACTTTGTGGTTCTTCTTAGCACTGCTGGAACTTTAAAAGCTTCTCTGAATAGAGTACAAGGAATGCATAGTGGTTCATGAAAATAGTGATGCTTAGAATGTGCATGAGTCCCGTCATACCTCTTGCAAAATGTTATTTGCCCAGCCTCAGATACGGCCTTTCTCTTTCTACACCTGTCCAACATAGGAACACATCCCCCACATATGGTAAGTGAGCATTTAAAATGTGGCCAATGAACAATAGTGAGATTAAGACATATACTATATAGTGTGTGGGGGGAAGGTGGGGGGGGTGATGTTCTGTTTACCTTATCCTGCTGTCCTCAGGGCTTACTCCTCTCTGTGCTCAAGGATCACTCCTAGAGAGCTTAGGGGACTATATGTGGTGCTAGACATTGAACCAGAATAGGTCATGTGCAAGGCAAGTGCTGTACTATCTCTCTGGCCCTGAAAACACATACTGAATTTTGAGGTTAGGCATGAAAAAAGAAGAAACAAAAAAAGAATGTAAAACTTCCCATCGATACTTTTTTAAAAATAGATTTTCCATCAATTCATAAAGTATGTGTTAAAATGCCAGTGTGTTGGGTGAATTAATTGTATTGCACATTTAAATTTCATCTGTTTCATCTTTTTGCTTTTTGATGTGATTACTAGAAAACTTTAAAGTAGATATGTGCGGGCAGGCGACAGTTCAAGAGACTGAGCTCGTGGTTTGCGTGCAGGAGGCCTTGGTTTTATTCCCAACACTACCACTAAGACCAATCCCTGAGCACTGAGCCAGGAACAGCCCGAAACCGCACACACACATACACACACACGCACACACGCGCACACACCCCTACACACACCTACACATACACACACCTACACACACAGCAAAAATGTGGCTGGTGTTATATTTCTGTTGGACAGGGCTTTGTGAGACTTCTGTCTGTTTCTGCTTTCTTTCATAAAGAGATCTCAGGGACCAAAGAGATAGTACAGTGGGTACAGCGCTTGCCTTGCACACTGTCAACCCCATTTCTATTCACAGCGCCCCCTATGGTCTCTGTGGGAGATCATTCTGTGGAAGTGATCCCTGCACAAAGAGCCAGGAGTAAAACCCTGAGCACTGCAAGATGTGCCCACCCCCTGAAAACAAAAACAAAAGAACATAAAGTGGAACAGGCAGCATGGGACAGGATAGACAGTGGGGGGCTAGGGAGGTAGGCACAGTTAGTCTGTAGAAGGAACAACCGAGCAGATGCTAGAAAATACAAGCCGATTGCTCAGAAGAGATGTGTGAGCTGGAGGTAGCACTTTAGAAATCTTTGCCCTATGAGCAGAAAGGGGACACAGCTGACAGCAAAGGAGGCACCACTGGGCACAACAGTATTTGAGGGAGAGGAAGAGAACAGGATCAGAATGCTAGGGCAGGAGAGAATGGAGGCCCAGGGAAAGGTGAGTTCCCCCCCCCCTTTGGTCGGTTGGTTTTGTTTTGTTTGGGAGCTATACTTGGCAATGCTCAGGGCTCACTCCGGTTTTGCACTCAGGGATTACTCCTGGAGGTGCTCAGAGCACCATATGGGATGCCAGGGATCATACCCATGTTGATCGTGTCTAAGGAAAGTGCCCTACCCATTGTACTATTTCTCCAGTCCCAGCCCAAGGAGAGTTTGAAGGAGAAGAAAAGGGCCGGCAGACCTGGGATATTTATGCCCTCTCTCAAACCCCAATATTTAAACAGGAAACAAGTTCAGATTGTTTCCCCTGATCTATTCCCTGAAACCACATTGTTTAAAGTTGGATTTCTGATTTGGTATCCCCCGTTGGCCTATAGGCTCAAGAGTAGTGAAAGTTTCCTTTGTCATTCCAGAATCTGTCAAAGTGCTTGACATTCAGAAGGTGTTCATTGGTTTTATGTGGCTTGAACTTCCTCCTCTTTGGATGAGTCTGAACTTGGCATTTAATAAATACTAGACTCAAGAAAGATACTGGGGGCAGAGCCAGAGAAATAGTAGAGCAGGTAGGGAATTTGCCTTGCACACATCTGATCTGGGTTTGATTCCCAGGACCCCATACAGTCCCCTGAGAACTGCCAGGAGTGATCCTTGAGCACACAGCCAGGAGTAAGCCCTGAGCACTGCTGAGTGTGACCCAAGAAAAAGAAAGGAAGAGAGAGAGAAAGAAAAGAAAGAAAGAAAGAAAGAAAGAAAGAAAGAAAGAAAGAAAGAAAGAAAGAAAGAAAGAAAGAAAGAAAGAAAGAAAGAGAGAAAGAGAGAAAGAGAGAAAGAGAGAAAGAAAGAAAGAAAGAAAGAAAGAAAGAAAGAAAGAAAGAAAGAAAGAAAGAAAGAAAGAAAGAAAGAAAGAAAGAGAAAGAGAGAGAAAGAGAGAGAAAGGAGAAAGAGATACTGGGGGCTGGAGAGATAGGATAGCAGATAGGACATTTGCCTTGCAAGCAAACAACTCAAATTTAGTCCCCAGCACCACATATGGTCCTCAAGTATCACAAGGAGTGAGCATTGAGCACAGAGCTAGGAGTAAGCCCTCAGTGCCACTGGAGGAATAAAAAGAAAGAAAGAAAGAAAGAAAGAAAGAAAGAAAGAAAGAAAGAAAGAAAGAAAGAAAGAAAGAAAGAAAGAAAGAAAGAGGAAGGAAGGAAGGAAGGAAGGAAGGAAGGAAGGAAGGAAGGAAGGAAGGAAGGAAGGAAGGAAGGAAGGAAGGAGAGAAAGTGAAAGAAAGAGAGAGAGGGGAAGGGAGAGAGGAATGAGTGAAAGGAATGAGAGAAAGGCAGGGCCGGAGAGAGTACAGCAGGAAGGGCATTTGCAGGCCTGGATTCAATTCCAGGTCTGCGAATGCCCTCAAGGAGTCATCCCTGAGCACAGCCAGGAGTACCGCCTGCCAGGTTTGACCCAAAAATGGAGAGGAGGAGAGGGAAGGGGAGGGGAGGAGAGTGGGGAGAGAAGTGATAACATCAGCGAGGAATAACGCTACAGAGGAGTGGCCAGATGACTGAGATGTGCGTGCCCACTTGCTGGCAGCTGGATTCAGCTCCTTGCTGGAGGACTCCCTCCACCGTGGCCACCTCTGGAGGGATGCTCACGCCCTGGTCAACGCATGCCATGCTCATGGTCCCTTGTACTCAATCCACTCAAGCAATGATTCCACTTTGGCATTTGGTTTCTCTGTAACATGATGAGCAGCCTAGTTTTACTTTGTTGCACTAGAAGCCATTACTCTGATGGATGGGAGGAAAATAATCCTAAAGGTCATATTGGCACATGAAGATATATTCCATTGTTTCTCTAATTGCTACTGTTAACCAATAAAGATGTGGAAAAATAAAGAGGGTTCATAAGAAGAGCTGGTAGAGAGCAGAATTTAACCCTCTATCCCACAGTTCCAAACAACCCAATGTTAGCCTGCGTCAATAGAAGTCTGCCCCTGGTTTCCCCTTAACACACTCCACGATGCCAAAAGAGCAGAAAAGTCTGAAGTGGAGGTGAAGCTTCCAACGCTGTCCAATCAGAGCTTGAATACTGTGGGATCCCTTTCAAATGTTACATGGTACAATGTTCCAACCCTTGGGGCCAAAGAATAACACAGAGGGCAGGGTGCTTGCAATGCAGGCAGCTGACCCAGGTTCAATCCCCAGCACTGCATATGGTCTGGTGCCCTGCCAAGAGTGATGTTTGAATGCAGGAACAGTAGTAAGCCCTGAGCACTGCTGGGTGTGTCCCCACCCCCTGCCCCAAAAAAGAATTTCCCTTTATTCTCTCACTTTTGCATCCTCCTTTGCCTGTCTTACTTGTTGACTTATTTTTTTACTTACTTAAGTCTTATTTGTTGACTTAGCAATGTTCATTTAGGGGTCAGAGCAATAGTACAGCAGGTAGGTGATTGCCTAGTACACAGCCAACCCAGATTTGATCCCCAGCACCCCGGAGAGTTCCCTGAGCACTGCCAGGTGCAACCCAAAAGCCAATAAACAAATAAATAAATAAATAAATATCTCCAATAATGATTGCAGATGGGGGCTGGGAATGTAGCCGTGGTAGAGCTCTGCATGTCTGAGGTCAGTGATTCCATCTAGACACCAAAAATAAATTAATTAAAAGATGGCAGATGAACACAAGTATTTAGCTTCCATAGCCTCCCTAAAAATAATGAAATTTAAATATTTGAAGGTGAGATATTTCACTACTTAAGCGTAAACTATAAGAGAGACTATCACAGCAGTATATGGAAACTAGAGAGCAAAGATGTTTTCACTTAGCAAAACAACAAAATGAACAACAAAACTTCCATCACAGAAAGCCAAAAAGCAACGTTATTTTACATAGCACGGCAGGTAGGGTGTTTGCCTTGCACGCAGCCGACCCGGGTTCAATTCCTCTGTCTCTCCATCCCTCCCGGAGAGCCCGGAAAGCTACCAAGAAATCAATGAACAACGGGATGACAGTGCTACAGGGCAGTGAGTCTCTACAATTTCAAGAACTAGATCTGAGGCCTGAGGTGGGGCTCTGAACAGGAAGGTCAGTTGCAAGTCTGTTGAAGCTGAATATGCACACAGCCAAACCCACCCCAGAGAAGAGCCTGGACAGAGAGATCTGACGGGGAGTGGGCAGGAAGGTAAGAAGGGTGAGGTCTTTCGGTGTGAGCAACTCCTCGCAGAATGTCTCCAGCCTGAGAACTAAGCCTCGGCCCCGTGCCCGCCCAGGAGAGGAAAGGTATTTCTCTCTCTCGCCTCTTTCTCTCCGGGGATGAAGGGCGCGGGGGCCGCCATATTAAGACGACCACAGATTGGGTTTTCAAGCCTGCAATTATCTAATATCTGGAAGAAATCTCCCTGGACTTCTTGTTAAAGTACAGAAATTCAAAACCTTATTTGTCTTCACAGTAGGTCTGAATCTAGTGGGGTACTCCTAACAACAATAGTGAGGTTTGTGTTGAAATATTGAATGTAACCAAAGTAAACAGTCGGAGAGATGATACAGCAGATAAGGTGTTTGTTTACATGCATCTGATCTGGGGCCCAAACCCCCACTCCCCAAATGGTCCTCTGAGCCCCACCAGGAGTAAGCCCTGAGCGCTGCTGAGTATGAAACAAACCCCACCTCCAAAAAATTAAATTAAAAATTTTGTAATATGTTCAAGTTGTTACTGCTTTTCTTGAATATTTTTTAATTTTCCAGATACCTAATCAAGAATGGTTGAACAAATTCTCCACATGACTTTGTTATCCATTGAGTATAACATCTCTGGAAATAATCCTTTGGGTCTGCATTGAGGAGTCTGATTTTTTTTTTTCATTATTTCCTTTTGGGCCTTCACTCAGGAATGTTCAAGGGTTACTTCTGGCTCTGCACTCAAGAATTAGTCCTGATGGTGGTCAGGGGGGCACCATATGAAATGCCAGGGATTAGAACTTAGGTTGGTCACTGTGCAAGGCAAGCACCCTACCCACTGTGCTATTGCTTCAGCCTCAGGAAGTCTGCTTTTCTTGATAATCAGGATCTTCAACAGCAACAAGACCAGAAAATTCATCTACAAATCAACACCAGAACAGACATGTCCAGACAAACTGATGACATCAACAGAGTTTGTTTTCAGGCTCCTCGGCTGCATCTCTACTTCTGCCACTCCCCTAGCACCCAGAGCTTCACACTGTTCTCACAGTTCCTTCAGGAGTCAGCTCCTAGCTTATTCAAGAGCCAGTTCTTTGGGGTCAGAGAGAAAGTACAGGGGTGAAAGCATCACAGAGGATTCCCTGAGCACTGTCAGCCCTGAGCACCATTGGGTATAGCTCAAAAACACCCTGCCTTAAAAAAAAAAATGGACCAATTCACTGACATTATTCAACCTCTTTACTCTAAATTCAAAGTCTATTGTGTTACTATTTCCTGAGGATTCAGCTGTTAACATTATGAAGTTAGCAATAATACAGTGAAACCACAGAGATAGGACTGGAGTGAAGGTTCTGGCCTGGCACTTGGTCAACCCCAGGACTGCATATGCTTCTCTAAGCACCACTGGGTGTGTCCCCAGAAGATAACTATTTTAAATAAGGATTTTATGCAAATGTTTTAATATATTTATTAATATGTTGCTCTCCAGAAAACAACACTTTTTTTTCCCTGCCAGAATCACTTCAAAAACGTACTTTATCCCAAGAAGTTATTTTGGGAAGAGGAATTAACTCTTATGAAGATTTTGTTATTTTTAGGGGTCAAAGCAATAGTATAGTGGGTAGGGTGTTTGCCTTATACACAGCTGACCCAAGTTTGATCCCTGACACCCTATCTTCTGAGCCCACCAGGAGTGATCCCAGAGCACCCCTGGGTATGGCCCCAAAGCAAAAATATATATGTATGTATGTATGTATATATATATATATATGTATATAATGTTTAAAGAACTACACTAAGGAATTTGTACTATTTTGTTTCATCATTTATATCCCAATGACAAATTTATTTACAGGTGAAGAAACAGAAGCACAGAGAGGGTAATTTATTTTAGGTCACACGGCAGACAGCTGTAGCTTCTTCTCCCATCCTCCTCCTAGCTCTTAGTTACCCTTCTTAAATAAGGATTTTAAGTCACCACCAGTTGACCCGCAGGAAGAACTTGGAAGCAGGCAGGACCTTGTAGCTGCCAAAGTCAACTTCGTTCTCCTACTATTTCCTCCTTCCTAAATTCCTCTTGACCCACTTGAGCCCACTGAGTGGTCCATTAGCCAAAGACATGACAAGTGGGAGGCCAGTCTCGTGATGCATGAGCCACTCATCGGTTCTAAAAAGGAGTTGCACAGGGCAGATGAACATAAATGTAGGAAGCAAATGGGAGGAAACCCAAACTATAATGCAGAAAGTGTCCATGACCTAAAATATCCATATTTAGCAGATAGAAGAAATGCCCAAATTGACCATGGTCAAACAGGTCTGCACTTCCTGCATGCCACATGGGGCCACCTTGGGTAAAAAAAATGCTCCCTTTTGTTTTATTTTGGGGCCACACCGGCAATGCTCAGGGCTACGAATTCCTGTCTCTGTACTCAAGGATCACTTCTGGAAGGGCCCAAGGGACCATCTGGGGTGCTGGGGATGGAACTAGGTTAGCTATGTGCGAGGCGACCACCCTACCTGCTGCACTACAGCTCAGGTCCCCCTTTCCAAAGTCTGACCCTAACGGGAACTTCATGAGTGCAAGAACGTTTTCACTATCACACTTTGCAGAGAACAAGGCCTGAATGACAGTAACTCAAGTATTCACTGAACAAGTGAATCAATTTATTTACTTCCATTTCCTGAAATTCCATAAAGCCACTTGTTTCTTTTCCAGCTATCTTTGTTCCACATTTCTATTGGACTTTCCAAATCTCTCAACATTTCTCCCAAATAGTTGTTCTTTCTGTCACTTCCTTCCTTCAGCAGAATCAGATTTAAGAGAAATAAAAATGTTTTAAGTGGTTCTATACAGTTAGAGCTGAAGGATGGAAACAGAATGCCCTTTGAAAGGAATTTAAATGAAGAAAGAAAGCATATGGCAAACGCACAGTGAATTCGATTCTTATCAAACGCAGATACATATACACCAAGATTGTAGCAGCTGTGTTTGTTTTATAATTTTGGCATTTGCTGAAAAAGTGCAATGTGTTTATTTTAACGTAGCTTGATGCTAATTTTAAAATATAAAATATAGTACGAGTTTGTCTACATGATTTACCTCTTTTTCCTAGAAAATCTTTTGATATTTAATTCTAACCTGTCTTCTAATTACTAGCAGTTACCATGTAACAAACTGGAATCTTGTGGGTGGGGAAATCGTTCATAAGGAGTATGCTGACAGGATGCTCTAAAATGTGCTCAAACCAATAATCTCATAAAATGAAGCTAGGAGCAACACTCTAAGCTGTGTTGTATTTCACAAAAAGATCGATATTTAAAGGAAATAAAAACATCACACGTGTTTTTATCACATAGGTTGCCATGGTAACAGGCTTTTTTTTTTTTACACTTACTCTTCAACCACAATGCATATGATCTATGTCAGTCCCTGGTTCTTTCTCATCAGACAGCAGTCTCTGGAAGCAGTCGTACTTGCAGTTTAAGGGACTCTTATGTTTTTAAGCAGGCTCAAGTCTTGTCTAGAAATTATTGTAAAAATACAGCAGAATCAATATTCTGCATGAAGTCCAGGTTTGCACTGTCATTTCATGCATATTTGGACAGCCTCAACATGATAAAGAAACATGAAATCCACAGACATCAATTTGGTGTGATTTAAACTATTGTGTGTGTCAGTGTGCAACAGTATATATCAGAGCCTGACAGTGTATCTCATGTTTGTTTCCATGTATGGCAGCATCTGTCAGTGCCTCAGCGTGTGTCAGCATGTGTGTGCTAGTGTGTCAGCATTGTCAGCATGTGTTTCAGCGTTTATTGCGTGTGTCAAAATCTCTCAGAGCATGTCAGTGTCTCAGCACGTGTCAGTGTTTCAGCGTGTGTTAGAATCTCTCAGAGCAAATGTCAATGTCTCAGTGTGTGTCAGTCTGTCAGTGAGTGTTAGTGTCTCAATGTGTGCTAGTAGTGCTTCACTGTGTGTCAGAGTCTGTCAGTGTGTGTCATGTGTCACATGTCATGCATCACGTGTCTCAGTGTGCATCGGCGTGTGTGTATCTGTGTCTCAGTGTATCAATGTTTCAGTGTTTCAGCAAGTGTCAGTGTGTGTCACTGATGTGTATCAATCAGCATATGCCAGCGTGTGTCAGTGTCTCTGTGTATGTCAGAGTGTGTGTCAGTCTGTCTGGGGCTGGAGCAATAGTATCGTGGGTAGGGTGCTTGCCCTCATGGCAGCTAACCAGGGTTTGATTCCCAGCATTCCATATAGTCCCCCAAGACTGCCAGGAGTGATTCCTGAGCACAGAGCTAGGAGTAAACCCAGAGCATCACTAGATATGGCCTAAAACAAAAACAATCTATCATTGTGTGTGTCCATGTCTCAGTGTGTCAGCATGTCAGTGTGTGTTAGTGTGTGTCAGAATCTGTCAGTGTGTCAGCGTGTCAGCATGTTTCAGAGCCCGTTAGTGTGTTTGTCAGCATCTGTGTGTGTCTGTTAGTGTGTGTGTGTCAAGTGTTTCAGCATGTGTCAGTATATGCTTGGGAAGCAACAAGGCCTCCACAGGAAATGAAAAGTAATGTTTAGAAAAACATACAGAGTAGACTTGCTCTTCAAACCCATGTTTTTCCTTGAACATGTATCTCACTTTCTTGTCTCTATGTTTCTTTGCTTGCCTATTTCCACTCTGGAGAAGTATGTCTCTCTCTCTCTCTCTCTCTCTCTCTCTCTCTCTCTCTCTCTCTCTCTCTCTCCCTTACATCATTCTTAAAAAGTGTCAATAAAAACTATCTTGCTTCACCAAAATTAATAAATAGAAACATGAAAAAGAAAAAGAAAAGAAAAACCATATGTGGCTTTACTAACTGGGCACACCAAATGAATCTACTTTCTCCACAGCTGCATTGACATGAACAGTCAAAAAACATGGACTATTCTGAACTGTTAATTTCATAATGTTTTGCTAAGTGTTGATTTTACTCTTTATCTCAAAATGTGCCCATAGCATTGCCTCTGGCATATTAAAAACACTAGCAACTGATATAAACACTAGCAACTGATATAAAAGAACCGTTACCCTTTTCTGTCCCAATTCCCCTTAAAGTCTCTCAGTCACTCCCTGCAGACATTAGGAAAATAAACAACCTGTCAGTCAACAACCCTCATGGTCCTGCAACAGATTACTCCATAAATGAGGAGCTCTCCATAAAGATAAATCTTATTTATTTCTCTAGTAAAAGCAGGTAAGATTGAAGGCTGAGAAGGAGAAAAGGTGTAAAGTACAAAGAACTCTCCTAACATGGGCATTTTACCTATGGTGGGGCCTCATATTAGCCTATGTTACAACAAAGTTAAAGAACTAAATGCAACTTTTCCTTTGGGACTAATTGAAAGAAAACTATTTAGGTGGTATCCACCCATCTGGTCACATATAAGGGATACTACCCTTCACTATTGCACTTGATGAATAGATTTGCTTCATCCTTCATTTTTATTTTTTAATCTGGGAACTCAGGGAATTTGGGCCACAGCCAGTTGTGCTCAAGACTTACTCCTCCTGGTTCTGTGCTCAGGGATCACGCTTGACAGTCTTGGGGGACCTATGTGGTGCCTGGGATCAAACTTAGGTTGCTGTGAACAAGGTAAATGCCCTACCTACTGTACAATCTCTCTGCTCCCTCATTTAAAAAACAAAACCAGCTCCAGATGGTCATATATGAAAATCACAAATATGGAGTCATGCCCAGGAACCACCTCCAGCGCCGTGTAAGCTCATCTACTAGCCTTGCTCCAGAGACTCATAATAAATCTCAAAAGAAATCAACCAGCCGACAAATATTCTTCAGACACCCGAGCATGGCTGAGACATCGGAAGCCCCTGGAGGGGGACAGGCTCTGGGCTGGCGTGCGTGCCAAACAGCCCCAGCAACCACTCACTCCCAAACTGAAAAATTGCTGCCAAGCCTCTGGCGGCACTCCATTGTCTCAGGACCGAGTCTCACCCAGAAATTAACCTGCTGAAAACTCAGGTATGTGGGTCTATATGACTGGAATCTTCAAGTTTCTTCAGAGTCAGAATGGGCTACCTCCTCCTCCACCTCCCTGAACTTCCAGAAGTCTCACCACCCAGTTAAACATTTAACTCCAGCTGGATGACCCAGTTAAAACTTTGGACATCTCCAAACTGCAACACTGATTATCCAGTAGTAACACACCACAATAAATGGGTGTAACATAGAAGGCAACCGGTCTCGGCTAACCAAACAGTAACACGGAAGACTTAACCTGTAACAACATTTTAGCAATCCCTCATACAAGGACTTAATGGTGAGATACAACAATTTTCACTAATTTTCTTCTAAGAAATATTCTTTGATCATTCCGTTGGCAAATTATTGATAACAAGCAATATAAAATAAAGTATTGATAAAATGTTGATAAAATAAATTAATGATAAAAATTATAGCATTATTACAACCATAATGAGATCCAAATATAAATAAAATTTTATGCAATATAAGATTCCAGAGTTGAGCCTACTCATGTAAATGAGAATAAGCATTTTATTCTGTTGTATTAAAGGGTTTTATTTTCTTTGTTTACATAGATTAAAATCATATAGCAATCACAAATTGGCTCATACTGATTTATTTTATGATCATTTTATTTGCCATTTCTTAAAGTGTTATTGGAACAAGTAATATAAAGTAAATTTGTTATGTGCCTAAGGGGGCAGGTTGGGGATGGGAGTGAAAATGGGGACTGTTGTGGAGGGAACATCACACTGTTCATGTTAGAACACTTAATCCTTGAAACAACTGTATAATGAACAACTTTAAATAAATAAATTAAAAAGTCATAAATATATACCACTCTTGAGGGCTCTGGGATTTTCAATGACAAAAGAATCGTCATGTCTGCCTTGCAAGCATGAGGCTGAAATGAGACCCACGATGTTGCCCACATGACCTTGATGTGGTCTGTGATCCAGCAACTCTGCTACTTGGGCCCCGCCCCACAGCACCTCCACAGAGTGTGACCCCCAGGGTACCACAGCAGGTTCATGAGAGCATCCTAACTGAGCAAACTACAGACTGTGGAGAGCTCCTGACTGAGCACCACCATGAAGAGAGGGCTTGCACTGAGTGCTTGTACCAGCACCACAGCTAAAGACGTCCAGCCTCTGGCAAGCACTGCACCCCGACACACAATGAGTATCACATCTACATGTGTGAACACCACAGCAGCAGCCCTCAGCACAACAAAGGGAAGGGGTGTGTATGTACCTCAACAGAGGATTCCACTGCAGAGTCTTCCAGCAATGGGGAACCGCTTAGACACCAGCAAGTAAAGATACTGTGAAAAAAGAAAAGAAAACAACTTCAGCTCTGATCTCACACAGATTTGGATCCTGCATGTAATGCTATATAAATATGAGGTCTGGAGAACCGTTTCAGTAGCAGCCTGGTTTTGACATTATTTCAGTGAGGCTTAAAGCAGGGGCTAGTTTCTTCATTTCTCTATCATAAACATAATCAAGACTCGGAGAAAACATCCATGTACATGTGTAAAATGGTATGTCTAATTTTATATTCTTCTGCAAGCATGAACATATACATATGTTTGTGTATACATACGTTCTATGTCAGAAATGTCAAATATACACAAATCAATACATAAAATACAGATTATGTAGTAGCTTCAAATGGTGCTACCTCAGGTTGAAAAGTTAGCCTAGTTATTCTTTCTGGTGATACGTACAAAAAGCATTGTCATTAGGGCCAAGTGAGAGTATAGTTGGTAGGGCACTTGCCTTGCAAGTGGTTCCCAACATCCCATATGGTCCCCTGAGAAATGCCAGGAATAATTTGTGAGTGCAGAGCCATGAGTAATCCCTGAGCAATTCCAGGTGTGGTCCAAGATTTAAAAAAAAGAGAGAGCATTGTAATTATAAGGGCCAGATAATACAGTAGGTAGGGCATTTACCTTGTATGAAGTCAATCCAGGCTTGATCCTAAACACCCCATATGTTGCCCTGAGACCTGCCAGGAGTGATTCCTGACAGAGTCAGGAGTAAGCCCTGAACATGGCTGGGTGTGGCCCCAAAACAAAGTAAAACTACAATTATAGTACCCTTACCCTTCTTACTCATTGCTACATCCCCATAATAGTATCTGCACTAAAAATCCTAACAATAAGGACCTGGAGAAATACTACAGGTTTAAGGTAGTTTCCCTGCACAAGGAAGACCCCAATTAGATTCCCAACACCACATATGATCTCCTGAACACCAGCATAAGTAATCCCTGAGCACAGAGAGAATAGTTCCTGAGCATAACCTGATATGTGGCCCCCTGCCCCATCCTCACAATATAAAATGCTCAGAAATAAATCCAAGCATATATATGTGCATTGCATATTTACATGTATATATGTCTCTTCAGGCCTATAGATGGCTCTATTACATATTGCCACTGTGTTTCAGAGCTTTTAATATGAGTCTCTATGAGTTTTCTGTTTTACTGCAAGGCCACAGATAGACTGGAGATAGACTTTGCTTGTCCAACCTAGAAAAATCCATGTATGGTCTCCACTTAGGTATTTTCCCTCTCTTTTTATTTTTTTAAATTATTTTTTATTATTTTTTGCTTTTGGGGGCCATATATCACCCCAGCCCTCCCTCTCTTTTTAAGCACACAACATTGTCAAGTGTGAAATTTTTTCCTCTTTTCTCCTCTCTCTCTCTCTCTCTCTCTCTCTCTCTCTCTCTCTCTCTCAACCACTGCTTCTAATTCACTTCTGCATTGAAGCTGTCTGACAAAACCATAACCCCATATTCTCTTCAACAGTCCCTGTAGCATTGCTCATCTTACACATAAAAAATTCACAAGCTTGTCATTTATGTTTTCTATGTGCACTCATTTTGTGCTCAACTTGCCTCCCCATTTAGAAGGTAAGCTCTCTGATGAATGAGAACTATTTCCTCTAAAAAGCTTTCTAAAGCTTAATTAATGGATGCCTGATCATTATTGTTGATTATGGCTATGCTGGGCCTTTAGGAGAGAGGAAGTTGGAATCTGTTACCACCAATGCATCTGTGCTATTGGATGACAACATAGGCAGAAATTGTTCATGCTTGGGGGTCATGGACCATTACCCACCACCACCACACAGAAGCTCATTAAATCTTTGGACCTTGGACTTGTCACTCACTGGCTGTCCTACATGTAAGGCCATGGGTTCAACCCCACAAATGGTCCAATCTCTTCCTCCCACTCACACAAAACACCCTTTCTTACAAAAAGTGCACAAGAATGACACAAATATTAGCATAGAATTTCAGAATATAAACCTTAAGATAAAATTCTTGACCTAAACTGCTTGAATTATCTTTTAAAATTTCCCCCAAATGGGGGCCAGAGCGAAAGTACAATAGGCAGGGAACTGACCCAGGTTTGATCCCTGGCACTCCATATGATCCCTGACCCTAGCCAGGAGTGATCCCTGTGCACCTCACCAGGAAAGATCCCGGAGCTCAGAGCCAAGAATAAGCTCTGAGTTGCACTGTTTTTGGTCCTAAAATCAATCAATCAATCAATAATAGCTGTGAGTAGCCAGTGACAACAGTCACTGTAACATCAACAATGACAAAAGGAAGGGTTGGGGGCAGAGATTCTTTTTTCTGGCAGAGGGCGGAGAGGAGTTTGGTTTCTTTAAGCCACACCTAATGTTGCTGAGGGCTTAATCCTGACTGCACTCAGAGATTACTACTAGTGGTGCTCAGAAGATTATTTGCAGCACTGGGGGTAGACTGGGGTCTGTCAAACGCACAGCAAGCAAGTCCTTATCTGCTGCACTATTCCTCCAGCCCCAAGAGAAAAGTTTGGGATGTTTGTTTTTGTTTTTTGGGGGGTCACATTTAGTCAGCTTCAGGAGTTGCTCAATCCTCAAAGGACCATAAGGAATGCTGGGGATTGAACCAGGTCGGCCTCATGCAAAGCAAGCACCTTCCCCACTGTACTATCTCTCTGGCCCCACCAAGTGTTTTGTTTTTTGCTTTTTGTTTTGCTTTTTGGGTCACACCTGGCAATGCTGGCTACTCTTGGGTTTACTCCCAGTTCTGCACTAAGGAATTACTCCTATTGGTGCTCAGGGGACCATATGGGATGCTGGGAACCGAACCCGGGTTGGCCGCATGCAAGGTAAATGCCCTACCCGCTGTGCTATTGCTCCAGCCCCCCACCAAGAGTGTGTTTTTTTTTCCCAAGTAGCTGAGCTTTATTTATTTTTTTAATTTTTATTAGAGAATCACTGTGATGTACATTACAAACATGAACTTTTGTGTTTGCATTTCACTCATACAGTGATCGTTTACCCATCCCTCCACCAGTGCCCATTCACCTCCACCAATGATCCCACCAAGAGTGTTTTGATTTTGCTTATATTTTGTTTGGGAAGTCACAGAGGGCTGGTTTCAGGGCTTCCTCCTGGCTCTGCACTCAAGTATCACTCCTAGTGGGGCCTGTGGGACCATATGGGATGCCAGGGATTGAACTCTGGTCCATCACATATTCTTATTTGAATTTAAGGACTCAGGAATATCTAGTTTAAATAAGCAGGCTCTAAAGATACTCGTGTTTTTTCTATGAATGAATCTATATTCTCAGAAGGAGGTGATAAATCTTCATTTTCTTCAACAGCTTCTCCAGTTTCTGGACTGTTCCCTGGTTCAAATGCTGCTTCTCAAGTGGTGATCAATGTAATCAATGGTCCCCTGCAGTCAGAACTTTGCCATCCATCTTCCCTTGACCACTCTTCACATATGAATTTAGGAGATCTCTCAAGTCAGCTACCAAAATAGGGCTGTCTACCAAAATAGCTGTAATTTTTTTAGAGGTATTGTTTGAAAAGATAATTGATTTAGTTATTCCTCACTTAGAACTTGAACTAAAGTATTTAATCTGTATTAACAGCATAGAAATATTTTATCCAGGACACTTTTATCTACCTTCTCTCTTTTCCTCATCCTGATTGTAAGACATCACCAAATCAGTCCTGGAAGCCTAGTGGTCTAGGGCCCTGGTGTACCCAGATACAATATTCCTTTGCTAACTTGTGCCAGTGCATCACTTGCTTCTGCTGGACAAGAAACAGTTCCACTTGGCAGCAATGGCAGTGGGTAGGGTGCTTGCTTTGCATGTGCCAGCCTGGGTTTGATCTGCAGCTTCCCATATAGTCCCTGACCACCATTGAGAATAATTCCTGAGTACAGACAGGAATAACCCCTGAGCATTTCCCAGTGTGGCTCAAAATCAAAATACTGGGGGGAGAGTGGGGACATAAAATCAACAAAAACACATAAAAATATTATGCTTTGTGGAGGGAAAGAGGGGGAGGGGAGGGAACCCAAGGCCTCATATATATGCAAGGCAAATGCTTTACCACTGAACTACATCCTCTGACATAAAATATTATGGTCTTAATGTGAAGATTTCATTTTTATTTTCTGGACCATGCTCAGCAGTGCTCAGGGACTTAGCTCTGTGTTCAAGGGTCACTCCAGAGGTTCTCAGAGGACCATGTCATGCCAGAGATCAAAATGGAGTTGGCCACATACAAGGCATTCTCCTTAACCTCTGTACTATCTCTCTGGCCCAAAAGAGAGATACTTTTGTTCTTTGGATTAAAAATAAGCAATTTTCAGAAAGTTACAATTCATTTTCACATACTCACTTTATAAACTATTATTTTTAAATGATATTTTCCTGAAGATATAAACATATATGTATATATAAAACACTACCGTTTTGTTTTCATTTGAGGGTCACACCTGGATCTGCAATCAGGGATCACTCTTGGTGGGTGTAGGGGGCCATAGCGGGTGCCAGAGATTGAACCTGGGTCATCCACATGCAAGGCAGGCAGGTGTCTTACTTGCTGTACCCATATTTTGAATTTTGAAAATATGAAAAGTGATTGATGCAGGCTTAGAAGAGCATAACTTCAATAGCTTTGGTAGTTGAAATTTCTCCAGATATAAAAACATTGGCAATTAAGTTGTTCCATCAATCTATATAAAGAATGGTTGATGATAAATAGTGGCACCCTCTATTGGAGTTAAATGTATTTCAAACTGTCTGGCTAGTAATGGCTTTAAACTAGATTTCTATCACTATTTTTTTGGTTATCGAAGAGATGTGTAAAGGTACTTCTGGGTGGTCAAATGTTCTGGAAATTTGGTCCTAAACCCAAGAGGTTAACCATTAATCCTACAATGCCAATCTACAATGAGAAACTATCTCATATATAAGTAATGGTCTCCCATTGAGCAAACTATAAGTCCACAACTTCCCTTACTTGAAGATTATCTTTGCTCCTAAGAGAAAAAGAAGGATTTAAGAAACTTTCTAATTTACAATAGAACCATCAGGGTCAGAACGATAGTACAGTGGGTAGAGCATTTGTCTTGCATGCAGCCAACTGAGGTTGAATTTCCAGCATCCCATATGGTCTCCCTAGCACTGCTTAGAGTAATTCCTGAGTGAAGAGCCAGGAGTAATCCCTGAACATTGCCGGTGTGACTTAACAAAACAAAACAAAATAGAAAGATCTATTTTTCTTCTCCTCCTAAAGAACAGATGGAGACAGTAAAAAGCAGGTGGGAAGGATAATAGAGCTAACAGACAGACATCCAGATGGAAACTTGAAAAATAATTAAGCAAATAAGCAAACAAACATGGAAGCAAAAAGAGATAATAAAGCAAACAGAAGTCAAGCAATTGGCTAGGCATTGGACAAAGGAACATACTATATATTCCTCTGGCATTTGGCCTAGCTTATTCCATTCCAAGCTGCTGGGCAATGAAAAGGCAGGGGTCAGAAATACCTTGTTCTCTGTCAACTAATTGCTGCTGCCATTATTTACACATTCCTAGAAGCTGGTTTAGAATAAACATGAAGAATACTAAACTACTTAGAAGCGTTTGTGATTCTATAAAAAGAATGTTGAGGGAAGAATTCCAAGTAGTAGTAGTAACTCTCCTTCATGACAAATTCTGATCCCAGAGAAAGCTGTAATCAAACTCTTTTTTTTTTTTTTTTTTTTTTTTTGCTTTTTGGGTCACACCCGGCGATGCACAGAGGTTACTCCTGGCTCTTCACTCAGGAATCACTCCTGGCGGTGCTCAGGGGACCATATGGGATGCTGGGATTCGAACCTGGGTCGGCCGCGTGCAAGGCAAACGCCCTAGCCGCTGTGCTATCGCTCCAGCCCCCTGTAGTCAAACTCTTAAGGTGTGATTGAACAGTCATGAAGTTCATACTGTAGGTTAGTATGACATCTCCCAGACTAACCCCACTGCCTTTGCCTAAATGTGAACTGTCCTATAGCAGCAAAGGAAAGAAAAGAGAAGCTGGGAGAGTGTATAGCATGTAGAGAACTTGCTTGCCTTACACGAGATCCAGGTGAGATTCCTGACATCCTTTATAGTCCCCTGAACACCACCAGTTGTGATTCCTGAACACAGAGACATGAGTAAGCCCTGAGCACATTCAGGTGTACCCCCACCCATGCACAAAAAATAATTTCTTATTGCTTTATTAATTGGAATAAGTGATGACACATTAAGAACTTAAAGAGTCATTCTAGGACTAAGTGTGCTTGTTATGCAGCGACTGTTCCCTGGAATGGTTCTTTACTACAAAAGAGAGCCCTAGTCTATGGAAATGTTTCATCACAAAAATGCTTATAACTTTCTATTCCACTAGGAAATCAAAGGTTCACAATGCAGCTTTGAACTTTGCTTTTATTTATTTGTCTATTTATTGGTTGAGGGGCCACATCCAGCGGTATTTGGGGCTTATTCCTGGCTCTGCACTCAGGGCTCACTCCTGGTTGTACTCAAGGGATCATATGGAGTGCTGGGGAATGAGCCTGAGTTGGCCATGTGCAAGGCAAATGCTCTATCCACTGTATTCTCTCCAGCCCCCTAGAGTCAACATTTGAACTAAAACTGCCTCTTTCACAAAACTGCCTCTCAACTTAGAGTATTTCATAAAAAATAAAACATTTCCGCAAAACCACTTCCTTTTTCCTTTCCTGTTCCCATTTCTTTTTGCAGTTCTCACATATTACAAATACAAGAATACTAAGCTGGCAAAAGTTGAGTTCTTTTCATTAAAGTAGCACTGACCTTCACTTCTATTATTACTGAATAATAGTATCTTGAGTTTTTCTCATCATCTCTCCCTCAAAGAAGATAAGAAGAAAATCTTATTTTCAAGGAAACATCAACAGAAACTGAGAGGAGATAATATGGGATAAGACCCATCTCCCTAACACAGTCTGTGAAGCATTTAATTGTCTATGGATGACCCAAGTTTGATCCTGACACTCCATAATGGTCTCCACAACCACTATCCAGAGTGATCCCTGAACACAGCCAGGCTGTGTTATAAATAAAAAGAATCTCCACCCAAATTTTTTCCTTTCTTTTATTTTTTTAATGAATCACCATGATATACAGTTATAGACTTAGAAACTTTCATGATTACGTTTCAGTCATACAGTGATCGAGTACTCATCCTCCACCAGTGCCCATTCTCCACCACCAATGTTCCCAGTATCCCTCCCACCACTATGGCAGGCACATTCTCTTTTGCCCTTCAACATTTTTTTTTTTTTGGTTTTTGGGTCACACCCAGCGATGCACAGGGGTTACTCCTGGCTCTTCACTCAGGAATTACCCCTGGCGGTGCTCAGGGGACCATATGGGATGCTGGGATTAGAACCCGGGTCGGCCGCGTGCAAGGCAAACACCCTACCCGCTGTGCTATCGCTCCAGCTCCGCCCTTCAACTTTTTTAAATAAGTCAATTTAGAGTGGGGAGGGGGTGTGTTTGAGTCACACCCACCTATGCTCAAAGGTTATTCCTGGCTCAGCACTCAAGAATTACTCCTGGCAGGGGCTGGAGTGATAGTATAGGAGATAAGGCGCTTGCCTTGCATGCAGCTGACCTGGGTTTAATCCCCAGCATCCCTTATGGTTCCCCAAACCTTCCCCGCCCACCATGACTAATTTCTGAGTGCAGAGCCAGGAGTAACCCCTGATCATCACCAGGTGTGACAACCCTCAAAAAAATAGATAAGTAGATAGATAGGTAGATAGA
This sequence comes from Sorex araneus, assembly GCF_027595985.1. NCBI lineage: Eukaryota > Metazoa > Chordata > Mammalia > Eulipotyphla > Soricidae > Sorex > Sorex araneus. The sequence goes on along the minus strand of NC_073302.1, from coordinate 236,746,481 downwards.
TAGATAGATAGATAGATAGATAGATAGATAGATAGATAGATAGATAGATAGAATGACTCCTGGCAGTGCTCAGGGAACCATATGTGATATCCTGGGGATTGAAGCCAAGACAGGCTACAGGCAAGGCAAACATCAATCCCCCCCTCACTTACCCCCTCACGCAAACATTTAAGCTCTGTATCAGCTATGGGAAGTGAGTCAGCTTTACAGGCATGAGGACTTTCTTCTGGTGTCAGAGTGAGGAAGTGAGAAATGACAACATTCTGGATGAACATCTGAAGGAAAAACAAGTAGAATTTGTAAACAATTTAGATAAGAATATGAGGACTAGATAAGCATCAAGTCTGAGTGCAGGGATTTGGGCAGGAAGAACTGGAGTGAGCAAGTGGCCACAGGTGCCTTTGCAAGGCATGAATTTGGAGGCAGGGGTGTGGGGGTAGAAAAGGGGGGTTGCCAGATAAGAGGCATCGCAGATCAATTCAGAGTGTAAATCAATCTGTTCTTGAGTAGAGATCAGAAAGTGGGGAAATGAGAGTTTCCCTAATTTTCCAAATTGACTACCATCTGATTGTCACTAAGAGAAAGGGTAACAGTAGACTGCTAATGACGAAAACTCATCAGATCTACAGGGAAGTCAGTATGTGTGATGAGACACTGAGGTAATTTACAAAATAAACTACCAAACCAGACCAGGAGATGGACTGAAAAGATGGTACGGTAGGCAAGGAACTTGCCTTGCATGTTACCAACCCAGATTCAATCCCCAGAATCCCATATGGTCCCTAGAGCACAGCCAGGAGTGATTCCTGAGTGCAGAGCCAGAAGCAATCCCTGTGAATTTCCAGGTGTGGCTCCAAAACAAAACAAAACCAAAACCAACCAAGCAAACAAAAAATCCCCCAAAACTGAAGGGACTGAGGGATAACACAGCAGTGAGCACAGGGCTGGTCAACTTCATCAGCGACTTGTTCATCTGTCTTGATACCCTGCTTCTCTATATGCCTCTTTCTGTCAGTGTAACTGGGGTCTAATCAGAGGGGTGGGTAGCCTTGGTGCTCTGGACAACACGATCAAGATGTGCCAGCTACAGAGAACTAGATTAATACTTTGGGATCAAGAATCACAAATGGGAAGTAACAGTACAAAGAAGTATGGAAAGGATTATCCATATTTCCTGAAATTAAAAAGCTTTGCTGCTTTGTTCTTAGCCACTTTTGTTCTACTACACTATGATTTTATATTTTTTTGTATATTATGCTAGCACTCTTAGAAAGAGCTTTTTCATTTTGGTTTTGGTGTTTGGGCTACCCCAGCAGTTGTTCAGGGTTTACTCCTCGCTCTGCGCTCAGAGATCACTCCTAGCAGGGCTCAGGGGCCCATATGGAATGGGGATCAATCCCAGGTCAGTCACATGCCTGGCAATCGCCTTACCTGCTGTACTATCACTCCAGCCCTAGAGAGACCTTTATTTTGCTGAACCATGAGAGCAATCACACCTGTCTGGCTGGTTGGTTTATAAGATAAATATATAAATAAAGGAAATCTCCATTCTGCCTGTCGAAAAGCCCCATAGAGCCAGGAAGACATCTGAACAGAAGCCACATGTAGCATGCACAGAACTCGATCCAGTCCCCCAGCACTGCCTGTCTCCTTCAGACCCCCACCAGGGATAGCCCTGGTCGACCCGGGGATAACTAGATACAGCCTTTACGTCCCAAGGAAGAAAACAAACCTTTTATTTTACAAGGAACTTCTGGTAAGATTTAGCAAGTGGGAGGAAAAAAAAAAGAAGAACTGGTATTATGAAATAAAAAGGAAAGATAATTGCACATTCTGCAGGAACTTAAAAAAATCATGAATAATGTTATACCAATATATTTGAAAATTTAGATTAACTGAAGATCTAGGAAACACAACTTACTACACTGAAAAAAGAAATAGAGGGGCTGGAGTGATAGCACAGCGAGTAGGGCGTTTGCCTTGCACGCGGCCGACCCGGGTTCAAATCCCAGCATCCCATATGGTCCCCTGAGCACCGCCAGGGCTAATTCCTGAGTGCATGAACCAGGAATGATCCCTGTGCATTGCCGGGTGTGACCCAAAAAGCAAAAAAAAAAAAAAAAAATAGAAATCTTAAACATTTCTACAGTGGCAAAACAATAACAGCTAAGGGTTTCCTTGCTAAGAAAACTACGTGTCAGGTTGTGAGTTCAAGTGTGGGAAACTTTCGGTGGCTGAGAACCACAGAAGAACAGAGACAAGAGACTCACAGATAGAAGGTAAAAACAGCTTGTTTAAAGCAGAACTGTGAGCATACTTCGAGAACATCTGGAGGGGGGGAGGTTCAAGGTATAGGACTGCACGTAGGTGTGATTGATCATTTACAGAGGTAAAGCATTTCCACAGAGGCAATTCTCTTGGAGGGATTAGCTCAAGGGGACACTCTGTCTCCCAGGGACATCTATATTGCTTTTCTCTTTCCTTTTAATTGTACATATTAAACAATTAAATTTACTTCTTATTAATACTTGTAGTTAATTGAATAAACACAGTAAGAGATATAGATTCCAAAACTTAGTTCTCTGGGCTCTAAGGGCAAGCAAACTTTTACTATAAATTCTAGACTAAGTCCTCAAGTGATTTAGCTTTTCCTTCCTCAAGGGGGTCCTATCTCTTACATCATACCAGCTTGCATCAAGACTGTGCTTTTATGCTTTCTAGATTGTCCCATTTCCATGCCAGGGCAGCTTTGCCGCTCACCCACTTCCATCCCAGTCCCACTATGGCAACTAAAGCCTGAGTCAAGTAATTATGATGGATGCCCAGGAGGAAATATATTTCAAAGTTAATCAACTCCCAAATATTAGGAACATAGTATGAATGGTCTTTCTGTGTTTTTAGCATAGAACATTGCTCTATAGTAAAATATGAAAAGGTTATAGGAGAAATAGAAAAGCAAGTAATTCATACAAAGTCAAGTCACCAGAAGATTTTGACTTGGGGAATCTAATAACTTACATGAAGGAAAAGTTAAAGATAAAACTCAGGGAATTAGAGATGTTTGTAAGAGCACTGTAAGCTTCCCTGGATGGAAGGAAAGGGGCAATTCACTGATGAAGCCGAAAACATTTACGGTTAATATCTAACATTGATGACTTTTTTTCTTTGTTTGTTGGTTTGGGGGCCACATTGGTGGTGCATATATGGTGCTATACCTCACTTGGTGCTCCAGGGAACATGGTATTAGGGTCTGAACCTAGGCAAAGTACAACATGTAGCCCATTGAGTTATCTTCTCATTCCAAATCCAGATGACTTTTAAAAAACATTCTTTTATACTTCAAAAAACATGCAATATTACAAAAACCTTTCTAGAGAACAACAAAAAAAAAATGTGAAGGTGGAGCAACAGCACGAAAGGTAGGGGCATTTACCTTGCACAGAGCTGACCGGGGTTCAATCCTCGGCATCCTTCATTGTCTCTGAACCCCTCCTGGAGTGATCTGGAGTAAGTCCTGAGCACTACCAGGTGTGGCTCAAAACCCAAAACATAAAGAAAGAAAAGAAATATCTGCCCCTTCATTTTTAAAAAATGAGATCTGTCCAATAGAGCTCTGGGAACCTGGGCCCATCCTGAGTACTGTTTGAGCTGGCACTGTAGTGCTCAGAGGGACATGCAGTTCCAGGGACTCAGGGCATCGCACATACTAAGCTTGTACTCTTGCCACCTGAGTCCTGGGTCTTGCCTCCTGGGTCTTCTGCTCTTCCTGAAGTGCTTGCTATGGCTTGAATAAAATGGAACATTTCGGCCAGCTCCATTCTAAATACAAAAAAAAAAATCCTAAACAAAACATTTGCCAAAATATCCTTCATGATGATTAAACTTGGCCATATATTGTGAAGGAGCTAGGTTGTTTTTCTCAGAATTCACAAAATTGGTTTATTCTAGAATGACAATGAATGTAATTCATCATGTCGACAGGTTAAATGAGAAAACACATATGAAAACACTCCAATAGATGCAGAAAATCTGTTTGATCTATTTTTCATTCATGGCTTAAAATAGTTTCAAAATGCAGGAACTCAGGGATAGCTCAGCGGCACACACACACACACACACAAAAGCCTACCTTGCAAGCATGAGGCTGGGAGTTCCATCCCTGGCTCGTCCCACGAGCCGAGTGTGAGCCTGGCAGGGCTGCCTTTGGGATCTCCAGCAGAACTTACTGACGCCAACACCAGCACAGTGAGCGGCCCCCAGGAGCAACTCTCGATAGAGTCTGAGCACCACAGCCATGGGTGTGAGCTCTGGTATCACAACCACAAAATATTAGGGGAAACAGAAAAGTAATACATATTTTTTTTTCAAAACTCAACATACATTTACTTAAGAAGTAACACACAAACACACACAAACACACACACATGCACACACATACACATACACACACACATAAATACACGCACGCACATGCTCACTCCTTCAAGCCCATTCTCCTTCAAACATGTATCTCATTTCCTTGTCTGTCTTTTTACTTGCTTACCTGATTGTTCGAGCTCATGTTGATGCAGGCAGGTAGGTTAGGGAAGGCCGCCCCCCCCACGCCCCTTCCCAGTCTCCCCCTCCACATGGGGGCAATGAAATTTCTGGAAGTAATAAAGCCACTAGTCCTAAGTCTGACCCACCTTGTGGATACAGAAAGCAAGAACTTATAAGACCTCCAGCATCAGACCCTGAAGAGACCAGACCCCTCACTACAGAAAGAGCCTGAAGGAAATTACTGGAGAATCCTCAATTCCTTCCTTTAACCCGATAAACCCTCAGCTAGTCCAGACCAGAGAAAGCTGGTCCCATCCTCTGAGAAAACATCCAGCAGAATCAAAGGTCAAGAAAAGAAGTTTCAGGGGCTGGAGTGATAGCACAGCAGATAGGGCGTTTGTTTTGCACACGGCCGACCCGGGTTCGATTCCCAGCATCCTATATGGTCCCCTGAGCACCACCAGGAGTAATTCTGAGTGCAAAGCCAGGAGTAACCCCTGTGCATTGCCAGGAGTGACCCCCCCCCAAAAAAAAAAAAAACAAGAAAAAGAGTTTCAAAAGCTGCACCAATTCTATCCACTTAGCAACAACCCTAGCAATGGACCCTTATTAGATAGAAGCCCCACGTGAGGGCAGGTTGGGAAAAAATCCTATAAAAACCACCTTGAACAAAGGAAAGGTGCTCATATGCTGCAGAGCCCAGGTGCTGCTTGCGCCCACATCACTGAGCACATGCGGCTCCCAAATCTTCCCTCTTGAGATGTTGGACTTTCCTATCTAATGCTGGGGTGTGTGTAGGGGCTTCTTGTTCTTTGGGAAGCCCGCCATCTCTCTTGAGTGCCTTACTCTCCACTTTCTCCCACTTTTCTCTTCCTCCTCCCCTTCTAAAACCTCCAAATAATATCTGTTTCCCTTCACTGCTTGTCTACTCCTGGAATTCTTTTCCGTGAGGGGAGACAAGAAGCCAGTAACCCTGGGTCCCAGGTAGCAGAGGTGGATGGGGAGAAAGTGACATCTTTCTCCTCCCCACTTCACCTAAGTCACCAGTGGGGTCCACCGACATCAGTGTTCTCTCTTGAACACCTTTTCCTTTTCTTCTCCCAGCACATCTTTCTAAATATTGCTCAATAGAAACTATCTTCCTTCACTAAAAATAATAATAATAAAATACACACTATTAGTAAACCAAGAATAAAAGGAAACTTCCTTAATATAGGATACTATCTTATTGTGAACTTATTTGTTTGGGTTTGGGGGCCATACCTGGCAGTGCTAAGAGCTTACTCCTGGCTTTATGCTCAGGGATCACTCCTGGCAAGGCTAAAGGGAGCATATGAGGTGCCTGGGATGGAACCCAGGTCAGCCACATGAAAGGCTAGCACTTTGTCTACTGTACCATCTCTTTAGCCGCTGAACAATTTTTTTAAAAAAGAGGAAATGGGGGCTGGAGCGATATAACTGTGGGTAGGGCGTTTGCCTTGCACGCAGCCGACCTGGGTTCGATTCCCAGCATTCCCATATGATCCCCCGAGCACCGCCAGGAGTGAATCCTGAGTGCAGAGCCAGGAGTCAGCCCTGAGCATCACTGGGTGTGACCCAAAAAGCCAAAAAAAAAAAAGAGGAAATCTTAGAAGCATCTCTTCAAATCAGGAATTTCTACTCGTTTATTTCCATTCGTCATCTTGTTTTGTTTTCTTTTTGTTTTAGGTCCACACTGGCTGTGTTTAGGGCTTACTCCTGGTCCTACACTCAGCGTTCATTCCTGAGGCTGCTAGGGGACAATATGCACTGCAGGGGATCAAACGAGTCAGCCATGCGCAAGGCAAGCACCCAAAACACTGTACTGTCACTGCAGACCCCAGAAAAGGATTATCTTCTGCATATTCTGGGGGCATATATGGACCCATTCTCAGGAATTTTATATTCTTGATTCATACCCTAGGCCCATCCATCCTCAGGAATTTTCCTCTGAGGCCATTCTCTCTAATCTCGCCCCGCCTATTTCCCTCTTGTTCCTGTATTGCTGTGTCAATAGAAATAAACTGGAATGAAGGAAAATTATCTAATTACATGGTGGCCACATGAAATTATTTCAAATGTCTATTTTTCAACAAAAATTACTAGTATACAAATGAATAAGAAATTATGCCCATTCATAGAGAAAAACAATGAATACAAATTATCTCTGAGAAACACAGATACAGGATTTACTAGATGAAGACTATATCCACTATTATAAATATGCTTGTAAAACTAAAAAAAAAAGTCAAAAAGTTAAAGGCTCATGGCAAAGTATCTCCTACCCTACAGGCATAGAATTATCTCACTCATATGCAAGATAGAAAGATCATATGTGAGATATAAAAAAACAGTAAGGGGAAAAATTAATGCCAAAAGGCAATAGAAGAAGAGCAGGAGAAGTGGTCCTTAATAGGAAGCTTCCCCTGGGGAGTCGGGAGGGAGGATAGGCCAGGGAAGGGACTGATAACAATGATAAAGGGAAGTGGTCACTCAGAATGAGGACTGGGTACTGGAAGGAGGTCAAGTGACAAGCATGACGCCCTCAGTAACCTAACTGCCAAAAATGTGGGGTGAAAGGAAAAATGAAAAATGAAAGAAGTCTAGAGGACAAGAGGGAAACTGGGGACATGGGAGGAGGGAAGCGGACACTGGTGAAGGAATTGTTATACACTTGAAACTCATGAATAACAGTATGATGTAGGCAGGATAGGGAAGGCTCCCTCCCAAGGCAATGGCAAAATTTCCTGGGAAGAAATAGTCCTGAAGTTGCTGTGAGAGCCCGATAAGACCCTCAGAAGAAAACAGGAAAAAAGAGGAAATAAGACCCGATAAGACCCTCACCCATCTACAGCAACAGGCCCAGAGAAGCTCCTGCAGAAATAAAAGGCCAGAAAAAGAATGTCAAAGACCATCACTACTTCCAATCCCCCTGGTTACAGCCTTAGCAACAGGCTCCGACCTAGGTAGAAGCCCCACAGGGGAGCAAGTTGGAGAAACCCTATAAAGGCCGCCTTGAACCAAGAAAGGGTGCGCATATGCTGCCTGAACCCAGGTGTGCTTGTGCCCATGTGACCGAGCACATGCGGTGGCTGAGCACGTGTCGCCTGCATCTCCCCTCAAGATGTGTACTTTCATGCTTTCATGTCTAATGCTGGGGTGTGTGGGGGAACTCTCTGCCCTTGGAGAAGCCCGGGTTCTCTCTTGAGCACGTCACTCTCTCCCACTTTCTCTCCCCACTTCCCCTCAAAGCCTCCAAATAAAAACTATGTCATTTCAACACCCAAAAGGAGAGAGAACAAAGGGGAATACCCTGCCACAGAGGCAGGGTGGGGTGGTGGGGGTTGGGGTGGGGGTGGTGAGAGGGATACTGGGATCACTGGTGGAGGTGAATGGGCACTGGTGGAGGCATGGGTAAACGATCACTGTATGAGTGAAATGCAAACACAAAAGTTCCTAAGTTTGTAACTGAACATCACAGTGATTCTCTAATAAAACTTTTTTTTAAAAAAAGTGAGGATTGAAAAAAAAACAAAAAACTATGTCAGTTCACTGTTCGTCCACTCCTGAAATTCCTTTCTGCTAGGTGAGACAAGAACCCAGTAACCCTGGGTCGGGTAGCAGAGGCGGATAGGAGAAAGTGAACATCTTTCTCCTTCCCATTTCACATGAGCCATGGGGCCCACCGACATCAATTATAACTTTGTATAACATTGTGACTCAATTAAGGAAAAAAAAAACACCTTAAAAGATAAAGTATTTATTGTCCATGCTGGTCCCCAGAATGGACTGTGAGGCAACTGTTACCAGGAACAGGAGATGAGAGAGCCTCGGAGGACAGGCTGTGTCTCTCCACCTGGGGGGCTCCAGACCCACGCACACTAGCAGTCCAGAGATCAATCTGGTGCAAGCAGGCAGATGGGGGAGGGCTGAGAATGTATAATGGGAAAAGCATGGTCTGGAACTGCCCAAAGGCATGGGGGCCTTTGAGACAAAGGACCCCATCTTAGGAGCCCAGAAAAGTACTGAAATGCAGAACTCCGGGCCAGGTGCTTAGATGGCTTCCTGAGAGGTGACTGGACTCCGGGGGAGGAGAAGCCAAAACAAAGGTCACTCTAAGAATATCAAAAGATTATCAGAAGCTGGAGCGATAGCACAGTGGGTAGGGCATTTGCCTTGCATGCAGCCGACCCGGGTTCGATTCCCAGCATCCCATATGGTCCCCCAGCACCGCCAGGAATAATTCCTGAGTGCAGAGCCAGGAGTAACCCCTGTGTACTGTTGGGTGTGATCCAAAAAGCAAAAAAAAAAAAAAAAAAAAGGATCATCAGTTGCTCCAGGTTCCAAGATCTCCATCTTGATGTCCATCCTAGCAATGAACTGGGCTGAGGGCAGTTTGGGAAAACTAGAATAAACTAACATGGCACAAGTGATATATGCTTCGCTTTTTCTAAAAAACTCATTGTTTTCCTTTGAGAACGTTAGCTTTATCCACTTCTCTTCTTACCTTCCCTTGTTTCCCAAATAAGCTTGTCTTACTCCACTATCTCTCTCTTCCTAAAATTCTTTTGTGGAAAGGCCAGGGTAAGGTATAGGACTGACTTTCCTTTCCTCCTCCTCCTCCTCATCATTATCCCATTGATCGTCCGATTTTTCTCGAGCGGTCTCAGTAACGTCTCCATTCATCCTAGCCCTGAGATTTTAGAAGCCTCTCTTTACTCGTCCTTTCCAATGGTGCCACATCAGAGGCTCTTACAGGATCAGGGGAATGAGACCCATCATTGTTACTGGTTTTGGCATATGAATATGCCATGGGGAGTTTGCCAGGCTCTCCCATGCAGGCAGGGAACTCTCGGTAGCTTGCCAGGTTCCCCAAGAGGGAGAACTAGGCTATAGGTTCTCCGAGAGGGAGAAGTAGGCTATAAAGAGCAATTCCTCACTTCAGTCAGGGTTCACAGCTGCCTGGGAAATCAGATGGCAGGGATCATTTCCCACTCTGGGCAGATCAAGTGGAACCTGGGTTTGGTTTGACCACCTTATGGGGTTGGTTGAGACATATCTATAGAGTACCAATACCCATCAGCCCTAGATGGTTTTTTCCCCAGGCTCTTCCTGAGTGACTGAGGCGGGGAAAGAGAGAAGTGGTGAACCCTTCCAGAGGCTACTGTTTCCTTCTGCCCATTTCACATAAGCCACCGTGGGAACCCTACTCCTTCACTGGTCGGTGTCACATCTGCCACTGGTAACATTCAGTCATGACCATGAGGGGAGAACTTCAAGACAAAGGAGGAAACCCTGAGAGAATCTGCAATCAGTCACACTCTCCTGGGAAAATGACTTTTGAAGCTTTTATGGCAAATCCTGCCCCAGGCCTGTACACAGAGCACTTTCCCTCAGAGCAGTAGGTACTTCAGGGATTTCTGACAGGACCAGGACACAGGTGTTTCCTAGGCAGAAAAAACCCTGCAGCAAAATCAAGTGATAAGAGGCAGGCCCACATCCAGTGCTGGAGAGCCGTTCTCAACCCCGGCCCAGTGACAGGGCTTTTATAAAGCCACAGCTCTAGGACCTAGGCTCTGCATGCAGAAAGGTCACGGGGAAAGCCAGGTAACATCACCAGGGATACCGGGGGTGGGGGTGGGGGCGGTGAAATGCAGAGGTAAGTGATGGAGACATGCAATCCAAATGACTCTCATTTAATTTTTTTTTTATTTTTAATTAGTGAATCACCGTGAGGGTACAGTTACAGATGTATACACTTTTGTGCTTATGCTTCCTTCATACAAAGTTCGGGAACCCATCCCTTCACCAGTGCCCATTCTCCACCACCAGTAAACCCAGCATCCCTCCCACCCTCCCCAATCCCATCTCCCCCCACCCCACCCTGCCACTGTGGCAGGGCATTCCCTTCTGTTCTCTCTCTCTAATTAGCTGTTGTGTTTTGCAATAAAGGTGTTGAGTGGCCACTGTGCTCAGTCTCTAACCCTCATTCAGCCCGCAATTCCCTTCCCCCACATGGCCTTCGACTGCATTAAAGTTGGTGATCCCTTCTCTGAGTTGCCCTTTTCCCAGAATGTGAGGCCAGCCTCCAAGCCATGGAGTCAACCTCCTGGTACTTATTTCTACAATTCTTGGGTGTTAGTTTCCCACTCTGTTATTCTATATACCATAGATGTGTGCAATCTTTCTATGTCTGTCACTCTCTTTCTGACTCATTTCACTCAGCATGAAACTTTTCATGCCGGTCATGAATACAAAATTCATGACCTCCTTTTTTCTAACAGCTGCACAGTATTCCATTGTATAGATGTACCAAAGTTTCTTCAGCCAGTCATCCGTTCTAGGGCATTCGGGTTTTTTCCAGGTTCTGGCTATTGTAAACAGTGCTGCGATGAACATACATGTGCAGATGTCGTTTCGATTATACTTTTTTGCCTCTCTGGGATATATTCCCAGCAGTGGTATTGCTGGGTCAAATGGGAGCTCAATATCTAATTTTTTGAGAACCATCCATATTGTTTTCCAGAAGGGCCGAACCAGTCCGCATTCCCACCAGCAGTGTAGAAGGGTCCCTTTCGCCCCACATCCTCTCCAACAGCGGTTGCTTTTGTTCTTTTGGATGTGTGCTAGTCTCTGTGGTGTGAGGTGGTCTCATGGTTGTTTTGATCTGCATCTCTCTGATGATTAGTGATGTAGAGCACTTTTTCATGTGCCTTTTGGCCATTCGTATTTCTTCCTTGGTAAAGTTTCTGTTCATTTCTTCGACCCATTTTTTGATGGGGTTGGATGTTTTCTTCTTGAAGAGTTCAACCAGTGCCTTATATACCATTGATATTAACCCCTTATCTGATGGGTATTGTGTAAATATCCTTTCCCATTCTGTGGATAGTCTTTGTATTCTGGTCACTGTATCTTTTGCGGTGCAGAAGCTTTTTAGTTTAATGTAGTCCCATTTGTTGATCTCTGTTTTTACAAGATTGCTTAGTTCCGTGTCACCTTTGAAGATACCTTTATCTTCAATATTGTGGAGGGTTTTGCCGACCTTGTCTTCAATGTACCTTATGGTTTGTGGTCTAATGTTGAGGTCTTTAATCCATTTTGATCTGACTTTTGTGCATGGTGTCAGGTCAAGGTCTAAGCCCATTTTTTTGCATGTGGTTGTCCAGTTGTGCCAGCACCATTTGTTAAAGAGACTTTCCTTGCTCCACTTCACATCTCTTGCTCCCTTATCGAAGATTAGATGATCATACATTTGGGGTTGTGTGTAGGGATATTCCACCCTGTTCCATTGGTCTACGGCTCTGCCTTTGTTCCAGTACCATGCTGTTTTAATTGTTACTGCTTTGTAGTAAAGTTTGAGGTTGGGGAGGGTGATGCCTCCCATCATCTTTTTCCCAAGAATTGTTTTAGCTATCCGTGGACGTTTGTTGTTCCATATGAATTTTAAGATTGCTTGATCCATTTCTTTGAAGAATGTCATGGGTATCCTTATAGGGATCGCGTTGAATCTATATAATGCTTTGGGGAGTATTGCCATTTTGACAACATTGGTTCTCCCTATCCACGAGCAGGGTATATGTTTCCATTTCCTCATGTCTTCTTTGATTTCATGGAGTAGCGTTTTGTAGTTTTCTTTGTAGAGGTCTTTTACTTCCTTGGTTAAGCTGATTCCGAGGTACTTGATTTTCTGGGGCACGATTGTGAATGGGATTGCTTTTTTCATGACCCTTTCTTCTGCCTCATTGTTTGCATATATGAAGGCCATGGATTTTTGGGTATTGATTTTATAGCCTGCAACTTTACTGTATAAATCTATTGTTTCTAAGAGCTTCTTAGTAGAGGCTTTAGGCTTCTCTAGATATAGTATCATCTCGTCTGCATCTCATTTAAGTTTTAAGGTAGGGAACCCCACCAGGTAGGAATGAGCATGAGGCTCTGGACTAGGTCATCTGGAAGTTGTATTGCTCCTTTAGGTTCACCTGGGATTGAGGGCAGAGATCATGGCTGAAGACTCCAGTGATTCTTGTGCAAATTTAAGGTCTGATGTTACTTTGGTCAGAAGAGACCCAGAGGGGGCCGGAGTGTAGAGCCCTTACTTTGCACACTGCGAACCAGGATTGATGCCTGGCATCCCATATGGTCTCCTGAGCAACCCCAGGAAGAATTCCTGAGTGCAAAGCAGAAGTAACTGCCCAAGAAGAGACCTAGAAACCAGGGATAATAAAACTAAAGGCCAACCTGAGAGTAAGAAAGTCAGGATCACCCTGACTGTAGTTTCTTCTGAGCTCATACACAAGCCACAGCTAGTAAGGACACAAATGTATGGAAAGCTCGTCCTCAGTCCATAAATACTCCTGTCTAGGGTGCTTGGGAAAGATCAATGGCAATAATGCCTCACAGGTTCAAGGAGTATCTGGAAAGTCGTACTATATCCAGTAACAATCACGAAGTCCCACCCATTTCTATTGCATTACTTTCTATGAATCTCTTGAGGTCTGTTAATAACCCCTATGTCCGCATGTTGGGTGGACATACACTGATAACCACTATACTTCTTGCTGGGTGGGTTGAACCGTTGATCATGGTATAATAGTCATCTTTGTCTCCATGTTTTTTAGCCGAAAGTGTGTTTTATCAAATAGGAAAATAGCAACATCTGTCCTTTCCTCTGCATTGCTGACCGGGAGCATTGTGCTCCAGCTCTCCACTGTGAGCTCAGGCTCACCTTAACGTGTCAGTTTTGGTGGTGAGGGGTGGGTTGGAGTAAGTGCTCAGGGCTTACTCTGATTTCTGTACTCAGGCCTCATTGCTCATCTTTAGACTCCTATGTGCAAAGTGTAAGTCCTGCTCTTTCAACAAAGGATATTCCAACATTATTTTAATGATGTTACCTCAATAATAAAACATTTTAAAGAAAGAAAGAAAACAAGGGGCAGGAGATACAGTTCAGTGATGGGCAGAGCATTTACCTTGCACCAGCCAACTTGGGTTCTATTTCTGGCACTGCCAGGAATGATCTCTGAGCACAGCACCAGGAGTAAGCCCAGAGTACCACTGGGTGTGACCCAAAAGAAAAAAAGAAGAAAACAAAAATAGACTAACAAATCATAAAGTTGAGCCAGATTATGTCCTTTGTGGCAGGTTAGCTGCACTTCTGAACCTCACCAGTGACTTTATTTTTCCCTTTAATATTACGACCTGAAGGAGAAACATTCTAAAATGTTGAACTGGTGCACATCCATGGCCAGAAGGCCAGACAGTGAGGGCTGGAAAGTAGCTCAGGGGCAGAAGCACCAGTCAGGAAAGCGTGAGCCTGCAAGTTCACACCCTGACGTGGCCACCTCAGAAACAATGCTGGTACCCTGCTGTTTCTGCCCAGCAGCTCTGCTGTCTGTGACTCCTGGTGCAGCAATGTCCTGCAATATCTGGCATTACAATAAGAGGAAAGAGGGACCCGGGGGCAGTGTACATGAGAAGTGTGCAGGAGTACAACTCCCAATAATCACAAGTTGTAGGGGCTGGAGCGATAGCACAGCGGGTAGGGCGTTTGCCTTGCACGCGGCCAACCCGGGTTCGAATCCCAGCATCCCATATGGTCCCCTGAGCACCGCCAGGGGTTATTCCTGAGTGCATGAGCCAGGAGTGACCCCTGTGCATCGCCGGGTGTGACCCAAAAAGCAAAAATAAAATAAAATAAATTAAAAAAAAAATCACAAGTTGTGAGCACTGCAGCAACCCTTGCCAAGCACAGGTGCAACCCTGGTGAGCTTCACAGATGAGTGTGTGGGCACCACATGGCTGGGCCTTGCTGACCACTCCTAAAGGTTGGAGTCCCGAATCCCAGTCCTCATTTTTGTCACTGCATTCATCAGTGGCTTTCAGTTCTTCACAGCTGTGGATCGGCATCAGTCTGCAGACTAGCAGATTTAGACGGCAAGGTTGGATCTCTTTAGACATTCCTTCCATCAACCTTAAAATATGTGGCAGGGGCAGGAGCGATACACAGCAAGCAGGACATTTGCTTGCATGCAGTCAGGGGTTCAATCCCTGACACCCCATATGATCCCCTGAGCAGCACCAGGAGTACTCCTGAATACAGACTCAGGAGTAACCCCTGAGCATTTCCTGGTGTGCCCCATCAGCCCTCCCCACCCCATCCCCAAAATAAGAAAGTTTGGCGATGATATGTCCTGCTTGTGTAACACAAACCTGGATATGTATAATACAGATAAACAGTTGGCACAACAAAGTAAGCAGAGCAAAAATGAAAATCCTTTTTATCTGCTTAGCCTCTTCAAATTTTACTTCTTAGTTAGGGATGACAGCTTGGTATGCATTCTCCAGGCCCCTTTTGTATCTTTGGAAAAATATATACATTGAGGACCACCCACTGTGTTCCAGATCCAGTGTTAGGTGCTGTATTTTTTGGGTGTTTTTTTTGCCACACCCAGCAGTGCTCCTGGTTTCAGGGATTCTTCCCAGCTCTGCACTCGGGGACCACACCTAGAAAGCTTCTAGGGACCATATACAATGCTCAGGATCAAAAGGGACCATATACAGTGCTCAGGATCAAAAGGGACCATATACAGTGCTCAGGATCAAAAGCTCCTCAGTCGAAAGCAAGCCCCTACCCACTCTTTCCAGTTCAGTGATTCTAATTTGTGAACTGCAGTTTCTACTACTATGATTTTACATTTACTATGCTTTTTTTTTTTTTGCTGTTGTTTTGTTATACTTAGAAAGTTACATTTTATTTTTGTTATTTTTTTAGCCACTCCTAGTGGGGCTGCCAGTTCTGTGCTTGAGGGTTGCTCCTGGCAGTGCCAAGGACCAATCCCTAGTTTCCTTCAAAGCATGTGCTCGGCCTTCTGGGCACGCTCTCTCTGGCATGAAAGCCTTTTTCATCCTTCAGTAAACCAATTTGTTTTCTAAACTACCTTGCCCCATAGTTGTGTTTGAAACCTTTAAGCATTCTCTTTCCCCATCAATTCTATCATTCAACTAATTACCTATATATTTTTTTCTTTCTTTTTCCTTAAGGCACCATGGTTCTTTTGGGGAAAGGGGGTTTGAGTAAACCTTGAACATCGAGGGGACTCCTGCGTTGCTCAAGGTCTACTTCTGGCTTCGCTAAGGGGCCAGGGAAGCATCCTGGGCGCCTGGGATCCAGCCTGGATTGGCACATGCAAGGCTCACCTGCTGTACTTTGGCCGGCCCCATGATTGTTGTGAGCTATTCTTCACCTTAACTCCTCTGTCTGCTAAGGAATATGAATATATATTTTTTTGCTTTTTGGGTCACACCCAGCTATGCTCTGGGGTTACTCCTGGCTTTGCACTCAGGAATTACTCCTGGCGCTGCTTGGGGGACCATATGGGATGCTGGGGATCGAACCCGGGTCGGCCGCGTGCAAGGCAAACGCCCTACCCGCTGTGCTATCGCTCCGGCCCCCGGAATATGAATATTTTTGATGAATTTAAATCATCAAAAACATAAGCTTTATCCAACGTGGCCCGGAAAATGCTCCGGACCCGAATTGGGGCCAGCAACACCGGGGAGCCGGAAGGAGGAGGTGCCGCCAGCACACCTTCTCCAGATGGAGCCCTGGCGACACTGAGCAGCAACTAACACGGCTCCAGGATTCGGGACTGGGACACATCCGAGCTGCGGGGGGGGGGGGGGGGGGCACTGGAGTGGGGCGGCGCCAGCCCAAAACTCCAAGTGGTCCCGGCCGCGGGAAGTCACGCCCTCGACCCACCCTCGGCGCCATCTTGCTACAATCAACAAAGAAGCGGCAGGCATTCTGGTGAGCAACGCGGCCCGGAAAATGCTCCGAACCCGAATTGGGACCAGCAACACCGGGGAGCTGGAAGGAGGAGGTGCCACCAGCACACCTTCTCCAGATGGAGCCCTGGTGACACTGAGTAGCAACTAACACGGCTCCAGGATTCGGGACTGGGACACATCTGAGCCACGCGGCCGCTAATGCGGCCACACAACCTTTTCTAAAACCTGAAAACATACAATCTTTTAATGGAAAACTAATTATCAAATGCTTCCTTATTAGGGTTATCTTGTTTGGGGGTATAACTCCCACAACAATAGTGAGTTTTGTGTTGAAATTTGGAACGTAATCAAGGTGAAGAGAAAATGAAGTGAAATTCATCAGTTATACAGTTGGGGTGGGAGGCAGGGGGTATACCGGGGATTTTGGTGGTGGAATATGGGCACTGGTGAAGGGATGGTGTTTGAATACGGTATAACTGAGACATAAACCTGAGAACTCTGTAACTTTCCACATGGTGATAAAATTTAAAAAAATAATAATAAAATGTATATGGGTAATATAAAAAAAAATAGAGGTGAAAGACCTGTACAAAGAAAAAAAAAACATAAGCTTTATCCTTCTAGCTTTTTCACGTCTATTCAGTATAAATATTTTTTTTTTCTTTTTGGGTCACACCCAGCGATGCACAGTGCTTACTCCTGTCTCTGCACTCATGAATCACTCCTCACAGTGCTCAGGGACCATATGGGATGCTGGGAATTGAACCCAGGTCAGCCGCGTGCAAGGCAAAAGCCGTATCCGCTATGCTATTGCTCCAGCCCCCATTTTTTCTTTCTTTTTTTTTGTTTCCTTCTTGGACTATTTCTAGTGTAATTCAAAAGTAAAAAGGTGAACTCAAAAGGTTAGCAAAGTCACAGAAACCCCAGCTTAATATGAGTGATTTCAGCTGCTACGTTAATATACTCGACTCATTTAATCCACCTTATAACTCTGTGCAATAACACTGGGAAGGAATCACTCACATTTATGGGGAAGTCAATTTCAGAAAATTAACTTGCCCAAGTTGCAATCAATTGCTGTTCTGCTGATATTAGAGATTTCTGCCCTTCACAGTAATTCAGAAGTACCTTTAAAATATGAAAGGACAGGACTCAATTGTGTAGTGAACATCTCCAGTGTCAGACAATCCATTATTTACACACACACACACACACACACACACACACACACACACAATCTTCCAAGTTGAAGTCAAGGGGTATTGGGACCAACTGAAGAGATTCTTGGTCCAGCAGTGCCAGCTGGATGTTCAATCCTAAATTGTGATTCTGCTCTGGCCCAGTGGCACCCAATGGTGCTCATGGGCCATGCAACGCTGAGATGAAACTTGAGGCCTTGCGCACATCAAACACATGCTCTAGGCTTTTGAGTAATCTCCCTGACCTGGACATACCTTAAGGAGACACGTTCTGTTATAGAAGACTGAATTAAACTGAAAATCACTGGAGCAAGGGATGTGTCTGTCCTCGTCGCCTCTAAGGATCCCAGTCATAGTGGATTAGAGCCCTTCCATCATCATCCTGTTGACTGTCGAATTTCTTGAGTGGTCTCTGTAATGGCTCCATTCATCCTAGCCCTGAGATTTTAGAAGCCTCTCTTTACTTGTCCTTTCCAATGGTGCTGTATTGTAGGCTCTTTCAGGGTCAAGGGAATGAGACCCATCATTGTAACTGGTTTTGGCATATGAATACGCCACGGGGAGTTTGTGAGGCTCTCCCATGTGGGCAGGAAACTCTTGGTAGCTTGCCAGGTTCTCCCAGAGGGAGAACTAGGCTATAAGAGGTCCAAACTTCCGGGAGCTTGGTTTTATAGTCAAGAGCCCTTCCATATGATCTATTTTTATCTGAAATACCCCCCCTTTTTTTTTTTGCATCCCACCCGGTGATGCACAGGGGTTACTCCTGGCTCTACACTCAGGAATTACTCCTGGCAGTGCTCAGGAGACCATATGGGATGCTGGGAATTGAACTCGGGTCGGCCGTCAACAAGGCAAACACCCTACCCACTGTGCTATCGCTCCAGCCCCTCTGAGTTGCCCCTTAAAAGTTACATTCTGAGCTACTAGGAGGTTTGGGACCTCGACATAAATTCTGAGGAGACATAATTTAGTCATGACATTCCAAGCCTCTATGAGAAGTGTTTCAGACATTGTGGAAAACACTCTAGATCTTCCTCCGAAAACTAAAAATAGAGCCACTGTATTAATCCTGAGTATCTGAATATAAAAACATTAACACAAAGAGTTACATCCACCCCAATGTTTATTAGTGTAATTTATAGGGGGAAAAAAATCCCAACATGACCCACTATTATCAAAATCCAATATGACCCACATCAATAGAGAAGTGGATTAAAAAGATGTGTATGAAGGCTGGAACAATAGTACAGCCCGTAGGGCATTTTCCTGGCACAAGTCCAACCCAGACCATGCCAGGATGGATCCCCTCGATCCCAATCCCCCTGATTCTGGGCATCCCATGTGGTCCCCGGAGCACCTCCAGGAGCAACTCCTGATCATCACTGGGTGTGATCTAAAAAACAAAACCAAACAATAGATGGGGGCGGGGGGAGGCATGTGTTGTTCATAGGGAAACTGGGGACGTTGGTGATTGGTGGTGGGAAATGTACACAAGTGAAACCAATGGGTGCTGGAACATTACGTCATGAACAACTTTGTAACTGTATATCTCACGGTGATTCAATGAAAATTAATGCAATAAAAATAAAAAGACGTGCATATACATAAAATACTATTCTGCTACAATAAATAGGGAAAATTATAAAAAAAAAAACCTATGGACAACGACAAGCCAAATGAAACTTTCCAGGCAGGAAGAAGGTGGGAGGTAGAGAAAAGGCCACAGGGGCAATAAGAAATGATAGTGACTTTATCCTACACACAAACAAAATTGGGAGCAAAACACTCTACCCTTTAGTCCCTACAATTCAGATGCAAAGCACATGTGTACCGTATCAACAGCCCAAAAATTATAATGGAATGCATAATCAACTTTATCCTAATCATAGTCCCTACCTAAGCATCATTTAAAACAGATATGCGTTATCCTGCACTATGATTCAACCTGCAGCGGGATTTCTCTCCCAGTCAAGTGGGTAGGGTATCACTAGCACCACAGACTGTTCCCCAAGGTAGGTCAGGAGTGATCCCTGAACAGCGTCAAGAGTAAGCCCTGAGCACTGCCAGGTGTAACCCCACAACAAAAACCCCCAAATCACCAAAACCAGGCCCCAAACCTAAGAAAATTCTGTGGTTGGATACTACAAGACCTTCCAACTGGATGACCTAGATTTGATCCTTAGCACCCTGTATGGTCCCCAAGCCCACTAGAATTGATCCCTGAGCACAGCCAGGTATGGTCCCAAGACCAACAAAGGAAATGCCGATTTTATGAGTGAAGAATCATCTTCTTGGGCTCTGGGCTGTCTTCCAGCCCACTGGGATTGACATTTGCCTTTCAGCCTCTCAGCATGGTGCTTCCAGTCTCTTAGGCCTGGCAGATCCTGTGTGGAAATGTAGAATGGTCACCCTGACAAAAATATAGGCTACCTTTAGGGACATTCATCTTTTTTTCCCTCTGTGCTGTGTCAAACCCTGGATCTCACACACAGGCAAATATAGTTCCATCTCTTCTTAAAGGACAACACAGGTTTGCAGCCTTGTCCCTAGAATCCTAAAGTCTGACGACAGCCTTCACCCATTGTATCGGTCCCTTTGATTCTAAATAAGTCCTTCTTCCCTCCTTCCCTTCCTTCCTCTTTCCTGCCTCTCCCTTTTTATTTTCTAGAGATCAAAAGCGATTTCACTCTTGACTTCCTTCACTTGAAGCCAAATGAAATTTCAGTGACTGGGGCAGGGACAGAAGGTAAGTGGCATGCAGAATTATGGGCGCTGAGGTCAGGTGGATCACGGAGGTGGAGGAGGCTGGGACTCACTATCCACAGGCATGCGAGGCCTCTACCACCAGCTTGCACTGCTCCATCAGACAAGCTGAGGGCCTTCGAGCCGCTCTGCAGAGATGAAAGCCTTCCCCACTCCTCTGTCCCTCACAGCTGCTGAGCTACCTGTCTGGTTTCTACCTCTTCTGTGAGCTGCCTCCTGAAGGTGAGATGCATCAGACACATAAGCATGGGGAAGCCTGAACATCACAGCTTGTGCCCTCTGTCCTGTCAGGACTCACCTGTTCCTGTTGGCTCCTGAGCATAGAAGCAAGTCCCTGCTGGTGTGCGGGTCTCCGTGGGGCAGCAGCTATCAGCCCTTCCTGATGTGGTGGCAGCCAGCTGCAAGAGCAGCATGTGGTGATTCCCGTCCTAGGAGTCTGCTGACCGTGAGCACAGGCACATTCTGTGGTCGACAAAGTTTGTCGACAACTCTTTTCTTGACCCAAAAAAGTCTTTTCTGTCCAAGGTGGGGCAACATTTTTGTAACAAGGGCCATCTGAATTTTTTGTTTTGGGGCCATCTCTAGAAATGCCCAGAGACCATTCCAGGAGGAGCTCAGGGTACAATATGGGATCCTGGGGATTGAACCCATGCAAGGCAAGTGCCCTACTTACTGTACTATTTCTTTGGCCCCATTTGAGTATTCACAGCATCACTCAAGGGCCACACAATGGGCAAAAATGGCAGATGGACCGCGCAGTGCACAAAATGAGTATGTGTCTGTCTAATCCTGTTTCAGGGCCAGATTCCCGGATCTCAGTGGCCATATACAATCAGTGGGCTGAACATGTCCTTCCCCTGCAACACACTTCCCTATACACCATGGAAATGGGCACAGATGACAGCTGAGCCCAGCACCACAGTATAAAGGGGAAGTTCACCGCATCTCCTGCCATGACTACATCCAAGGCAAACATGCCAATGGATTTACACACTTTAGCAGTCACCTCTGCATCTATTCACACTCCTCTACTCTGACCTCCAGAGTTCTTTCTTTCATAACAACTCTTCATCCAATCTCTCTCTCCACTTATTTTATCATAAAGAAACAGAAACCAGGGAGTATCGTTAATTTTTTGCTTAGAAATAGCAGCTGACATCCAAGTTCATCACTTACAAGCTGTATTTTTTTCCCTTTCTTTTTGGCTTTTTACTTTTTTTTTTTTTTTTGCTTTTTGGGGTCACACCTGGCGATGCACAGGGGTACTCCTGGCTCCGCACTCAGGAATTACCCCTGGCGGTGCTCAGGGGACCATATGGGATGCTGGGAATCGAACCTCCTCTTTTTTGGCTTTTTAGGTCACACCCAGCGGGTTACTACTAGTTCTGCACTCAGGAATCATTCTCAGAGGTGCTCAGGGTACCATATGGGATGCAAGAGATCAAACCCAAGTTAGCAGCGTACAAGGCAAGGAAGTGCCCTACCCGCTGGACTACTACTCCAGCCCACAAGTTGTACTCTCTACAAAACACTGCAAAGCAATTTTGTCCTCTGCCACTTTGATCATCTTAACCTCCAGATTCTGGTATCATACTCCTCATTTCCAGTATCCATCTTAGAACTCACTAGAATTGCCTTTAATATTCTTATTTCCATTAATATTCTGCTCATGATCATATATAGGTTACCTCTAAGTTCTGTACTACAGCTACAGCTATTTTTCTTTCCAAGTAATCTCCAGAATTAGCTTTAGAGGCTATTTCTATCAGCAATCTCTCAAAGCAATTTCTGCTTTATTCTAATACAAACCCCAAACTCTTTCAACCTCTACCATACCCATTCCCAAAGCTTCCTGCCCCCCACCCCCTTTTGGGTTGCTGGGCCACACCCAATGGCACTTAGGGATTACTCCTGACTGTGCTCAGGGATCGTAACTGGCAGAGCTTGGGGGACCACATGTGGACTGGGTGCCAGATCTGGTGGGAGTATTAATCCTGGGTCGACAGCAAGTGAGGCAAGCACTTTGCTCGATGCACAGTCTCTCCGACCCTATTTCTACATTACTAGACTCTACACTTGTTAGTCTAGGTATTGTGTCTATTACCCTAGGTACAAATATCAAAATTTTATTAGCTTGCTAAAACCACAAAGATACCAAACATTTGATAACTGTTTCATTAGATGAAATTCATTTCCTTACAATTCTAGAGGCTGGCAATAGGTTGATTTTCCTCACAGATCTGTCTCATTGAATTATAGATGCCATCTTCCTTTGACCTCAATCTTACCTTTATACCCATCTATGTCCAAAATTTTTTTGCCTTTTTTTTTTTATTAGTGAATCACTGAATCACTGTGGGGTACAGTTTCAAACTTACGTTCGTGTTTGTATTACAGTCATACAATGATTGTTTACCCATCCCTCCACCAGTGCCCATTCTCCCCCACCAATATTCCCAGCATTCCTCCCACCACCCCCACCCCACCTCAGCAGCAGGGCATTCCCTTTTATTCTCTCTTTTTGGGTGTTGTGGTTTGCAATAGAAGTATTGAGCAACCATCATGTTCGGTCTGTAGTCTACTTTCGGCATGCATTGTGTCCAAATTTTCCTATATGAGGAAACACACTACACGAAGGTCCTATAGATTCATTTTATCTTTTATCTTTAAAATTAAAGAGGGGCCAGAGAGAGAGTACAGAAGATGGGGCACTTGTCGAGCATGCAGCCAATGTGGGTTCAAACCCTCGCACCACATCTGGTCCCTCAAGTACTGCTAGGTGTGATCCTTGAGCACGAAGCCAAGAGTAAGTCCTGAGTACCTACTCCCCAAAAACCAATTTTATCTTCTACAATAATCACTTATAACAAATTTTCATTTGACTAATTGAGATTCTACAACTTAAAAAAAAAGACAAAAAACCTGGATTTTTGGCACTAAAATCCTGTTTAGCAGTAAACAGTAGCAGAGAAAAAGGGATATATACAGTCTACCAGCTGCTTGACCCGACCCCAATGAAACCCTCTATACTATTTTTAAAATGTGCTAATTTAAGGGCCAGGGAGATAGCATTAACAGGTAAGTTGCTTGTTTGTCTTTCATGCAGTCAACCTGGGTTCAATCTCTGGTACTACATATAGTTCCCCCCAACTACAATGGAAGTGATCTCTGAAGTGCAGAGCTAGGAGTAAGCCCTGAGCACACAGGGAATAGCCCAAAACCAAAAAACAAACTAACAAAAACCATACTAATTTGCACAATAAAATATTAGGTAACCCAAGACCATGTTCTAAAAAGTATTTATTCTGAAACAATATGTGAAAGTAGGTGATGTGTATACCTATAAATATATATTTACCCACCAATATGAAATAGCAAACCCCTCCTACATTAGTTGAACACACAGACATACACACACAAAGCAATGTAGTACTCATTCAACTGTAAACAGTATTGAATAGTACAAGTCAAGTTTATTATCTCACTAAATACAAAGTAATCAAGGTCTTGTTGAGGGTACTGTATTTAGTTTTGAGCCTTGCAACTTAGATTACTTAACAACTCATTAATTAAAAAGTAATATAAAGATGTGGGTGAACATTTAAAATGAAGTTAAAAACAACAGCAGATTTTACACAAAAAGATTTGGGATTTGGAATGGGCTACTTTAGAATAGCTTAATGGTTATGAAGTAATATTAAGCAACATATAAGTTGATGACATTTGTATAGCAAGAAATTGGTTTTTCTTCTTCCCCTAAAAAAGAACAATCAAAGCAAAGATTGAGTATCTGGAGAGATATTAAAGTAGGTGGGGCATCTGCCTTACAAGCAGCCAACTGGGGATCAATCCCCAATACCACCTATGGTCCCCCAGTACCACCAGGAGCAATCCCTAAGCACAGAGCCAGGAGTAAGTCTGAGCACCTCCTGGTGTGGCCCCAAAACAAAAAAAAAGCAAAAATAAGGATGTCTGAAATTAATTTCATCTTAATTTTAAAATCAAGTTCAGAAGAATAATCTAACAAAGCTACAGTGAAGGAGTGATACAGTTAGCTCTACAGAGTAAAATCAGAAACAGAAATAAAATATCCTATAAGACAGTTGCTAAACATCTGTCCAAAATATTTTTATATTTAAGCTGTATTAAAAAAGAAAAAAGTTAAACGCTATCAGAATAGCCTAAGTGATTTTTCTAATAATATAGCTATTTCTCTATCCATTCCAAAATTGGGGAGTATGGGAAGATGGCTTGATCAAGTGAAAAATCTGTACAGATTATAATGAAAAAATACATAGATTACAGAAAAGAGTCAACGTGATTGCTAGAATTATTATGATATTTGATGGTAAATTTGGTTTCACTAAATGATGTTAATTATAGCTTAGAGATATTTTCATCAGAGATGAATTTACATAAGCATAATTTTACTTAAATAATGAACAGGAGAATCAACTCAGGTACCTACAATAAATTAATGTTTTGTATATTTGAGGAAGTCCAAGAAAAATACTGAAATTTTATGAAAAGTGAGATTTAGGTATGAACTATAAAACTTTTCAACATCATCTACAAAATTCATAAAATTAGCTTAAAATTCAATTGTAGAAAAACAATCTAGTTTCTACTCATTCTACCCAGATGTTTTCATAATAACCAAAGGTATTACAACAAAATATTATTAAAAACATTTAAAATACATTTTTATATAATTTTTATTTACAGTTTAGAATTTAAACAACTTACTGGGACTATCCTTTATGAGGCACCCTTAGTCCTTAGTTTTTTTTTTATTTGCGACTATTTAAACTTTAAGACAGGCTCATTACTTGTTTTCCAGGGCACGCAACCAATGCGTTACCTAAAAATACTCAAGTTACTGATTATTTGTAACACACACTTGATTTTGTGAGTCTAGAGAGCCTTCCCACCTCTGTCTCTCCTCTGAAGGAGATATCTGTGTGCTTTTGTGTGATGGTTCCACTGAATTCATTACAATGGAGATTGACATTTCATATTCATAACGATCCAACATCTGAGCAATCTTCTGTCGAGACACACCATGTTTATTCCTCCTAACAAAAAAGAAAAGGATTTTATTTCTTTTTAAAGAATGTATAGGCTAAAGCTGAGTTTCCCATACTTATTTGGCCTATAACACCCTTCTCAAAAAAAAAAAAAATCACTCAGCACTCCCTGAAAATCTACTTTAGTAAAGTAAATAAGCAAGACAGGGGCTGGAGAGAAAATGCAGCAGTTAAGGCTTTTGTCTTGCACATGATTGGGGGGGGGGGGTTTGGTCCCCAGCATCCCATATGGTCCCCTGAACACCACCAAGAGTAGTTCCCGAGTACAGAGCCAGAGTAAACCCTGAGTACCAATAGATGTGTGTCCCTCTTCCCCAAAACAAAAAGTAAATAAAGAGAAAGTGCCCTAACTGCCCCTAAGACCACACTACCCATCCCACGCTATTCTAGTGCACCCCACAGGGTAATACCACCAACTGGGAAATTAGAGTACAGATTCAAAATTGTATTTTGCAAATAAATTAGAACATATATCTCATTTCCCTATATTTTATACTTAAAAGTTACACTGCCTCTCCAAGGTATTAATATTTTTTAAAGGTTTAGAGATACAATGAATCATCAGGCCAGAAAGATGGCTCTAAGGGCTGGAGTGCATGCTTTGCCACAGAAGCCCCAAGTTCAATCTGTGGCACTAAAAGTGGCCCTCAGCAGGGCCGGAGTGATAGTACAGTGGGGAGGGGGCTGGCCCTGCATGTGGCTGACCCAGAATTTATCCTTTGAATCCCACATGGTCTCCCAAGCCCTGCCAAGAGTAATCCCTGAACGCAGACCCAGGACACTGAGCCAGGAATAAGTCCTGAGCACTGTTGGGTATGGCCCAAGAGTAGCCCTGAACATTGTACAGGGAATAAATAGATCTTGAGTCTTACCAAATGTGGCCCAATAATAAGGGAGATACATATGAGTGTGGGTGCGAGATACGCAAGACATGAATCATGGCAAGATGCTAACTGATTACACCTTCTTCATAAAAACATAACTACTGAATTACTGACCCACTGGGTTTTAAAATCTCCCTTTTTGAATAACAGCAAATATTTATAATACTATTTTGAGAATTTTAGAACTGTTAGAAGTTCTAGAAAAGCAACCAGTGCTGGCCTGGATGTAAGGAGAAAGTGACGCTCCTTCACTGTTGGTGGGAATGCCAACTGGTCCAGCCTTTCTGGAAAACAATATGGACAGTCTTTCAAAAACTAAAAATTAAGCTTCCATATGACCCCCGCAATACCACTTCTGGGAATATATCCCAAGGATGCAAAAGAGCACAGTAGAAATGACATCTGTACCTATATATTCATTGCAGCTCTGCTTACAATAGCCAAAATATGGAAACAACCCAAGTGCCCTAAAACAGATGACTGGTTAAAGAAACTTTGGTACATCTATACAATGGAATACTATGCAGCTGTGAGGAGAGATAAAGTCATGAAATTTGCTTATAAATGGATAAACATGGAGAGTATCATGCTAAGTGAAATGAGTCAGAAAGAGGGACAGACATAGAGGGACTGCACTCATTTGTGGAGTGTAGGGTAGCATCACATGAGGCTGACACCCAAGGACGGTAGATACAAGGGCCAGGGGGATTGCCCCATAGCTGGAAGACTGCTTCATGAGCTGAGGGGAGAAGGCAGATGGAATAGAGGAGGGATCACTAAGAAAATGATGGCTGGAGGAATCAGTCAGGATGGGAGATGTGTGCCGAAAGTAGATAATGGACCAAACATGATGGCCTCTCAGTGTCTGTGTTGCAAGCCATAATGCCCAAAAGTAGAGAGAGAATATGGGGAATATTGTCTGCTTTAGAGGCAGGGGGATGGTGGGAAATGTGGGGTATTCCTGGGATATTGGTGGTGGGGAATGTGCACTGGTGGAGGGATGGGTGTTTGATCATTGTGAGATTGTAACCCAAACATGAAAGCTTGTAACTATCTCACGGTGATTCAATACAATTTAAAGAATTAAAAAAAAAAAAAAAGAAGGAAAAAAAAAGAACCCCCCCAAAAAAGATCTAGGACTTACAAAAATCAACAAAAAACAGCTTCTATCTTGTTTTAGTTCCTTCTTATCGCTTTCTTTTGGAGTTGCGGATCCTCTGAAGCAGTGCTCAGTGGGCCTTGGAGCCATGTTGCTGATACTTAGACTCATACAAGACAAGCACATGAGCCCTTTGAGCTATTTCCCTATTCCACTTACTGCTCTTTTAAATATACTATCAACAGCAAATTATTACTAATGGTGCAACTACTTGGACATAGCTCCCAAACGTAATGTTGAATGAAAGAAAGTAGATACAATGAATACAACTGTATGATTTTATTTATTATTTGGCTTTTGGGTCATACTTAGGGGTGCTCAGGCTTACTTCTGGCTCTGTGGTCAGGGATCATTACTGACAATGGTCTGGGACCATATTAGGTGCTAGGAATAAAACCCAGGTTGACCACATTTAAGGCAAGTGCTTTCTACACACTCTACTATCCCTCTGCCCCATGAGTTCATGTTTTGCACATGGGAGGCCTGGGTTCAATCCTCACCAATGCATAGTCCCCTGAGCACGACCATGAGTAATTCATAAGGCAGGGTATTTGCCTAAGGGTTGAATCCCTGACATCCTATATGGTTCCTCCAAAACACCGCCAAGAATAATTTCTGAGGGGCTGGAGCAATAGCACAGCAGGTAAGGAGTTTGCTCTGCATGTTGTCAACCCAGGTTCGATTCCAAGCATTCCATACAGTCCCCTGAGCACCGCCAGGAGTTATTCCTGAGTGCATTAGCCAGGAGTAATCCCTGTGCATTGCCAGGTATAACCCAAAAAGAAAAAGAATTTCTGAGGTCAGAGCCGAGAGAAACCCCCAAGTACCACCCAAAACCAAAAAAGAGTAATTTTTAAGTACAAAGCAAGGAATTTGTTGCTCTCTCGCTCTTTCTCTCTCTCTCTCTCTCTCTCTCTCTCTCTCTCTCTCTCTCTCACACACACACACAGACACACACACACAGACACACACACACATTCACAAATCTATCAACTGATCTCTCCAGATATAAGCACAAGACATGAAAAATCGGAGAGGGGAAAATGGAAACCAAAGGGATAAAAAGCAAGAGGTAAATATTTAAATATACTAAATACCACAGAATTATAATTTTAAGCCAGGAGCATCTTAACTGAGGTGGAAGGGAAATACTGGTTTAAAAAGAGAAGTGATGCTCATACAACTCTGTGAATATATAAAACCTACTGCATTAAAGGAATAACTTCACAAGTTAGGTCAGAGTTATGTGAAAACTATTTATCTAAAGCAGCTTGGGTAGGCCATGTTAAGTACTGAAAGAAGAGTAATCAGGAACACCAGTGATGTGATCAGAAAGAGATAAAGGGAAACAAATGAGAAAACAAAGATGAAAGTAATACAAGTCCATGATCCCTCCCACAAATACTGAAACAAAAATATTCTGAAATTCTGAAAACTCAGTTTTCAGCTGATTCACATGGGAGCAAAATCTCAACAGACTTGTACTCACGTGGTAGCACGATCCACTAGGACTAATGTTAATAATGTTAGATCATGTAGAATCTTATCTTTATATTTTGATCAACAAGTTCTGACTTGCAATGAAATATCTAACATGTTTGATTATGACATGTTTCCCTAAACTCTGCTAGCAGAGTTTTAATTATGTATGCCTTATATTATCTTTATAAAATAAAAAATGTATGTAATTCCAAAACACATTGAATTTCAAGGATTTCAGTTATGAGAGGCATAAATCAGTAATAGTTAAGACTGATAAGAGAGCAAGAAAGCAACAAGTAAAGAGGCTATTAGACCAAAAATGAGATGATGATGAAGTTAAAAGGGCATGCAGAATGGCTGGAATAATAGCACAGCAGGTAGGGCATTTGCCTTGCATGAGGCCAACCCAGGTTCAATTTCCAGCATCCCATATGGTCCCCCAAGTACCACCAGGAGTAATTCCTGAGTGCAGAACCAGGAGTAACCCCTGAGCATTGCTGGGTATGACCCAAAAAGCAAAAATAAATTAATTAAATTAAGGGCACGCAGTGATCGAGGCCTAGATAAAAGCCAGAGTGAAAAGTCCTAATTTCCCTCAGTTTTCTGATCTCCATTAACATTCCATAAATCTTGAAGTGATAAAGAAAATCAACTAAGAGATAATTACATTTAAAGAGGGAAGTTTAATAAACTGTAATAAGGTAAGGCTCTTCAAAATGATTGATTTTTCAAGTCCAGGTTGATTTTTTCCCCCCCTATGTTCTTTTAGTTTTATTTTGGGGCAACACCCAGGGGTGCTCAGAGCTTACTCCTGACTGTGCTCAGGATTTGCTTCTGGTGGGGATCAAGACCATATGGATGCTGAGGGTCGAATCGCACCACCCGGATGTAAGGCATGGCCCTACCCACTGTACTATCATCCCAGCCCGACACTTCCAGTGTTCTTAATAAAAAGGAGTAGTACCTAGTTCACAAACAGCAGAGTTACAACAAGACAAACTAGTAAAGGAAATATATAAAGAAAAAAGTAGAAAAACATTAGAATTAAAAAAAAATTGAGTGCCTTACTTTTCTAACTCCTCAGGATCAAATTTCCACCAAGTTTCTGGTTCATGAAACTCAACTCTGTACCCTTTTCCTATGGCCTATACAAAGAGAAAGAAAAAAACAAAAACCCAGAGAATATTTCTTAAAGTAAAAGACAAGTTTTATTTTTCAAAACTACTACATTTGCTCAACCAAGAAAATTTAACTTTTAAAATAAAACATCACATTTGTGTTTATAAAAACAGTAAGATCACGTAAATGGACAAATTCCAATTACTATTCTCAAACTACTGGTGAAAACAGTAAAATGAACATATTCTTCAGAAAGCATTATTCCTAATTTTTCAAAAACTATGTAACTGTACATACCTCTTTAGATAATAAGGACAAAAGTTTTCATGATAAATGGTAAATATTCTAAATTTCAGAATACAAAAAAATTGACAAAATATAAGAACACTCTCATGTTTCATATTTACCATTTCCACATATGGTTTCATTTCCCAAGCTTGTGTATTAGTGTTGTCTATTATAACTGGAGATCTCCCCTGATTGATGGCTTGTTTTGCTGAAATAATAAAATAAATTAAAAATAAAAAAAATTTAAAAAGAACCATTAGGTCAAAATAAAATAAAATGTAACATTATGTTCTGGCAATTTAAAGATTTACTGTCTTTACTATAACATGCTATAAAAATTTAGATAAAACAAGGTGACAAGGACTTTGAAATGAAGAGACGGAATAGAAACAGTAAAAAAAAAATAAGGTAATAAGGTAATGCAAGAACACTCCATCAAGAAATTTTCCACACCTCTGCACTTAAGAAACAAAACTATGCAAATACTGAATCAATGCCACTTAAAAATGAAAGAGCTGGGGCTAGAGTGACAGAATAGCGGGTAGGGCGTTTGCCTTGCACGCGGCTTGCAGACGGCCAACCTGGGTCCAATTCCCAGCATCTCATATGGTCCCCTGAGCATCCCTGTGCATCACTGGGTGAGACCCAAAAAGGAAAAAAAAAAAAATCAAAGAGCTAAGGGGGAGAGGGGGCACTCCATTAGACTAAACGGAAATTAAAGCGACAACCACATTCAATTTCTATTTTCCAAACTGAATGCTGCTTTTGACAAATTTGCAAACCTACAGTCTAAAGCTAAGTTTCATTTACAGGAAATATAGGTACACCTTGTTTCTGGACAACATCTGAGCATAAGAGGTACATATTTACTGACAAGGAAAGATGGAGAGTGCCAATGGAAAACAGCAAGTAATGAAACAATATGTAAGATCTTATATTTGATTAAAATACAAAGGGGGGCTGGAGCGATAGCATAGCAGGTAGGGCATTTGCCTTGCTCATGCCGACCCAGGTTCGATTCCCAGTATCCCACATGGTCCCCCGAGCAATGCCAGGAATAATTCCTGAGTGCGTGAGCCAGGAGTAACCCCTGTGCATCGCTGGGTGTGACCCAAAAGGCAAAAAAAAAAAAAGATTAAAAAAAATATATATATATATAAAATAAATAAAATACGAAAAGCTGGAAAGAGTTACTATGATATCAAAAGTGGTTATCTATAGCAGAAATATTTGCATTTATCTATGTTGTTCAAGGCATATAATTAAAAATGAAGCTTTTCGGGCTAGAGAGATAGACGGGCTAGCAGGGAGGGAACCTGTCTTCCATGCAGCCAACACAGGATTCAAACCCAAGCACCCCATATTGTCCCCTGAGCCCACCAGAAGTAATTCCTGAGCACAGAGCCAGAAAAAACAAAACCAAGAGAAGAGAAAAAATAAAAATGTTCCTGAAGTATAGATTTGCTTTAAAAAAGAGTACTATGGGAGTTGGAGAGACAGTGCAGGCAGTTCAGGGACATGACTTGCGTGTGACCAATCCCGGTTTGAATCATGGCACCACAAGCTCTCCTGAGTTGTCAGGAGAGACCTTGGGGGCCCTGGGATACCGGGAGGCACCTCTACTGCAGATCTCAAGCAACACAGCATCCTCAAGCCTTTGCACTGAACCACCAGTCCAACAGATCTAGAAAAGTCAAGAGGCCTCCAGCCTCCTGAGCACCGCTCAGAAAAAAATACTATGGATTTATCAGTACTTGCCAACAAATTCTACATACCAAGTGGCTGATAACCACCGTTCAATGACTTTTTAGATATTCTTATAACTATGATTCTTAAATTTTGAATTGAGATAGAAACTTTTCTAAACTAATCCCAGTAATTCTATGATTCCCTGTGGGCTGAGAATTCCTGTCACAATCACCCACTATTAATGATACTTGTGTGCCTCTTAATTTTTAAGCAGACAAGAGAAAATAAACTATAATAGAAATTTTAAAGACTAACACAAAATGCAAAGATATGGAAATTTTTATATTTAAGCCTCTAAATTTGACATAATGCAAAAACTTCATACAGATGTCTGGGTAGACATGTAATTCTTTTACTTTTGTGTAAAAGACTAAGTCACATCCGGCGAGGGCAGGCTTAATTTACAAGGTTAGTCAAGTAGCGATGAGTAGCATGAAATACATTGCTCATGTACTGGAGTATGGTTCTATCAAAAAAAATTCAGAATTTGGGGCATGACTAGGATATCACCCCATCTTCCACCATTTAATTCTCAATCATAAGCAAGAATTAATTTTTTCTTTAAAAAAAGTTTTGTGGGGAGTTCTTTTTGTTTTGTTTTTTTGTGGGGAGGTGGGAGGCACTGAGCCACACCTCGTAATGCTCTGGGGACCATATGCGTGCTAGGTACAGAATGGGGGTGAGCTATGTACAAGGTAGCTCTCTAGCCTGAAAAAATGATTTTTAAGGCTCAAAAATCTAGAGCACATACTTTGCATGCAGGACCCCAGATCTCACCCATAGCACCACATGGCTCCTTAAGCACCACCCTGAGAATAACTCAAAAATAATTAAAAAATAAAAATAGGGCCAGAGAAATAGCTCGATGAACTGGAATACATTTTTGAATGAAGAAGGCCCAGGTGCAATCCCCAGCTCTGCATGGTACCCGAAACACTGTTGGAAGCAACCAACATCCAGCTCAGAGCAGCCTTTGATCACCTCTGGCTATGGTCCAAAAATAGATAAATTTTAAAAGCTTATTAAAGTAATTATCCTACTCCCTGAGATTTAGGCTTATACCTTTTACACCTGAAAACTGGCACCTGTCTGCACAATAGTCATGGCTCAGCAGTTCTAACCAAAGTGGCTGACCAGGAGTTGCCTGCCATTCTACACCTGTAGATCAGCACAGTACAGACCGGTGGCTGAAGACCACTGCTCTAAAATAGGCTGTCATTAACATGTCTAATTTGCAAGAGTAATCTCCATTCAATACCACATTCTGGTGTACTCCAAAATATAGCATCTAATAACCAATGTGTAAATATCCCAACAGTAAGATCTGTTACCTAAAATATATCATCATAATCTAAGAATGACACCATAGATATGTTTTCAATTTCTAAGAGGTTGGTCTAAGATGAATTAAGAGCTATTATAATTATAAAGATAAAGCAAAGAGATATTCACAAAATGATGCCTGGTATTCAACAAATATTTGAAAAGGGCAATTAAACAATTTTACCCTAAATGAAACAAATCATGCTTTTATTTTCAAAATGTCAAACTATTGTTCATTATCATTACCTTGAAAAAAACTTCTATTATACCAATAATAAAACCAACAGTTTACCAAGACACCTTATTTTGTTCAGCAAGTATAATTCACATGACACAAACATTAATGAAATATTCTAGGCTAGTATTAATAAAAGGAAAAAAATCCTAAACATCTCAGTCTACAAAACACTGTGCAGATATTTGGAGACCAGAGGATACAGTGGGTAAGGCACTTGCCTTGCATGTGGTCATCCCAGGTTCAACCCTGGCATCCCAGATGATTCCCCTAGTTCCAGGAGTAATCCCCGAGTGCAGAACCAGGAACAAGCCTATGCAATGCCAGGTATGGACACCCCCTGCCCTCAATACACAGTGAAATCTATTACAATCATCATTGATTCAATGTATTAACCTACTTCTAGTTTCAAGGCAATACCACAAGTATTTTTAGAATTATAATACCATAGTCATCTGATTTGGGCAATAATGTTCTGTGCCATTAGAATAATTTTTTTGAGATATTTATGCCTCTCTAATGTATACAGGCAAATTATACTTTCATAAGATCAATATTTCAATCTTTCAATCAAACTTATTTTTAAACTTTCCAATGAAACCATGAAACAATAATGGCAAAAATATTTTACTCAAAAATACCCTCACTGAAATTCCTTATTTTGAAAAACTAATAACTGACACAAAGTATTTTTTTTTTTTTTGCTTTTGGGTCACACCCAGCGATGCTCAGGGGTTACTCCTGGCTTTGCACTCAAGAATTACTCCTGGCAGTGCTTGGGGGACCATATGGGATGCCGGGGATCGAACCCGGGTCGGCCGCGTGCAAGGCAAACGCCCTACCCGCTGTGCTATCGCTCCGACCCCTGACACAGAAAGTATTAATTCTGTTTTTCTTGCACAAACTGTTCTTCAGGGTAATCCTAGTTGCTAGTTCTAGTTGAAATGAAAAATAAAGTTCTTTTTATAGAAGAATTCTAGTTACTACACGGAAAAGAAGGACTGAGAAAATCAACATTTTGCAATCCTTAATGAAATAACTGACTCAAGAAACATTTCATTGTTGGTTAAAACCACTAAAATAAGGGGTATCGGGGCTGAAGAAATAGTACAGCACATACACTTGCCTTGCATGCAGTGACTCTGGGTCCAATCCCTGGCACCGAATATGGTCCCCTGATCCCCACCAAGAGTATTCCCTGAACACTGCCAGATATGTCTCAAACACCAGAAAATAAAACCACTAAAATAAGATAGGACTTGGAGATATAGAACAGGAGGTAAGGTGCTTGCTTTGCATGTGCCCAACACCAATTCAAATACCCAAAACAAAATACAGTTCTCTGAGCACTGCCAGGAATATTGATCAGAGGGGTGTGGTACAACCCTTTCCCCTCGACAACCCCCCCAAAAGACTGATAGAACCTTTACAATAGAGGAAGAAGACTGTTCATTTGAAGCTAATTATCAATCTGCTTGTGAAAAAACAAATAAAAAATCTGAATCTAGTACATACTCCAATCTAGCTCTAAGTTTCATTTAAAGAAATACAGGAGAAAAAGGAATAAGATAGTTATAAGGAAGCAAACTATAAGATATGAGACATTCCACATGATTAAATAACCAATTTTCTATAATAAACTAATGATTTGAGTGAAAAGAGAGGATCTGCTTTAGATCAACATAATTAAACTTAACAGGTAACCAAATATACTTCAAAGAAGTTGTATGATCCTGATTCAAACAAAACTGTAAAGAAATATATACAGCAGTAGGGGAAATTAGGTTATAAACTGGGTATTAAGTGATGTCAAAGAATTGGATTTCTTGTTTGTTTGGGGGCAATACTTAGTTATGCTTAGGGTTCATTCCTGGCTCAGCACTCCAAGATCACGCTGGTGGGATCAGGGACTATACAGGGTGCCAGGGAAAAAAGTCAGGTTGCAAGGCAAGCATCCTCCCCACTCTATTATCACTCCAGTGCCCCAGAATTGGCTTTTTTTTTTAGGTTTGATAATGACAGTGTAGTTAAGTAAAATGTGCCTTAAGTAAAAGTAAATCTGAAATGCACAAAATGTCTAGAATTTGTCTTAAAACATTTTAAGCAAGTGAAAAACTTAATATTCAAAGGTATTATAAGACTTACAATACATTAGCGTGACTTCTAAGGAAATAACTACAGCGTTAGCTATCAAATTTATTTATGAGGTATAGAATATAAAAGTACAGAATATACAACCTACAGAAATTGCCCACACTTCTTTTACCAGTTATTCTGATAAGCTGTTTACAATAAGCTGTTCCATCTAAATTCTCCTATTTTCCTCAAGCAGGAAGAACAAATATAATTTCATTGTTTCCTACAGATTAAAAAAGATGGATTTCAGAACTGTTTAAAGAGCTTGTCAAAATCATTCAGATGATAAAAATCTAAATTGAGAATAAAACCCAGATCCATCTGAATCCTAATCAAATATTCTATCCCAGAAGACTCGGTCCAAAACAAACCTCTGTTCTGGTTCCAGTCATGGGCATCACCAAGTTGATTAACATTATACCTGTACCCATCTTGATGGTGAAAATAGTCATCAGTGCTGAACACAATGCCATCACGACTCTGACCAAGCAGAATTCTGTTAATAAAAGAAATCATAAAGGTGCCATTTATAAAACCCGTTGACCATAAGAAATAAGCCACACAGGAAAGCTGATTAAATGAACTACTTATACTTACCTGCACATACACTGCAGAGAGAATAGCATGGGAGGTGAACAATCTTAAAGGGACTACAGATTTCAAATATCAATCTTCTTAAGTATAGCGAGCATTAAAAAACTTGTTGGGGAGGAGAGCTGGAGATACAACCCAGTGGTAGAACACATGCCTCACATGTACGAGGTCATAATTATAGTTCAATCCCTGGTACCCTCCTCAAAAAAAAAAAGAGAGAGAGATACAGGGACTGGAGAGACAGTTCAGAGGTAAGGTGCTTGCCTCTTGTGCAGCAGACCTCTGTTTGATGTCTAGCACCTCATCAAGTTCCTCTGAACACTGCCAGGAGTAGTCACAAAACAAAATAAAGGAAAACAAAAGTGATAATTTATTAGCCAGAGCTATTGCTCAGTTCTAAGGCTCTATGTTCAATCCACAGCGATATAAGCAGATCTAGCTCTACACACTATTCAGCCTTAAAAAAGGGAATCTTGCCATTAGCAACATGGATTACGCTAAACAAAACACATCAGAGAATGACACTTGTGAGATTTCTCTTATACATGAATCCCCAAACAAAGGCCAGGGCGATGCAAAGGCCTGTAGTGCATGTGCTGCCTCAGGGGGCCCCAGTTCAATTCACAGCTCTGGGTGATCCCTCAAGTACCAGGAGGAACAGACGTCAAGCACAGTACTGGGAATAGCAACACACTGCCAGGTGTTGTCCCAAACCAAAAAAACGTAAAAACACAAACTCGTCTTTACAGATAACTCTGGTTAATTCATTTCTACGAATCACCAACATATACAACCCCAAAGTGGGAGCCAGAGAGGGTCAGGGGGTATGCGGAGATAAAATTTAGCAGGTAAGGTGCTTGCCTGCCGACTCAGATTTGATCTGCAGCATCCCATTTGGTGCCCTGAGTCTGATAGGAGTGTTTCTTATTGCACAGCTAGGAGTAAGCAGACTATGGCTCAGTGGTCCCTCAAGCCCCACCAGGAATGATTCCTGAGCTCAGAGCCAGGAGTGAGCACCACTGGGTGTGACCCCAAAACCAAAACCACAACAACCACCCCACAGTAAGAGGATTGGATCAAACAGTAACAAATATTATCTAATTCTCTTCCTCATTCATTAGGCAATTAGGTAACATTCTATAATTTTTTTTAGAGTAAGAGAATTTAATAATGCCTAGAGAGTCATATTGGCAAAAGGTTTTAAGACCCCATGAATTACATGCAGCTCACCCTACTTCTATGCGTGGCACTACAAGATCCCCCCAGCATCATGAGGATCAATGTTCACAACATTGAACTGCAGGCCAGACAGGCCGAGAATTTCTGAGGAGCCCCCGACTTCCTGATCAACAGTTTGAAAATCTCCACACACCCCCCCCCCAAGATAGTTCAGAGATATTTTTAAGTATACTTACTTTGTGGGACAGGCATGTGGCTTAAACAGTAGACAGAGGGCCAGAGAGATAGTAGAGCAATTATGGTGTTTACTTTGCATGTGTCTGACCTGGGCTCAATCCTAGCACCTTGGGACACACACACACACACACACACACACACACACACACACACACACACACACACACACACACACACACACACACACACACACACACACACACACACACACACACACACACACACAGAGTACCCTTCAAGTTAAGTCACTTTCTAAAATGGATTCTCAGAATGCCAACATTTATAATTTGGAGAAACTAAGTCACCAAAAATAAAACCAATCACATGGATGTTGGCCCACTGGCCACTTTAATATCTTCTTGGGAATTTGCTATATGCCAAGCATATTTATACATACATCTGACTTCATTTAGTTCTAATAAGCTTGGTACTTTAACAGTAAGGAAGTTCAAGAATGAAAATAATTTTAAAAATCAGGTCACCTGAGGGGCTGGAGCAATAGCACAGCGGGTAGGGCGTTTGCCTTGTATGCGGCCGACCCGGGTTCGATTCCCAGCATCCCATATGGTCCCCTGAGCAATGCAGGAGTAATTCCTGAGTGCATAAGCCAGGAGTAAACCCTGTGCAATGCCGGGTGTGACCCAAAAAGGAAAAAAAAAAAAAAAAATCTGGTCACCTGAGTTAACAAATGTGGTCACGGTGAGCCAAGATAGATCTCTGACCCCCAAACCAATGATTTACAATGATCCCTGCTTCCTGGTATTCACTTCCTGAGTGCTAGTTAGATTCAGTGACTAGCTTCAAACACGGTGGATGGGGAAACAAGCAAACCTTTTGTGAATAATGCTGAAGGTTTAACTCCCACGACAAGAATATGGCAAAGTTATTAGGATGTCATTCCCAAAATCAAACTACAGTCTATCAACTTCTGTCCAGAACAGTTTCTCTCACTGTGGAGCAACCCAGGCAGGAGCTGAAAGATATCTCTGGTCTACGGCCAGGTCAGTTAGGAAGTGAGTCTTGTTAGCAACCATAAATAATGAATGTACGCCCTGTTTATGATTTTTCACTTCAGGAACAAATGTAAATCTTCTTCCTTAAACCCTGTTTTGGGAAAGCTAGTCCAAAGCCAACAAAGAGAGTTAATTTTCATGGCCTATTTAAAACTGTTTTACGAACTATACTTTGCTTAAACATATCTCTAAGCATTTTTAAAAACAGAAGTAATTTCCCCTCCAGTAAAACTGATACTTCATGAATCCTTTATTGCCTACCAAGCAGTCTTGAACATTACCTTTATGCTAAACACTCCTTGAATTTAGAGACCTACAGGGGAGATAATATACCAATCAGGGCACACCCTAAGAATCCAATCCCAGCACCACATGGTTCCCTGGGTATCACTAGGTGCAGCCCTGGAGAACCCCAGAATCACAGGGTGTCCCGATTGTAGGGAGCCATTTTACAAGCCCCGCTCTTATCCTCTAGTCAAGCAGAGGCTTACTTGGGATTCCTGTAACAAGGTCACCACTGCTGACCTTACTGATCTTATCAGTTCGCCATTCCTCTCTCACTAGCCAACACCCATGCCTGATCTGCATTTTACTATTGTTCCTATGGGGGTCCAAGCATGCATACCGCCCCCCTCCCACCAAGAGGTATAAGTATTGTAACTGCTGTGAATAAACTCTCTCTCTCCTCCTCCTTCTGGCTCTGCGTCTGTTCATTCGGTTATGTCCCCTCCTTAGCCCCACGAAGGGTCCTCCCTGCGGGACAGGATGATGCCCGCAGGGGGGACCCCACACCCGATATTCTTGGCATCACAGGGTCCAAGCAGCACGGCATCCTTGAGCTAGTGCTGGTTGGCTGAGAAATGCCAGTAGTACAAAGACTAATGGGTTAGAGATATAGCACAGCATAGTGGTAACAAAGGAGCAGACGCAGGTTCCATGCCTACCAGCAGAGCACCATCAAGAATGATCCCTGAGCACAAAGCAAGGAGGAAGCCCTAAGCACCACCTAAGCATGTTGTCTATAAACCCAAAAAAGAAAACATAACTTTCCTCAATAATTGAAAAGAAGATATCCTCCAAAAGGAGGAGAGGTGGGGCTGGAGTGATAGCACAGCGGGTAGGGCGTTTGCCTTGCACGCGGCCGACCCGGGTTCGATTCCCAGCATCCCATATGGTCCCCTGAGCACCGCCAGGGGTAATTCCTGAGTGCAGAGCCAGGAGTGACCCTTGTGCATCGCCAGGTGTGACCCAAAAAGCAAAAAAAAAAAAAAGGAGGAGAGGGAAAAATACCTTCCTGTTTCTCTGGAAACTGATAAACTAGCACATTACTAGAAGCACCAGAGTAATAGCACGAAAGGGAAGAAGCATGCCAGGAACAGCCCCCCTGGGTATAGTATATGATTCCCCAAGCAACACCAGTGAAGAACCCTGAGTATAGAACCAGGAGACCTGGGCACCCCAAGTGTGGCCCAACCCCATCCCCACAAAACTTACTACAATTTTGATGGTTTAAAATAACTTGCCTTACATGCAGTTGTCCTGGGTTTGATCCCCAGTACCCCAAAAGGACCCCTGAACCCCAAGACCTGTCCTATCTCTAAGCACATAGCCAGGTATTGTCCCTACCAAATGTTTTTTTTTTTTTTAAACAAATTCAGCCCTCCTCTTTGTATAGATAGGATATAAGAATCTAATAAAACCTATAGCCCAAATCCATGAAGTGTGATACCTTAAATGATCCTGTGTTCAATCAGTGAGACAAATTCTCTGGCTGGGGCCCGAATGATAGCACAGCAGGGTGGGTGTTTGCCTTGCACAAGGCAGACCCGGGTTCGATCCCGGCATCCTATATGGTCCCTCAAGTACTGCCAGGAGTAACTCCTGAGTGCAGAGCCAGTAGAAACCCCCAAGCATCGGCGGATGTGACCACCCCAGAAAAGAAAACAACAAAAATCCCCCCCC
Source organism: Sorex araneus (assembly GCF_027595985.1). NCBI lineage: Eukaryota > Metazoa > Chordata > Mammalia > Eulipotyphla > Soricidae > Sorex > Sorex araneus. Next base: position 236,705,728 of record NC_073302.1, on the reverse strand, counting down.
CCAAAAAAACCCAGAATTCTCTGGCTGATTTCAAATGGTAACAAAATTCTATCTTGAGAGTACCGGTTCTAAATTACTAAGAGCCTGCTATAGGGGTAGGCTTAAGGGATAGTTGGGAAATTGGAATAATAGTGGGAAGGTGCAATGGTGGTGGGACTGGTGTTGGAATATTGAATGTCTGTAACAAATCATCTTTAATAAATAAAATGACAAAATACTGATTCTGGGAGCAGGAGTGAAAATATAGCAGACAGCGAGCTTGTCTTGCATGTGATTTGCCTGGGTTCAAGCACACATATTGTCTGGTAATATGGTTCGGCACCACATGTTGGTCCCCCAAGCTCTGCCAGGAGTGATTTGTGAGTGCGGAGCCAGGAATGACCCATGAACACTGCCATGTGGTCACTTGCCCACCCCGCCAAAAAATAAAACATATTTTCAGAAATATTGATTCTGCTTCAAATCAACCTTTCAAAGTGCTGTTTGCCTAAAAATAAAAAAGCCAGCATTTCATCATATGTACAAAGGTTGCATAGACTGTTTTACATTAACTTACCTGTAAATACTCAGAGTATTGTTAGACTGTAGTCTGATTGTATTAGAATCTGCTAGTAAAGTGTAAACTACTCTCATTTATAATCAAATTAGTGACTATTATATATTAATAAAATAAAACAATGCTGTCTTAAATACCTTAAGCTAAATGCAAAGAGCAGTAAAAGCAAGAGACCAAGAGGATCACAAATAAATACCACAAAGAGGTCCTGAAAACAACAGATGAACAAATAGGTTTTCTGAGATGGATTTACACAAGCAAATAAGTAAAATAAACATTAACAAATTAGTTCCTCGAACCTTTATCTTATCCAAAAATATCAAATAAAAACCCTGGGGGTGGGGGTGGGTCATACCCAGTGGTGCTTAGGGGTCACTCCTGGCAGTGCTTAGGTACTCTTGTGTGTGTGTGTGTGTCTGTGTATGAAACCACCATGGTAAGCTGCAAGCAAGGCAAAGGCAAGAACATTAAAGTCTGTGCTATCTTTCCTGATCATCAAATAATTTTTTCTTTATGTTAGTATACATTTGGAATCATCCTCTATAAACTGCAAAGAATGTGTATTGTTTTTCTTTGTACTATTTTTCACCATTGCATCAGTATCTTTTTTTTTTTTTTTGGCTTTTTGGGTCACACCCGGTGATGCTCAGGGCTGACTCCTGGCTCTACACTCAGGAATCACTCCTGGCGGTGCTCGGGGGACCATATGGAATGCTGGGAATCGAACCCAGGTTGGCTGCATGCAAGGCAAACACTCTACCTGCTGTATTATCGCTCCAGCCCCACATCAGTATCTTTTTTAACGTAATAAAAACAGGAATTTACAACATTTGGGTCAAACTTCTTATATTTAAAGAAACCAAAATATCTCCTCTGCCAATCAATGTTTTAATATACCACAATACTTAAAATATACTCAAACTGCTTCAAAAATAATTGCAAAGAAGTAAATATTCTATTGATAGCAAACCTGTCCAGGAATATATGGTGCAATAGCAGAGTCAAAGTCCAAATCATCAAACACTAAGTCCACCTTTAAACTCTTAGGTCCAATTATTCTCAAACAGACAACTTAAAGGGAATGTAAGCACAATTCTCAGAATCTCATCACTGGCATAAATAAACATGCTGTATTTTAAAGTCCGTAACAAAAAACGTTTAAAAAATATTTACATTGAAAAAAAAATTTTTAAAAAAATTTACATTGACAGATATGATACTGAAGTATGACAAATTAAAAACTGCCTACTAGAAACATGAAAATATTTGTCATTTACTGCAACTATCATTTGCAATCTTAAAGTAATGAATTACCAAGTATTCACCTGCATCTTTTACTTACCGAGATAAAGTTGTTTTCCCAGAACCAGGCAAGCCCCTTAAAAGAATGAGTAACTTTTGCAATTTATTCAACTTTTCCTCTTGAAACTGCTGGTTTAGGAACCTGTCTGTTCTATTATACTCATCCATAGAAGGATCTTTCCAATGCACTGCGCTGGTTTCACAGAAACCAACATATCCATCTTCTACACCGTAGTCTGCATATTCTTTGTTCTGGTCAAAAGTCAAACTGTTCCAATTAACATGACAGCTATTTTCATAAAACCCATTTTGTATGTGAGAGCTATCATGGGCACAGAAAATCTCTGATGGCAGATTTGGTGGAGCATTGAGTCTCTGAATATTTAAATAGTTAAAACTGGGAAGAGGAGGACCATGGGGTACTACAAAAGAAGGAACTGGTGGCCATTCAGGCCTGAAGGAAGTAAATGAAACATCACAAACTGAAGGGATTACCTGTCCATTACAAGGATGTTTGTCAGGCTCATTCTCCACATACTGTTGATCAGCACAATGGGCTTGAAGAGCATTACTGATACCTCTTTCTTCTTTTTCTTCAGAATTGAAGAGATCATTTTTATGATGTTGATCTTCAGAGGGGCCAGGTTCCTTACAACCATCTTCAGAATCAACTTTTTCATTCTCAAGCTCTTCAATCTCTTTATAAAATTGGGATAATTCACTGTCAATCTCTGATTTTTTTAAGTTAAATTTCTGTTTTTGTTCTTTTCTTCCTTTGCTATTGGTCCTTTTTTCACTTTTCTTTTTCTCAGGCTTGTAAAGGGGTCCTATAAATGCTTTACTTGTACTATATATTCCATCATCAGATTTTAATGGAGGCCTTGCATCCACAGTAACATCTGGCCTCAGTAAATCTGTAGTTTTGGTTTTGTCCACTTGAGAATTACTCGCCACATCAGTTCCAGTTTTCTCTTGGAGTCTGTGAAAATGAATCCTACACTGACGAGGAAAACTGGAACGCTCTTCAGTTGCCTTCAATTTTTTATTGCGTGGTTCACTTAATTCCTTCCCATTAACTTCAGTTTCTCCATAAGGCATCTGAGGAGAAAATAAATTACACAATAAATATTTAACAACTAAAAAACCTAAACAAGGAACTGGAGAGACAGGACAGTATTTACCTTGAATGAAGCCAACCTGGGCCCAATCCCCAGCACTACCAGGAGTGATCCCTGAGCAAAGCAAGAGTAAGCCCTGCTGTGACTACTATTCTCCCCCAAAAATCTAAACAAAATGTCTTCAGAAACTAAAATATAGCACTGTATATAGCTATAAACAAATCTTTGTTCATCCATTTGCTTGAGTGGGCACCAGTAACGTCTCCATTGTGAGACCTGTTACTGTTTTTTGGCTTATCGAATATCCCCAGGCTCTGCTGTGTAGGAGGGATACTTTAGGTAGCTTACCGGGCTCTCTGAGAGGGCTCTCTGAGAGGGATGGAAGAATGGAACCTGGGTCAGCCACGTGCAAGGCAAATGCCCTATCCGCTGTGCTATTTCTCCAGCCCAGAAATTTTTTTAAAAAAGACATTTAAATTTGTGATAGCACCTTCTAATGTTTTGTGTTTTCTCAAAACACAAAACTCATAAAATTGCAACTTAATAAGGCACTGCCCTCCCTCCCTTTTTTTTCAATAGGGCAGTCTCACCTTGCAGTGCCAGGGACTGAGCCCAGGATTCCAACCCGGCCATCTCTCAGTCCCTACTTTCAGTCTAAATGCTTTCTTCTTGGTTGTTTGGGAGCCACGCCTGGCTGTGCTCAAGGCTCTGTGCTGAAGGATCACTCCTGGCAGGGTTTGGGGAACTATAAGGGGGCTGAGGATGAAACCCGAGTGAGAACTGTGCAAGGCAAGTACCCTACTTGCTGAACTATGGCTCTGTTCCCTCAACAATGCGTTTCTGTACTGAAGAGAACATAGGTGTGAACCAATAGCACCGCTGTCTTTTCTGTTTAAAAACATTTTTGTTTTGGGGCCAAATTCTTCGGCCCAATAGCTATATATAACATATTTTGTTAGTATACTCAATTGTGTACTACTGTCACTCTCATCCCGTTGCTCATCGATTTGCTCGAGCGGGCACCAGTAACGTCTCCATGTGAAATTTGCTGTTACTGTTTTTGGCGTTATCAGATACACCATGGGTAGCTAAGGGGTGTTAATTTGCCAAACACATGAAACTAGATCAGGAAAACTGCATCCTAACCATCTTCTCTTTTAAAGCACCATGCAGGTGAGAGCACAGCGGCTTGCAGGGACACTGTTTGTATCCCTACCCCCCAACCCCCCATGTATGGTCCATGGAGGACGGCCAGGAGTGAACTATGAATAAACCTTGAGCACTACCAGAGATGGCCCCTTGTCCCACAACTTTTTTTTTATATATAAAGCCATGGACTGGAGTGACAGATAGCACGGGTAGGGCGCTTGCCTTGCACGCAGCCGACCCGGGTCCGATTCCTCCGTCCCTCTCGGAGAGCCCGGCAAGCTCCTCGTGGCATATTCGATAAGCCAAAAACGTTAACAACAACTCTCACAACGGAGACGGTACTGGTGCCCGGTACTGGTGCCTGCAGGCTCCACTCCATCTGCCATCACCTCACAGGAAAACCACCGCGGCTGCTCGGAGAACGAGGCAACTCAGGTCCACGCTGGTCAGCAAAGACACTGGCCGCATCCCGCCCGCACCCCCCCTAATCAAACTCAGGTCGGTCTGTCCGGAAGGGACGGGGCGCAAAGCGCTCTCTCCTTAGCTCCCTGCCGCGCCCCGAGGTCGAGCCCAGTAGCTCTCCGCGCGGCGGCGGCGGCGGGCGGGGACAGCCACGGGCCGGCGCAGGTGAGCGGCAGGCGGCCTCGGCGGCCTGGCCCGGCCTCTCTCCTCGCCGGCGGCGCCGCCCGAGCCCGGCCCGCACCAGCCCCAGGCCACACACGCTCAGGTTCCTTCTGGGATTCTGGAAGTCTCTGGGGCGGGAAGGTCCACGGCGGGCTCCCGAGCATCGGGACCGCCCGAGGCGCCGCGAGGGCGAAGAAACCAACCGGAAAACGTCCCCACACACTCACCTTACTCTACCGCTCTGCATTACCTTTCTCTCCCAACGAAACCTCTCAGAGAGCAGGCACTCCCGAGACAGAGAAAAACCGACACCAAAACCAAAAAGGCGCAGGAAAACGGCCCTACGGCAGCGGTCCGGGCGGAGAGCCTGAAACTCCAGACCTCGGGACCACGGCAACAAACCGCAGCGCCGTACGCAAGATGGCGGCCGCCTCGCGGCAACCCCGGTAGGAATCGCCGAGGGGCGCCAGGCATTGTGGGAATCGGAGTCCGGCGTTCGCAGCCCTGCCTGGAGCTGTCGCACTAACGGACTTCATCTCCCAGAACCCTCTGCGCGACACACGGAGAAATGTGGCAACGCCTGTAAGCCGGAATTGGTTTCTACATCCGGAGAGGAAGTTATTTAGAAATTTCAATTTTGGCTGAAAAAGGCTGCGAGTTGTTCCGGAAGACAAAGAGAACTAGAGTTCCTTTTTTTTTTTTTTTTTTTTGCTTTTTGGGTCACACCCGGCAATGCACAGGGGTCATTCCTGGCTCATGCACTCAGGAATTACCCCTGGCGGTGCTCAGGGGACCATATGGGATGCTGGGACTCGAACCCGGGTCGGCCGCGTGCAAGGCAAACGCCCTACCCGCTGTGCTATCACTTCAGCCCTAGAGTTCCTTTTTGGCACCCTAAAATGATAAAGAAGCTGATCTCAGAATATACTTTTAAGATTTTCTAGGAGATAAGGAATCCTTTCCCAAAGAGGTTTCAACATTTATTATCACCTACTTGGGTTGCCTATTACTAGCTGTTTCTATTAAAAACACTCAGTGGGCCTGGGAGTGTAGCTCCTGAGTGAGCGTTTGTCTTGCATGTATAGAGACCTTGGATGGATCCCTGGCAGCATAAGAAAAAACACTCGGGTTCTATCAAAATCACTGCCAGAGATTTTTCTCTTCCTGTCACCTCCCATTCAAGACCTACTCCCTTCCTTGTATTCTTTCCTAAGACTCAAGGAAAACTGCGGATCTCTTTCAGTTTAAATTAATTATTTTTTTGCAACAATGTGATAAGTTGTAAACACAATGTTATAGTTAAAACCTTATTTGGAGTATTTGATAACAGTCTCGAAATATTGAGACCTTGTCAAAGCTATCCACTCCATAAAACTTCCTCAAATGGTTTCCAACTGACAGTACAGTGGAGAAGGCACTTTTCTTGCACATGGCTGACTTGGGTTTGATCCCTGGCATTCCATAAGGTCCACCGAGCGCTGTCCATATAAACGAAACCAACGAAAGTTCCTCAAATACCCTGAGAGGTCTCAATCGAATATTTTCTTGTGAATAGATTTGAAAAAAGAATCCTCAGTTTCTCCCCTTTACAACTGCTGTGAGTAGTCCCATTTCCAACTGCCCCTATCCTACATTTTTAATATTTCTGCAAATTCCTGGGCTCTCTCTGAAAAATGGGTTGTCCATTTATCAATAGGTAAATGGATAAACAATTGTCCAACTTCATAAAATTCTTCCCCAAGAGTTTAGGCTCTGATAGGAGAATAGATAATGGGAAATACATAAGGCAGATGGCAAGACCACTCACTCTGTAGGATCTCTGCATTCTCTAAGGTTCTTTTTTTTTTTTTTTTTTTTTTGGTGTGTGTGGGGGGTCACACCTGGCGATGCTCACGGGTTACTCCTGGCTCTGCACTCAGGAATCACTCCTGCCGGTGCTCAGGGGACCATATGGGATGCTGGGAATAGAACCCACGTTGGCCACATGCAAGGCAAATGCCCTACCCGCTGTGCTTTTGCTCCAGCCCCTCTGTAACATTCTCGCCAAACAATAAAACAGTTCTGGGAATTTAGTTTTCACTTAAGAGCTCTTCCTCCAACCCAACACACACAAACCCTTATCTTTGCTGTAACACAAAGACCCAGTTTTCCTTAGAAATCCCACAAAAGTAGCCATAGTTAACTTAGTCCTATACAAAGTTCCTTCCCACACAGGGAGTTTGTTTTTCTTTTTCTTCTACTTTACAATAAATTTTTCTACTTCCCAACTCTGAGCATTTTTATTACTCAATATTTTTATACTTGAAAATATTGAAGAACCTGGGAACCGTGGACCAACACAGAGACACACTATCACAGCTCCATATAAGATTCAAGTTGTGCATCCTACCTAGTAATAACCATGTTGAGTGTTGTGTTTTCTCTGGATGTTGTATATAGACTGTCTGTCTATCCATTATAAATTGGTGCTAATCTTTATCACTGGGGGTTGGGAGGGCTTGAGTGCATGTTTATTCATGCAGGAGGCTTAGGCTCAATCCCAGGTACCACATGATTTCCCTGAGCACCAAGCCAGAAAATAAACAAAACAAAACAACCTTTATTACCTGATCAAGTATTGTCTAGTATCTCTAACTTCTGGTAAAATCTTTTGGGGAGTATGCGGGCAGCACCCAGGATAGAATTCACTGTCAGAGCTATAAGCTTGCAAGCTTTTTAAACCACAGAGTCAGCCGCTGCCTGGACCGCTCCCAGTGTTTCTTCATTATTATTCTCTCCCAGTTTAAAAAAAGTGAGGCATCGTGGTTTATAATAATGTTATTATTTCATCCTTACAATGCTATTGCATCATACCCACTACCAGATCCCCAATGTCTCTCTGTCCCTTCTCCCATTAAAACCACCAACACCATCACCCAAAGCAGCCATGACAGTTTCGGTTTTATGTTCTCTTGTCAGTATCTCAGAATTTGTTTCCACTGGGCAGTGTCTGTTCTTTTTCTCTTTACCTCATGTATATGTGAAATTATCCAGTGTTTGTCTTTCTTCTTAATCACTTATTCGATGCCCACCAGTTCCATCCATACTGCAGTGAAATGCAAGATTTCACTTTTTTATAGCTTGGTAGTATTTCATTGTGTATATGTTCAATTTGTTTATCCACTTATCAGTTGTTAGACACTTGGGTTGTTTCCAGATCTTTACGATAGTAAATAGCACTATAGCACAGCGGGTAGGGCATTTGCCTTGCACATGGCTGACCCGGGTTCAATTCCTTCGTCCCTCTTGGAGAACCCAGCAAGCTACAGAGAGTATTCCACCTGCATGGCAGAGCCTGGCAAGCTACCTGTGGCATATTCATTATGCCAAAAACAGTAACAACAAGTCTCACAATGGAGACATTACTGGTGCCCACTTGAGCAAATCGATGAACAACGGGTCAACAGTGCTACTGTGCTACAAATGATCATAAGTGTACATATACTGGGCTAGATGCCAAGGAAGATCATAGGAAAAGTCTATGTTTAGTTTGAAAATCTCCGTATAGTTTTCTAGAGAGGCTGAACCAGATAACAGTACTACCAATGTTGAATACAAATTTCTTTTTTAACCACATCCTCACTATCACTGGTTGTTCCTGGGCTTTTTGACATGGATCACTCTCACTGGTATAAGGAGCAATTCTGAGAAAACAGAAAAGGGAATTCAGCACATTCCCTGACTTTAAACTATATATAAAGCTCTACCAATCAAAACTGAGTGGTGCTAGAATGAAAACACATTATCAGACCAATGGAATGGAATTGAGAGTCCAGAGGAAGACCCTCAGAGAATCAACAGTTAGTTTATGACAGAGGGGTGAGTGAGGTGCTTTAAATGAAGCAAAGAAAGATTATTTAATAAATGGCACTGTAACAATAAACTGGTTAGCCTTATGCAAAAAAAAAAATCAAACCAAACCAGACCCCTATTTCACACCACACACAAACATTTCAGGAGTTTGGAGCCGTACCTGACAGTGCTCAGGAAACATTCCTAGCTCTGTCTTCAGGAGTTGAGTAATAAGAAATTGCTAAATCAAAGGATACATCTTGATACACTATAAATTAGAGATTGTTTCATTCTGTATTCTACCAACAATATGTAAAAGTGCCTGTCTACAAACTTTCACTATCATGAGTGAGAAATGATGTCAGCATAATTTTAATTTAATAATTATCTTATTAAGAGTGAGAGCATTTTGGGACTCTGTATGTGTGTCTTTATCTCTGGCTCCTATATATATTGTTTTGGGGCCGCATCCAGCTATGCTCAAGGTCTATCCCTGACTGTATACTCAAGAGTGATCCCTGATGCTCAGGGGGACATAATTGTGCTGGGAATTTGAAAGGGGTTGGCAGCTTACCAGGCCTATTGGCTTATATTTTGTTGAATTTGAAAAAGTTCTCGTTTAATTCAATTTAAAAATGTACTTATATATTAGGGAAACTTATCTTTATTTTTACTTTTTTCTTTTTTGCTTTGGGCCACACTTGGTGATGGTCAGTGATTACTCCTGACTCTTCAGTCAGGAATTAGTCCTGGCAGTGCTTGGGGGATGATATGGGTTGCCAGGGATTGATCCGGGGTCAGCCACATGCAAGGCAAATGCCATACCTGCTGTACTATCTCTCCAGTCCCTCTGACATATTTCTTGCACTATTTTCTCAACCTAAGTGGTTTTACTGTGATTTTTTTTGTGTGTGTAAAAGTTTTTGGGTTTTGGCCACACCTAGCAATGCTCAGGGCTTACGACTGGCTCTGCACTCAGGGATCACTCCTAGCAGAGCTGAGGGGACTATATGGGATGCCAAGCATTGAACCTCAGTAAGCTTCATGCAAGGCAAGTGTCCTACTGCCTTTCTGAGTCCTCTATATAAAATATTTTTTAACCATAAAAATTAGTTTTATGAAATTCATCGTTTCTTGGAGTCAGAGCAGTAATTCAGAGGGTGGGACTTTTGCCTTGCCTATGGCCAACCCGAGTTCCATCCCCAGAATCCCATATAGTCTCCTGAGCACCATCAGAAGTAATTCCCAAGTGCAGAGCCAGGAGTAGCCCCTAAGTATTGCCAGATTTGGCCCCAACACTACCCCGCCAAAAAAGAAACTCATCATTTTTTTATTGCTTCTGGGCTGTTTTGTTTTGTTTGGTGGCCATATCTGACAATGTTCATGTATTATTACCAAACAGGTTCACTGCCAGCAGTGCTCAGGGGACAATGCAGTGCTGAGTATGGAACACAGACCTCCAGCATGCAAAGATGCACCACAGACCTGTGAGTATCTCTCCAGTTCTGCGTTAGACTTTTAATTCTTTCGGAGGGGCAGTGGTGGTGGAAGGGCCTTACCCACTATGCTGTGCTCCAGCCCCTCTCCTATATTTTCATAATTTTCTGGTACTATCTATACTGGTTCACTTGCCTATACCTTTGGAGCAAGATCCCTCACTTAAGTCTATATAATTCAGCCCCTCTTTCATCCTGATGAATATTAAGAATAGATCCAAGTCATTTGGGTACTCATAATTACTGAACATAGTGTTTAGGGTTTGGGGGTTACACTCTGCTGTGCTTAGGCCTTAAACCCAAAACACTATAGGGTGTGGCCGAACCCCATACCACCCCCCAAAAAAAAGTCTTGCCTTTGCACTTAGCTTGGAATACTGCATAGGGTGCCAGGGTTGGAACCTGGGTCAGCTACATGTAACTTACCTGCTGTAGTATCTCTCTGGATCCACCTTCATGGTTCTTATCTTTTACTTTTCCATCCCTGGTTCTAACAAACTCAAAATTGATTGAGTCATTTTCTCCTATTTTTTCTTTTTCTTCTTTTTTGCTTTTGGAGTCACACCCAGTGATGCACAGGGGTTACTCCTGGCTCTGCACTCAGGAATTACTCTTTTTCAAAAAAATTTTTTTTTTAATTTTATTGAATCACCATGAGATAGTTACAAGCTTTCATGTTTGGGTTACAATCTCATAATGATCAAACACCCATCCCTCCACCAGTGTACTTCCCCATCACCAATATCCCGGGTATACCCCCCTTTCCCACCCTCTCCATGCCTCTGTGGCAGACAATATTCCGCATACTCTTTCTCTACTTTGGGGCATTATAACTTGCAACACAGACACTGAGAGGCCATCATGTTTCGTCCATTATCTACTTTCGGTATGCATCTCCTATCCCAACTGGTTCCTCCAGCCATCATTTTCTTAGTGATCCCTTCTCTATTCCATCTGCCTTCTCCCCTCCACTCATGAAGCAGTCTTCCAGCTATGGGGCAATCCCCCTAGCCCTTGTATCTACTGTCCTTGGGTGTCAGCCTCATGTGATGCTACCCTACACTCCACAAATGAGTGCAGTCCTCTATGTCTGTCCCTCTCTTTCTGACTCATTTCACTTAGCATGATGCTCTCCATGTTTATCCATTTATAAGCAAATTTCATGACTTTATCTCTCCTAACATCTGCATAGTATTTCATTGTGTAGATGTACCAAAGTTTTTTTAACCAGTCATCTGTTTTAGGGTACTTGGGTTGTTTCCATATTTTGGCTATTGTGAACAGGGCTGCAATGAATATATAAATACAGATGTCATTTCTACTGTGCTTTTTTGCATCCTTGGGATATATTCCCAGAAGTGTATTTCAGGGTCATATGGAAGCTTAATTTCTAGTTTTTGAAGGACTATCCATATTGTTTTCCAGAAAGGCTGGACCAGTTGGCATTCCCACTAACAGTGAAGGAGAGTCCCTTTTTCCCCACATCCACGCCAGCACTGGTTGCTTTTGTTCTTTTGAATGTGTGCCAGTCTGTGTGGTGTGAGATGATATCTCATTGTTGTTTTGATTTGCATCTCCCTTATGACTAGGGATGTGGAGCATTTTTTCATGTGCCTTTTGGCCATTTGTATTTCTTTTTTGAGGAAACTTCTGTTCATTTTTTCTCCCCATTTTTTGATGGGGTTGGAGGTATTTTTCTTATACAATTGTACTAGTGTCTTGTATATCCTGGATATTAATCCTTTATCAGATGGGTATTGGGTAAATTTTCTTTCCCATTCTGTGGGCTCTTTCTGTATTTTGGTCACTATTTCTTTTGAAGTGCAGAAGCTTCTTAGTTTGATGTAGTCCTATTTGTTTATGTTTGCTTTCAGGAATTACTCTTGGTGGTGTTTGGGGGACCATATGGGATGCCGGGAATCTAACCAGGTCAGCCACATGCAAGACAAACGCCCTGCCTGCCTGCTGTGCTATCTATCAAGCCCCCATAAACTTTTTTTGTTTTAGTTTTTTGGGTCACACCCGGCAATGCACAGAGGTTACTCCTGGCTCTGCAGGAATTACTCCTGGTGGTGCTCAGGGGACCATATGGGATGCTGGGAATCAAACCCAGTTCAACCACGTGCAAGGCAAATGCCCTATGTACTGTGCTATTATTCCAGCCCCCTCCTATATTTTCACAATCTTCTGGTGCTATCTATACGGTTCACTTGCCTGGACATTTGGAACAAGATCCCTGACTTAAGTCTGTATAATTCAGCCCCTATTTCATTCTGATGAATATTAAGAATAGACCCAAGTCATTCGGATACTCACAATTACTGTTTATTCATTTATTTAAAATTTCATTTTTATAAACTTGTTCACAATAATTTATTACATTAAATATTCCAACACCAATCCCACCACCATTATACTTTCCCACCACCATTACTTTGAAACTTCTCAAGCCTGCCCCCAGAGGCAGATCTTCTTTTTTCCTTTTTGGGTCACACCCGGCGATGCACAGGGATCACTCCTTGCTCATGCACTCAGAAATTATCACTGGCGGTGCTCGGGGAACCATATGGGCTGCTGGCAATCAAACCCGGGTTGGCTGGGGCAAGGCAAACACCCTACCCACTGTGCTATCGCTCCAGATCTTAAATAATTTATTTTGTATTGCTTGTTATGGGACTGGAGCAATAGCACAGAGAGTAGGGCATTTGCATTGCCCGCAGCTGACCCGGGTTCAATTCCTCTGTCCCTCTCAGAGAGCCCGGCAAGCTACTGAGAGTATCTCACCTGCACAGCAGAGCTTGGCAAGCTACCCTCGGCGTATTTGATATGCCAAAAAATACATTAACAGCAAGTCTCACAATGAAGACTTTACTGGCGCCTGCTCAAACAAATCAATGAACAATAGGATGACAGTGCTATGGTGCTTGTTAAGAATAATCTGCTAAAAATGATCCAAAAGTGCTTCTTTAGAGGAAAGTGTGTGAAGATTATTTTATCTCACCGTGGAGCTAAAAAGCCCTTGTATGAGAGATTTCTAACATGTTATTACAGGTTGAGCCTTGTGTACTTATATATATATATATATATATATATATATATGTATTTTTTTAAACTGAGATTGGTTGCCTTTTACTTTACACCCCATCTAATATAGTGTGCTACTTTTGGTATATCAGTGGCATAGAGTTTGAGATGTTGCTCCACGAATTCTAAAATTTTAAATAGGGCGATACAGCTAGACTTAAATTTTTGACTGGTTGGTGACTCTGGGGTCTGGAGGCATCTCTACAGTGTTTGCTCTCTTCCTAGATTTATTTAGGAGTCTCTGGATCATGGCTGTTAATGAGCTTATATGATAACAGAGGCAGTTTGTGGGCGTGACTGCCAGGCTTCCAGAGGACAGGGAGATACGGGGAGGTTGCCCATTTCTGATTCCTTGCAAACCTGGAAATTTTGGTCCCAAAACTCGCATACCTGAGTTTTTCAGCAGATTCTTTCTCATGCATGAGGGGCTCATTCCAAGCCTGTGGAGACTGGCTATGAGCATGGCAGGGATTGGGTTCTGGAGATTTTTGGCTGCCAGGGCTCTGTTGGGCAGGTGGTGGGTCTCACCCGCTTCTCTCTGGGGTGCTCCAGATGGACTCAGCCTGGTGCAGGGTGTGGAGGCATCTCTGCAGCTTCTTGCTCTCTTCTGAGATTTATTTGTCACTAAGTTTATTTTCTTGCCATAAGTAGCCCTCATCATTTAGATGTAGAGCAGTGTTAAACTGGCTTATTGATACAACCTTGATACCAGGTTAGACTCATTTCTGCAATATATACAGACTTGATTAACAAACTGCCACAGAACAGAATAATGATAATTAGAAACCTGTTTTGTAAGTTTTATTAAGAACTTCAAACATTCTTTAAAATGACATTTAAAGGTCCTAGGCACAACCATATGAAGAGTTTATGAAAACAACTACAATGAAGGCAAAATAAAGCTAAGGACATAGCGTACGTGGTAGAGCACATACCAAACCTGTCACCAACTGCCAGCCCTTAACCAAACTCTCCAAAACAAACAAACAAAAAATCACTTTATAGATAATTAAGCAAGAAGAATCCCCCAGATTAGTGTCTAAACAATCTTTAATATTTTTTTTGCTTTTTTTGGGTCACACCCAGAGATGTTCAGGGGTTACTTCGGCTCTACACTCAGGAGTTACTTCTGGCGGTGCTCAGGGGACAATATGGGATGCTGGGATTAAACCCAGGTTGGCCGCATGCAAGGCAAACTTCCTACTCGCTGTACTATCACTCCGGACTCTAAGCAATCTTTTAAGAAAATAACATCACATTGCTTCAAGGATGCCTTATTAATCTAAGAATAAGTACTGTATGTTTTGCTTTCTATCAGCACATATCTGTCTTTCTATTTATTCATCATTATATCTTGAACATCATTGATTTCATCAATAAAATCTATTTCTAAGGTAAGAGATATAAGACAAGTAAGGCCTTGCACACAGCCAACCCTGGTTCAATCCCACTTATGGTTCCCACCAGGAATAATTGAACATAGAGCCAGGAGTAAGCTCTGAGTACATCCAGTATGGACAAACTATACCTCACCCTGCAAACTCATCTCTAGGATCAAGAAGTACCAACTAGGGGCTGGAGAGATAGCACAGCGGGTAGGGCGTTTGCCTTGCACGCGGCCAACCCGGGTTCGAATCCCAGCATCCCATATGGTCCCCCTGAGCACTGCCAGGGGTAATTCCTGAGTGCATGAGCCAGGGATGACCCCTGTGCATTGCCGGGTGTGACCCAAAAAGCAAAAAAAAAAAAAAAAAAAAAAAAGAAGTACCAACTAAATAAAATTATGTTGTTGATCAGAAAAATAGTGTGGTGAGCGGTCCTTCAGCATATAGCTTGCAGTCAAACATTCGCATAAACAGGTTGAGAAAGCCATTTTACAAGAACCAGAGGACTGGGACATTTTTACAAGAGCAGGATGGTTAGCCAACAGGAACAGATAGATCAGCCTTCTGGATATCTATTGTTATCTCTCCTAGTTGCCCGGGGTGCCATTAGTTACTTGTAGTTTTACCTTAAGGCCATGACACAAGTAGATTTAAGCCTAAGCATACATAAGTGCTGTGGAGTTACAATAAAGTATTCTTTTGCTTTTTCTCATCTCTGTATGTGTGTGTGTTTGTCTCCCTTCTCCCTATCACTCTCATACCCTCTCCTCGTGAACCCCGTTATCCAGTTCCGCAGGAAGGGACAAAATAGGACTAAAGTTGATATAGTGGTCATATCTAGAACAAAGTCTTTATATCTCTTCATCATCTTTAAAGTGTATGTTAATGGGTCAGAGAGATAATAACTGTATCACTGTATCACTTTCTTCCAGTTGCTCATCGATTTGCTTGAGTGGGCACCAGTAATGTCTCCATTGTGAGACCTATTGTTACTGTTTTTGGCCTATCGAATACACCATGGGTAGCTTGCCAGGCTCTGCCGTGTAGGCAGGATACTCTCGGTAGCTTGCTGGGCTCTGCCATGCAGGTAGGATACTCTCGGTAGCTTGCCGGGATCTCCGAGAGGGATGGAGGAATCAAACCTGGGTCGGCCAGGTGCAAGGCAAATGCCCTACCCGCTGTGCTACAGTGATAGGGCAGAGAGATAATACAGAAATAAAAGGCATGTGTATTACTACATTCTAAAAAAATGCCTTTTTGTATAGTAGAGATGATATCTGCATTTCCATGTTCATTGCTGCTCTGTTCACAATAGCCACAATATGGAAAAAAACAGAGTGCCCGAAAACAGATGATTGGCTAAAAAAACTCTGGTATATTTACACAATGGAATACTATGTAGCTGTCAGGAAACATGAAGTCATGAAATTTGCATACAAGTGGATCAACATGGAAAGTATCATGTTGAGTGAAATGAGTCAGAAAGAAAGAGACAGACATAGAAAGATTGCACTCATATGTGGAATATAATGTAACTGAGAAGTACAAGTTGGCAACGATGCAACTTCTGGCAGATATCTCTCTGGACTTAGTTACTAAAATACTAAATTACAGAAGCCCAAAACTGAGAGGCCGCTAAGTGTGGTCACTCGACCTCATACTTCTTCATCCTCAGCAATGGAAAACAAATTATCTAATGCTTCCTTTTCAGCAGGTCTGACTTTAGGGGAGAGACTCTCCAAACAATAATAGTGAGTTTTGTTGAAATATTGTATGCAATCAAAGTGAAAGTAAAGTGAAATTTATTAGTTACACAGGCGGGGGGAGGGGCTTAGGGTGGGGAGGCTAGGGGCGTGGGGGGGTTTGGGGTGTGAGGGGGCGGGGTGGAGCTATACTGGGATTCTTGGTGGTGGAATATGAGCACTGGTGAAGGGATGGGTATTGGAGCATTGTATAACTGAGATTTAAACCTGAAAACTTTGTAACTTTGTAACTTTCCACAATAAAAAATTTAAAAAAAATGCCTTTTTGCACTGTGGCAGAGCCTGGCAAGCTACCCATGGCATATTCGATATGCCAAAAACACTATTGAGTCTCACAATGGAGACATTACTGGTGCCCACTTGAGCAAATCGATGAACAACGTGACGACAGTGCTACAGTGCTACAGTGCACTGTGACAGAAACGAGAGTTGGGGTCAGAGAGACAGCACAGCTGGTAGAGCACTTGCCTTGCACATGGCCGAACCTGGGTTGATCTCCAGCACCCAATAGGATTCCCCTGGCTTTACCAGAAATGACCCTGGAGCACAGAGCCAAAAGTAAGTCCTGAGTACTGTGGGTGTGTCTTCCAAATAAAAACAAACTAACGAACAAACAATAAGAAATGACAGTCAAAATTAAGATACCCTGCCAAATGGAAGAAAAAATTCTCACATCATACATCTGACAGTGCTAAAATCTATGAGATGGTGAAGTACTCATGAAACTCAACAACAACAAAACAAACCCATCAAAAAATGGAGAGAGGATAGTTCAGGCAAATGGCTTGAAGGGCTAGAGTGCATGCTTTGATACAGAAGTCTAAGGTTTGATTCCCAATAGCTTGTCCATGGGACCAAGGGACATGGAGCAAACCCCAAGCACCCAGCTGGAAGTAGCCCTGAAACACCACTGGGTCTGATCCCCAAACAAAAAGTGGGACAAGTGGAACTGAACAGATAATCTTTCAAAGAATACATATAAATGATCAACAAGCTTTTGAAATGATCACTTACTATATTTATAATAAATATATGTAATATGGACTGGAGCGTTAGTACAGCGGGTAGGGCATTTGTCTTGCACGCGGCTGACCTGGGTTTGATTCTTCTGTCCCTCTCGGAGAGCCAGGCAAGCTATGGAGAATATCCCGACCGCATGGCAGGGCCTGGCAAGCTACCCGTGGCGTATTTCGTATGCCCAAAACAGTAACAACAAGTCTCACAATGAAGATGTTAATGGTGCCTGCTCGAACAAATCAATCAAACACGGGAGGACAGTGCTACAGTGCTACAGGGAAATTTGAATCAAAACAACGAAGAGATATCATCTCATATCCTCCACCACTGTTCCTATGTCAGTTTTGGTCCATCTTTCTCCTTCCTCCACCCCATATACCTTTTTCCCTGACCCGCTCCACTGAATTCTGGTTGTTAATAATTTTTTTTTACTTGGGTGGGGTGTACACCCAGCAATGTTCAGGGGTTACTCCTGGCTCTGCACTCAGAAATTACTCTTGGTGATGCTCAGAGATCATATGAGATGCCAGGGATTCAATCAGGGTCATCCATTTGGAAGGCAAGTGCCCTATCTGCTGCACTGTCTTTCCAGGTACTTGTTGTTAGTCAGTTTTATAATGTAAGTTTAAGAGTTGGTCATTGTTCAATAGTGTACATTGCCTTGTTTTGTCTCTTCTACTGGTTTTACTTCTGCAAGCTAAAAAAAAAAAGTTTTTCTTTAAGTAATGTCAATGTTCTTCAATAGCACCATCTGCTGGTTGCTGAGTAAACTTAAGTGTTACCTTTCTTCTCCCTCCTGCTCAAAGAAACAGAATTCCTGTGTTAAAACTAGGGACATGGGGACCAGAGAGATAGTATAGCGGATAAGGCCTTGCATGGGCCGAACAGGGTTTGATCCCCAGCATCCGGTATGTTTCTCTAAGGAATGCCACAAGTGATTTCTGAGTGCAGAGCCCAAAATGACCCCTCACTAGCTTGCGGGTGTGGCTCGCAAACAAACAAAAAACAAAACAAAACAAATAAAACAACTAGGGATGCTTTTGAGCCCGGGGATCACTCAGTGCCAAAAGCACCTGCCTTGGAAGTGTGAGTTTAAACCCTGTTCCTTCTCACATGTACCAATAGGCTCCACTTTGCGTATCTCAGTGTCATCGAGTGCAATCTCGGGGTAACATGGGCATGAGAATAAGGGTTGCTCAAGTCTGCAACCCTTAGGGAGCACCATAGTCAAGTATGAGCACCACAGTCAAACATGTGTATAACCCTCAGTCATTGCAACAGCAGAAAACAGAAGGGAGGAGGGTGAGTGCTGACTGATAGGACGGGTGTAGGATGCTTGCTTTGCATGTGGCTGACCTGGGATCAATTCCCCATCCCCCCTCCCCACCTCCCTGCAATCCAGGTCCCTTGACCATCATCAGGAGTGATTCCTGAGTACAGAGCCCTGAGCCCTGTACATAGGGCTGTTGGGTGTGACCCCAAACAGAACAATACAAAACAACAACAACAAAATCTGCCTTTTAACTAAAAGTCTTTCAGTTAATTGATGTTTGATGTTGACTTTTCAAATTTTATTATCAGTTTACTTACATATAGGTACACTTTGAAAATGATTAGGGAAAGGTGTCAGAAGCCACAGATACTGAGAATTTTAGGATTAATAGAGCATAGAAATGATCACCTGTAATTCTCACACTTTCCCAAAAGAAAGGAAACTCTGGCCTGGGGAGATAGATCGATGATCCGAGCATGTGCTTTGCATGGCAGAACCCTGGGTTCCATTCCCTGCACTGTACTGTTCGCTGAGCACTGCTGGGAGTGAATAAAAAATAATAATAAATAGTAAAAATCCCTTTCCATATCACGAATATGCTTAAATATTTTAAAATTATATACCACTCAAGGTGACTGGAGTAATAGTACAACAGGTAGGGTGTTTGCCTTGCACGTGGTCAACTCTGGTTTGATCTCCCAGTAGCCCGTATGATCTCCTGAACACCGCCAGGAGTAATTCCTGAGTGCAGAGCCAGGAGTTACACCTAAGCATCGCTGGGTATGACCCAAAACAAAAACAAACTCTCTCTCTCTAACTTTCTCTCTCTCTGTCTCTCTGTCTGTCTCTCTCTCAAACACACACACACACACACACACACACACACACACACACACACACAAACCCAGATAAAATTAAATACCACTCAAGTCACTAGAAAACATGCAGGTTGCGGGAATACTGAATTTGAGAAGAGAAATGAAGCCCTAAGTCATGGTTACTTCTAGAATCTCATCAAATGTACCTTCTTAACCTTTTATAAGTAGTTCAGTAGTGTGAAGTGTATTTACATTGTTACAAAACATCTCCAGAGCTTCCTTATTTTATAGAAGTGAGATTTTCAACTCATTAGTAACAAAATGCTTTTGCTCTTTCCCCAGCTCCTGATAACCACCATTCTATTTTGCTTCAAAGAATGTATACTTTAGAAACTTTCTAAATAGAATTGGAGAGTATTTGTCTTTTTATGACTGGTTAGTTTTTTTTTTTCCTTCTTGGGCCATGCCGGGCTGTGCTCAGGGCTTTTCCTGGCTCTGCATTCCAGAATCACTCCCTTTTTTGTGGGGGGGTGGTCATACCCAGCTTGCACAGAAGTTACTCCTGGTTCTGCACTCAGCAATCACTCCTGGTGGTGCTCTGAGGACCATATAGGATGCTGGAAATCGAACACTGGTTAGCCTCGTGCAAGGCAGACACCCTACACACTGTGCTATTGCTCCATCCCCCAGCCAGAATCACTCCTGGCCGCGCTCAGGGAACCCTATGGGATGCGGGACATCTAGCCAGGGTTGGTAGTGTCCATGGCAAGCATCCTACCCCTATACTATCACTCCAGGCCCATGACTGGCTTATTCATTGACAGATGATAGATTTTACTCACCCCCCAAATGAGGCCACATTTGGACACTCCCAAATTTATTATCTTATTTATTAATAAATATACACATTCAACTAGTATTAACATCATTATTAACTTAACATCATAAGTGCCAATATTGCAAAAAACATGATGCAAAGCTGTTGGTTATTTATTGCACATTGTTAAGAAACAGCATTTTGTTCTAGAAGTTTAGCTTTATCTATACATGTCACTGTTTATACACATACACACACATACGTGCATAAGATCTCTTATGTATGTGGATATAAAGAACCATAGTAAGGAAAACAACAAATGGCAGAAGGCATCTGAAGTGGAGATTTGGGGCTGGAAGATAATATGGTGGATACGGAGTTTGCTATGCATGCAGCTGACCGTGGTTAGATCCTCAGCATCTTATATGCTCCTTTGAGCACTGCCAGGAGTGATTCCTGAGTGCAAAGCCAGGAGTAACCCCCCTGAGCATTACTGAATATGGCCCCACTTGCTACCCGTCCCCCACCCAGAAAAAAAAAATGGAGATTCTGTCTACAGAACTGAAGTTTTCTGGGGATGAGAGTGGATGAGAGGTATTGTTTGGACATTGGTGGAAGGAAGTGGGCAGTGTGGTAGAGCGAGTGGTGTTGGAATGATGGGTGTGTGCATGAAAAGTCCAATTTATGATAGTCTAAATCACCTCAATGAATAAGGGTAAAGAGAAAAAGATAGCATTTTCACTGCAGGGTCTACAGCTTAGGGGGTTCACACTGGAAGCTTCTAGCCACAATGTGCTCACGAAGCACTTGAAATAAGTCCACTTTGAATTAAGAGGTGCTTTAAAATTTTTTACTATATGAACCAAATGATGTAAAACAGCTTATTCATCCATTTTAAATTCACTTTGGGTGGGAATGACAACATGGCTATATATGTTGTCACTCCCACCATATCTTTGGGTGGGAATGACAACTTGGCTATATATATTGTCAATATATATTACAGAAAATATTTAAATTTCTTATTTTGCCCTTGGGGGGACGCTTTCTATTTGTTCCTAGATTTCTGGTGCACTTGCCGGCTTTCCCCTCTTGTGTGTATAATCTCTTAGCCTTGCCTTGCCTGCATCTGCCTGAGATGTGGACTTTCTTACTTTAGGGCACATTTCCCCAGTCTGGGGGAATGGCTCACACATTCCTGCTTTGATGGGAGTTTGCTTTTTCTATTTTGGGTAAGCTCCTGTTTTCTCTTGCTCACATAGCTCTGTCTCCTTCCCTCATTTTATTACCCGGAATAAACTGTTTTTACTTTTCTTTTTCTTTTTGGGCTACACTGGGTATACTCAGTGTAGTTACTCTTGGCTCTGCATTCCTGGCAGTGCTCAGGAGATATATAAGATACCGGGGACTGAACCCAGGTCGACTGCATGCATGGCAAGCATCCTACCTGACGTGGTACTGCTCTGGTCCTGAAACATGTACTTAAAAAAAAAGAGATAGATTTCCAGGTGCAGCTCTGGGTAGTTTTTTTCTGAAAAGGAAAGGCCAAATTGGGGCTGGAGCAATAGCACAGAGGGTAGGGTGTTTGCCTTGCACGCGGCCAACCCTGGTTCGAATCCCAGCATCCCATATGGTCCCCCGAGCACCGCCAGGAGTAATTCCTGAGTGCATGAGCCAGGAGTAACCCCTGAGCATCGCCACGTGTGACCCAAAAACCAAAAAAAAAAAAAAAACCAAAACAGGAAAGGCCAAATACATGCTTTAGAGCATAAATAGATATAATATCCTCCCATCACTGAGTACAGGCCCACAGACTACCAGTGCTGAGTGCTGGCTGACAGGGGTCTGGGGAAGACAGCACAATCTTGTTTTGTCCAGTTCCTAAGACATCATAGAGTTAATTTCTACTCTGGTTAGTCTCCACTAATAGATACTAATGAACTCGTGGGTATTGTTTGTCAAGTAACACAACCAAATTCAATGTGGTTTTTGAAGCCAGTGATTTAAATGGAAGAATTTAGCAGTTGCAGAGTGGAAGGACTCATTTTTCATTTTGACTGACCTTTGGGAGTTTGAAGTAATAGTCTCTACCTAAGTAAATGGAGTCTCCTCATTCACTAATGAGATACTTTGCATGCTTTAATACATACAACAAGTGTTCTGTTTTTTAGTGATTATAAAGGTAAATGTAAAAATGACATATTTTTTGTTGTTGCTGTTTATGGGCCACACCTGGCAGTGCTCAGGGGTTACTTCTGGCTCTGCACTCAGGAATTACTCCTGGTGGTGCTTGGGGGACCGTATGGGATGCCAGGGATCAAACTCAGGTCAGCCATGTGCAAGACAAATGCCATACCCATTGTACTATTATTCTTCACCCCACCAATGATATACATATATATTTGTTTTTTATATAATGTAGGAGTACTGCTATTTATTCAGCCATTGATTAAGCTGATTGAATTGGGCATGAACTCCACATTACTTTTTTTTTAAATTCAGAATGTTAATTTAATTTTATTATTATTATTTTTCCCCTGGACTGGAGTGTTAGCAGAGCAGGTAGGGCATTTGCCTTGCACGCGGCCGATCCGGGTTTGGTTCATCTGTCCCTCTCGGAAAGCCTGGCAAACTACCGAGAGGACCCTGCCTGCATGGCAGAACCTGGCAAGATACCCGTGGCATATTCGATATGCCAAAACAGTAATAAGAAGTCTCACAATGGAGATGTTACTGGTGCCTGCTCGAGCAAATTGATGAACAACAGTGCTGCGACAGTGCTATTTTTCCCCTTTTTTATTGCTTCACCGTGAGATACAGTTACAAAACTTTCATGTTTGAGCTTCGGTCATACAATCATCAAACACCCATTCCTTACCAATGCACATTTTCCACACTAAAATCCCCAGTATTCGACCCCCCCAACCCCATTCCATCCCTTCTCCTGCCTGTGTGGCAATTTTCCCCATATTCTCCCTCTCCACTTTGGTTACGTTCGATATTTTGAGACCAGTCCTACCACCATTCAAAACTGCCAAAAAGGCAATGCTAGACGATTTGTTTTGTATTGCTTGTTATGAATAGAATATAACGTCCAGGAAATTCTGTGTTGTTTGTTCTCTTTCAGTTTATAGTCTCTGGGTCTTGGCTGTTGATGAGATTACAC
The DNA here is from genome assembly GCF_027595985.1 of Sorex araneus. Classification (NCBI taxonomy): domain Eukaryota; kingdom Metazoa; phylum Chordata; class Mammalia; order Eulipotyphla; family Soricidae; genus Sorex; species Sorex araneus. The sequence goes on along the minus strand of NC_073302.1, from coordinate 236,682,329 downwards.
GGTGCTGGGGGCAGTTTGTGTGTGTGACTGCCAAGTAACTGGAAAACTGGGGACCTGGGGGGAGGAGGCCCAGTCCTGATCCAAGTGGGCTTGGAGATCTCATCACAGGTTCCTGCTTACCTCGGTGCTACTGGCCCTACCTGTGTCTTTTGATCTGAAAAAAGGCAAATAATTGAGCTTTATATAGCTGAGCTGGAGGTGATTTGTGGGCATGGCTCTGACATACCTAACTTTTGGCCATTTAATTTCTTGGTAAACTTGGCCCCAAGTTGTTGGGGTCTGGCCAAAGGCACAGCAACAATTTTGGGGTATCTGGAAGTGTGAAGGCACCATCAGGCTGCTGATGTACTGGTCCAGCAGGTACAGGTTGACCTGCTGGAGGCACCATACCTCTATGATATATTCTTATAAGAGATTTTTTTTCAGAAAACTCTTTATTTTTTAATTACTCATATACCATCTCTTCTAAACGCATGTGCTCAGCTTACTTTCAGTCATTTGAAAGCAATTCTGACATATTTTTGCTATTTGTATATTTAAAAATATAATTGCATACATAAATGCTGTATTTCTAGAAGAGCAATTCATAAGCACTCGCTTTAATTTTCATTGTAACTTTTTTTTGGGGGGAGGATTGGTTTTGGACCACACAGAGTGATGCTAAGGGTTTTTGTCTGGTTCTGGGCTCAGCTGTTACTTCGTGTTGGGGCATCTAGTAGTTTCAGCTGCATGCAAGGCAACTGCATTAACCCCTGTGCTCTCCTACACCTGGTTATTTTGTTAAAAAAAGTCCTAGATACAAAATCTATTTTTTGTTTTAATCCCTATGGGTTCCAGGTTCACCACATCTTGCATTTAAATAAAGGCTTATATTACAGACTTCAGTAGATTCATTTGCAGATGTATAAAAGTTTTCGGTGAAAGCCTGCTTCATTCAGGCCTTTAATCTCCTCCCCGCCCATGATAATCTGCGTGATCAACTTTTAACATACTTCACCTGGGGTCGGGTCAGGGGAGGCGGGTTGTATGCACAAATGCTGTATTTCTAGAGGAGCAATTCATAAGCATTCAATTTAATTTTCATTATAACTTTTGAGCAGCAGTCCTTGGAGGTGATTAAAGACGGAACCCCACCCCGGAGGGCGTCCTTGGGGTCTGCAGATTATTTGTCCCTCCAGTACAGACAACTGCGTTAACTAAATGAAAGGAAGGCTTTGCTGCAGGCCGAACCAGCGTGTCCTTTATCCTCTGCCGCTTCAACAATTCATCAATTTGGGAAAGCCACAGGAGTTAGTAAAGACGTTAACACAAGTGCAGAAGAAACTATTCTCTTAAGACATTTCGCGATGGGAGCAGTCACCAAGTCAGGAGCAAAGTAGTTACTAACACCAATCTTATTTCCAGGAGACGTCAGCACTCGATTCTTTCCAACGCCCCACTTTGACAAAAAAAGAAAAAGAGATACACAAATCGTTGGTGGTTTTCTGCAGGCGTCAGAGCAGCCACAGGGACACAGCACTGACAGCTGCGGTGCCGCGCGGCCCCCGGTCCTCCGGGCTATGCGCGCGCACGCGCGGGGCGGGGCGGGGCGTGACGAGCGCGCGCGGCGGGGGCGGGGGCGGGACGGGCGCGCGCGGGGCCGGGGGCGGGGCGGCTGAGCCCCGGCGGGCTGGCGCGCGCGCGCGCGCGCGGCGCCCGTGCGGTCGGCAGGGGGCGCTGCGCCCTCACGGCGCGCTCGGCCCGCCGGCCCCCGGGTGCTGTCCGCGGCGGTTCGATTGGAGCAGCCGCCGGAGAGGGCTTGGCGCCATTTTGAAGCGGAGAGGAGGAGGAACGGCCGGGCTGGCTGCGGAAGGGGAGGGGGGGGAGGAGGCGATTGGATGCGGCGGCGGCGGCGGCGGCTCCCGGAGAGCAGCGGAGTGAGAGGAGTCGCGAGCCGGGCAGCCGGAGGTAGGGAACGATCCAGTTAACGGGAAGAAAAACGTCCCTGCGCTCGGAGCCGCCGCGCTCCATTTTTGCGCGGCCGCCAGCGCGGCTGGTGTCTGCTGGCGGGGCTCGAGCGCCGCCCGCTCTCGCCGGCCGAGACTCGCCCGCCCGGCTGCGGGGGCTCGGCGGCGGCCCGGGGGCCCCGAGTGCGGGGCGCGGGCGGGGGGCGCGGGGGGCCCCGGCGGCGCCGTGGGGGGGGGGTTGGGGAGGTCCCCGTGGCCCGGCGCGCTTCCTCCACGCCGCCTCGGGAAATTAAACTTGCCGCCCTGGCCGGGGCCCGGGCGGCGGCGGCGGGCGGTGACCTTGCGCGCGGCCGGGGGTCCGCGCTGGCCCCGGGGGCCGCCCGCGCCCTGCAGCCGCCGCCCCTCCCCCCCGCCCGGCCGGCCGGCGGCTGTTTCCCGGGCGGCAGGCGGGCGGCGCGGCGCTCCTGTTGAATCCTCCCGCGGGCGGGTTTTCCCCCCTTCCGGGCGAGGGGCGGGGAGCGCGGGGCCCGCCCGAGCCTCGGGGCGGCGCGCGTGTGCGTGTGCGGGCGGCCCGGGCCGCGGCGACCGGCCGGCGGGAGTGACATTTTCCCGGGGCGGCGCGCCGCGGAGCTGCCGCCGCGAGCGGGGGGCGGCGGTGGGGGAGACGGGGCCGGCCCGGGGGCTCCGACGCGCCTCCCGGCCCGTCCCGGCGACCCGGGACCGGCCCTGGGGCAGGGCGTGCGCGCGTCGGCGCCGGACTGAACCGTGTGGCACCGCGCTCGGCCCGAGTGACACTCGGAAAGTTTGTGGCTGCGGGAGCCGCCGCGTTTGCGGGGGGTGAGGGGCGGAGGGAGTTACTCCACAGGGGGTGGGTCGCCAGGCTGGGACGCGGCCCTCCCCCACCCGCTCCAAGCCCGGCTCGGTCTGCGGGACCGCGGGCTCCCGCGCCCCCCGCGCCCGACCCCATGCCCCCGCGCGTCCTGGGCAGCGCCACGGGCCCGGGCCGGCGGCTCCGGGCTCGGCTCCTGGGCGCGACCCTTCCCTCGTCGTTAGTTGCAGCACAAACTAAGCTCGTCGCCTCTCGCCTCCAAAGTTGCTCGGGAGTCGTGTAGCGGCGGTGCCTGGGGTGCCGTCTGCTGTCCTAACCAGATCACCGTGAACGCGTCGGGGTGTGTGTGTGTGTGTGTGTGTGTGTGTGTCTGCGTAAAATTAGTGGAATGGTAATGATTTCAAACGGGAACGACTGGAGGACCATTGTTCCTCCCTCGCACATCCAGATGAAGTTCCAGCACGAGAGCGGTTGCTCTCGTAACGCGGGTGGTAGTGCTCGAGAGCAGTTAAAAACAGAAGCGGTGTGAAGCGGAGTGAGCGCGAAGGGAGGACTGTTAATCTCCACGGAGCATGTGTCAGAGGTGTTAGCAGTTCTAGGATAATGAAACCAACGTTCTTGCAGGTCTGCAGGGCTGTGTGTGGAGCCAGCAATTGCTCTTTTTAACACCCGGTGATAGCAGGAACCCTGATTCCAGTGTAGCATGGCAAATGTAGGTGAAAGTCTCAGTGGGGACTTAAACGTTGAGATACATTTATTATCAAGGACAACTTTAGAAGCAAGTGCTTTTACCTAACGTATACACAATATCCCTTTGAAATTACAAATCTCCATAGAAAAGTACGCTCTAAATATTTTAACTTAAAATTTGTTTTCTGTTTTGGGCCCACATGGGCGGTGCTCAGGGCTTTATAACTCCTGCTCTGGGCTCGGGGATCACTGCTGGAGGGGGTTCTGGGGACCGTAATGGGTGCAAGGCAAGCAAGTGCCCTACCCGCTGTCTTACATTGCCCCAGCCCTGAACACTTTTTTTATTGATGGTTCATAAATATTCCTTTTTAACTGGGTTTTATATGAGGGTGTATTTTAAATGATAAGGTAATGTTTTTACAGGTTAGGGTTGGCTTTTTTTTTTTTTTTAAAGAAGAGTTTTTTTTTTGCACAGGGGTTACTCCTGGCTCTCCACTTAGGAATTACTCCTGGCTGTGCTCGGGGACCATGTGAGATGCTGGGAATCGAACCTAGTCGGCCCCGTGCAAGGCAAAAGCCCTACCCGCTGTACTGTCGCTCCAGTCCCAAGTAGAGCTTTCTTGACCTAATCTTTTTGGTGTTGTTGAGGTTGATTTTTCTGTCGCTGTTTCTGCCACTGCTTTTGTACTCTTCCTGCCATGTTTTTTTATTATTATTATTTTAAATTATTATTGAATTTTGGGCCACATCCGGCAGCTCATGGGTTCCTCCTGACTCTGCATTCGGGAATCTTGCGTTGCTGGGGCGGGCTGGTGATGGGAGACGAGGGACACCTTTACTAGGATGCTGGGGATCGAACCTAACCTGTGTAAGCGTGTGCGAGATGCATGCACTGCCTGCTCTACTGTCAGTAATTCGGCCCCTCCTCCTGCTGCTTTTATTCCTCTGTTTTGTGTGTTTCATTCCCCCAAGAATTGGAGAGAGGAGTAGTGATGCTGATAGGTGTTAAGAGATGTTTTTGACTAAGTTTATGTGATTTGTCGTATGGAGTTGTCTGTTGAATAAGTAGTTCTAAATGTTACAAAGACAAACGAAACTATTCTGCAACTTTAACAGCCCCAGAGAAGTGTTTTGAGAAAGAGACTTTTATTTGTGACTTAAGCCTAAAATGGAGTGATGCCCTATATTATCTAGAATTTGCCTTGGTGAAGTGTGAAGAATGAGTTAGTGGGATATACTCAAAACTTGAAGAGAAAAGGAATATTTGAGGAGATTAAATTTTTTTTAATTTTATTGAATCACCGTGAGATAATTACAAGCTTTCATGTTTGGGTTATAATCTCACAATGATCAAACACCCATCCTTCTACCAGTGCACATTCTCCACCACCGATATCCCAGGTATACCTCCCCTTTCCCACCCTCTCCCTGCCTCTAAGGCAGACAATATTCCACATACTCTCTCTCTACTTTTGGTCATTATGGCTTGCATCACAGACATTGAGAGGTCATCATGTTTGGTCCATTATCTACTTTGGGCATGCATTTCCCATCCCAACTGGTTGCTCCAGCCATAATTTTCTTAGTGATCCCTTCTCTATTCCATCTGCCTTCTTCCCTCGCACATGAAGCAGTCTTCCATGAGGAGATTTTCTTTCCCTTTCCTTTTCTATCTGTCCCACCCCCTTTGGCTTTCTTCTCATTATGTGTTCATCAAATAGACAAATAGACAAATAGAGCTTAACTGTGATTTGCTTTAAATGGCACATAGATATTAGAATAGAATAACTGTGCTTCCATTGTTAGTATTAGGCATCTTAAAGATTTTTATTTCACTTTTTTCATATAATTGAGAAATTTCTTTCAGATTATAATTTAAAGTTGCAATTATTTTCATGAATTGGGGCAACGTAGAGATCTAGAAGCATGAGAATTTCCCTATGGTCTGAATTAATTTTTCAGAACTTAAGCAATATTTAAAATTATTGCCAATACTCTATTATTCTCCAGTCCTTTCTCCCCCACTACCCCCTTTTCATCCCCCATTCACTCAACCAAGAAAGAAAGTTTCAGGGTCAACCATCTGTTTTCAGAGTCTGGTTTTAATGATTTCTGTCCAGGAATCAGCCCACTTAAAGTTGTCTCAGAAGAAAGCCTCTTGCATGTTTCTTTTGGAAACACCCGCTTCTTGGTCTTTCATTGTGTATCTTTCACTGTACCTGATAGGACAATTGCTTTATTCTTTGTGACACTTGAGAGTCAGAGTAATTTGAAAAAGTTAGTATTGAACTTCTATTGTGTTAGGTCTGTGTTTTTCACTTTTATTAAAATTTTTCTTTTTTTGGGGTTGCACCGGGAATGCTCAGGGGTTACTTCTGGTTCTGCACTCAGGAATTACTCATAGGAGTGCTAGGGGACCATATGGGATACTGGGGATAGAACTTGGGTCAGTTGCGTGCAAGGCAGACTTGGCCCTACCCAATGTACTATCACTCTGGCCCCCCAAAATTTTTGTATTAATACTTTCTGGTTTGGGGGCTACTCCCTGTGGTACTCAGGTTTATTCCTGACCCTGTGCTCACTACTGGTGGGGCTCCGGGGACCATAGGTGGTGCTGGGGATCTAATTCAGGTTAGCTGCACGCAAGGCAAGCACCTTATTCTCTGTACTCTCTGCCCCAGTATTCTTTTTTTTTAAAAAATTTATTTGCTTGTAACTCATCTTTGATTTCAAAATTACAACAGGGATTGGGAGAAAATTGTATTTAGTTTGAGTATTCCTGTTCGGTAATGTTAAAAATTTAAAAAATACTTAGTTTAAAAAATAAAGTGGTAATTCTTTTGAGTATATATTCACTTTTTTTTCTTCTTTTTGGGTCACACCTGGCGATGCACAGGGGTTACCCCTGGCTATGCACTCAGGAATCACCCCTGGCGGTGCTCAGGGGACCATATGGGATGCTGGGATTTAAACCCGGGTGGGCCGCGTGCAAGGCAAACGCCCTACCCGCTGTGCTATCGCTCCAGCCCCTATATATTCACTTTTAAGGCTTACTAATGATACTGCCAGTGGTTTGCAATTCTGATTTTTGGGGTGTGGAGCTCAGCTCTTTCCTCTATTCAGTTATGAATCACTGGATTATAATAGTTCTCCCCATACTTAAAAGGCCTTTATTGTTAGTTTAGCTGAAAAATGGAGAATGTTTGCTGTTTTAAAAAATACTATTTTGGGGGAGCACACCCAGCAATGCTCTGGGCTCCTTGCCCTGCCCTCAGCAATCACACCTGGTGGTGCTTGGGACGCCAGGCATTGAACCCGGGTTGGCCACATGCAAGGCAAGTATCTTACCCTACCCACTGTACTATTATTACTCATGTCCCCCCCAACCTCCCGCACCAGCAAATATTTATTTATTTTGACCATATTTGGTAGTGGTAGTGCTCAGGGATTATTCCTGGCTCTGGCAGGCCCCAGGGACCATAATTGCCAAGGATTTAACCCAGGGCAGCTGCATGAAAGGCAAGTTCTCTGCCTGCTATACTCTCTTGCCCCTGTATGTTTGCTTTTTTTTTGGGAGGGGGGGTGTCACATTCGGCGATGCACAGGGATTACTCCTGGCTCATGCACTCAGGAATCGCTCCTGGCGGTGCTCGGGGGACCACATGGGATGCTGGGAATCAAACCCAGGTCAGCTGCGTGCAAGGCAAATGCCCTACCCGCTGTGCTATCACTCCAGCCCCATGTTTGCTGTCTTGGGACTGTAATTATTTTGGTTGGAAGCAGGATCATGCAGTGAGGAAACCATGAAGCTCAGACTCAAATGACTGAAGTTTAGTTGTTTACATCTTAAAGCCAATAATATGAGGTATTTAACAATACCCATAGTAATTCCTGGGTTCTAATGATAAGTTATTAATAGTAAGAACTAGAAATACCTGGTTTAGATGTGTAAAAGTTTAAAGTCAGCTTAGACTGATTAAGTTGGAGGGTCTTTTGAGGTATCTTTGTAGTCAAGATCTAAAAGTTCTTCACAGAATTGCCTTTCTTTGACAGAGAGTACTCTGACTAGATTCAATAAGAATGAACAAATATTCTGTTCTTGCAATACCAGGGATGTTGCAGTAAACAGAATGAAGGCCCTACTCTCTGAAGGCTTAGAGTAATGGTCGGCCATTTGACCAAGGTGCTGAGCACTGGTCTCTGGGTTGAGGATTCTCCAAGGGGTAGATCTTCCTTCATCTTCAGTGACAGTTCATGTTAGCCAGACTGAGTAGGAAATTGACCAGAGGGGATATTATAATGCCAACAGTTATCTGTGAGAGAATGATTAAGGGTTTCCCTAGGCAATGTAGAGATCCCTTTTTTCTTTATCTCAGAAGTGCACTAGGAAAACTCCACAAAGTTATCCAAAATATATCCTTTATCTGCCAAAATTTTCTGCATTTCACATAGACTTCAGATGGGTGGTGAAGAGTTGGTGATAGACTTGAGGTTGGGGAGATAGAGTACTTTCAAGTGTTGTATGTATATTTCCCTCACCCGTTTTTGGGTGGCTACCCCTGACTGTTTGCCCAGCTTAATTCCTGACTTCGAGGGATTACTCCTGGTGGGGGTTGTGGGGACCACATGGGATGCCAGGAGTTACATCTCAGTTGGCTGTGGGAAGGGAGGTGTTCTACCACTGTACTATCTCTCTGTGTTGTGTATTTTAAAAGTTATTAGTATTGTATGGGGGCAGGGAGTGGCAGTATAGTCAGTAAGGCGCTTGCCGGCGGGTTTGATCCCCGACATCCTGTAGGGTTCCCCAAGCACTGCCAGGAGCGATTCCTGAGTGCAGAGCCAGGAGTAACTCCTGAGCGTTGCAGGGTGAGGCCCAAAAAGTTTCAGTAATGTAAACTACAGAATCTCAAAAAATTTATACATATTCATGGAAAATTCTAATAGAACAGAAAAGTAAAAATAAGAGCTATGTTTTTTCTTTACCCCAAATGGTAACTGCTGAGTTTCCAGAAAATTAAAAGAATCATACAAATGCTGTTGTACTTTATTTTTATTTTTAATTATTACTAAGTTTTTGGGTTTTTGGTCACACCTAATAGTACTTAGGGGGGCCGGAGCGATAGCACAGTGGGTAAGGCATTTGCCTTGCACTCGGCCGACCCGGGTTCGATCCCCGGCATCCCATATGGTCCCCCAAGCACTGCCAGGAGAAATTCCTAAGTGCAAAGCCAGGAGTAACCCCTGAGCATTGCTGGGTGTGACCCAAAAAGCAAAAAAAAAAAAAAATGATAATAGTACTTAGGACTTATTCTTGGGTCTGTCCTCAGGGATTATTCCTGTCAGGGCTGGGGGACCATATGCGGTGCTGGGGATTCCATCCCTGGGCTAGTGTTGTGCAAGGCAAGCACCTTAATTGTATATCTCCATCTGCTAGTATCCCTGGATCAGAGTTGCGCAAGGCAAGCACCTTGTACAATATCTTCATGTGCTAGCATTCCTTATACCTTATAAAGGTTGTTCGTTCTCTCTCCCCCACCCTCTCTCTCTCTCTCTCTCTCTCTCTCTCTCTCTCTCTCTCTCTCTCACACACACACACACACACACACACACACACACACGGTGCTTAGGTTGCTGGGTATCGAACTTATTTATTGTACTATTGCTTATTGCTCTGGCCCCTGTAGTTCTGTTTTGCTTTTGGACCACATCCAGCAGTACTCAACATCTGTTCTTGGCCCTGTGTGTGGTACTGGGGACTAACTGGGTTGGTAGCATGAAAAGCAAGTGCCTTGCCTACTCTGACTCTTTTTCTTTTTAATGAGATAAGATTTTTCTTTGTAGATCTGGGGAGGAGAGGTTATTGGTTTAAAAGACTTGTCAATATCCCATTCCTATGGTAATTAAGTGGAGGTGACATTAACTTAATTGTGCTCTTTTCCCAGCATGTATATATCAGTACAACTTGTATGCCTTTAATATATACAATTTAATGTCAAAGGTTATCTTAATAAAGTGTTTAAGAAAAGGTTGTCTTTAATTATGATAGATACAGATAATATCAAATCATTGGCACTTTTTTTTTTACTCTATACTTAATCCTAGTATAGACCGTGGCTTCTCAAAAAGGGACGATAATGGACATTTCCTTTCCCCTGCTATTTGGCATGTCTACAGAGACAATTTGGTGGTCACACTGGGAGATGGAATGAAGAGAAGATCTAGTAGATAGAGGCCAGGGACGTTTGTAAACATTTTCCTACAATGTATAAGACAGACTTCCACAACAAAAAGTTATCTGGTTCAGAATGTTAGTCATGCCAAGGTATAAAAACTCTGGTCTATCAGAGCTAGCCTGGGGAGCCTATAATTAGCACCCAGCTTAGCAGTTTTAGTCTTGCCCATTAACTTTGATGCAAGTAATCAAGCAGCTGGAGAAGAGAGACTGGTAAAAACAATATAAAGTGGGGTCCAGAGTTACAGTTCAGTACAGTGATAGTACAGTAGATACTGTTGCTTGCCTTCACATATGGCAGACCCTTCCCATTCCATGTGGACCCCTGAGCATCATCAGGAATGATCCCTGAGTGCAGAGCCAGGAGTTAGCGTAGAGCAAAGCCAGGTCTGACTCAGACACAAAATAATTCCTGGCTCTGTGCTCAGGAATCACTGCTGGCACTGCTACATCCTAGGTAAGCTCCTTACCCACTGTTCTGCCTCTCCAATCCCTTAACCTCCTTTCTTGGTTCAAAACATGTATCCTGACTTGTGTCCTCCACCTTAAGTTGTAAAGGATGGTGATTTGTTACCATGTCAGAGATGTTAGGATAATATTGACCCTTCCTCTGTTTCTTCTCACACCAAGGGAGCTACTAAAGGCTGTTGACATTGATACAGTATTTCCAAAGTGATTTTTACTGTATACACATAATACTTTGAAAGTTAAAAATGAGAAAGCAGCTGTAGAGATATAACCCACCAGTAGGAGTGCATACTTTGCATGCAGGAGGCCTGGGTACCATTGCCAACATTACATAGTTGTTCCCAACTCATACCCTTCTCCCTACCATTCTCTGCACCCTGGGTGGGAGTAAATCATAGAGCAGTGCTGGTTGTGGCCAATTTTTAATTTTTATTTTATACCTGTTGATGATCAGGGGCAACTCCTGACTTGAACTCCTGACTTGAATTAACTACTCCTGGCAGTGCTCAGTGGATCATAGAAGGTGCCAGGGATTGAACCTGGGTTGGCTGCGTGCAAGGTAAGCGCCTTACCCATTGTACTATTGTTCTGGCCCTAGTTTTGGCTAAATTTAAAAAGAAAAAAAGGTATTGTTGGACCCAGAGGGATAGCATAGTGGTTCAGGGTGCTTGCTTTGAAAGTGTGTGTCCTGAGTTCAAATTCCAAGTGTCCTCAGGATGCCCAATTTGATCCTAACAGCTCTGTTTTCTGCTTTCCCTGGCACTTCAAGTGATTTTTGGCTACACTGCAGCCATGTGTGTCTAGGAATCACAGAAAGAGGTGTGACCCCTCCATTAACCACAACATTAACAAAAAAGGTGGTGGTGGTTGCTGTTTTTTTCGTTGATGCTGGAGCCAGAGAGATAGCACAGTGCGTAAGGTGCTTGCCCTGCATGTGTCCGATCTGGATTCAATCTTTGGCATCCCATGTGGTCCCCTGAGCACCTCCACGA